>NC_138498.1:108284318-108916457 GCF_964252035.2 Podarcis erhardii | reverse complement strand
AGTGTTAATTCTTTCCCTATCTAATGATCTTCCTTTCTTTTTAGCTGAGTTGAATGGTTTTAAAGTAATATTAGGATAGCAGCTGACCCCAGGTATAGGGTATGGGATGGCTGCCTGAGTTATGAACCACAAAGACTTTGGCTTGAATCTCGCCTCTGCCGTGAACGGACTTCTTGGCCTGAAACCAGGCGCACATTTCTCTCAGCTTCAGCCGCCTACCCAACCGCAGTATGAAGATAATAATACCGAGCTTCCTTATAGGGATTTTAATGAGATATTCTACGTGGAGCGCTTTGAACATTCAGAGAATGCTCTGCGAATGCTAAGTTATTGTTTTAATCTGGGATAAGTTTTGTCTTCCTTGAATGGGGACATGTAACTGGGCTCCATGATGTGTTCTGCTTCCAATTCTCTCTGTGTCTCTGCTCTCTTGTGAGCATGAGCAATACTCCCTCTGAGGCAAATGTGAGAGACCTGAGACGGGCAAAGGACTGGAAGGGGTGCCACGCTGACTGGGGAGGGTTGGAGGTACAAAAATTAGCCCCAATCTCATCTCGGGGGCAGGTCAAAGACTCAGAGGTGCCCTTAAAAAAAAGCACACAACGAGCAGGACAGAAGATAGCTGCCTCAATATTCGACTGCTTGAGACGTATCTAATATAGCTTTATTCAGTCGTTCATCCTGGATCTGCAAGTGCGAAAAGTGTTGTCTGCCCTGCTCCCATTGTTGTAAACATACCCACCCAACCAAAGGTCTGAAGAGGGTCTTTAAACATGTTTGCTTGAACAGGCCTACAAGCCTTACAGTTGCCCCAGACAAGGCAGGTTCCCAATGGTGAGGAAGCTTATAAGCATTTTCAGGCAAATGTTTTTACAAGCCCCCTATAGACCTTCACTCAAAGGTTGGGTGAAGAGCAGGCATGCCTCCGGTGCACCTGGAGACATTTGAGGCAGGTCCAACTCTTGCTGCCCAACCCTAGATATTTTTGCCCTCGTGTCAAGCGGAATGCCTCAAGCAGCCTATATTTCTCTCTTCCTTTAAGCCCCTGTTTCTGTTTACACCAGAACACCCCCAAATCTAATTATAGTTAAGATGTCTGCCTGCTGTATACAGAAGCAGTGTTGTTTTTTTAAATATTATTCTAAACACCCAAAAAGGTGATGTGTTATTCTTCCAAAGTATGTGCAGAGCCCCATGCTTGCTGGGTATCTGTACTTTTAGAGTGTGATTTTAAATAAAGTAAAAATGAATAGAATGCTTTGGGGGGGAATATAATTTGTGGCTTGAAACTTTTTTTAACCCTTCAAGGACCCTATTTTTGTAGTTAGCATGTGTTGCAGAAAATGTTATTCAGCAGCTTTCCTCAACATAGGAACCAACTCCTAGGGGCTGAAGTCCCTTCGCCTCCCCCCAATAAAATATTTGAGGGGGCCACGCACCAAAAGTTAATGAGGATTGCCATTCAAATGGTGGGTGGGTGCCACGTCTTGTGATCGATTATGTGGGGCAGGTGGCTTGCCTGCCCCCCCCCCAATATTTTATTCAAGTTGGCACCCTCGTTCCTCAACATGGGGTGGAGAAAATGGGTCATAGAAAGTGTTTCTCCCTCTCCCATGATACCAGAACTTGAGGAAATTCAATGAAGATGGAAGACTCAGGACTGTTCTGTAACTATTTCTTCTCACACCACAGGAAGTAGTGAAGGCCACCCACTTGAATGGCTTTAAAAGAGGATTGGACAAATTTATGAAGGACAAAGCTATCAAGGGCTACTAGCCAAACTGGCTATGTTCTACCTCTCCTGTCAGAGGCAGTACACCTCTGAATTGGTGAGAATCTCAGCTGGGGAGAGTACCCTGGCATTTAGGTTCTGCTTGCAAGTTTCCCTTGTGCGTCTGGTTGGCCACTGTGAGAACAGGACGCTGGATTAGATGGGCCTTTGGCCTGACTCAGCAGAGCTCTTGTGTTCTCATGTGGTTCCCTCGAGATGCTTTGGACTACAGCTCCCAGCAGCCCCAGCCAGCATGGCTAATGGAAATTGATGATGGGACTTGTAGTCCACAATGTCTGAAGGGTGCCAGATTGGGGAAGACTCAATAAATGCAATATTTTAAAAACTTCAGTGAGGAAAAACAAAAGCTGAAAAGGGCACAGGTGAAAGCTAAGATGTTTATAATAGGAATTGAAAACCTAATGTGAGGGGGAAAATTGAGGGAGCTTCAAACAACAGTAAAATGTAACAGGGCACTTCCATGCCCTTGTGTAGAGAAGAGCTTTTAGAGGTGGCCAAGGCACATCACAGGCTGTACAAAATAAACCCTGTACAGATTTTGTTTCAAGTAGCCTTCACTTTGCCTGGTGTTTCTCGGGATGTGGGTTTTAGTCTGATACTTTGGGTATCATAGTTCTCTATTGGTAAACCATGATCAGCTTTCTAGCGTGGTTCCAAATTGAGAATATGCATTTTGGAAGATGTCAACTCGGGCAGCGAAGTTAATGAACATTGGACATTTGGCTGGTCCGGGATTACCTCCTTATTCTTAAACTGATAAATTTGTGACAACCAGAACTAGAAATGTTGCTATCACACTGTCTCCAAAAAAGTAGTGTTCTGCATTTGGGGTGTTAAACTGGGTGCCAGATCCCTCGAATCCATGGATCTAGCAAGTGTTAGAATTTAATCAAGTCTTCTAATTATTGAAATAGCCAGGCAAGTTTTTTAGTAAGGTGATAGCTTGGGTGATGAGCCATTAAGTGGGATTAAGTGACTTGGTGTGAGACATAGGAGAAGGGGGCTCCCTTAACTGAAAAAGCCAGAGTTTGGAGCACAGGTAGCAGTGATTTTGTCTAGGAAGGAAAGCAGCTAGCTGGAGGTAGAGGGAGAACAATGTTTGAGAGCAATGTTTGAATTCTGTTTGCATCCAAGGCTGTGGCTATGGGCGAAACAATACCCTTTTGGGGTGTTAATGCTGTGAACCCTGCCAACATAGGCTCAGGCTGTATATATGTGTAAATAAACCATATATCATAAAGACACAGCAGTCTCCACTGTGCCTCATTCCAAAAGCAAGTATGAATCCTGGGTAAGTGCTTGCAACCCCTGGAATCTCGCACCATTCAGAGATTGGGCTGGCGTGCAAAAGTATTCTGCAAGATGTGGAATAACTTGGAAAGCACTTCACACGGAGTACATGCCGTATATCTCACTCATTGGAGGAAGTGGGGAAACCACCTTTGATTTCACCCTGTATTTGTAGTTAACTCGATATGTTGTTGTTAATCAGCTCCTTGGCCGATCATAAAGGGTTTTGTCGGAAGATCTCAGAAATTGACTTGGCCTGTACTGGGGGAAGCAGTCTTACTAGGCATCCTGGTCCCAAGTTCCACAGGGCTTCAAATGTCAGCAACAAAACACTGGATTTGACTCAGTCGGTAAAAAGAAGCCAAAGCGGATTTCAGCATGAGTGTGATATGTGTAAAGCTGCGTTCCTCATTAAGCATCCTAGCAGTTGCATTTTGCGCTAGCTGTACCTTCTAAATCAAGATATAAGGGTAGCCCCACCTACATTGCACATCAGTAGTCTTATTGTGAGGTTACTAGTATAACTAGTGATCCATCATGGCAAGCCTATCTCTGTCCAGGAATGGTCATAGTTCGGGCACCAGCCAATATGCACAGCTGCTCCTGATTCAGATGTTTAACAAAGAAATAGAGCTGGATGTCATCACGATACTGGTGACACCTTGCCCCAAATCTAATGACCACCCTAATGTCGTTACCTAATATTTGAGTGTTAAAATAATGGGAAACAAAATGAGGCCTAATTTGAGTAAATTATTTACACTTCTTCACAAATCTTAAATTGGTGTTTTAGAAGATCTAACAAACGTACAATCAATATATTTAAAATAAAATCTCTTGTGTTGAATGAATGTGTAGTTTCCCTTAGAATATTTCTATCTTTCTGTACAATGTCATTTCTTGATAAATAAAAGCACTACCTTTTGCAGTGAAATCATATAACCTGACCCAGGGCTGGGAAACTTGTTGCCTTTTAGCAGCGTTGTTGGACCACAACTCCCATCATTCTTGATCTTCGGCAATACAGGTTGTGGCTCATGTGGCTTGTCCAACAACATCTGGGGGGCCACAGCTTCCCCAGTCCCCAGTCCCTTGTCTGTAGCCCCTCATTAAAATCAAACCTATGTATACCTCCCAAAAACTCAATTTTTATCGAGAGAGCATTACAGTAGAAATTACATAGGACTGCTACTGGTAATTGCCTTATATTGACTATGCAGAAGGCAACATTTCGTTTTGTTAACAATTACTCCATTTAAACATGCCAGTGAGCCCATCGGTACCTATTATGGTACCCACGGCACTTCTCATAAAATGTCCCCTCAAAAATCCACAGTGAAGGAGAGGCCATTTGCTCTTTCTGCCCAGTTCCTTTTTGTACATTGGACATGCCCCTTAAACATGGTCGCCTTTCAATGGCTGTCAGGATTGCACTCCCATTCATTCTGAACAGAGGAGAGATGCAAAGAGTGTGAATGAGTACAACAGTGGCTGACTTGATGGGGACGTGCTCACTCCATATTGTGGTCCCTTCGCTTTTTCTTCTCTTTCAGATGTGGCAGCCATTTTGTGTTAAGCTAGACTTCCACTGCAGCCATTTTGTGACTGGACACGCTGCACTTTCTCAAAATTCCAAATATGCCACACAGGTACAAAAGGATGGCAACCTATGCCCATTGCTTTCAGTGAACTTGGATACAACTGACTGTACAAGTAATGCTGTGCCCAAAATTTCTCCTGCATTTTTCTCTCAACCATCTTCCATCAATTAACTAGAAAATAAATTGCATTCCAAAGCTATCAAAGGCGAGGAAAATGTCAATGAAAGTCTCATGGGTGAAGTGCAGGGGTTTTGCTGGAGTGAATTTTTTGTGTGTGAGGTGGCCAAGGGGTATCTCATTCATTTATTTATTAAATTTAAATACCACCCTTCATCCAAACATCTCGGGTCCTTTGTGTGTCTCCACATGAGGTCTGGAGGGTGGCAACATGAGGACAGGTTATAGTTTTGCTGTTTTACTTCTGTTCATGTTTTTATCCTGTATTTTTACTTTGTGAACCGCCCTGAGATCTTATGATGAAGGACAGTATATAAATATAATATATAAAAATAGGGTCAGTTCACAAGATTAGAATATATTCTAAAGATCACTCTACAAATCCTTTCACCATACACTGCAGCCTTCCCAGGTGTCGTGTTTAAACCCCAAGGGAGGGAATTATGAAGCAACTCCGCCCATGCGTCTTTTTCAAATCCTGGAACCATGAACAGCCAGTGAGGCTGCAGAGTGCTGTAGAAACATTTGCTGGAAAGGAAAAGGTACATGCCACCCTTGGGTGCCTTGCGGTGATAAGGTGACCTTAAAATCACACACCCGCAGAAATTCTAAGGAAATGGTCAAGCGCCACAAAAATGGGGCAGAAAAATCAAAGCCTCTTTCACAGAGGAAATGTGAAGGACATGGCCTACATCGCACGGCACTAGATTACACAGATGAAGGCTGCAAATCTGACCCGGACTGGCTTGTGTGTGTGTGTGTGATATTAAACATAGGTTAATTGAGCATGGCTTTGGAACATAAAAACCACAGCTATAGCTAATTAGCTGTGCCGGTATGTGTATGTCAACTCCGGCATACTTCCCCCTGCAATCTCTTCAGCCCACGAGTGCAGACGTGACATGGGTTTTAGGCTATGGGTGCGAGGTGGATTCTGAGTTCAAAATCACAAGGATTTGTGAATGCCCAATTGCTAAAGATCACAGGCAGGGGAGTGAAATTGCACTCGCGTCCTGCCTGAGGGATTCCTGTCTGGCTATTGCAAACAGGGCGCTGGACTAGAAGGACCTTGGGCTCGATCTGTCGGGGCTCATGCGAAGACCATAAGCAGGACACTAGCGCAGCAGCACTTTCCCTACTACAGTACACGTGAATCCCAGACAACTGGTATTTAGAGAATCACGGTGTTATGTACTGAGTTGAATAGGATCCAAACTGCAGCAGTCTGATTGGTCCTAGAACAATAGGCTCCAAAAGGCAGCAGTCTGATTGGTCCTAGAACAATAGGATTCAGAATGCAGCAGTCTGATTGGTCCTAGAACAATGCAGCAGTATGATTGGTTAGCAGGAACCACCCAATCATGCTCCAGATAGAAGTGAATCCACAACCTGATTGGCCTACAGTAGAATCCTGGAATTAGCCAATCATGTGCAGCCCATTGTGTAAATAATGTATATAAAGCAGATACTTTGAGGGGACATTCATTCATTCCTCCTCACCACTATGAGCTGAATAAAGAGCATGAAATCACTTTGCGACTCTGAGTATATTTCACTGGCGACGAGGATGGGATCCCGCTGAGCTGACTGCCACACACAGCACCGCAGCACCGCCACCTGCCGCACCGCTGCCTCGCACCGTGTATCCAGGCTTCAGCTCCGGGACACAAGGAACTCAGAATGGCAACTGACAGCAGCTTCTCGCCATTCAACCCAGCATCTGGAGACTGGGAAGCGTACGCCTCCCGTTTCACCTTCCTCCTAGAAGCCAAAGGGGTCACCGATGAAGAAGACGCCAAGAAGAGGGCAATATTCTTCAGCGTCTGCGGAGAGGAGACATTTGAAATCGCCCGGGCTCTCCTTGCGCCTGAAGACGTCGCTACTGTTCCATACAAAACAATAATGGAACAGCTGAAGGGGCACTTTTCGCCACAGCCCTCAGTGGTGGCTTGTCGAAATGCCTTCTACGCAAAGCGGCAAGCCCCTGGGGAAACCATAACTGGGTTTGTGACCTCTCTCCGCCAAGCTGCCCGGTTCTGCAACTTCTCAGAGCTGGAGAACATGCTTCGTGACCGCCTCGTCGGTGGCCTGAAGGATGAGAAGCTGCAACGACGCCTCTACGCTAAGAAGAACCTAACGTTCCAGGTCGCTCTGGAGGAGGCCCTGGCAACGGAAGCTGCTGAGAGGTCGACGCAAGAGGCACGGCTGAGCCAGCCGTCCCAACCGAGGGTCCACCACGAAGACCTCACCAACGACTCGGGATCCGACAGGGAGGAGGTGCACCGAGTACAGCAGCGCACTCAAGCAGCCCACATACCACAGCTGCCTCGACGAGAAGGAGGGAACTGCGCAAGCTGTGGAGAAAGTCACGAGAGGAGGACCTGCCGTTTCCGCAACGCAGAGTGCAGGCAGTGCAGAAAATTGGGACACATCGCCCGGGTGTGTCGGGCTCGGCCCACCCGAAGCCAGGCATCAGATGACCAATCCAAGAGCCCCAGGTCCCGGGGCCCAACGCACCAAGGCAACTCGACGGAGCTCACAGACTTCCAGGTATACCAGTTGCCCCACCCCAACGTAGAGAAAATTTATGTAGAGGTACAGATAGAGGGGGCCCCATGCCGCATGGAGCTTGACACGGGTTCAACTCTATCCATAATCTCGGCAAGGACCTTAAGGAAACTGTGTCCTACTGGGGGTCCCAAACTCAGGCCGGCCCCATTCACCCTCCGGGACTTCCAGAAACGTAAGGTCCCCACAATGGGGGTGGGGACCTTCAGGGTGCAATACCGAGGGCGGACGCGGCAACTGGACTTGCTTGTGGTCAAGGGCCCCTACATTAGCTTACTGGGGTTGGCATGGTTTGGACCACTGGGACTAGCCATCACCGGGGTGAACCACATGAGCTTACAAGTGGACGTGGACGCCATATGCAAGGAGTTTCCGGGGGTTTTCGATGGGAAATTGGGACAGTATACGGGCCCCCCCATTGCTCTACAGCTTGACCCCGCAGTACGACCAGTCAGGCTCAAGGCCCGCCGGGTCCCATTCGCCCTGAAACCCCGTATAGACGAGGAATTGGACCGACTCGTGGAGCAAGGAGTGCTGGAGCCGGTGCCTAATGCCCCCTGGGAAACCCCAATCGTCACACCCGTCAAGCCTAATGGTTCGGTCCGCATCTGCGCAGACTACAAATGTACCATAAACAAGGCCCTCATGGCCCATGCATACCCAGTGCCAGTGGTCAGCCATGTCCTTGCCACCCTGGCTGGGTCGAAAATTTTTGGCAAGCTGGACTTGGCCCAAGCATATCAACAGCTGCCAGTAGATGAGGCCACAGCAGAGGCACAGACGATTGTGACGCACAGAGGAGCGTTCAGGGTAAAGCGGCTGCAATTCGGGGTCAGCGTGGCACCAGGCATATTCCAGAATCTAATGGACTCTCTCCTTAAAGGGATTCCTGGTGTCACCCCCTTCTTTGATGATGTGTTGATTGCCGGGCCCACACCAGAGGAGTTTGAGGACCGCCTCCGCACTGTTCTGCACCGTTTCCAGATGGCGGGTCTCAAGGTGAAGCGGGAAAAATGTCTACTAGGAGTGCCTCAAGTGGACTTTCTGGGATTTATGGTGGATGCAGAAGGGGTTCACCCGACTGGGGACAAGGTACGGGCCATTTGTGATGCCCCAGCGCCCAAGAACAAGACTGAACTTCAGGCCTTCTTGGGATTATTGAACTTTTACCATTCCTTCCTTCCCCACAAGGCGGCGGTAGCGGAGCCCCTACACAGACTCCTGGACAAGCGGGCCCCTTGGGTGTGGGGCCAGCGCCAGGAGGCCGCATTCCAGGCAGTCAAGGACTTGCTTGTCTCAAACTCGGTCTTGGCACACTTCGACGAGAGGCTGCCGGTGGTGCTAGCATGCGACGCCTCGCCCTATGGCATCGGCGCTGTCCTGGGACACCAACTCCCGGATGGAAGAGAGGTACCGGTAGCATACTTTTCCCAGACACTCAACGAAACCGAGCGGAACTACTCGCAAATCGACAAGGAGGGTCTGGCAATCGTGAAGGGAGTAAAAAAATTCCATGATTTCTTGTACGGGCGGCCCTTCACCGTGGTGACTGACCACAAGCCGTTGCTTGGCTTGTTTGCCCCCGAAAAGCAGACCCCCCAAGTGCTGTCTCCTCGCGTCCTCAGGTGGTCAATTTTCCTTGCCAGCTACCAGTATGCACTGATTCACCGCCCTGGAAAGGCGATGGGCCATGCAGACGCCCTCAGCAGGCTACCACTACCGGAAACAGGCCCCGACCCAGCACCTGCACAAGAGGTTATGAGCCTGGAGCTGCTTCCTGACCGCCCCATTCAGGCACAAGAAGTTGCACACCATTCCAAGAAAGATAGGGTCATCTCCCGGGTCCTGGACTGGGTGTGGAGGGGATGGCCCAGCCGCAGCCCCGGGCCAGAATTCGCCGGCTACACAACCCGCAAACATGAACTGTCAGCCCACAAGGGGTGCCTGTTATGGGGAAGCAGGGTCGTTGTTCCCCAGCCCCTCCGCAAAAGGGTCCTCACAGCCCTACACGAGACACACCCAGGGGTAGTAAGAATGAAGGCCCTTGCCAGGAGTTATGTGTGGTGGCCGGGGATCGACGGAGAGATAGAGGCCTGGGTCAAACACTGCCAGGCCTGCCAGGAATCCCGCCCAGATCCCCCAAGGGCCCCAGTCCAGTCCTGGGAGTCCGCCCGAGCACCATGGTCACGCCTGCATGTGGACTTCGCTGGCCCCTTTCAGGGGAAAACATTCTTCATAGTGGTGGACTCCTACACCAAATGGCTGGAAGTCGCACTGGTACCGTCCACTTCTACGTCCGCAGCCATCCGGGTACTACGCAGGCTGTTTGCAACCCACGGGCTCCCTGACACTCTCGTCTCAGACAACGGGACTGCATTTACATCAGGAGAATTTCAAACCTTCACAGTGCAGAACGCCATCCGCCACATCCGTTCGGCGCCATTCCACCCTGCCACCAATGGCCAAGCAGAACGCATGGTGCGGACCACCAAGGACACCCTTCGCCGCATGACGCAAGGGGATTGGGAGTACCGCCTTGCCACATTCCTTCTAGCACAGCACAGCACCCCCAGCTCAACGACTGGCCGGAGCCCCGCTGAACTACTAATGGGTCGGCGCCTTGCAATCAGATTGGACCGCCTTCACCCCGATAGAGCTCAGGATGAGGTAGTGGTGGGGGAAGGCAGGAACCCCCGGACCTTCGAGGCCCAGGACCCAGTGTACGCAAAGAATTTTGGGGCAGGCCCTGCATGGGTACCTGCCACAGTCACCAGGGTCACGGGCCCCGTGTCGTACGAGGTGCTAACAGATGGGGGGCAATGCTGGCGCCGCCACTGCGACCAGATACGGCGACGATTCCCGGGAGAAAACCAGGAGGAGGAGGACAGGTCAGAGGAGTCCCAAGGGAACAGTGGGGCAGTGAGGCCCATAGAGCAGCAGGGGCTAGCAGGAGAGGCAGAATCAGTAAATACAGAGAGGACCCGCGAGGCCGAAAGGACACCGGAACCAGAACCACGACTGAGCGAGCCAGTTGCGCCAGACCAAACAGCCCCATCCTTGGAACACGAGCCAGAACCTGAACCCCGGACCAGGGAACACCCCAGGCCGCAACGCACACGTAGGCCACCGGCGTACCTTGAGGACTATGAATGCGACCTTCCGGGCAGGACTGGAACTTAGAGGGGAGGGGTGTTATGTACTGAGTTGAATAGGATCCAAACTGCAGCAGTCTGATTGGTCCTAGAACAATAGGCTCCAAAAGGCAGCAGTCTGATTGGTCCTAGAACAATAGGATTCAGAATGCAGCAGTCTGATTGGTCCTAGAACAATGCAGCAGTATGATTGGTTAGCAGGAACCACCCAATCATGCTCCAGATAGAAGTGAATCCACAACCTGATTGGCCTACAGTAGAATCCTGGAATTAGCCAATCATGTGCAGCCCATTGTGTAAATAATGTATATAAAGCAGATACTTTGAGGGGACATTCATTCATTCCTCCTCACCACTATGAGCTGAATAAAGAGCATGAAATCACTTTGCGACTCTGAGTATATTTCACACTGCCTTCGACAGTGAGTTTGATGGTGGCTTAGGAGGCGTTCCTTGCAAAAGAAGAAGAAGAAATCATGCAAACGAAGAATACCCTTTTTATTTCAACCGACTTTTACTTCGTTACCTTCCGAGAAAGAATAAACTAAACTTGACCCCCAGCCCGCCCCGCCCCGCGAATGCGCGCCGCCGCCCCCCCCCGCCGCCTATCAAGCGTGACCAGTAGGAGGCGCTTTCCGCCAACAGAATCACACCTAGAGGCGAGGGGAGGTGGAGCAGGGAAATCCTCGCTTGCCATTGGCTGGTTCGCTGTGGGGTGAGTGGCGTGTTTCTTGCGGCGAAGGTAAAAGCGAGGGTGGGAGGGGGAGTTGTAGGGAGCGTTCCACCGAGTGCGCTTTACGCTGTGGGGGGGGGGGAAAGCCTCCGCGAGAAAATGGCCTCCCTTTCCGACCCTCGGAACTACGACAGCTCCCGGCATGCTTAGCGAGCGCAGAGTGGTCCAGGAGCGGGAGGGACCTCGCGGTGCGCTCTGGGAGGCGTAGGCCGGAGAAGTTCGGAGCCACCGACCCCGCCTCCTTTCTCCTTTCCCAGCTGCCCTTGCGCGGGTCCCGTGCCTCGGGTGGAGGGAGAGGGAGGAGGAGGAGGAGGCGGGCGGCGTTGTAGCATCGTCAGCGCGGCCCTCTCCGGAGCCTCCGGAGCCCCACCCCACCCCCTCCGCGAGAAAATGGCCTCCCTTTCCGACCCTCGGAACTACGACAGCTCCCGGCATGCTTAGCGAGCGCAGAGTGGTCCAGGAGCGGGAGGGACCTCGCGGTGCGCTCTGGGAGGCGTAGGCCGGAGAAGTTCGGAGCCACCGACCCCGCCTCCTTTCTCCTTTCCCAGCTGCCCTTGCGCGGGTCCCGTGCCTCGGGTGGAGGGAGAGGGAGGAGGAGGAGGAGGCGGGCGGCGTTGTAGCATCGTCAGCGCGGCCCTCTCCGGAGCCTCCGGAGCCCCAGCCCCACCCACCGCCCGGCGGCCGGCCGTTGTTTTATGTTAGCGGGCGTCTAGTGAAGGGGAGGAGGAGGTGGGGCGGCGGCGGCGGCCGGTGAAGTGGCGGTGGTGCCGAGTGTGTGGGTGGGGCTGGCGCGGCGGCGGCGGGTCCCGCCTCCTCCTCTTTCTCCCTGAGGGGCCACCCAGCGGCAGCGCAGCCCCATGAGCCGCTCGCGGGAAGGGCGTTAACAACCCCGCCGGCCCCGCCTGGCCTCCCCCCGGGTCCCCTCAGCCGAGCGAGCGAGCGAGCGTCGGCCTCCTCCTCCTCCACCCTCCTCCTCCTCTCGCCTTCCCCGCCCTCGGAGCGCCTCCTGTCAGGCCGGCGCGCGCCCTCGCCTCTCTCCGGAGAGCGTAACATCGAGCCGCCAGCCCCGCCGCCGCCGCCGCCGCCGCCGCCACCACCTCTCCTCTCCTCTTCCTCCGGGGGCATCACCCAAGGCACGGGAAGCCCGCCACGGGGCTCGAGCGGAGGTACCGCCGCCGGGCCGGGAGCGCCGCGGCGGAGTCATGAAGATCAAAGATGCCAAGAAGCCGTGTAAGATTTCCCTCTTCCTGCCAACCCCTCCTTCCCTTCTCTTCTTCGGGGCTTGAGCAGGTGTCGGCTCGCTTTTTAAAACGAAAACCCCGGGGGGTGGTCAAACCAGGAGGGGAAGTGGCACGCCGCTTTGCTTGGCGTTGGCTCACGCAAAAATAAGCCAGTCGGTGTCGGATTTTGCATCTGTGGTGTTTGGGTAGCCAGAGGGTTGAGATTTGTAGAAGAAGCGGGGAGCCAATGCGGTGAAGTTTGCTTTTCCTTTATTGTTGAGAACTTGACTGGGTTTCAGTGAGTAGTAAGGGATGGCTGTGTCCACACCACTTTTACATATTATGCATTTTATCTGTAGGAAACACTCTAGTCTATCAAAATGTGGAAATGATGTGCAGGTTGTCCTGTCTGATACCTGCACACATTTCTGTTTTGTTTTGTGTTCACGTGGTGTGTGTGCTAGGAAACTGCCATAAAATAGTGTTCCAGTGAATTGGGTCTGTATATGATGCTATCTCTGACCTATGTGCTTTTGTCATACTTTCTCTACAGTAGTCCTCTTTAAAATATGATGTGATGTTTGAACTGCTACATAATTATTTAGTACATTTCCCTCCTCTTCTCCCTAAAAGATGTCCAAATATCAATACTCTGCCCTCAGGCCAATGGCCAACAGCCAATTTAAAATATATGTCACAAAAGTGATTGGCAGGGAAGAGGAAAGAAAGCCAACTCAGGCACTGGTTCCAAAGCTCTGTCAGCTGGAATGGTAAGAGTACAGGAAGAGGTCTCAAGAAAGGCCCTGGAGTGGCCGTGCTTTTATTCTCTCCCTCTGTTGCAGCTTGAGGAAATAGCTGGTGTCAAGTGATGAAAGGATGATATCCCTGCTTCCTTTTTCTCCCCTTTCTACAGCCACTGGCCCTTCATGTAAATTAAAGTTTACATGTTTTCAGTGGGTGTGTGATTGTGAAAATTGGAAACAGATTTTTTTCATAGATCTTTTTTAATATTGTGAATTATTTTAGTTGCTTAATATATTATTTCATATAGTCCTATAAGGAACTTTAATAATACAAATCTTCTCAGTGACATTGCAGTAGAAGCTAGGCTTAAGTTCCTGTGCAGTTATTAGTACATTCCTGTTTAAGTCATACTGTGACAGACTTTGGGGAGCACTTAAAAAACAACAACAAATAAGCTGTTCAGTCACACGCATGCATTCTTGGAAGTAAGTCCCACTTGTGTTATTCCTGACATAAGGATACATAGGACTGCAGTCTAACAAGCAATGAATTTTCTTAAAGCCACGCTGGACTTACTGGTAGTTTAACAAAGGAGTGTTTTACCCACCTACCCTTTTTACCTTTTGCCCTGAATGGCATGTGCAGTAGGGTCCCAAGGGTAGGCAATTGGTTCCTTTTAATTTTGATACATGTTTTCTAAGAAACTGCTGTTTTTTAAATAGTGGCATGAGAGAAGTATAAGAAATTACATTTTAGGAACATGTGATTGCATTTACCAGTGTTTTATTATAATATATAGGAGATAGTCAACTGTAAACGCTACCAAAATAAAAGATAGTCTTGCAAAATTCTTGCAGATGTGGCATATGCGTCTTGCCCTTTGATCCTGGAAGGAAAATACTGTAGGAGTCTGGAATTTAAACTGAATAACTTAGTAAAATGGGAAATTGTATCCAGTAAACTTAATAGAAGCAGACTCTTTCTAAATAGTTGCAAGAGCTTTCTTATACAAATCTTACTCTTTGGGTTTTTTCCTTTGCAAACTGAGCTTATACATTGTTTGTTTCTCAAATGTCCAGTGTCACATTAATGAATACAAAAAAAAAAAAAAAAAAAGCTCCAAGAATGTGCCAACTGCCATGGTGACTTTGCACAAAAGGGAGGTTAAATGTTAATTGTCACTCACTCTTTCTGTTGTTCCTTTTGACAATTACTCTACTCATAAAATGCTTTCCAGCAGATTTATAGACCACTGGTAAGCAGCTCATACTTTTGTTCATGGTTATATGTGAACATAGTTAGGTTTACACTTTCCTGCATTCTGAGTGTTGTAACAAAAGTTGAGGGGGCTGTGCTCCAAAGTAAGCAACAAAACACACCAAATGTTTAATAAGAACAACAAGAACAATTCATTTAACATTTATAGGAATGCATCTTGAACTTATTTTTATTTCTGTAAGCATACATTTCCTGCCTGACAAATTATTAAAGCACAGGTAAGGTAAAAAAGGGACACGGGTGGCGCTGTGGGTTAAACCACAGAGTCTAGGGCTTGCCGATCTGAAGGTCGGCGGTTCGAATCCCCACGATCGGGTGAGCTCCTGTTGCTCGGTCCCTGCTCCTGCCAACCTAGCAGTTCAAAAGCATGTCAAAGTGCAAGTAGATAAATAGGTACCGCTCCGGCAGGAAGTTATCGACATTTTGGTTCGCTGCTCTGGTTCGCCAGAAGCGGCTTAGTCATGCTGGCCACATGACCTGGAAGCTGTACACCGGCTCCTTTGGCCAGCAAAGCGAGATGAGCACTGCAACCCCAGAGTCGGCCACGACTGGACCTAATGGTCAGGGGTCCCTTTACCTTTAAGGTAAAAAAAAGGTAATGTCAAAGACCCCTGGACAGTTAAGTCCAGTCAAAGGTGACAATGGGGTTCAGTGCTCATCTCACTTCAGGCCAAGGGAGCTGGTGTTTGTCAACAGACAGCTTTCCAAGTCATGTGGCCAGCATGACTAAACCACTTATGGCGCAACAGAACACCATGATGGAAGCCAGAGTGCACGGAAACGCCATTTATTTAAACGCAGATGTATACCTGGCAGATAGCTCAATTCTGTACATGTCCCATTTAGTTTAGTAAGTCTTGCTGCCTAGTAAGTGTAGTTAGAATTGCCACATAAGTAATCTAACATCAGGCAGCCATGTCTGAGTTGCCAGTGAAGATTTTACTACATTTCCTGTGACATTTGTCTAGATTCATAATCCTTGTCTCAAAAGTCTTAACCACTGCTTAGCACTTGCTTGGCTATTACGCACTTTGCATATGTAGAAATAATCACCTAATGTTACATATGAATTTGTATTCTTCAAATTAAGCCTATGCTCATATTCCTGTGAGCACAGCTGCACGACAGAAATAATTTCTGGTTCCACCAGATTTGCAGGTGCTGCTTTCCATTAGCTGACGTTTTTGCTCACTAAGAAGCAGTGGGTTGTATCTGATGGTGACATTAGGCAGTGTCAGCATTCGATAAAACCCACTGCTCTCTAGTGGCAATATATGCTAAATGTGGCACCTCTTCTGCTTGGGTAGGTCTGGAAACCTGATTTTCAACAGTTCTCCTACTCACCCTGAAAACCTGCTTATGTGGGTTGCAGAATACTCCAGAACAATAGGGTAATGGCGCAGAGAGTTACCATAAGTAGCAGGGATACTGGCTGTTTCTGATAATTCCGCCCTAGGATACAACCCATGTGGTTGGTCATTCTCAAGAGTTAGACCCATTGAAAATAATGACCCTCACTAACTTAGGCCCATTCATTTCAATGGTTCTATTCTTGAGTACAGTTTAATTGGCTACAACTCATAGGCTTGTATCCAATGTCATACTAACTAACTGTCCCAACAGCACAAGAATTTACACAGGGGGGCTTTCCCTCTTCTCTGTGCCCCTGCCCTCCCCAGATCTATTCTGGAGCATTGGTGGAACCCCCAGAACAGATGTAAGGGCTGTGTGGGGCAAGGAGAGTGGGAGATGGCTACTTAGAGTTACAGTGGGTGCAAGCCATAGTCTGTAAACACTGGCATGTTGAAATTTCCTTTTTCTGCTTTACTGCATGCATGCAGCTGTGTTTCATAAAGAATTTTCCAGTGTATGGACTGAACTTCCTGAATTGCTTCATTGATGACAGTGGGGAGAATGCTAAAGAAGACTCGATACCAGTCAACCCTAAATTGAGCGTCATGAGGTCTCGACCCATGATAAATCTAGTACAAATGTATTTTGCAAAAGAGAGTTTCATACATTGTTGGCATCTGTAGTGCAACCTTTGTGAGGAAACTGCTACCACAGCTTCCCCACTGCTGTTCTGAAGAAAATACTTCAAAGAAAACCGCCTTCATGTCTCATAAGACATGCCTTCATGTCTCATAAGCAGCTATTTTATAAAAAGATATTGCCCACCCACAAAACATTAATATGGACTTAATAACTAACCACAAGTAAATGTGAGTGTTCATCTTTATGGCTAAAAGTTATAGTTATCTTGTTGTCAGGAACAACCAAGGTTCAAAGATTACTGGATGTCCTTATTACAGATAGGTAGCCGTGTTGGTCTGCCATGGTCAAAACAAAATAAAAAAATTCCTTCCAGTAGCACCTTAAAGACCAACTGAGTTAGTTCTAGGTATGAGCTTTCGTGTGCATGCACACTTCTTCAGATGTCCTTAGTCAATCTTTTATTATCCAGTGCTGAAGAGTTATAAACAAGTTGCTTATGTCCAAGTACTTTAAGGGAGCAGGGATTGCAGTTTTATAATTGCAAGGTGAGGAGGAAGCTACCTAAAGGGTTTCTGAAAAATCTTCCAAGTGGGAAGTATGTTGAAGTAATGGTTAAGCCTATACAATATAGAGATATATATTAATATATATTAAATTGCATATTTACATAACTGTTCTCGGGAGGACAGTTCAGTGGGACTTACTTCCAAGTAAGTGTGTGTAAGATTGAAAATAGTAGCTTTTCAGGGACCTATAAATGTTTGGATTGACAGAGCAGCAGATTATTTAACCTTATGGATGCTGCTGCTCTTAGAAGTTGTCCCGCCCGCGCCCCCCGCCAGTCCTTATAAAGAATTCACATTTCTGTTTACTACATAGTAGGGTTAAGAGCAAAGTCGTCTTATTTACTTGACTTCTGTTCTGCCTTTCTAAAAAAGAAATCAGCATGATTTACAAACATTTTGACTCACAAAGTAAATCAGTTGTGAAAAGAGTGTTTTTCACTCTTTTCACATCTGGAAAAAGTCTACTTTCCAAGTGGTATAATTCACTTTTTAAGAAATCCATGTTTGGATTGTGATTAGCCTTTCGGTTGTTTGTAGCATGCAGTTGGTTTGTCATTACTGGCTCAAATGTGCTAACAAAAGTGGATACATAGGAGTGATCTGTTCCACATTTCTTATGATGTCAAGCAGTTTTTGCTAATTGCTTAGAAAGACAGAAGAGAGACTGTTAAGGTGCTGGCAGCGGAGAAGACATTCATTCTCAATTTTCATATGCATATGATTCTCTAACAAGTAACTTTGTTTCACCACAGCTTTCCCATGGTTTGGTATGGACATTGGGGGAACCCTCGTGAAACTTGCATATTTTGAACCTATCGATATCACTGCAGAAGAAGAGCAGGAAGAAGTTGAAAGCTTGAAAAGTATTCGCAAATATTTGACATCAAACGTAGCCTATGGGTCCACTGGTATTCGGGATGTCCACCTTGAACTCAAGGACTTGATACTTTTTGGGCGAAAGGGAAACTTGCACTTTATCCGATTCCCAACCCATGATCTGCCTACTTTTATTCAAATGGGAAGAAGTAAAAACTTCTCAACGCTGCATACGGTGCTCTGTGCCACTGGCGGTGGTGCCTATAAGTTTGAAGAAGATTTTCGCACAGTAGGTAGTTCTGTTGCATCCTCTGTTACATAATCTGTTCTTGAAGTACATTATAGTCTGTGGTGATTAAGTAATCAGTCTCTGAAAGCACTGCCTTTGCTATCATAGGCAAAGATCTGATGGGCCAGGATACTTCTGAATTAGTACTTTGGACCTGTTTGCGTAAGATCTTTGCATGCATGGCAGTGACAACATGCTAGAAACAATTTTTGTCCTGCCTCTACATCTGCTTTCAAAATAGTCCTTTGTTTTCCTTATAACTGCATTAATAACGACATTAATTCAGAATCAGTGACTAACAAGCTCTTCATCTGATATAGACCAGAAAGTTGTGCTATATCATGGTCAAAATTTGAGCACGTAGATTTTTAGCCATTGCACCATTGTCAGTTAGCATTCGTCTCTCATTTTCCTTTGATAGGAGCCCCCAGAACCCAATATTTGTATGCAGGGTTGGAAAACAACCAGAAATGTTTTGCATACTTGGGATTTTTTTCAGTCCTGGGTGCATGTAATATGTGGGCCACACTTCCTTGCTATCGATTGTCTATTGTCATGAGTTGCCTACTTCTGTCTGCAGTCATCTAACCCACAATGACTGTACCATTTTTATAAAAGAATTAAGGTCAGTCCTTTCCTGGGTAGTTCTGGAATAGCAGTGAAGATTATACTTAAATAGTGGATGTATGATGACTTCCTTTCTCATCCAGTCTTTTGACAGTGAGTGTAGGTGGAGTTAGCCGAGTCGTAAAGTTTTACAGTGGTGCCCCGCAAGATGAATGCCTCGCAAGACGAAAAACTCGCTAGACGAAAGGGTTTTCCGTTTTTCGAGGTGCTTCGCAAGACGAATTTCCCTATGGGCTTGCTTCGCAAGACGAAAACGTCTTGCGGGTTGGCTTCCTTTTTCTTAAAGCCGTTAATACCCGGGGAATCTGCGCTCCACAAGACGAAATAATTGCAAGACGAAGCAACTCGCGGAACGAATTAATTTCGTCTTGCAAGGCACCACTGTATTTAAAGTGTTGTCAAAAATGGTCTGCAAGTAGAAATTGAGTGCATATAGCCTGCAGAAGAGTTGTGTGGGCCTTGCATGTTTTTAATTTGCAATGCTTCATCTGATTTGGATTAAAAAAGCGACAAAAGAGAGAAAAAGAATTTGAGAAGCTAATTTTGAGAAACTGTTTTGAAATAGTTGCAGGAAATGAAAACTACTGTTAATATATATGCCAGAAATAGAGAAGCTGATGAAAGTCTAGGAGTTTTGTGGGTTTCTTACTACTTACTGGCTTGATTATTTTGAAAATGCTGGTATAAGTTATCATTTTAAAGACACAATAACTAATTCATCTGCTTGTATAACAACTGTAGTCTTTTAAAACCTGCATCTGAGTGAATTTGACTTAAGCTGATATCATTTTGTGATGAGAAGAAGCCATAATAATGTCTCTTTTGCAATTTTGCAGATTGGAGACCTCCAGCTGCACAAACTGGATGAACTTGACTGCCTTGTCAAAGGCTTGCTGTACATAGATTCTGTCAGTTTTAATGGCCAGGCAGAGTGCTACTATTTTGAAAACGCATCAGAACCTGAAAGATGCCAAAAGATGCCTTTTAACCTGGATGATCCATACCCGTTGCTGGTTGTAAACATTGGTTCAGGAGTCAGTATTTTAGCTGTCCATTCCAGAGACAACTATAAGAGAGTAACTGGAACAAGGTAGAGAATTTAAAGAATGCCAGAACAAGCTATTAAATGAAATGATAAATCTGTGTTCATGAGTCTCTTTCAAATGCATACATAATTGAAGAAATTGCCATTCAGAAGTATCTTTTTATTTTGCAGTGTGTTTAGCTTTCCTGTCTTAAGAGCAGTGTGAATTCTTTTTTAGAGTTACATTTTCATTTTTTGGTTAACCACCTTCACAAAATAACTTTAACATTTTTTATTATATTATAGGCAGCTTGGTTAAAAAAATGGAATATTTTTAAAAAGAAAGGAAGAAAATACCAGGATTTGGGAAGATTTATTATGGTTTTTATTAGGACTATCAAGCTGCTCATGGCTCTTGCTACAGACACAATTACAAAAACCTGTCCTAGTTGACAGGATATTTGTGGTTACCCTAAACACCATTTCAGCTTCCTTGTCTGGGAGAGGCACCTCGAAAGATAAGTGCTTGAGCTGGGTTCCATAATAATTGTTTTGGTTGGTGTTGCTGTTCCTGATTTTCTAATACTGCCCACCAAGAACTTTCATGATATGGTGGGCAACAACTAAAAATGAACAGCTTATTATTCATTGTTCACTAGGAATGTGTTTTGCCTAAGTCCTTATGTAGATTGTAGTCAGTTGAGCGTATTCAATTTATTTCCTGGGTTGCACAGGTAAGATGTCTAGAATTAAAATTGTTAATTTTAAATATGCAATTTACAAGCCAATGCGTTTTCTTTCTTTTTTCACACCAGTCTAGGTGGTGGGACCTTTCTTGGCTTGTGCAGCTTGCTGACTGGATGTGAAAGTTTCGAAGAAGCTCTAGAAATGGCATCTAAAGGGGAAAGTACACATGCCGACAAGCTAGTCCGGGATATTTATGGAGGAGATTATGAACGGTTTGGCTTGCCAGGGTGGGCAGTGGCATCTAGGTAGGTGTTGTAGGAGAATACACAGCACCATAAAAAAATTTGCTGGATTTAAGAGGCCTTTAAAAAGATGGGTTGTTCCAATGTTAGTCATACGCTGAAATTAGCTGACATGACTAACTTAGGACCATTGATTTAATTGAGTAGAACTTAATTGGCTACAACCCATTGATTTTTAATTAGAACACCTAATAAGGAATTTTAAAATGTGATGTGTTTACTTAATCTATTTATTTACAGATACATAAGAGGAAACACAAATAGTATCCAACTTAGCATTTGTCACATGGGGAACAGAGCTTCCCTGCCCCACCTCCAGATTTATTCTATGCACTGCACACAGTGGTTTAGTTAACTTAAAGTACAGTGGTGCCTCGCAAGACGAAATTAATTCATTCCGCGAGTCTCTTCGTCTTGCGGTTTTTTCGTCTTGCGAAGCACGGCTATTAGCGGCTTAGCGCTATTAGCGGTTTAGCGGCTATTAGCGGCTTAGAAAAAGGGGGGGAAAGGGGGGGAACTCGCAAGAACTCGCCCGACGTTTCGTCTTGTGAAGCAAGCCCATAGGGAAATTCGTCTTGCGAAGCACCTCAAAAGACGGAAAACTCTTTTGTCTAGCGAGTTTTTCGTCTTGCGGGGCACCACTGTACTGCCACTTAAATTTTAGCCTACGTACATTGATGCAGTGAAACCAATTTAAGACACCCATATGGTGCATGCCTGTAGTGCATGAGCTTCCAAAATATGGCCCATGCCTGCATAACAAAGAATTAAACTAGGCAGTTGTGGCTGGTTTGTACTCTTTGTTCTAATTACACATGAGACATATCCTGTTCGGTAGCTAATCTAAAAGTAAATCTGCCAACCTCAAGCCATCGAAATGGAAAGTGGTGTCTGCTAACACAACGCAGTTGGACTTGGCCTTAAACACTGTTGCTCTTTCCTCACAGTTTGACCTGAGTCCTTCAACTCTTGGAGCGATGAAAGGCTGCCTAGGTTCTTCTGGGAAAGGTGAAGGGCCTTGGGCAGTCAGCAAGCACAGTTGTATATTATTAGCCGTGTTTCTGCACTTGTCAGCCCCAGCTATAGATCCGTGCCCTAAGTCAAAGAAAGACCAGCATAGAAATTATATTTTTAACAGAAGATTATCTAACGTTATGGCATCTCTTTTTCTAGCTTCGGGAATATGATCTACAAGGAAAAGCGGGAATCTGTTAGTAAGGAAGACCTGGCTAGAGCTACACTGGTTACTATCACCAATAATATCGGATCTATAGCACGGATGTGTGCTGTAAATGAGGTAAGCTTTGTTGGGCAGGAACAGCAGAAACTGCAATGCATTTAAAATCCAGATTGGAATAGTGTGAGAACTAACAGGTTCTTTCTCTCACAAATCAGAGGTGGCTGTTCAGGATCTGCTTTTTTCTCTGTTTGGAGTTTTAAGTTGATAAGCACTATTTAAATCAAAAGTCTTCAGGTCTTTGAACATTTTATTACAGTGGTGCCTCGCAAGACGAAATTAATTCGTTCCGCAAGTTTTTTCGTCTTGCGAGTTTTTCTTTTTTTTTTTTTAAATAATTTTTATTAATTTTCATAAACAAAAAACACACAAATAAAAACATTCATAAACAACACATGACTTCCCCATGCCTCCCCTTCACTGCACCCTTGTTTCAAAATTTTTTAGCAATCCTTCATTCCATTTCTATATTTAATTTCCCTCAAGATTCTCTTGACTTAAATATTTACAGCTATAATTCTCTGTTTCTTACCCCTTGACATTTTATCAATCTGAAATTTTGCAACAGTTCTTAAGATATATTTTAAATTTTTTCCAGTCCTCTTCCACTTGTGAGTTTTTCGTCTTGCGAAGCACGGTTTCCCATAGGAATGCATTGAAAATCAATCAGTGCGTTCCTATGGAAACCGCCTTCAGACCAGGTCCGGGGACAGTCTGTCCCCCGACCTCGTCTGAAGGCTGGGGGGGGGGAACAAGGGCTTTTCTTCCCACCCCCAGCATTTTAAAAAACCCCGGGACAGCGGAGGACTTCTCCGCTGTCCGGGGCGATCTTAAAATGCTGGCGGGCGGCAGCGAAGCCTTCGCTGCCGCCTGCCAGCATTTTAAAAAACCCCGGGACAGCGGAGGACTTCTCCGCTGTCCGGGGCGATCTTAAAATGCTGGCAGGCGGCAGCGAAGGCTTCGCTGCCGCCCACCAGCATTTTAAGATTGCCCCGGACAGCGGACTTCTCTGCTGTCCCGGGGCGATTTTAAAGCCCCCGGGAAGGCAGGCGGGGGGGAGCAAAGACTTTCGCCCCCCGCCAGCCTTCAGAAGAGGTCCAGGACCTCTTCTGAAGGCCGGCGGGGGGCAAAAGTCTTTGCTCCCCCCGCCTCCTTCAAAAGCCGTCCGGGAAAGCGGAGAAAGCGCTGCGTTTCTCTGCTCTCCCGGGAAGGCAGGCAGGGGGGAGCAAAGACTTTTGCCCCCCGCCGGCCTTCAGAAGAGGTCCAGGACCTCTTCTGAAGGCCGGCGGGGGGCGAAAGTCTTTGCTCCCCCCACCTGCCTTCAAAAGCCGTCCGGGATAGCGGGAAGCGCTTCCCTGCTATCCCAGACCGCTTTTAAAATGCTGGCGGTGGGGAGCAAAGCCTTTCGGCCCCCGCCGGCCTTCCTGGACCTCTTCTGAAGGCCGGGGGGGGGGGAAAGGCTTTGCTCCCCACCGCCAGCATTTAAAAGAGGTACCCGGAGATTTCCCTATGGGCTTTCTTCTTGCGAAGCAAGCCCATAGGGAAATTCGTCTTGCGAAGCGCCTCAAAAAACGGAAAACCCTTTCGTCTAGCGGGTTTTTCGTCTTGCGAGGCATTCGTCTTGTGGGGCACCACTGTATAAGCTTTTATTTTTATACTAAGGCTTAAATATAAAATATGTACCTTACTGAGTTCTTCATCCTTTTTTTGTGAGAACACACTTCTGTCTTTTCTGCTGTCTAAAACATCCCATCTGTTTCAGATGCAAACTTGTGGAAATATGGAAGAGCAGTTGCTCATCTGGAATATTGCTTGCTGCCTTCGGCTTCTTTACAGTGCTGCCTTGTTGCATATGGATCAAGCAGCATTGTACAGGGCTATGAAGGCACAAAGTGCAGCTCCTGTCAGAGTAGTTGCTTGGTACGATTGTAGTACACTTGCTTGATCCAAATAAGAATTTGTTCTTCTCGTCTAGGATGAAGAATATAGCGGCATATACAAATCATCCCGTTTAACTTTGCCAATACCTGTTGCTATGGTATACGTTAGCTAGCCTGGACCTTGCTTACAACTTGAAATGATTTTGGTTGACCATTGTTCCCTTGCATTCACATAGCTACCGTGTTACACTGACAACAATTATATAAAATGCCTAGGAGAGCAACTCTATGATTCTATGAATCTTATGTGTTCTTCTTTCCACCATGGATAGCTCAGTTGATTAGTGTGTGGTGCTGATAATGCCAGGATTGCAGGTTTGATCCATGTATGGGGACAGGTGCATATTTGGGTTGGACTAGATGATCCTCAGGGTCCCCTTCCAGCTCTATGATACTATGAAAAAAAGATTACAGAGATACCAAATTCAAAACCAGCTTGATGAGATGTTGAAGGCTTGGGCAAATAAAATGGTCTTTGCTTTGTGCTGGAGGAACATCAGGTTTGGTGTTGCTGAGCCTCCCTGGAAAGGAAAAGCCCACAAGCAAAACTATGAAAGCCCACCTTTTTGGGTTGCCACCTACCTAACATCAAAAGGTGGGGAAGTAGGTGCTGATGAGCTTAACATTGGATGGGCTTGGGGTCAGAATTCATGTGATATTCAGGTTCCACTTAATCCAGACTTGTACCAGCTGAATGCAGTTCCACTTCAGACCACCCTTACTGACAGAAGGTGCGGGGAGGCAACTTTAACTAATTCCCCCCTGCAACCCCTTGCCCCTACTGAAAATAGGCAGGGGGTTCGCCTTCCAGAAGTGGGGTCTGCAGGAGCGGGGAAGGAATTAGTGAATGTAGCCTTTCCCCCAGCAGGATCTATACCAGGGGTCACCAACCTACGGCCCGGGGGCCAGATAAGGCCCAAGGGACTCGTTTATTCGGCCCGCAGCAACCCCCGCCGCCACCCGCTCTTACCAGCACAGGGACCCACTTCCGGATCGGAGGAGCACAGGAAATAGCTTGTGCGCATGCGCACGGGACTCCTCCAACCCGGATGTGCACCGGAAATAGCATTTGCGCATGGGCACACGCTCCCCTGCCCACCGCGTGATCATTGCTCAAGACACTAGCCCGAGGCAAGGAAAGCTTGGAGGCCCCTGATCTGTACATTCACAGAAGGAGATATCTGGCCCCAACTTTCTGGCAATTTACGCAGTGCTTAATGCATGCATTTATAGTTATGAGTTTTTGAAGCGCACATAACTTTGCAAACTGTCCAGGATTTAAACGTGGTTAAAGTATCTAAATGTTACCTAAATGTTGGTTATACAATTTTTTTATCATTAATTGACTCCACGAGCATTTTCACACTTAACTGGGATAAGCCCCAGCGGAACTTTCTCATGAATTCATGCATAGAATTCATTCATACATAGGATTGTGCTGCTAGTCATTCTTGCCTCCCATTGAAAACTTGTGTTGCTTTTGATTATATCCCACTGAGGAAACTCTTGTTGTTGTTTTTCTTTAGAAGATAAACCGTGTTGTCTTTGTTGGTAACTTTTTACGTGTGAATACGTTGTCGATGAAGCTTTTGGCATATGCACTGGATTACTGGTCCAAAGGCCAGTTGAAGGCTTTGTTCCTAGAACATGAGGTATGTATGACCACAGCTATTGAATATAGAACTAGACAACCTTTATCTTCCAGTACAAATGCCATAATTTTAAATTTATTTGTAATGGTTTTCTTCAGTCGTGATTTGGAAGATGTGTAGCTCTAGCAGGGTTACATTTTAAAGAAAAACACTGTTCCTGAACAGGACAGACAGTTGCATCCCTGGGTTTTTCTTTTAATTTCTCCATTCACTTTTATGTTTTGGTTAATGAACTGAATACACATAATGGGTGCAATCCAGCCAAAGTTGAGTACTTTAAAGCATGACTGGTGTCAATGGGAGAGCTTGAAATCTCTTTAATTGACATTACTGGTGCTTAAAAATGATTTGCTAGATTGTCCCCCAAGTATTTCAGTTACCTGGGAAAAACAAACAAGTACCTTAATGAAAGTATTGGAGTAGTAAATGGCATAGTTGTACCTACATGTGTTAATCTTTCAGAAATAATAAATCTTGGATTGCTGTCTTACTTGTCAGGTACCGTAGGAGTGCTTGACAGTCACGAGTTAGTGCCTTTGCAGCTCAGATATTGCATTTTCAGTCAATTCCCCTCTCCTCACTAGAGCTTCAAAATTAGCAGTTGTCAGGCTCCCTCTTTGCCACAATAATTACCACCAGCCTCTCAGACAAAGCTCTCCCCATGACTTATTTGCCCATGCACGATTTGCTCCAAAGCTACAGTGGAGAGTAGGGATGTTTAGGCAATTTTGAGAAGACTGTCTGATCCAGCTCAATGCAGTGCTATAGAAAGTATGCTCAATAGTATGTTTCCCTCCTTTTTAGCCTTTGTTCCTCACTCTTTAAGTTGCAGGGAGGTAAACAATATGCTGTGCACACGCCCCATAATGGTATCTTGTGGGCACAGCTGAGAAGGTTGTTCATGTGGCAATGTTCCAGCTGCCATTCACAGGCTGGGAAAGGGAGAGAAGGGAGCAAAACATAGGTGGGGTCAGTGCAAAGGCTTGTTTAGAAGTTAGTTTATCCAGAGTATTGTCAATAGATTGACTATACTGTGGATGTATTTCTCCTTCCTAATTTGTCCAGGTATCCATTAGGAAAAGGCAAGAGATTTTTGTCATGTGCTTCTGCCTGTTTTGAAAAAGGCCAACTTTAATGTGGTAGTCAAAACTTGAATTGTGAAAAATCTTCTTTCAAATACAGGGATACTTTGGAGCAGTTGGTGCCCTCCTTGGATTGCCAAATTTCAGCTGAAGTGCAAAGCATCACAAAACTGAATTATTTCCTACCTTTCTGGCATTATTACAACACTGTTTTATATCAACTGGAACCAAAGGGCCGCTGTCTTGCTATAAATGTCTTTAATTGTACGAATGATGAACTGTCTCACTGAGGCAGAGTTTGAAGCCTAGGTGTTTCTTTCAGAAGCATCTGGTGATTTCCTTGTGTAAGGCAACCTCTAACACACGCTGAGAGTTCAGTATGCACTACAGCCTCTGAGAAATGAGCCTAGAAATCAGAATTGGAATATTATTCTTAGTTTAGCTGTCTGAATCCTGCAGCGCTGATCAAATTTTGCTCCAAAACCCCCCTCCAGGCTATTAGCTTGCATCTAGTTGTGTCAGTCTTATAGCCTTGTGCTGAATGTTAATTTCCCATTGGGTCAAAAGACATTGACCCAGGACCACAACCAAGTGCCATCTGCTAAAAATGAAGTTCTTTGATGCAAAGAGTTTTTTTTCCATCAGTGCAGAGAGATTACAGTGTGTTCTGACTTCCAGTATTAAGGTTTCGAGAAAATAAAAATGAAAATATCAGCAAAGACTTTGCACAATTGATTTAAGGTGAGTTAAACAACTAAATACACTTGTGTTTGGCTACCAACTGTATGGTCAGATTTTGTTAAGCTTTGCAGTATCCAAGTTCATTTGGTGGTTAAATGATAGCTGCCTGTGTTGGACGTTCTTCCACGTAGGATTTTCAATCAAAACATTAAAGGGCTTCAGAAAATGGCCAATAGAAAAAGTCCATAGTTCAAAACCACCAAACTTTATTAAAAACTTGGCAGCTGGTGTGACTGAGATCAAAGTAGCGATAGCATTTCAGTTCTTAACATTGACAGTTCTGGTGGGATGGCTTTTGTGCAATTCCTCCGTTTATAGAAAAACACTGAAAAATTAACCCAGATGTCAATTTAGGGCAAGTATTAAGGCAGCTTTAGAGGTTGTACTGCACAAACTCAAAAGGTCCAGTGTTCATTGTACTGATAAACCGTTCCAGATACTGCAACAGTGTGGCCTTGAAATAAACTCAACATACTGGGGCTACTCCTGTATTTTCACTGTCTGCTGTTTTCAGACTTGATTGTAAAGGTTTACAATAGTGGCATATTTGTAGATTGCTGCAGCAAAGCTTACCATAAGACCTCAGAAGAAGAAGAAATCATCTCAGACAAGAAAATTTCTATGCAGAGAAATACATAATTGTATCTCGAGGAATATGCAGATATCCAATCCATGAATGAAGTTTTCTAGATGGAAATTTACCACTCCTACTAGAGCTCAAGCTTAGTGCTTGATTTACTTGATCAAGTTGATATTATTTTGGCACATCAATCCTTTATACAGCAATATCCATATGGAAAATGTATCTCTAGATATCGTGTGTGCATGGCTTTTCAATTTTTAAAATTCAATTCCATTTAACTACATTTCAGCGCTCATTGTCAGTAATTAGTGTTGATGTTGCTTGTGTTGACCTAAAACTGATTTCCCTTTCTTACGACTTAAAAATTGGTGATCTCCAGAGCACGCAGCAGCGTCCAGAGATACATATTTTGTTGGTCTCATGCTGGACAGAAAATACAGGCTGAGCCAAGTTTCTTGTTAAAGAGATGTTGTACTTGACTATTGTGACCCCATCTTTTTTAAAAAGAAAAGTATAACAAATAATTCACAAATGGTTACATGGCAGTAACGCTTTGCCTTTAAAAGATTATATATCTTGGCCTCATGTCTTAACCTAAGTGTTTCAGTTAAAGCGTATGCTCTCGGTTGCAATTTATATTTTTTAGTACATATCCTGGACTGTAAGAAAATCATCTAAAGTATCTCTTGCTCTGTATTGAGTGCCATTCAGAACTGAAGATAACTGAAACAACTGGACAACTCTTCCATTTTAGTTCCTAGGCAAGTGCATTACAAGAGTTTTGCTCTAGAAGCAAGCAGGTTTGACGTGGTGGCCTAGTTGACACATCACATTAAATCGGAGTTTAAAACAAACTCTGGTTTAGTGTTCCCATGGTGCTCTTCTTCTCCTGCTTCCATGCCATGGATGAATGAACCAGAGTCTGGTGTGTTGTGTCCACCAAACTTTGGGTTCATGGTTTGTTTCCTCCACACTGCTTATGGTTTGTTTTAGAGGAAACAAACCCACGAGCCTTAGTTCAAATGGCCCAACTGGCTTGTTTTGTCTGCTGTATAGAAGCAGGGGAGGAGTGCTGTGGAAATGTCTGAGGAGTGTGCCGCCAGCACACTGCTCATTTATATTAAAGCAAAAGTTTCTAATAAACTATGGCTTAGTGAAACAGCTCGGTATATCCCACTACAGGAAAATCATAGGTTTGAGAGAAACCCTGTAAATAAAAGCATCAGCAGTTTCTGTGCCACACAAGTCTGCATTTATTACATTAAAGCAAAACACTTTCCCTGACTTTTTAGATTTGTAGGAATAGAAGCTTCCAGTGTTTTGACTGTATGTCCTGGAAATGTTATAAATCCCCATCATTAATACATGGTTCATGTTGCTAAAATGGTCTCATTTAGCACAAAATGAAAAGACTGACCTCTTTTAGCGTTAGCACTTAATACATAGGACTGCTAAAAACTTTCTGGGGAGATAGAAAAATTGCTGGTTAGGTAAAGCAAGAGGCTATTTCCTTATTTCTTTAAGGAAAGGAAGATGGGTTCTGAATGTTTTGGCTCTTAAGTCTAGTTTTAAGTGTGCCTTAATGTATCGAGTTTCAACAGATTGGACAATAATATTTCTGGTTTTAGATACTATCTGTGGTCCTCTTAACACGGAATGGTGCCAATTCTACAATTGGCCCCTGTCAATCAAATGAAAAACTGTAAAGCCAGGTGGGCCACTGGGTAGCTAGACCTTTTTTACTTATTTTTCTCACTGTACCTTCTCAATCATGTAAACCTTCATGCTCTTTGGGGTGCAGCGCGATGTGTAGCCCTGGGTGCAATATAATACTAAAATAAGAGAACTTCATCCTGTTCAGAAGGCAACAATCTCTTAACAAGCCAAATCATTTTCAAGTTCAGTGATAGTACAATGCAATATCCATTCCATGAAGATATTCTGTAGCATTTTCCTTTCCCAACCATTAAACTAGGTAACTAATTGGCCACGGGGAGGATTCATTCAACTAATGAATCTCATCAACAGAACTCCTGCGCATGGGCTTTTGCTTGTGCAACAGGGCTTTCCCTACCCCCAAAAATGGTGCTGTGGGTGATCAGGAGAACCCCAGGAACAGCCTGGGGGGATCATTCTGTATAGTAAGCCGAAATGGCATAATGCGTTCCACCCCATATATTTTCCATTCCTTACGTGTATTTCCATGGACATTTTTAAAGCACCATTCCACTAAACCCACAAGGGAAGTATAAGGACCAGATTGCCTTTCTCGTTGCTTGCCATTTGTGTTCTGCTTTGCGGTAGCTAATAAGCCACATGACTCTATTGGAAGGTAGGGAACCCATTGACCTCAAGATATTGGACTACTCCCATCATCCCTGACCATTGGCCATGCTGGCTGGGACAGATAGGAGTTCAGAGTCCAACAATATCTGGCAGGCCACGGGTTCCCCAGCCCTGCACTGTCTCTGTGCCATTGAAGTTGATTGTCTGCAACCCTGCTGAATGTCACTGATCAAGCAGATTAAGGCTAATAATGCATTCGTCCTTCTAATTGTACTGCTGCTTAAATCATGTAAGAGTAAATCCTGATTTGTTACTATTTGCAAATGCTGTGGACATTGTACCTTTCTTTCAGCATGCGGGGAATTCAGGCAACCGTTACTGCCAACATCCATTGAAATGACAAAACCTTAAGTATTTGACCGACGGCATGTGTGAATCCTAGCTAGACCACTGAGCCAGTGTTCCTTAAATTCTTTGAGATATTCCTCTGGGCTGCCTCATGGATTGCTATTGAAAATAGGGATTAAGGATTTAGCACAAGGGTAGGCAACCTAAGGCCCGGGGGCTGGATGCGGCCCAATCGCCTTCTCAATCCGGCCCAGGAATCAGCGTGTTTTTACATGAGTAGAATGTGTCCTTTTATTTAAAATGCATCTCTGGGTTATTTGAGGGGCATAGGAATTCGTTCATTTCCCCCCAAAAAATATAGTCTGGCCCACCACATGGTCTGAGGGACAGTGGACCGGCCCACAGCTGAACAAGGTTGCTGATTTAGCATATTTAGTCCTCTAATGTGAAATGAGTACACATCTTCATCCCAAGCCCAATTATACCATATACTGGTGCCAGTTTTGTACAGCATAGTGGAGATATGATGGGGCTGGGGAGAAGGTCGTCACCTTGCCCATTACAGAATTAAAAGCAGCTACATGCTAAATTTTTAGGTGTCTGCTACTTTAATGTGTGAAGCAGCCCTTAAAAGAGGTTTTGAATATTTTTCAAGTGCTTGTACCGAGATTAAGATTTCTGTTGCTTAAGGATTCAAACATGGCTCATTTAACCTCCCAAATATTCATGCATTCATGCTCTGTAAATAGTGCATATATCAATAAAACTGAACTGAATGCATTTAGGTTAAGTAAAAGATAATAATATAAATTTAGTGGTAGGTCAAAATATATTTCTAATTGAACCTTTCTACTGATAGGCTGTGTTTGGCTGTTGGTTATAATTTCCAAAAGAGGATTCAGGGGTTGTGAACCTTAACGCGCTGTGCCATTAAAAAGGGACGCTCCTTTTCATTATAATTCAAATGAAGTACAGTATAATAAACCTTAACCTTGCTGAGCTAAGACTATAAAACTTGGGAGATAAGAGAGCTGAAGATCAGATTGCTTACCTGCGCTAAATGGAAAGGCTGGGAAAAGCAGCGCAGGATTGAGGAGGCAGGTGAAAAACAAGATGCCTTATTGAGAGGTGATAATCCACTTAAATTTTCTTTGTACTATCATGCCTAGAATGCAGTCACTTGAGGTTTCCTAATTCCAAAAAGCAATGACCATATTCCAAACTTTGGTAAAATTAGAAAGACATCCGCAGCAAACATTTTCCTTGGTCTACTTAACAATATTTCTCTCCCTCCCACACACCAAAAAGATGTTTTGAGACATGGCAAATGGTCAGGAAAATTGTGAGCATTTGTTTAACTCTGACGTTCATGCAACTGATCAGCGTTCAGAAAGTTTGCCAAGTGTACATTGGACTAACTCTACACAGGGCTCAAAGGTGCTCCATCTTTGAAGAGCACCTTTTTGCGCAGGAAATGGCAACATGAAAATAAGTTCGAAATGGGTGCTTTTGGTATGCAGCACTGTAGAAAATAATGGGTCTCATGCCATAGGAAGGTTTAAACCAAGCTTCCTCAAACTTGGCCCTCTAGATGTTTTGAGACTACAATTCCCATCATCCCTGACCACTGGTCCTGCTAGCTAGGGATCATGGGAGTTGTAGGCCAAAAAAACCTCTGGAGGGCTGAGTTTGAGGACGCCTGGTTTAGGCAGTCATTTAGTATTCCTTGTCCTGTTCATTGTGATGGATAAAGTAGATTGATGGTACTTTAACCCATCACTGCTTTGTTTTGATAGCAAATAATGGGCTACTTAAGTTTGGGGCATAATGCTAAACTCATGCCTTGTGAAAGAGTTGGAAGTAAGCTGTGGGCTTTTAAATTTCCCCCTCCCCATTATCTCTCTGGCTCAAACATCAAAATCACCCACTTCTGTTTTAAACTGATCTTAAATCTTTTGTGTCTCGGAATCAACCAGGGCAGAGAGAGTATTTCTGGTTAATTTAATCAATGGTTTGTTGATACACTGGGATCCTAAACCATGGTTTGATGTTGGGCTTGTTTCAATAAACCATACTTCAAAACTCTTCATTCCCTTCCCAGGATGAACTGGCTAATTTGCAGTTGTGCCTGGAGGTCAGGGAAAGGGAGTGTAAACCCAGTACTCCTTTTTGAAGTAGCACTAAGCCACAGGTGGCTGACCTTTGACCTGCTGGAGCAGTGTGGCCAATGGTTAGGGAATGATGGGAGTTGTAGTTCAGCATCTGGAGTAGCCACAGGTTACGCTCCTCTATACTAAACCATTGTTCAGTACTACATTGGAAACAGGTCATGATGATGTTCCTTCATGTGTGGCTAGATGGTGGATCAAAGAAATGGTTTTTACAATCAGAGTTTCAAGTCTGATAACTACTTTCCAGGCGGACAATTTATCAAAGTGTAATTATGTCTCCTGGACTAAACTTTCTTATAACTGGTCAACAGTTCATTAAAGCTGAGAGTACGTCATGAAATTTGCTTTTTATAAAACAGGCTGCATTTAATATATGCTTTACAGAATATGTCACTTTGTTTTCAAAATTTCAAAAAGCTGTTCCTAAGTTTGTGTGTTGATCGTCATAGCAATGTCCATTTAAATAATGTTATTTGATCTACATAGATCAAATGGCTGCATCTATTACTGTTTTTATTGTGAACACATTCCTAAAAAATAATAATCCAATGTATTATGGGTAAAGTTCCTCCACAAGACGCTGACAAATAAATGTGGACAGAATTTCTTCTGTAATCGCAACAAATTTAAATATTATCTTCGGCTTTGGTTGTTAATACATTTCAAGCAATAGTTTTGAGTAACTGTACAGCTTGTTAGCTTAAGGTTCAATCATTACAAAAGGATTTTTTAAAGTTTTGTAGGTGGGGAAGTTTTAATATACAGTACATATTAATATTCACATTAATGGGAAATAGGGAATATTTCGTATTTTCCCATGTAATGGCAAAGTTGGCATTTTAACTCCGGTTTTGAATAGTCTAAAAGACCAAATTGTAATTGAAAAATACTTTTTGATTCCATTGCAGGCTCACATTCTGCCAGCTTATTGTGCATATAACACTTAACCATAACAGCCGTTTTCAAATAAGTTGCCTTACTTTGTTGCAGTGAATTTATTGTCTTTTTCTCGTTTACTGTTCTGACAATGATGTAAAAAATGTATGTCTTGCAAATGTTTCATTCATAGTTGCTAAATTATTTAATTTATTTTCATCATGGACGCTCTTCTGTGTCATTTTCATGCCACGATGGAAGCCTATACCGTAATCATTCCCATCGCCACTGTATAAAAATCCTCTGCTGCTTGCATGAGTAAATGTGAAAATTTAATTTTGTTGTTTGATGGTCACTTTTCATTTCCCCTTGTTCTTCTACTGTTCTGTATGAATGAACAGAACTTTTACTTTTTTTTTCTAAATAAATACCAATGGTTGATTCTCTTCCCCCATACTTTTTAATTCCATGTACCCTTGCAAGCTGTCTTAATAAAGGGGTGAGAAACCTGTCTTGGATGCCTTTTTTATTTTATTAAATGCTGCTGAATTTCTGCATGGAAGATCCTACACTCATAACCGTATTCCTGTTAGTGGGTACATATCTCAGGAACTCACTGCATACTGCTTGGAAGGCTGTGGCTCATAGTTTTATCTTGGTTCAGGCCACACATTGAGATTCAGCCACATAAATGCCTTGGTTGAAGCAAGCAGGGCCTGATTATTAAAGAGTAGAACTGCATCTCCCAGAATTCTTTGTGGGAAGCCACCAGCTTTAAATGTAGTTAAACGTAAGGGTGTGGATGTGGCTTTGGGCTCCTCTTGCAACAAGTGATCTGGTCCTGGGTTGTAAGAAACGCCTCATGGAAAGCTGAAGAAGTGAAAACGCACCGGCAGAAAAATTAGCATAGTTTTAATTTTATCCATAAATAAGAACATTAAACATTATCTTCCGTATGCTACATAACATTACTGTGCTTAAGCTGAATACAAATGTAAACGTAGTATTAAAAAAATATTTCAGATGATAATCGCTCTAGATAACACATTAGACAGTGTAGAAAATACATCTCAATATTTTAATAGTGCTTTAAACATTCTCGTTAGAAGAAAGTGCAAATGATGGTATTGCTATTCGGTACGTATGTTAACCCAGTGTCAAATTCATTAAAATAAAAAATCACAGCAAGTTAAGAAATTTATCCACAGCTACCTTGCCCAGGGTGAAAACTATTAGTAACTGAGCTTAAGGCTGCAATTGTATTCTTTATTTACCTAGAAGCCCCGCCCATTCATTCAATAGGGCTTACTTCTGAGTAGACAAATATAGGATTGTACAGCAAGTATTTATATTACATCATAATATTGTTCAAGTACTATGAAAAGCTGATTATTCTATCACTGAAATACACATATATCCTTTAAACATGCCATAAACTAGTAGTGGACCTGTATGCAACCTAAGAGTAAAAAAAAAAAAAAGTATACACTTTCCAAATGAGAAGTGTTTTGTGCAAAACAACCTTTTTGGAGCGACCCCCGACACCTGCGGCAAATTCTTGTTGAATTAAAAAAAGGCCCCCAAACTTGTAAGTTTGTTTTGATTTGGTGTGTATATAGATATATATATTCACAACATATTTTTTCACAACATTTACAAGGGACGGGATTCTGCTCTTGTTACCTCAGAAGAGCACAATGGGACTTGCTTCTCTGTAAAATGGCTATAAAACTACAGCTTTGGCATTGCTGGCAGAGCGGGTTAGTAGCTTATTTCAGCAATCCATTCAAATCCATTTAATGTTAACAATAGTATGGAACACACTATATTTTAGCTATTGCTCCCAGCTGTAAGGTTGATAAAAGCTGGTGAGGAAAGAGGCACATTTTACCTACCACCTACTGAAGGAGAGGCTCCACAAATCAATTTAAAGTTCAGCTCCACAGACTGCCTCATTTTTCATATAGTAAAAACCTTTATTTAATTCAGGGGTGGGGAATCTCTGGCCTTCCAGATGATGTTGGGACTACAACTCCCATCCTCCCTGATCACTTGGGCTATGCTGGCTGGGCTGGGGCTGATAGAGTCATCCAACAACAGACGTTTATTTAAAAAAACAGACTTTTAAAGTAAAAAGAACAAGATTAAAACCCCCTTTTTATTTGAGCATCCACTCAAAATTAGATGACAGAATTTGTGGACAGTTGAAAAAGCATCCTAGTGTACACACAAAAATGTAAACTGATTATTTTACATAAACTTTTATCTATTTTACATCTCGCAACTATTTTATATATGCTTCAAGACTTCACTGCTCATAATATTATACAGTAGTACCACATAATGTCACAGGTTAACATTAAGAGAGATCTACAATCAAAATCTATTGCAGGTAATTATCACACCAGTCCTCCTCGTTTAGAAAAATAAAGAGTGCCTGGATAACCCAGTCTTGAGAGGCACAATCCATAATTATTATTATTTATTTATTTTGGCCATTTAAGTCCAAAGGGGAATCGGATGAATTACTTAAGTGCACCTCCCGTCGATGTCATGGGAAACTCAAGCGGAGCTTTTAGCTGTGCAGTTCTGACTTACTGTGTCCACCTGAAGCAGAAAATAAATAAATATGTATTTCCTCAGTTGCAAACAACCACAACTACAAAAACCAACCAGGCAGCAAGAGTTTGTTATGCCATTGTGGCGAGGAAACGCACCGATCGTCTGGCAGGTGGATAAGCAGGAGGTTTCTGGGCATGCGGTTATATTCCAATATATTTCGACATCAGACGTACAAGAGGTGCTTAAAGCTGAAGAGCAGTATTTTGCCACCTTGTGATAAAATTGGAGAAATCAAGAGATATATAGCCGCACTGGCAGCACATCTCTTCTTCCTCGTATCTAAAAATGCAAGAAGGGCCTTTACACTCGCCAGAAGCTCGGCCCTGCCCTCACTGGTCCTGGAAGGAGCCTTTAAAAAAGTCCCATATGCTCAGAGACTTTGTGCCGTTCATTGGGGGAGATAGGAAGCCCAGAGCACTTGTTCTTTAGATTTCCCTTTTATGAAGAGGCACATAGTAAGACCATTGATCCCCTCCTGGTGAGGCCACTGACTTCCCGGAAAAGCAAAAATTTGACCTTTTCCTGTTAGGCAAAGATCAGAAGACGACCTGGATGGTCACCAGATTCTGTGTACAGATCTGTAGGCGCAGACCATCGCCCAACTCAAACTAGTTCATTAAGAAATTCCCAAACTCGGTTCTATGGGTGACTCTGGGTCAGCTCCCTGCGGCTGTTTATTGTTGTACATTGTTCTTAAATTTATTGTTGTACAATGTTTTAATTGTTTGTTTTCCTTCTGTGACTGTACCCCCAAGTGTGTTTTATAAGCTGGTCTCCGACCGTAATAAATTATCTCTCTCACCTTGTGATGCAGAGAACCACCGGTGCAATAAAGGGAAGCATAATCACAATCACTTCACGATAACAGGGGAAACCTGTTAGGGTTGTTTTAAAAATAAATCATAGGATCATAGAGTTGGAAGAGACCACAAGGGCCATCGAGTCCAATCCCCTTGCCAAGCAGGAAACACCATCAGAGCACTCCTGACATATGGTCGTCAAGCCTCTGCTTAAAGACCTCCAAAGAAGGAGACTCCACCACACTCCTTGGCAGCAAATTGCACTGTCGAACAGCTCTCACTGTCAGGAAGTTCCTCCTAATGTTTAGGTGGAATCTTTTTTCTTGTAAATAAATCGTCCCAGTCAAGCATGGATCTGCTTGGGGAAGAGTAGCCCCTGCTGCAATTCAGAACACACACATGACCTCCTTACGTTTGCTATAGCCGGGAAATGTTCCTCAAAAACACTTCTGCTGCTGGTTTTAAATGGGTTCTCTGATCCGCCTAAACAAATAGCTGTACCCTTGGAAGGAGACCTACTTTCCTGTGTGTTTCTCCTCATATGCTGCAGTCAGCATCTGAAGTCCTGCTCCAGATGCCTCAACTCCATGAAGCACGGCTGGTGACAACCAGGACCATAAAGTTATTTCCAACCAGGTGAGGGACCTCAGGCGCCCATCACTGTAATGTTTCAGGTGGCTGGCAAAAAACACAGATGTTTACTAAAGTTTTCATCTGGCTGTTTTTATTTGTTCTGGTTTATTCCTGAGACTCTTTTGGGCAGGCACCCCCAAACTCGGCCCTCCAGATGTTTTGGGACTACAACTCCCATCATCCCTAGCTAGCAGGACCAGTGGTCAGGGGTGATGGGAACTGTAGTCCCGAAACATCTGGAGGGCCGAGTTTGGGGATGCCTGGTTTAGGGTGTTGTTGTTTACTGGCTGTTTTGAAATTATTAGTTTTTCACACCAATACTTTGGCCTTTTGACTGCAGCTATGAATGGGGATTGTGATGTATTTTACTATTGTGTGGAGTTTGGATAAATAATAATTTTAATAACTTTGTTATTTCTACCCTGCCCACCTGGCTAGAATTGTTAGCTGCCTTGAGTTTCTTTTGAAAAATTAAGCCGGATGGAGGTTTCCCAGATAAAATAATAATAAGTTAAAAAATTAAGATATTACATAATTCTCTTTTGAAAAGAAAAACGGACTACTGTAAGAAAGAATATTAGTGTTTTTTTACCACTCTGACCACAGCAAGAAATAACCAAATCCAGAATTTATGCCCATCTTAATCTTTTAAAGGCAGCATTTAAAAGCACTGGAAGAGAGAGAAACATAATCTGTTGGTATTCCTTGTGGACCACTGACTGCCGCTGGTAAGTACAGTACAGGCAAATTAATTATCTTTCGCCATTAGAATATATTAATTCTACGAGAACTGGAGCATTTCTTGTCTCTCGGTTTAAATATTAAACAATTAAGAGTTGCCTTCTACAATAACCCCAACGTCCTTGTTCTGCAGTGACAAGTTAGCCAATCTCCCTTTTATTTTCCATGCATCGTTTCTACCTTGGCCCCTCCAGCTTCACCAAAGGCAGTCTCCTTCTCAATCAGGCCTTGGCTATGCAAATTGAGAAGGGAATCTGCGATAATCCTTGCTGTCCTCTTCTGATAGCCTCCAGAGGTCACCATCAAGATGGGGATTCTGTGCTTCCTAGCAGCTCTGAACACAATTTCATCGCGATCGATAATCCCCTGCAGTTACACAAAAAAAGGAAGCACATTGCTGAACGTCATTGTGGTTCATAAACCATTTTAGCTCATGTTTTTATCATAATATATGCTGGAGTAAACAAAATCATTTAGGAACCCAGGGTGATCAAGCGTCCTCTTCAGTCCAGACTCGGAATTTGACTTTAGAGGAGACTCTGTGTGCTACGTACCTGAGGTGAAATAGCCAGGCCTCCCAGGGGGTCACCGTCCAAGATGTCCGTTCCGGCATTATAAACAATGATGTCTGATTTTACTTCGTTCAGTGCACCTTCCACATGCGTTTTTACTTTCTGAAGATACTCTGCGTCTTCTGTGCCCCAGTCCAATTCAACTTTCCGCCTTATGGCTCCTGAAAGTTACCATGAATCATATATACAATGATTTGGATGTGGAATAAAGGTAAAACAGTTTCTGATATTGAGTCAGACTTCCGTTACAAGCTCTGTGTTATTTTAGTAATCAATAGGTGGGATTTGTTTCCAGGTTTATCAGCCCCCAGTGGCTGGTGGTGTGCCAGGAGAGCCCCCAGAATAGCATGGAATGGGTGAGGATAATGACACATTTTGTCTGGCAAGCTACCGTGTTTGGAAGAGCGCAATGTTGACTTCCACCCATGGGGTGATATTTAACTATGTTTTACTCAGAGAAGACCAGCTGAACTTAATGGCCCTGACTTAGTCATGCTCATTCATTTCTGTGGGTCTACTCTAAGTAAAGCTTCACTGAATGCCACCCAAAGTAAATAAGCTATAAGGTAAAGGGTAAAGGACCCCTGGACGGTGAAGTCCAGTCAAAGGCGAGTATGGGGTTGCGGTGCACATCTCACTTTCAGGCTGAGGGAGCCGGCATTTGTCTACATACAGCTTTCTGGGTCATGTGGCCAGCAAGACTAAACCGCTTCTGGCGCAACGGGACACCGTCACGGAAACCAGAGCGCACAGAAATGCCCGTTTACCTTCCTGCCACAGCTGTACCTATTTATCTACTTGTGCTGGCGTGCTAGGTAGGTAGGCAGGAGCTGGGACAGAGCAACAGGAGCTCACCCCATTGTGCGGATTCAAACCGCCAACCTTCTGATCGGCAAACCCAAGAAGCTCAGTGGTTTAGACCACAGCGCCACCCGCATAACTATAAATAAGCTACAGCAAAGTACAAAAGACGAAGTCCAATATACAGTGGTACCTCTGGTTACAAACTTAATTAGTTCTGGAGGTCTGTTCTTAAGCTGAAACCGTTCTTATCCTGAGGTGCTCTTTCGCTAATGGGGTCTCCTGTTGTGTGCGTGCCTTTGACACGCGTTTTCCGTTCGCATCCTAGGGCAAAGTTTGCCACTAGGAGCAGCTACTTCCAGGTTAGCAGAGTTTGTAACCTGAAGCGTTCATAACCAGAAGTGTTCGTAACCAGACACTGTAGCTTATAAAAATGATGCAACATCAAATATTTCATTATTGATTACTTACATTTACTTCCCACCCTTCCACCAAGGAACTATGCATGGGGTGATGCACACTGTTATTCCCTTCCTCTCTTGCTAAAAAGGAGTGTGACGACCTGGGCTGCAAATGAGGCTGGGAGATGACAAGTAGCCCAAAATCAGTGAACTGAGCCTCACGGTCATTTGGACACTGGGCTCTCTGGTCCTAGTCAAACCATGACTAGCCGCTTCCTTGCTGGACTAGCAGTCCAACAGCATCTTGGAGAGTCATGGGTTGGCCATCCCTGGCTGAGATATTTGCATTTTTTTTTAGTACAGTATATCCTGGTTTCCCTTCCCCATTCTAGTCAAGCTAGTAAAGGTAAAGGGACCCCTGACCATTAGGTCCAGTCGTAGTCGACTCTGGGGTTGCAGTGCTCATCTCGCTTTATTGGCCGAGGGAGCTGGCGTACAGCTTCCAGGTCATGTGGCCAGCATGACTAAGCCGCTTCTGGTGAACTAGAGCAGCGCACGGAAATGCCGATTACCTTCCCACCGGAGTGGTACCTATTTATCTACTTGCACTTTGATGTGCTTTCGAACTGCTAGGTTGGCAAGAGCAGGGACCGAGCAATGGGAGCTCATCCCGTTGTGGGGATTTGAACCGCAGACCTTCTGATCGGCAAGTCCTAGGCTCTGTGGTTTAACTCACAGCGCCACCCACGTCCCTTTCTAGTCAAGCTAGCATCCCCCAAAGGCAAGTCAGTCCTCCATGGTCACCCGAGACGGGTGCCAACAACAGCATCCATGTATTCTCCCCACTTTTAAAATCTGGAATAAGAGTGAGCCTTAGACAGCAGAGAGAAAACTTGGGAATGCATGTCTGGGTCCCGCTTTCCAAGCTGCTGGTTCGAGATTTCTAGCAGCAGCATACCACTATCTAAAAAAAACAAGATCCCAAGGATGTCTCACACAGAGAAGATTTCATATATCTGAACAGTGCAATGGGGGGAAAAACAGCAAATAGTTTCATTCACTAGAGAGCAACATTTCAATTGTAAAAAGGGCAATTCCTCTATTGGCAAGTTTTATTTTGAATCGTTTTAAGGTGACAAAAGCTGGGGAGATCACCCACTTACGTTTAGCAAATCCATCTCCTGGATAAATATACCTGTTGTAAACGTCCATAATATACACTCTTCGGTCATCCATAAAGTCTCTTTCATGGCCATTTCCCTGTAAGTTTACCAACACCCAGTTAATACAAATCAAGCCCAATTAGTGATTAACATAGATTAATGGAATTTCACTATTTGTTTTTGCTCCTTACGAAAACAGTGTACAGAGCATTATGATGCTGATTATGCCGTAAATTAGTATGCAAATATGAAGATACAGATATGGATATAGGCACACATTTAAAAGTTTAATATACCCAATGTTTTCCTTATCTTCTCCATATACAATAACCAATCTGACAGATTTTTTTTTTGCGGGGGGGGGAGAGTCTACATACAATCTAGATTCAAAGAGGTATTTGCCAAATTTTCAAGCCTCATCTTTATTTCTCAGAAGTTTCCTATAACAGTGAATACTTATAGATTCATTTTTCAGCAGATCATTCAAATGATGCAGTCATCAAAACCACTGATCCTTTGTTTTCTCTGCCTTCTATTTGTTGGCTCATTTACTGCAACTGGGTTTCTTTTAAAAAATATATTAAAAATGTACTTGATTTACAAAAGTATGTGCGTTGTCTCTTTTCTCAGGTTGTGAAGTCTTTTCTATATGCAGTGGCACCTCGGTTTACAAACTTAATCCATTCCGGAAGTCCGTTCTTAGACCGAGGTAAAGTTTGCAAACTGGGACACTACATCTGGTTTTGAAGAGTTCGTAAACCGAATAGTTCGTAAACAGGACTGTTCATAAACTGAGGTACCACTGTACCAGTTACATATGACGTGAGACATTAGTGTTGCACACAGAATAAGGTTGGGGAGGAAGAAAAGGGTGGGGGGAGAGAAGTGATAAATTTATATTCTTATATTTTGGGGGGAGAGGTTACATCTGCATCACTTGGGTAGGTTCCCTTTCTGTTTATTATATTTCCTTGGTGGTGAGAGAGGCTGGGTGGGGGTTTTGTAGGAGGGAGGTAGAGAAGCAGTTCAACCCCAGCTGGTATAGATCGCTTTAACTTCACAGTCCTTACCATTCCCCCATTCTATTTAAAAGCCCTGATTTCCCCTCCCTTCGCTTCCTCGCTGCAGCTGAAACACAAGCACTGTAATGCTTTTTTAAATTTCCTTTGTTTGCTCTGCTCCAAAGGAATGAGGCCTTTTGTGCTCAACTTACAATGAGCCAGGTAAAAGGTAAAGGTAAAGGGACCCCTGACCATTAGGTCCAGTCATGGCCGACTCTGGGGTTGCCCGTCCATCTCGCTTTATTGGCCAAGGGAGCCGGTGTACAGCTTCCATGTCATGTGGCCAGCATGACTAAGTCGCTTCTGGCGAACCAGAGCAGTGCACGGAAACGCCATTTACCTTCCCACCAGAGCGGTACCTATTTATCTACTTGCACTTTAACGTGCTTTCAAACTGCTAGGTTGGCAGGAGCAGGGACCGAGCAACGGGAGCTCACCCCGTCGTGGGGATTCGAACCACCGACCTTCTGATCGGCAAGTCTTAGGCTCTGTGTTTTAACCCACAGCGCCACCTGCGTCCCTTACACTGAGCCAGAGAGGTTTGCAAAACAGGGAAGCAGTATATATCTCTGCTCCTGCAAAACTCTCTTTAGGTTTTGGCGCAAGGGAAGGGAATTCTCTTCTCCTTCCTCCCTCTGGCTTGCTTGGAGCCAAGGAACTCTGAAAGCTAACGTGGCCTCGCCTTAACTTTCAATCCCTTGCTGAGGTTTTATGCTTTTGCAAAGCCTGATAAGGGCTAGTGGGGAGGGAGGATTAACCCTAGGTTTCAAGTTGGCTTCAAGTAACCCATAATTAACATTAACAACGATCTGTCAGTTCTGACAACACGACAACCCTTGGCTAAGCAAAAACAGAAGTGAAAACTTCCTTGCAGACACAATAGAGGAGAAGCATTTGAGCCCAAGGCTTGCTGAGACACATTCATCTCACGCTATAAACCAGGCTTCCCCAACCTGGTGTCCTCCAGATGTTTTTGTCTACAACTCCCAGCTGCTAGGAGAGGTGGTCCACAACATCTGAGGGTCAGCAGGTTCAGAAATGGCCGTGCTTGTTGTTGCACATTAAGAAGGACTTTGATGAACTGGCTGTATTATTCCCAGAAACAACTGTGTGGCGTGGCAGTCATAACCCTATAGCTATTGACAAATCCAGGAAACTTTTGAATCGTGTGGTGGCCCGCAAGCTGCTATATATGAATGGCCACGTGATTGCACACCCTGACATCCGATTCGGCGATGTGTTTCCGTTTTGTGACAATGGCGTCCATCTTTCCTGTCATGAGTGTCAAAAAGACAAACATGAGAGAGGACTGGATGACTTATGGAGATATTGTAATTAAAGAAGGGGGGAAATGGAAATTGAAGCCATATGAACAAGTTAAAAAATATGTATATGATTGGTTGCACTACTTCCAAACAAATGAAATGTTTAAAAAGGACTGTAAAGAGAGGAGATATATTGAAGGAGAGTCTAGATTTCAGAAAGAGATAATAAACAAGGACTACAAGGTATTGTCAAAAATGTATAAAATGCTATTGGAATGGCAAACAAAAGACGAAGAAGTCAAATCGGTTATGATACATTGGGCCAGGGACTTTGGTTATAATATACAGCTAGCAGATTGGGAGAAGGTATGGAAGGAAAATATGAAATTCACTGCATGTATGACGATAAAGGAAAACATTATGAAAATGGTATATAGATGGTACATCACTCCCGTTAAACTAGCAAAAATGTATAAGACGTGTAACAAATGTTGGAAATGTAAGGAAAGGGAAGGGTCGTTTTACCATATGTGGTGGGAGTGTAAGAAAGTAAAAGGCTTCTGGGAAATGATATATAATGAGCTGAAAAAGATGTTTAAATATACGTTTGTGAAGAAACCAGAAGCCTTTTTGTTAGGAATCACAGGAAGAGAAATTAACAGAAGTGATCATAAACTCTTTCAATATGCAGTGACTGCGGCAAGAATTTTAATGGCTCAAAAATGGAAACAAGAAGAATTACCAACATTGGAAGAATGGAGACGGAAATTGATAGACTTTGCTGAATTAGATAAACTGACAGGAAAAATCAGATATCAAAAAGATCACAAGTTCACTCAGGACTGGAGAAAGTTTACGATTTATCTGGAAAACATTTGTGATGAACAGACAATGCTAGTTGGATTTAAAGAGGCTTTGTGAGGAGAAAGGGTATTGTAAGAGGGAAAAGAGCTGTAAAGATTTATAAACTGGCAATACAATTATAAAGGAAATGTGAACTAAAGCTAAAATTATGAGTAAGATCGTAAACAAGTTGATTTGCTTGGAAAAACCTTTTAACGATGTAAATGGGAGCGGGAGATGTGAGGGAGTCCAAAGAAGGGATGAAACCACGTTATGATATAAGTAAGATTGTTTATTATATGTGCATTTGTATTCAAAAACTCTAATAAATATTTATATATATAAAAAAAATCTAAAATTATGAGGATTGCGGAGGGAGCGGGGGGAAGTCTAAAAGAATTTCGTATTATATTGGATATGAATGTGTTCATATAAATTTGTAAAAGAAAAATCTTTTTTAAAAAATTAATTAAAAAAAAAAAATGGCGTCCATCTTTCCGATCAAGGGAATGATGTGTGGCTGGCAGGCATCATCAGAAGTATTAGGAATTGGTTGCAGCAGTGAGGGTATTGGCGGCGAGCCTTTTGGCTCAGTTGGCGGTTAGGCATTGGAATATGTGTGCTGTGTTGGAGGACTGAGTATGGGCCAGGTATGGGCCATCATCTACCCCTCCTCTATACCCTCTTTTGGGTATTCTGTTAAAGGAATCCAGCGGTCGTGGATCCTGTCCGATGCCCTGCTGGTGGCTAGGGCCATAGCACGACCCCCGGTGACGTCCTGTTGTATTTGCATCAACAAGCTCCTCCCATTGGTTGTTAACCCTGATATGACTCCCAGCTGTGCGGGGTGGAGTCTGGTATTGCTGTTTCATCCAATGCCTAAGCCAATACTACTCACATGCTGTAACCAATAAAAGTTGTGGCCTAATTTTGCCCATTAATGTAAAATAATGTGCCCTTGTGTCTTATTACCGTAGATTCCGGCGTATTAGGCGACTGGTCGTATAAGACGACCCCCAACTTTTGCTGTTCAATTTTAGAGTTTATAGAGTTTGAGCGCCACCAGGGGCAGAGCGAGCACCCCTCCGCTGCCTCTGCCGTCGCAGCAGCAGCAGCCTGAGGCGAGGGGTTTGGCGGGCGAGCACCGCGCTTGGAAGGACTTTCCGTGTCCCCTTCTGTGGGGAGGGAGGAGGAGCGACGGCAGAAGGAGCACCTCTGCTCACCGGCTCCCTTTCCTCCTTCCCAATGCGTATACCCGGTGTATAAGATGACCCCCGACTTTTGGGGTGATTTTCCAGGGATAAAAAGTCATCTTGTACGCCGGAACATACGGTATACTCCTGGGCGGGTGGCGGGTCCTCGACTCCCAACTCCCAGCTGCTAGGAGAGGTGGTCCACAACATCTGAGGGTCAGCAGGTTCAGAAATGACCGTGCTTAGCTACGGTTTAATACATTTAATACATTTTCTGCTTCTGGTTAGGGTTCTTTGGGCCCCTGTCGATATGTGCAATATGCCCCCACTGGAAGTTTGACCATTTCCCTATTTTGCAGATTTCAAAATTTCCCCCATGCCACTCCATTATCATGGAATTGTAGAGTTGGAAGGGATAGCAAGAGTCATCTAATTCAAACTTTTAAATGCAGGAATCTTTTGCCCACCGTGGAGCTGAAACCCACGACCCCGAGATTAGAAGTCTCACATATCAAGTTTCCTATATAGTTTTGCTTTTGCAATTCGTTCAGTATCAATCAACTTACTTTGTGGCATAATTCTGCCGTTACGTGATTCAGGAGTTCTGTTTCAAATTAAACTTTTTGCATTTGATCACTCACCTGATGCGCATCCAGGTCTATGATAGTTGCCTTAGAAACTCCTTCCATCCTTTCAAATAAAAACTGGAATACAGAGAAAAGAAATATAGAAGAAATGGGTTTGTTTTATTTAAATCGGATTTTTTAAAATTTAAATCAGATTTTTAAAATAAAATGCTTTTGAAGGAAAAATCTTTCTAAAAATAGTTTTCAATTTAAGTTCCATTATAATCCAAAGGCTATTCATCAGGAAATAAGGATTTGTTTTAAGTTTTTCATGTGTGCTAAAACTCAGTCTAAGGTGTTTTTTTTTTAAAAAAATCGTTTAACCACATCAGTTAACCACACGGATACATACGCTATCATGTTATTGTTTTAGTTAAATAAATTGTTACTAATGATTATTTTTCTCCTTCCAATGAAGTGCAGCAGAAAAGTTGCCCAAATATAGTTAACCTATTAAACCTCACAATAATTTTGTAATTATCTGTCTATGTATTTCTAACAGTACAACCAAATCAGTAAATTTTTTATATAACTGTAAAAACTACTCTGAAAATTTATTATTCCAAAAACGAAACCTTCATCTGGATGCAAATATTAAGATTATATCAGCAAGAATGAGTCTTTCTGTTAAAAAAAATGATTTAAATCAAGTCTTACTAACTAGTGATTTAAATTGTGATTTAAAGTGTGATTTAAATCAATTTGATTTAAATTGTGATTTAAATCAATCCACCCTGGTCCAGACTAATAAGTCCTTGCATTCATTTCCATGAGATTCACACTGTTTACTTGTCCACGGATAGGCTCCAAAATAGCTTTTCTCTGCCTCGCCTCAGAGATTTTGGTGCTTTGTTAAATGGCTAAATACAAGGTCAGTGTTCATCCATCTGGGATCTGTACATTTTACGATGATTTAAAGGCTTTTAGCAATAATTTAAAGGCTTTAAAGGAAGCTGTAGTCTGGGGCTACAGCTAAACAGGTCTGGCCCCAAGCAATGAGAGACTGCCTGAATCACCCCAGCTAAACCCAATTCTCTAGCTTTGGGCTGCTGTGTTTATGACTTCATAGGACTTCGGACGAGAGTTTCTGCATTACTGTGTCCATCCCTTTCACTGAAATCAACAGCATTCCAAGTAAGACAAAAGTCCACCTTCCTCGTTGATTCACTGTTGGGACATACCTATCTTACTAGGATTACAGCAGCTTTCGAAGACAGTACTCCATTTCCACACGCAGCACTATCTGATTCATTAATAACAAATTTAGGCTACAGGTATATGCTGACGTTTGTTAAGTTTGTGCAAAAATAATAATGATGATGTTGTTGCTTGCAGTGGATCTTCCATACCTTTAGAGCCAATGAGATATCAGCATATGCACAAAACCCTCCACCTTTATCACTTGAGCAGTGATGAAAGCCACCACCTGGAAAAAGAAATGGTAAATCTGAATAATGCATTTAAATAAACTACCAGATGCCATGGAAAACACAATTGTCATTATATAAATATACAGCTGATGAGCAGGTTGTTTCATGAGCCATGCTTCTTTAACCGGCACCGTAGCAACATTAATGAGCAAACTCTCCAAAAACCTTACACTTTTTCCTGTTTGTCCTGCTTTTTGTCCTGAGAAGGACAAAGCTTTAAATACCTGGGCATGTCTAAACTCTCTTTGCTCCTATGTGTTTAAAAAAAGAAGTGAGAAATGGCAGCTTCTCTAATCAAAAGGAGTTTCAATATCCTTTTCATTATCAGACACAGGCAGAAGCTAGCTTGTTTAAAAAGCAACCCTCGTTAAGGTTAAGCAGAGTTTGTCAGCCTGGAGGACGTAGCAAACTGCAGCTCACCACAAGCAGAAACCGCTGAACTCCTGAGTCGCATCAGAGGACTGGGGAGCGGCGAGCATGCAGGCACAGGGTTATGGCACTCAGAATCATGGTTGAGCCTATGGGTCACCAATGTGGTGGCCATGGGCACACATACACCCCAAAATATATTCCCTGGTTCTGCAGGATCCCCTCCTGCTCCTGCCCCACTGAAATTAGGCTTGAAAGAAGCCTTCTATTGCCATAGCGGTCAACTTTTCCGTTTCCTTGCGAGGAATCCTATTCAGAATAAGGGAATCAGATGTGGCCAGTGAAGACTAAAGAGGAACAAACCAGGGCAGATATAAAAAATGACCAGAATGTGGACCAAAATTTTTGCTGAGAGGCATTGAAGGAGGAAGAAGATACATTGCTACTCACCAATATTAATTGCCCATCCTCTCTCAATGGCCAGTTTCCCTGCCTTCAAAAAAAATGAAATAGGGGAGTGGGAAATCTTTATTATCATCATCATCATCATCATCATCATCATCATCATCATTATTTTCAAAATTCATGCAACAGAGGTGTCCACCTTGTATCTCAATCTGGGTGTTTTGAATTGTTCTTTAATATACCCAAATGCTTGGAAACTTGAATGTTTACAAAAGTAAAGCATGCTGGATCACACTTTCCAAAACAAGGCACAGAAAATACTAAGTGAGATCAATTATGTTCCCTCCTGAATAAATACACTTATGAACAAGCTGTGGGGGGGAAAGATGCGCTTCAGATTCAAAAGCAAGGAAAAGCACAGGTGCCAAAAAGCAAATGTACTGTAAGCAAAGCAAACCAGCAACTCTCACGGTGTCCCATAGTGTTTCTAATAAATATAATAACCCTACGGCCATGGGGGTTCAGGGACCTGCTGCTACCGAGTACAGTGGTACCTCGGGTTACATACGCTTCAGGTTACATATGCTTCAGGTTACAGACTCCGTTAACACAGAAATATTACCTCAGGTTAAGAACTTTGCTTAAGGATGAGAACAGAAATCGTGCTCTGGCGGCACAGCAGCAGCGGGAGGCCCCATTAGCTAAAGGTTAAGAACAGTTTCAGGTTAAGAACAGATCTCCAGAACGAATTAAGTACTTAACCCAAGGTACCACTGTACAGCACAAAAGCTGATGACATCCTATGAAAGACATCATTCGGCAAATCCAGAAGATTGTCACTATTCTGTGAAATGAACTCAGTGAGTCTACTCTGAAACATGGGTCAAGGTTGTAGAATCTGTCCAGCAAACAAAAATAGTTAAGTCATTCAAGTCAAAGCAGAAACGCCATACGGAAAAGTTATTAGAAAGCAGTTTTCTGGGCCTGATTCTGAAAACACATTAATGACAAATAATTTCCCCCTTCTTCCAGATCTAAAACCTTCTCATTTCTTATGCTACCTGGCTGGATGACGCACCCTGAAAATACGGACATCCACCTTTACCATATTGGCCCAAATATAAGCCGCACCTTTAAAATTCAAAGGGGGGGGGAGGAAAAAAAGACAATAGCCAAATATAAGCCACTCCCTTAAAATCCCACAGGCACTCATACCCATTCCGTTTTATCGTATGTCAAGCTGTGATATTGCCAGTGTTAAGTAATGAATAATTATTTTTTTTAAAAAATCCAGTTACATTACTGGGCATTGTATCATTCACCATAGGCAGTTCTGAAATGTGAACTACAGAAAACATTTTTTTTTTAGTTTTAAAAATGCTATTCATTTAATTTGATGAACATTTGAATTCGTATGTATTCCAACTATATGTAATAGCCTTTTGTGTGTGTGTGTGTGTGTGTGAGAGAGAGAGAGAGAGAGAGAGAGAGAGAGAGAGAGCGCACTAGCTTATTCTTAACAATTCTATACCCTTGGCCATATGGTGTGATTTTTTTTATTTGTTTTTACAGAAAGTAGCTTCTTGGGAGAAAAGCAATGACAAACCTAGACAGCATCTTAAAAAGCAGAGACGTCACCTTGCCGACAAAGGTCCATATAGTTAAAGCTATGGTTTTCCCAGTAGTGATGTATGGAAGTGAGAGCTGGACCATAAAGAAGGCTGATCGCCGAAGAATGGATGCTTTTGAATTCTGGTGCTGGAGGAGACTCTTGAGAGTCCCATGGACTGCAAGAAGATCAAACCTATCCATTCTGAAGGAAATCAGCCCTGAGTGCTCACTGGAAGGGCAGATCCTGAAGCTGAGGCTCCAAGACTTTGGCCACCTCATGAGAAGAGAAGACTCCCTGGAAAAGACCCTGATGTTGGGAAAGATGGAGGGCCCAAGGAGAAGGGGACGACAGAGGATGAGATGGTTGGATAGTGTTCTCGAAGCTACCAGCATGAGTTTGACCAAACTGCGGGAGGCAGTGGAAGACAGGAGTGCCTGGTGTGTTCTGGTCTATGGGATCACAAAGAGTCGGACACGACTAAACGACTAAACAACAAGCTTTAATGCTTTATACACTTAAAGTACCTAGGCCTATACAGTGATGTGTAACAGTATGTGAGGTGGCCTTGATTTAAACAGTTGGTGTTTCTATATTTTTATTTAGTGCCAGTAACTGGTTTTTGCAGTGCCATTCAATGGTACAAGGCGCCATTTACCAGAGATTGACATACTGAAATATATTATCATATAATGATAATATATTTAATGTTAATGTGGCATTCACCTATTTCAAATGAAAATTCTCTAATATTCTCATTAAACGAGAATATACTCCAAAAGATTATTCTCGAGAATTTCACATCACTAGATCTGGTATAACAAAGCTTCCTACATTCCTTCCATCAAAGATAGTTTTGTCCTTTCATAGCACGTAGGGCCAATGGGCATAACTATTTATAGACCTAAAAATTATAATAATTAAATATGCGTATTGCCCTTTTAAAATTGCTTTAGAATTAGAATCAAGAGAAGAGAGAGAAAATGAAACAAAATATTTACCATTATTGTTCCTCCAGTTTGAGTTCTCAGGGGCCTCAGCACCTTTCTCTGAACAAGGAAATTGGGCAGAAAAAGAACAGGTGGGATTTCTGTAATTGTAGCCACAACAAAGGACCACTGGAAAGAAAGCAAAAGATTACGGATTAGTTGCTCTCAGGGCAATTCATGTCTACCCAAAAGTAAGCACTGTTGAGGACTCGCTCCCAAGTCAGTATTTACAGGTGGGCTGCTTAAATAACTGATTCATTAGCAGCACCATCTAAACATGTCTACTCAGAAGTAAATTCCTCAGTGTTGCAAATAGGACTTACTCCCTAGTATGACAGTTTAGGGTTCATATCTGTTCATAATACAGCTATATGCGAAGCAAAAATGTGTGCATTTAAACAAATAATAAAATTACAAAAAGCACCAATGATATCCAGGAAAAGTGCAGATGAGCGAAGGAGACGAGCAGATTAAATCGCTATATGATACAATCTTTTAATTCAGATCACTGGACTCGGAAATAAAGCAGTTATTGCTGCTCTTTGATAATGCTTTGGAGTAGTTGTGCCCAATCTAAAAGTAATTTAGAAAACATAAAAAACCAGAAGAACGTTAACTACGAAGGCAAAAGTACAGAGCAACAATGGATAAGGGCAATGATTTCAGTGCCATAATTAGCTAATGCAGGAAAACAGCACACTTAAAATGACGGTACAACAAATAACTAAACTGTATTTCATATTCATAGCACTTTCAAGTGTACAGCAAAAGCGCAAAATGATTTCTGGAATACCTCTTCAATGCTTTCCAGTATATGATTCTGTAAGCAGTACAAAGAAAGTTGGAAGAAAATATATTCAAACATCTTGAACAACTCACAGCCATAACTAAACTGCAAACTCTACGATGTTTCAGAGAGTGGTTTGCGACGTGACTCTTAAGCACTGAAAGGTTTTCTTGCCAATGTCTCAAATTTGGTCTGGGACTACGTACTGAAATATAATTTAGCGATATATTTGGGAGAAGTATGAAACCTATATGGCAAATTGTCTTGATAGACGTCCCACAAAAGCAGCATGAGTTTTACCATTTTGCATTAGAAGCACTGCTACTAACTGACCCAAACATTGTCTCTTCATAGGAAAAAATAACCAGTGTGGTATACGCTGAGAAATATTATTAGTCTGGCTTGATTATATGGCCAGGATAAGCACAACTGCATGATCACAGTTGGGAATGGGTTTCTTCTATCTTAGACAATGCCACTGGTGTGGAAGCTGACTCATAGATAGATGATAGATAGATAGTTTATTACGGCCACAGGCCCATATCGGAAGCTGACTAAAATGAGGGTTAGTCAAGTTAAAAGTCTAGGAAACCTAGGAACCCTGGTTGCTTTTTAATTTCTCATTTCCTTTCTACCCATCATATAAAACAGTACATAAGCTGTCCTATTTCTGTTTGTGTTGCAGGACATGGAGGTAAAGGATCCCTGGATAGAGGATAAGGGAATGGCCAAGATGCAAATCTTGCTGCTAGCTCCATAGCAAGAGCAAAGTCAAACTGCTATTATCTGGCTATTGACACCGATTCCTAAACTCAAAATCAAATCCAGACACAAACACACATAGGTGTCAACTTTCAGATTTGAAAATAAGGAATCAGCAGCCTCGGAAATAAGGGATCAGCAGCCTCACCTGTCCTGGGGACAGTCTACGGGATATCTAACAATCCAGAATAGCAGTGGGAAGCAGTGGGAAACGGCGCTGGAATAAAGGAATTTCCCACAAAGAAAGGGAAGGTTGACAGCTATGACAAACACACCCCAGTAAAGGACAAGCATCAAGAAATTAAAGGCCCACTGTCAGTCCCCCAACTTGTCATAGGGAGAATATCAGCAGTCTTAAATCGCATCCATGAAATGCAGAACTTTACTCTTCATTAGGAAGAAACAAATGCAGCTCTTGGGGGGGAAAGCTTTCAAAACAAGGAGCTATCAGAAGTCAGCATAATTTGCACACAGGCCAGTGCAAATGTAATACTGCCTTATCTCCTTCTCAAACCTAAGCAATGGCTACACACAATTCTCCTTTTGCATGAACTTCACCCTTTTTTCATTTTCTGAATGAACCAGGGTTAGCATTGCATCTACAGAAGCATTTTCTCTAAAGGTGGTTAAATCTAAACCAGAGTTTGCAACACAATCAAAAGTGGAGTTGCACAGTCCTTAGGCTAAGGACTATTAATTAAAAAAACAAAAAACCTGGGGCATGCATAACTCTTATTACCATTCACAGGTCCAAAAATGGAAGGAAGGAAGGAAGGAAGGAAGGAAGGAAGGAAGGAAGGAAGGAAAAGGATGTCTTAACTATGGTCTGCACTGAGCCCAAGTGTTAAATAAATGCAAATTTAGCAGACTGGATTTCCACTGTCTGGAACTAAGATAGTAGAAAGGCATAAAAATTACAGTGTAGAAACTGTTAAAATGTGAGCATAAACTGCACATCTCTTTAGGGTTTTTAATCATCTTTTCTCATCACTGAGATTTAAAAACATGCATGCATAGAGAATGCACCCCTGTAAAGGATAGCATTGGGCTCTCAAGTAAAAACCATCTTTGGGAGATTCTCACACACCTAAGTTTTGCACCTGTATACGAATTACGGACAATATAATTTAAGTGGTGTTTTAAAAGATATAATCTGAAGAAAAATCAGCCAAATGACACATGGTCTTGCATTCAGCAGAATCTCAGTGATTTCAAAATTTCAAAAAAATATATACTCTTTTAAAAATTTGGCTGATTTGGAGTAGTAGCCGTGGTGGGGAATCTTCCAGACATTTCAAGCAAGAAATACACATAGTGAGAAGGTCAAGAACAGGAACAGGACCCAGTAAATACCAAAGAAATGGAATGGCAATAAAAAAGGCAAATTTTGAGAATTATAAAAATTGTACAGTTAAAACCATAACACACTCCTGATTTCTGTAAATATTCTACAGTAAAGAGGAAAGCAGTATACATCAGAAGGGGATTAAGTTTTCCCAAAAAATGTCTGCAATATAATACTGAGTCAAATAAATAAAATTGATTCCTGCAAAGAGTCACCACTGCTTCAAGATTGTCACCTAAAAACCTGAATGAACTCGAGTTGAAAGAGAGGGGGGGAAACTTGGTGCTTCAATTGCTCCCAATGTTTTTGTTTTGTTTTGCTTTGTTAGTACTGGCACCCTAGTGACTCTTTATATAAAACCAGTTTCAGGAGACAGGAATTCAACTTCCCTCAACAATGCTGCAGTTTTCCATTTAAAATTTTCAGGCCTGGGTTATACAAATGAGCAACTACAACAAGATATGATACTGCTTTATTTATTGCTTATTGCTCATGCTTTGTTTGAAAACCAACACACAGACCAACATCAGGTTTCTGATGAGACAGTATATAGCTTGTTTGAGCCGTGGATAGGGAGCAGGGAGGAAAGCTGTGCTAGGAGGGACTCCCATGGGAAGACGGAAGCACTCATAGAATTAAACTACAGTTAAAAACACGCTGTGCCTTTTAGTGACATGAAAACAAGCCTAGTAACATCAGCTATCTTCTTCTGCTTACTATTGCAGCTGGAGAACATCCCAATTCAGATCTCAAGGGAATTGTTCTCTGCATTAAATCAGAGTTGCATTAATTGGTCATATGATAGTTCAATACAAACAAGCCTTTCCAATTAAAGGCAGTCAGGTGATAATCTCTCTGAAGCTTTAATATGAAACTGGCTTTTCCAGCTTTCAAACAGAGGTACCAAGAAGAGAGTACGACTAAGGCCTGTCTCTCAATCTAGACATTCACGTTCCTCTTACTGTTGGTCTGTACTGCCATTTGAGTTCCCTTAAATATAAAACTTCTCTTTTCCATAGACACAAGGCAAACCCTATCCAAGCATAGTTCTAAAATTACATATTAACTTCTAATGATTTCAGGGTTTTTTTATTTATAGATAATTTGTGGCAGATTTCTATTTTTAATTTTCTATTCAATGCCCCTCCCACCCGCCACTATAACCTATGTTCTAACCTAAGACTTAGGGGGGAAATCATGAAAACAATAATTCTAAAGCTATGAAAGAAAATGTTTTTGCCGTTTCCTGCTTTATGTTCACTTACATGTACTGAGGATTTTGTTTTCTGTGTGTGCGAGAGGGAGAAACATACAGGACGAGCAAGGGGATCAAAGTTTGTTTCAAACACAAGTAGAAGATACAACACCTTTAATCGATTCAGGTAGCTTCTCGTGTGACCAACTAAAAGGTCTTCTTCAGTTGCTTCTCGAGCTCGTACAATCAAATCATCGGCAATTAGTTTTGCTTCTGAATTGAAAAAGAAAAGCACATTACATCCAACATCTTACGTAAATAAGGCACACATTTCAATACTGCAGAAGCCAGCACATAGGATTTTCCATTACTAAATTAGGCTTCTGCTTTGCTGTAAACTCCATTGCGCACTAAGCAGAAAACGATAGTTTATTCAGGACCGATGGCTATACCACTGCTGCTTTTAAGGCAGTGCAGTACTGCAGATTTAACAGACAGAAGGCATACTAATCGTCCATATAAAATACAATAAAAAGACCAAAGTAATCATAACAGCTGCACACATCACTAACAATCTACTTCTTGCAGGTTGACTTTTTACAGAATACCGATACAGCACAATTTCTACAAAGCTTAAGACTTTCCATTCAGCACGCACTTTACCTTTCAAAAAATTTATTACTTTTCCCCATTTTCCAGCATCGAATGGATGGAGTTTCTCCAGTCCCATGAATGTAATATTGTAATCTGGAGAATACACAATCGGCCAGCATGTTGGCGGGATGTCGTGGTAGAGTTCTGTCCTGTGAGGCCTAAGAGAAACAGTAACAACATCAGATATCCAAATACCAAAAAGGAGAAATACATGCCACATAAGGTAAAGGTAAAGGGACCCCTGACAATTAGGTCCAGTCATGACCGACTCTGGGGTTGCGGCACTCATCTCGCTTTATTGGCCGAGGGAGCCGGCATACAGCTTCCAGGTCATGTGGCCAGCATGACTAAGCCGCTTCTGGCAAACCAGAGCAGCGCACGGAAACGCCGTTTACCTTCCCGCCGGAGCAGTACCTATTTATCTACTTACACTTTGAAGTGCTTTCGAACTGCTAATACCATTCATTATAAGAGATCAAAGGTGAGGGAGGCCAAACCAAACGATCCAATACTACCAAATGTCATCGCTTGTAGCTTTGTTGGGCACAGGAGACATTCTGGGCTGGGAAAGCCACCCTCTTACATCTCAAGCAGCCTTCAGAAAAGGCCTCTTGCCTTTGGTCACCCACTGCTAGAAGTGCCAACCAATCCGCCCAGCCCATTTGGCTCTGGCCATGCAAAGCCAATGAGCGTGGCTGGAAGGAGCAGCTTGTGCATGTGGGATTGTAGAGTGTGGCAACAGACTTTGCACATGAAGACTAGATAGCAGCAGACTCACAGAATTACAGAACTCGAAGGGACCACGAGGGTCATCTAGTCCAACCCCCCCACAATGCAGGAATATTCTACCCAATGTGGGGCTCAAATCCACAACCCTGAGATTGAGAGTCTCGTGATCTATCAACTGAGCTATGCTCAATAGCTACACATAAGGCTCCTACCTGTCCCTGATGTCCTCACATCCTTCATACTGTTTTTTCAGCTCATAGGAGAGGAGCCAAACATATTATAATCTCACATTAATTGGCCCAACTGCCAATTGTAATATACAGTTTCACCCTAAACATAACAGGAACCTGCTGGATTGGGCCAGTGATCTATTCAGCATCCTGTTCTTACAGTGGACATGAGTTCAACAGCACTCTCCCCTCCTGGTATTCATAGAACTGTAGAGTTGGAAGGGGCCCATAGAAAACCTTGTCCTCCAGGAACTTGTCTAATCCTCTTATAAGAACACGAAGTGCTAAGTTGTGTATCTGGGAGACATGGTATGACTGGCCATTCCTAATCAAAACTGAGGGTGTAAGAAAAGATTGAAACCAGATTTGTTTTAGCTGAAACAAAACAGTAAGGTATTTTAGCTAAATATATATGTATAGTATTTAGCCTGCCTGAATTAAAATTAATTCCCATTCAGGAAATTTCATTACAGATTATTGTTCCAATTGATATAATAGAAAATGCAAGCGTTTTATGGAACAACCCTATGCATATCACTCAAAGGTCCCACTGAGCAATGTAATTTACTCTCTTGTAACAGTGCACAGGACTGTGGCCTTAATTTGATTTCTGTCGTTTAGAACAACACAGAATGTGAGAGTCATATCACAGGGTTCACTCCAGAAATGAACATTCTTTAATTTTAAAACTTTTAATTTAGCATTAATTACTGTATTTTACATGACTGGGATAATATTAGAAAGAGTGATGCGGGTGGCGCTGTGGGTTAAACCACAGAGTCTAGGACTTGCCGATCAGAAGATTGGCGGTTCGAATCCCCACGACGGGGTGAGCTTCCGTTGCTCGGTCCCTGCTCTTGCCCACCTAGCAGTTCAAAAGCATGTCAAAGTGCTCCAGCGGGAAGGTCAATGGCGTTTCCGTGCGCTGCTCTGGTTCGCCAGAAGCAGCTTAGTCATGCTGGCCACATGACCCGGAGGCTGTACGCTGGCTCCCTTGGCCAATAAAGCGAGATGAGCACCGCAACCCCAGAGTCGGCTACGACTGGACCTAATGGTCAGGGGTCCGTTTACTGTTACCACTTTCTGATGCAACTTTTCATCCTTAGCTAAGAGGGCCGTAAATAAAAATGTTCAAACAGCTAAATAATAATAATAATTTTAAAAACACAGTGCCACATTCTGAAGTTCAGGCTCAAGCAAGCCACTTTGACGCTTACTTGGTTCAAATAAATGCATTATCTATACGCAACCATGCTATTCACAGAACTAAAGGTCTGCTCTTTAACAAGCCTCATCTCCCAAGGTGCAAACCAACTGCTGGTGTTGCAAACTGGCAGTACCTAGTTTTGCAACTGTCACATCATACAATTACCCATTTGAAATGTTTAACTACAGTATCCCCACCCCATTACCTGTTTGTGCACAAACAACACACACAAACAAACCACCGAACACTGAGGAAGGCGACTGCAGTCCTCAAAAAGAACTTACAGGCTCTTAATACTAATAATAAAGCCTTTTTGTTTCGTTTTTAAGGTCTGACATTTTGTCACGTTTTTATATTTTGCTGGAAGCCGCCCAGAGTGGCTGGCTAGGGAAACCCAGCCAGATAGGAGGGGTATAAACAGGGCCGGATTTAGGTTTGATGAGGCCCTAAGCTACTGAAGATAATGTCCAGCTTTATATGTCCAGCTGTCCTTTATCAACAACCAACTGTCATTTTTTTGTGTTGAATATATGCTATATGGCAATTTATGGACCTAATAGGTATCTAAAGCCATTTGCCACTGTTGCTGTATGTAGGCTTTATTTTGTTTCTTATCTTATATTTTGGAAATGGACATCTTTTTTTTCCCTTTAATTTTTTTTTTGGGGGGGGGGCACAAGCTACAGCATGCTTAGCTTATATGTAAATCTGGTACTGGTATAAATGATATTATTATTATTATTATTATTATTATTATTTGATATTTGTTATTATTCCACCCATTGCTTTACTCTCTGGAGTCGAGAGGCTGCAGCAGCAGCACTTACGTCGTTGGGTTATTATGAGGCAGGACAAAAGTAGCCACAAAGAGGTGGGGGTTTTTGTGTGTAATTTAATACGGACTAAGAGTAGCCCGGCCCGTGGGGGTGCTTCCCTTCCCCCGAGGGGAAGCATCCCCATCCCACCCGGCGCTGGAGGGGGAGGCAGCGAAGCAGAGGGCGCCTCGACCCCCCTCCGCCTGAGCCGTCCCCCGTCGGAGGCAGGAGCGGCGGTCGCTAGACCTGCCCGGGCTCCTCCCTCCTCGCGCGCCCAGGCGGCGGCGTCTCCTCCTCCGCCCGGGGCCCACGCAGTCCCGCCGCTCGTTACTCACATGGTGCCCCCTCGCGTGTCCATCTACCTATCTACTTGTATCTATCGACATCTACGGACGCACGCAGGTCCAGAGAGCCCATGCCTCGGTGTTAACTGAGCATGCCCGGCTCCCGCGAGCATGCTCAGAACCGCCGAGCGAAGCCGCCGCCCGAGCCCTCACCCCGCGGAGCTGGTTTATCGCGCGGCGCGCGTAGGGACGCCGGCCCAAGCGGCCAGCCAACCAATCAGCGCGCCCCTTTCCTGTTTCATCCTCCGCACAACATCCCTCTGAGGTAGGCTAGGCTGAAGGATAGTGAGGGGCCCGAGGTCACCCGGTGTGGGGCAGGCTGGTAGAGAAAGGTGTTCAGTTGCATTCAAGCAGGTGAGGAAGAATCTGGGTTGGTTTAAAAATAGTAAAAAAATAAATAGTAATTTGGGGAAACCCCGTGATATTTTATTTTTTATTTGATCATTAAAGAAACATATACACTGCTAACAACAACAACAACCCTCGAGGCAATTCACGGAAAAGGTAAAAAGATTTAACAATAATTCAAAACACCCAGAAAAATAAAATCAACAACAAACCCAAAACAGATTAAAACACACAGCAACACTCTAAATTTCTGGGTAGGCGTCTCTATAAAAAAGAATAAACAAAATAAAACAAATTCCTTCCAGTAGCACCTTAAAGACCAACTAAGTTAGTTCTAGGTATGAGCTTTCGTGTGCATGCACACTTCTTCAGATACTTCTTCAGTGTGCATGCACACGAAAGCTCATACCAAGAACTAACTTAGTTGGTCTTTAAGGTGCTACTGGAGGGAATTTGTTTTGTTTTGACTATGGCAGACCAACACGGCTACCTATCTGTAACTATAAAAAAGAATGTTATTAGCAGGTGGTTCTGGGAAGTTTGCTGGTTCCTAAACTTTAATTCCAGGTCTAAACTATTGGAGGAGAAAATTCTAGTCCTTTATCAATCTGGCTGTACGTGTTTCCCAACCTTGGGCCTCCAGCTGTTTTTGAACTACAATTCCCATCATCCCTGACCACTGGTCTTGCTACCTAGGGATGATGGGAGTTGTAGTCCAAAAACAGCTGGAGGCCCAAGGTTGGGAAGCACAGCTGCACCTTTAACAAAATGATCTTGGGCGACCCCCGGCGGGCAAAAACAAAACGTTTGAAAATCGTGGGAAACGGAGTAAGAAATCTTTAAGGCAAACATCAGCGACTCTACGAGGCGGAGATCGGGATCTCTTGCAAGCTCTTGCAGTATCAGCCATACGCATCCGGCTTCCCACTGGCACCCCCCCCCAACTCCCCGTCTCCTCCCCACACATTAATGGTAGCATTCCACAATGCCATGTGCAAGCAGCCCCCGCCCCTTCAATCCCGCTGCCCTCCATGACCATTTGCTGCATTCCTTCCAACTGCAAAAGTTTGCAAGCTTCTCTTGAACCCTCTTTCAGGGACTGATTCAGGGGCGGCTGCCGCTGCTGTTTTGCAAGCACCCGTCCCTTTTTTGCAGCTCTGCAAATTTCTAACGAAACCAGCAGGGGAAGAACGGCGGCGCAACTGCAAGCAGTTCTCCAAGGTCAACATTCGCGCTGTTTGAAATATATGTTTACGCTGACATGGCTTTGCTTGCTTGGAGAGAGGGGGGGGCGGGGCAGGACCCTGTAGCTTTCCTTTAGAGGCACAATGCGCTCCAGAGAGAAGCCTCCCCAGATTCCGCTAGGCGCTCCGATGGATTCCCACCGCTTGCAGCGCGCAAAGCCGGACGAGGCGAGCAAAGGGGTGTGCGGGAAGCCGCCGCCGCCGCCGCCGCCGGGAATCCTTCCTTTTCCTGTCTGCAAAGGCAGGGTGGATCCATTGCTTGCAGCAGCAGCAGCAGCCGCCGCCTCCGCCTCCCCGCTTGGCCTATTGGCTCGCTGGCGCAGCTGCTTCCACCTCTCCCTGGAAGGAGCCACTCGGTGGGTTGGGGGCCGTGACGCCTCGAGGCGGGATTGGCCATGCCAAGTGTCCGAAAGAGATCCTTGCAAGTCCCGGCCAAAGCTCCGCCCACGACGTTACTACTGACTAACAACTGTTCATGTGAACACTCGCTGGTGCAAAAGGTTCCATCTTGGCTTTCTTCTGGTGCCTTCCTGTTCCAGGCAAGCTGTGGGCTCTTTTCCTCCAGCTGTGGCTTGCTGGGTCTTCTGAGGGAAGTTTGGCACTTCTCAGGTAGTGGGGGCACCTGGAGCTGCCTGGAGTCCAGTGCTGATATTCCTGGGCTGGCTTGGCCAAAGCAGGCATGCCACACACCCCGCGCCAGCGCTTGCAGCCCCGCGCCCCGGTTTGGTCAGAGATGGAGACGCGGAACTTCCTCGCTCTCTGGGGCGAGCTGCTGATTCTCAGGTGGATCGAAAACCGGCCCCCCAACAGTGACATCTACGAGGACCTCTCGGCCCAGATGATCGCCAGGGGTCACGAGCGCAACGCCTCGCAGTGTCGGAACCGGGCCCGGGACCTGAAGCGCAGCTACCGGAGAGCCAAGGACGCACAGGTGTGCGCCGGCGCCGAGCCGGTTTCCTGCCGCTACTTCCGAGAGCTGGACCGGATGTTTGGCGGAGAAATGGACGGGGTGGCGAACCGGAGCCTGCCCAGCATGGACGGATCTGCCCGGGTGGTGGTGAAGACGGAAGAGGCGGAAGACATGGAGGCGCAGGTCTCCGAAGAGGAGGGCAACCAGATGACGCCGCCAAACACGCTCTCGAGCATGGACGCCGACACGGACACCGAAACGGAACCGAACCTCGGGGTCTCGCGAGAGCTGGTGGCCGGCGACCCGGATGTGATTGAAACCAAAATAGGGGAGGAGTGCCCCAGTGACAAATCTCTGCCTTTATACGGGCAACCGGTGGCTGGCCCCAGTGAAGATGGGCACCATTCTGTGGCTGGTGAGCAAATGTTGGGTTGCCGCAGTGGCCTTTCTGTGGGTGCTCTTGGCTGTTTGGCCGGCGAGGTGTCAACCGGCTGTGGGAACCGACAAGAACAATTTTGGGTTCTTGTGGGGTAGGGTAGCATGACCTGAATTCCCCCTGTTTAGAGATCCGAATTAGATGTGCCTTGCCAGAGAGGAACTGACGTGAAATTTAGTCTCGGAAGTGGAGCCTGCGTAAGGTTGGGTGCTATGCAAACCGTCCCAGTTAGCCGGGAGTGCCATATGGTTCTGTGTCTCTAGGTCTGGCCAATTTTGGTCAAATGTGAGAGGGAGGGGGCCTGGAAGGCTCTGAAGGAGCCTGGGAGGAGGTTGCTTAGATTTTCATCCCTGCAGCCAATCGGCATTCATGAGGGCAGCTCCACCCTGGCAAATTGATTGGATGGTGGGATAAGCTGGCAGGCAGGCAGGAAAAAGGAAACAAGGGGTATAGGAAGGACAGAAAATGGAGGCGGGAGGGAAAGTGTCTGTGGGGCGGATTCGGCTGGCTGAGAGGGTGGGGAAAGGCTATCAGAAAGGGAGAAGCTCAGTGGGCTTGATTCCACAGGTGATATGATATCAGCTATGCTACCAATGACATTGATTATTGGCAGCAGATGTATTATGGCACTTGGTGGCATTATAAACCCTTCCAAACAAAATTGCCTTTGTGGCTTCGATATGATTTTATTGAGAGCATTTGCAACCCTCCCTTCACCTCAGTGAATCCCAGGACAGGGTACAAGATGCAGATTCCATAAGATCACATTAGAAACGGCTGTAAATTGGAAGCGCAAACCATAGAACAGGCTCCCTAGCATAGCCCTGAATCTCCGAAAATGCCTGGGCAAACAGGTCTCTTCAGTAGGCGCTGTGATGGCAAGTGTTTCAGCACCAGGTGTGCCACTACAAGGACAGCCTTTTCTCGTGTTGCCCCATAATGCACACCCACCAGTGGCACATGGTAGCATACAACTAGGGTTATTCGTTTTATTATTTTCGTATTTTCATATTCCATATAAAAGCGCATATGTGATTCATGCTGCTCTGTGGGACATTGTCAGTCTGGGCCCTGGCATCCAGGAACAAGGGAATGGAATGGGACCTCCTCCTGCCAATGTTAAAGATCAGCACAAGAGACTTGCTCTTTATTGAATGTTTATCCCATTCTTCCTCCGAGGAGTTCAGTGCATGGCTCTCTCCTACACACCATGTCATCCTTAGAACAGACTTGTGATGGATGCAGCTTAGGATGAGAGGCAGTGACTTGCCCGAGGCCACCCAGCAAGCTTTGTGACTGAGGGGAACTTGAACCTGGGTCTCTTTGGCTCTAGTGAGGCCCTCAATAACACAGGGGTGGGGGATGTGTTTTGGCCCAACGGGCCAGTTTTTCTCCCCAACCTGCAGGCCAAACCACCTGCCAGTCATCTTATAACTCCTACACCCACCTCGTGCTAGCATGCTCTACCTTTGCAAAGCTTCAGGCTTCTGTAAATCCCTGCTCCCCTGATTAACCCAAAGGGAAAGAGGGAATCTGGAGTCTCGGCCACCTGCTATTCTTTCCTTTACAGCTGTGCGAGCTGGGGCTGAGCCATTGGTAAAAAAAACAACAACTTTGCAGTTGACAGAGCTCACCGGAGATTACAATTTGCTTCCCCTCTCCCTTCAGGCAGAGGCAGGCGCGACAACTCCCTGGGGCGCCCCCTGACGACAGCCGAGAGGATGGCGTCCATGCGGGAGAGGAAGAGGCGGTCCCACGAAGAAATGATGCACGAGATCATGACCGACTACCGGCGGACCTGGGAGACTATGGAGGCGCTTCACGAGAGGGGCGAGATCAGTGCCGGGGAGTTCCGTGAAGCGATGCTGAGGGAGATGCTTCTGGACAGGGAGGCCCGGACCCGCGAGGCCCAGCTAGACCGCGAAGCCAGGGCAAGGGAGGCCCAGCTGGATAGAGAGGCAAGGGCCAGGGACAGCCATCTGGAGAGGGAGATTAGGATTAAGGAGCTCAACATGATTGAGGCAGAGCTTCGGCGCACAAGGGATATCCTCCACCCCATGGTTGACGCCGTGGTGTCCGTCGCGGAGGTCCTGCGTTCGACAAGCAGTATACAGTGGCAGCCTCGCCAGGCGCAGCAAAGTGGAGGGGGTACCTTCTTGGAATTGGAGGGTAGCAAATAATTACCCCCCCCTTTTGTGAGGGGTGGGCATTAGTATATATAGTTACCGTGCTGGGCAGAAAGGAGGGGGTAGTAAGGAGGGGGAAACTGTTGGAACCCTGGAAGCTAAGACCCACTTTTGGGGCAAGTACTCTCCGGTGGGAGAGCCTCAGCAGAGATTTAACATTTCAAAACTCGCAGCAAAGAAAAGCCCTTTCAAATGAATTCCAAAATGTCCCTTCTTAATAGTCCTCTGCGAAGTATCTCACTTCCCCAGCACAAAGATCCACCATACATTTAGTAAGTTATAAACTGGTTTACTTACAAAATTCTTCAGAGGTCAGATTCATGTGCTTTTCCATACAGCAATTAAAAAAAGTTGCAAAGGCACTGTTGCTTGGTTACAAAATGGCAAAAAGTTCCTAAGTAATTGCTATTAAAAAAACACTAGTTTCAGACTCCGTTCTTGTCTGAAACAAAAGAGGCTGGTTAAAACCATACACAGCTGAGCTGGAGCACCCAGCTCAGGCCTCCTCACACATGGGGTGAGACAATGGCTTCGTCAGGAAGGTCTAAACACTAAAAACAAGTTGGTTTATTCTAATAATTTATTATTTATACCCCGCCCGTCTGTCTGGGTTTTCCCAGCCACTCTAGACTGCTCGCAACAGAATATTAAAAACACGGTAAAACATCAAACATTAAAAACTTCCCTAAACAGGGCTGCCTTCAGATGTCTTCTAAAAGTCAGATAGTGGTTTATTTCCTTGACATCTGATGGGAGCGCGTTCCACAGGGCGGGCGCCACTACCAAGAAGGCCCTCTGCCTGGTTCCCTGTAACCTCGCTTCTTGCAATGAGGGAACCGCCAGAAGGCGCTCTGAGCTGGACCTCAGTTTCCGGGCTAAGCGATGGGGCTGGAGATGCTCCTTTAAAGGTCAGCACCAACTTTTTGAATAGCTCTCTGAAACTGTGGGATGTTTCCTCTAGCGTGGCAGCAACAAGCTCAGCCAGATTTTGCCTCCCTTCCACTACTCGCATCTGTCCACAAGTTAAAAGAAATAATGTAATTCGGTGTGGGTTTTGTTTCTGTTTTTTTAAAAGCCTAGAAAAAGTGTTAACTTGTTGCTCTGAATCTTCACTTTTCCTACAGCCGAGTTAAAGGCCTGGGGCCTTGTGGTATCTACGGGGATCTCTCTTGGTTCTGTAGCAAGAGCAAATCACTGGAAGGCAAAATGCATTCAGGTATCCCCAAGCTGGCCCTTTATGTGTCTGTGTTATTTGTCGCTCGTTCCTTTACCAAGTAATGGGGATGGACCAAGAGGGGAAAAGTCTTGCCTTCCAGCCTTGATTGTCTGCTTCCCAGAGGCAGAAGACACTGTTGCAGTATTCCTTTTATAGGGGCAGGGGCTATCTCTCTCCCCCCCCCCCACATGTGAACTGTGGCTTTCCTCAGACTAATGATGTTTGAATGTGTGGGTTGGTGTGATACTGTACAGCTGTGAGAAATGGGGTGGTCTGATAGCAGAGTTGTGCCATTGCACCCTGAAGCTGCCAGAGCAGGGGTAGCTTTCCTGTGGCCGCCCAGAAGTTGTAGGACTCCCAAATCTCATCAGCCCCAGCAACCACCTAAGGTGCAGAGGCAGGATTCATGGAAGTTAAGTTTCTCACTGTGGTTCCCATCCGAGTACACCTGAAAGCAGTTACGGGGTGGAACAAGGCAGAGAAAAGCACATTCCTTCTCATTCCAAAGCACAGGGGCAGGTGTACCTACCTGTAATGCCCCCATCACGCTGCTGCAATGACAAGGTTATGTTCTGCAATTTTGCTGTTGGTCTGCTCCTCCCTAAGCGCTTACGTAAGGTAAAGGTAAAGGGACCCCTGACCCTTAGGTCCAGTCATGGCTGACTCTGGGGTTTCGGCACTCATCTCGCTTTACTGGCCAAGGGAGCCGGCGCACAGCTTCCAGGTCATGTGGCCAGCATGACTAAGCCGCTTCTGGCAAACCAGAGCAGCGCACGGAAATGCCGTTTACCTTCCCACCGGAGTGGTACCTATTTATCTACTTGCACTTTGACGTGCTTTCGAACTGCTAGGTTGGCAGGAGCTGGGACCAAGCAAAGGGAGCCCACCCTGTCGCCGGGATTCGAACCGCCGACCTTCTGATTGGCAAGTCCTAGGCTCTGTGGTTTAACCCACAGCGCCATCCGCGTCCCCGTAGTGCGCTTCAAAAAGGCAACAGTTAAGAGAGGCAAGGATCTTGCTTCCTCCCCTGTAGCCAACCTTGCACACTTAGTCCTAGTGGTTGTCTGTGTCTGCTGTGTTTCAGATTTTATTTACAAATCTGAGCTCCGATAGGAGAGGATTTTTATTTCCCCACATCGTCTCTTGCAGGCTTACGCAGTTCGCTTACCAATTACTGCAAATTTTCCCAATCTGGTGCCTTCTAGTTGTTTTGGACTGCGCCCCAAGCTTGGGGTAAGGACAAACAAGGCCAACTGAACTGACCATCTCTGTTGTCTTGACTCCTGAGCAGAGTTGGGCAGGAATCCCTCTCACATTAAAGAGAGGGAGAGAATCTGAAAATCTCTGCTTCAGGATCCTGCTTTAGCTGAACTTTCTACACCCCAAGTTTCTAGCTGGGTTCACAAGTGGATCGCTACAAAGTTCAAGGTGTTGTTATAACATACAGAAGGGGAGGGAGAACTGCTGGGGGACTGTATAATAATAATAATAATAATAATTTATTTATACCATGCCCATCTGGCTGGGTTTCCCCAGCCACTCTGGGTGGCTCCCAACAGAGTATTAAAAACATGGTAAAACATCAGACATTAAAAACTTCCCTAAACAGGGCTGCCTTCAGATGTCTTCTAAAAGTCAAGATAGTTGTTTATTTCCTTGACATCTGATGGGAGGGCGTTTCACAGGGCAGGCACCACTACTGAGAAGGCCCTCTGCCTGTATTGCCTGGTTGAAGGGCCACTTCAATAGCACTTTGTGACCTTCCAAGAAATGTGTGCCATTTCCAAGTCAACAGCAGGCAGTCTTAACTGCACCTCCTTTTATTTTTGCAGCTGGGGTCGGGTGGAGGCAGGGCAGGGTTCTTCATATCTGTTACGAGAATCACAATTTCCTTTCCAACCCTGTGTACATCCCCCAAGCTGAATTTGTAACATACCAAAAGAATGCAAAACAAAACAAGGAGTTTGATATTCTCTACAAAACAAGGAGGCAAATTCTCTACAAAAATTCTCAGTAACCAACATGTGCAGAAAGAACAAGGTGTGAAAATTAAGTGCACTTCGGAAAAAGACTGTACATTTTTTTGGTTGCAGAATTTATTCTGATTGCAGAATGTTGAAATTGCAGAATTCCTTTGCTGCTTTGCTTGTATGCAGGAAAGTCTCTGGGATTCCCATCACCAAAGCTGGAGAAGAGCTCCTCTCGACTTAAGAAAATCTAGCACTTCAGGGCAACTCCTCGTATGTGTCCTGCCTCGTGCCTCAGGCGGCTGGATTTGTAGCTGAAGCTCTTCCCGCATTTGCTACACAGATAGGGTCTCTCTCCTGTGTGGATCCTCTGGTGTCTCACGAGGTCTCCGCTCCGGAAAAAACCTTTCTCGCAGTTCATGCAGTCGTACGGCCGTGGTGCTCCGCAGCGCCTGAGAAAGACTGGGTTTCCTCTTAAGCCTTCCACGGCTTCGAGTGCTGCCTCTTTGAGGTGCTTCCTCTGGTGCCGAGCCAGGTGGGAGCTGACGTTGAATCTTTTCCTGCACGCTGGGCACTCGTACGGCTTCTCTCCCGTGTGAATCCGGTGGTGGCGAATCAGAGCCGACTTGAAGTTGAAGCTTTTCCCGCACTCGGGGCAGCCGTAGGGCTTCTCTCCTGTGTGGCTCCTCCGGTGGTGAATGAAGTGCGAGATCTGAGTGAACCTTTTCCCGCAGTCCAAACATGTGTAGGGTTTCTCCCCCGTGTGGATCCTCTGGTGCTGAGTGAGGTGGCTGCTCTCCATGAAGCTTTTCCCACACTCTAGACATTGGTAGGGCTTCTCACCCGTGTGGAATTTCTGGTGCCTTTTGAAGGCGTTTTGATTGGAGAGCCCTTTCCCGCAATCGGGGCACTTCCAAAGACTCTGGCTCTCGTCTGCCTTGGGTCTCAGATGCTTCCGGCTTTTCTGCCCGCAGACGGCGTGTGCGTTCCTACTTCCACCTTGGTCCTGATGGACTCTGGGTCCTTTCCGAGTCTTAAAACCTTGGCAGCACTCTGTGAATCTCTCCACATTTATTCGTCTCACCGATCTACGAGGCAAGCAGCTCTTCAAAGTCTCTCCCGGCTCAGGATTCTGCAGTGTCGTCATCCTGGAAACTTCCTGATGAGAATTCTGCTTCATGTTGTTACTCAGCCTGAGGACTGCAGGGGAAAATTAAAAGCTTTAGAGAAGATACTGCTCTAACCCAGGGCTGGGGAACCTGTAGCCCTACAGAAAAAAAGCCACTAGCTTTTTTAAAAGGTAAATTCACAGAGGGTGGCCTGCCAATGACCCATTAGTCATGACAGCTAAAGCAGTGGTTCTCAAAACTTTCTTGAGAACCACTGCTTTTGGAAATGAACATTTGCTCGCACCACACTGAATTTTATAAATTATTGATAAGAGATGCAGTGGCAAACAAAAAGAAAAAGCTCCTAGCAGTGCTTTATTTATAGCATAGAACACAACTCAACAACATGATCATGGGGTGTCCAGAAAGTATAAAACAATGCAGCTACATAAAAACACAAATCATTGCCAAAATAGGATTATAAACGAGCCTATAAGGTACAGGTATACCTTAAGTATGTATACAAACTCAAGGAGAAGTGTGAGCTTGCAGTATCACTTGATGCTCTTGGCTCTCATTTTGAAAAGAGATCCATATTCTACAAACAACAAAAAAATATTCTGGGACTAGACTAGACTGAAATGTGTAAATGTTTATTTGATTGTCCTTGACTCTTCCCACCACATTTGCCATCCTCTCCTGCCTTTGAGAACTACTGGCCTAAAGGATGGATTGGAATTACCCTACTGCATAAAACTACTTAGTTTCTATGATTACGTATGTGGCCCGTCCTCCCATGTTACCTTCACAACAACCACCCTGCAAGGTCGGCAGGGGTGAGAGAACTCAATTGCCTCAAATCTGCCCAGTTAATTTCATCAGTGAATGGGGAGGGGGGGATCTGAACCTGGGTCCCCCCCAAGTCCTAGTCCATGTCCTAAGATGTTGCCAGTCAGAGCAAGAGAGGTGGAATGTCTGTTATCCATTACCGGCGAGGCCAGCATCACATACACAAGAGTGTGGCCTGATCACAACACTGGTAAGAACCAGTTAACGGGGAACCCTTAAAGGGCTGAGGAAGGCAAAAACCACCACCCCTTAAATCAACTCACCCAACCAAGGTCTCTTCCATTTGAGGGGCTCCAGGGATTCCTCCATCCACGGCTCCTCTTTGCGCTCTATTTTGCAGATGAGCTCCGGTTTGATGGACAGGTGCCCTGTTGAGGGAGCAGAGGACAGCAACTTTACTCGTTTCTTACATTTATGTACCAGCTGAGGGTGGCGTGCCAGGGTCCCCTCCTCCCCATTCCATCCTCACAGTGGCCCTGCAGTGGGGGCATTGGCTGACCTAAGGTCACCCAGGGGGCTTCGTGACTGAGTGGGGAATCTCAGACCAACACTCTAGCCACTGTACCACACTAGGATACCGCACCTCCCTTACAAATACGTCATCCAAGCACGATGGCAGAAAATTGTTCCTATCCCTTATAACACCCAGCAGAAGAGTGTCTCTTCCAAGCCGCTACAGAAACACGTGCCACAAAAACCTCAGAGCAGGGCCTTTGCCGTGGCTGCCCCTGGTCTATGGAACAGCATCCCCCTTGAGATGTTGACAAGGCACCTCCTAGCTGCACTTTCCTGAAACATCTGAAGACTCCCACCCTCTGCTTTTCCAGCTCTAGTGACACAAAGTCTCTACTTTAAGGAGGGGGTTGTATAATTTTGAAAACAATTTCTAGCTGGTTTCTATGACTTATTTGTAAGCTGCCTTGAGATGCACGTGGAAAGAGATTCATAAAATAAATAAACAAGAAGTAGTAATACCCGTTACACGTTTGTAAGAACTCAAGACTATGCCAAGCATGCAGGCTAGGCTGATTCAGTAGGGTGGCAACTATTCTGGGGGGCGTGCTGCTGTAGGGTAGAGGGTAGGCACTACTGCTCACTCACACATCCAGCCAGGAAGCCGATAGCCAGAGATGCATGTTTTCGTTTCCCTTTCGTGGCTGGGTTAAGGGAGCAACAACAGCAAACCACAAACACACCAGCTGCATTTTCCTGGGATTCAAGAAGGGCTCGCAAGGTGCATGAATTGGGTTGCCCACAGATTGGAGTGCTTACAGCTCTTGGCTACGATGGCTATGTTCCTCCTCCACGCTTGGAAGCAGCAGTGCTTTTGAATATGGGTTGCAGGGAATTGAGAACCAGTGTGGTGCACGAGTGGTTAGAGTGCTGGACTAGGACCTGGGAGACTGAGGTTTGGGTTCCCACTCGGCCAGGGGGCTCACTGCGTGACCTAGAGGCAGCGGCTGCCTCTCAGCCTAGCCTGCCTCGCAGTGGTGTTGTGGGGATTAAAGGGGGTGGGGGTGGAGAACCACAGGGCCACCTTGAGCTCCTTGGAGAAAAAGAAAGGAAATAAATGCAAATAAATAAAATTGCAAATGGGGAGAGTTGCTGCTGTTGCACTGCTTGCAGGCGTCCCATCGGGGCATCTGGTGACAACAGGATGGTGGCCTCTTTGGCCTTAACTGGCGGCACAAGCTTTTCTGATGCTCTTATGTAGGCACCAAGTTGAGGAAATGCTGGTTCAAACAAAACGTTTCAGACTGGTGCCTGTACTACAATTTGCAGATTGCAAAACCTTACGTTTGCCTCCAAGGTCAGTTCAACAAAGAGGTGCTCTCCCCTCTGCAAACCTTGGCACCAGCATTATTTCTCTGCTGCTTCCAGACTCTCTGGAACACCACAGGACACACACACACACACCCACCCAAGCAAAGGAGATCCTTACCCAGAGAGGTGACCGCTTCATAGTTGTCCACCATCACAGCCCGGTAGAGGTCCTTCTGCCATTTGGCTAGCTCCGCCCACTCGGCCAGGGAGAAATATACAGCCACATCCTCAAACATCACCTGCGGCGAAAAGAAAGCAACTCTCAAATGGAGTTCCGGGTGGCTCCACCGGCTCTCTGCCAGAGGCTGTGACGGGGACAGTCCCTAAGGGCCTCATCCCTTCCAACTCTACAATTCTATGACTGTTGCACCAAGAACCTGCTTGAGAGTTTCCCAAAAGGCCACTGTGAGAACCAGATGCTGGGCAAGATGGGCCCTTGGCTTGAATGCAACCAGAATGTTAGAACACAACCCCCTGTTGAATTTAAATTCAACAGTGTAAATAAATTATGATGGATGTCATAATGGAATACTGAATGGTATAGTTTCTGTAAAACATGCAGGGATTTATGATATGTAAAATGAACCATGGAAAGAGAAGAAGGGAAGTCATTGATATCTTAAGGATGTAAATATGAGTACTTTAAATTGTAAAATTTAACATATGTACACAAAAAAAGGGAGAACACAGTTCCTCTTCCAACAATGCTCCGAATGATCTAATCCATGCCCGACCGCCCACTCACTCCTGTGCCATTAACAGCTGCTTGGCAGACAGGCATTCAGCAGGTGCAGCAGCTTTCCTGCATGGAAATAGAGCAGAAGGCCACCAAGTTTCCATAAGCGTTGTGCAGCTGTGGAAAGCCGCAGAAGGCGTTTTTTAAGGGAAAGTGGGTCAACGCCCACTTCGAAAAAATAAGCTGGAGGAACGAGTGGGAAAGAGAGGGAAGAAAGGAGGAAGAAGAGGTGGTGGGGAAGCTTCGCCTGTTGGTTTTCTGCCTGCCGCCTGTTTGTATGGCTCATATATCCGCATCCGCACATGCTCCGCTGAACAACCACGTGGGGGACGGACTTTCCTGAACTCTTTGGGGGAGTTGGCTCACTTTCAAGCCGGCTGCAGTTGCTCCCATTCCTCCGGGAGTTAAGGACGCCATCTCCATCCTTCTGGGTCCAGCGGGAGCCGCTTGCTCCTCTGAGCATGCGCAAGACGAACAAGAACCAAGGCAGCGTCATCCCAGGCTGGGGAGGCACCCGGGGAAACACCGCCTCGCGCAGCCGCGCTTGACCCCGGAAGCTCAGTGCCGCTTCCCGCCGCTCCTTTCCCCTGTTCCTGAGCTCCCTCTGGTGGCGCCACCAGGAAAGCTCCGAGACATTTTCCTTTCTAAGTAACAAGAAGGCTCAGGAATTCTAGGTGCCGAAATCCCAAAGGGAGCAGATAAGACTATTTATACATGCGACCACGGCTGGGCAGATAATATCTGTCAACTTTCAGATTTAAAAATAAGGGATTGGCAGCCTCGAAAATCAGGGATCAGCAGCCTCACCTGTCCCGGGGACAATCTACGGGATATCTAACAATCCGGGATAGCGGCGGGAAGCAGTGGGAAACGGCGCTGGAATAAGGGAATTTCTCGCAAAAAAAGGGGAAGGTTGACAGCTATGGCGCAGATGTTATTCGCCCAGAGATGGAATGAAGTCCCTACCAGAGAAGAATGGAAGATCAAGTCGATGAATTATGCCGAAATGGCCAAAAGAATCAGAGATCAGGAAGACCAAACTTTTAATAAGGAATGGGGAGAATTTATAACTTATCTTAAAAACCATTGTTAACAGTTGAAGTCTTTAGTAGAATTGGAATATCACTCCCAGTTTAATGGTGAATTTTTGACACAATGGAGAGCTAAAAGAGTTTGGATTATCATAAAAGGTGCAGGAGGTAAGGGGAGGAAGTCAGAGAGATTCATTGGAATCTTGTTTTTATGTTGCAAGTTGGACATGTGACTGTAAAATTTTAATTGGAAAAACCAAATAAATTTCAAACAAACAAGAAGGCTCTGGCATATAGGGTTACCATATTTTGAAGAGCTAAAAAGAGGATACATTTACTGGCATCCACTTTTAGCTATGGGATCACTATGAGACTCTTTTTAAATACCCCTGCTATATGTAGGCTGTAGAAACTGCAATATATCGCAAGTGGCAACGCTCTTAACTTTCAACAACAAAATAACAACTCTGTGTATGTAGACCAGACAGGCCTTTGTCCTGTATCAACAAGGGTCTTTTTATGATCTGCTCTGCTGGAAAAGTCTAACGTATGACGCAACGGGAAGCAATCTCCAAAATTCTGTTTGTGCTGTTGGATCTTTGATGCTGCCTTCATGAAGTTTTGCCTGGAGGCAGAAGTTGTGGGGGGCAGGGGGAGTAAAAAAAATCTGAGGATGCAACTAATATCTATTGTGAAAATAGAATACAAAATAAGGCGATTGGTCATTGCACACACTCCATTTATTACAAGCAGGTGGGGTGATTACAGGCAGTGTCTATACTTCAGATACAGAAATGTAACCGTTCATAGCCCTATTCAGAAGTTGGACAAACGCAAGAAAGAGAGAGGGGAACCATCAGCCAGCCCTGGCCTCCGTTAATAAGTTGGTAAGTTGCTGGCATCTGGAGGGACAGTGCAAACGTGCAGGGAGGCAGCCTTCACAAACATACACACAGGCTTCCATGCAATCAGGAATCCTGCACAACTAGGATTCCTGATAGTGTAGCCCCCTTTGTTCATGCAGGCAAAGGCTGCCTGCTTGCACTTCTTTGCACTTTGCATGTGGGCCCCACAGGTGGCGCTCATCAGCACAGCCCTGCTCCCACCTCCCAAGTTTGCCCAAAGTGCAAGGGAAACTTCTGAATAGAGTTTATATATTATAACGAACCAACTTGAGAGACTACAGTACTGTAATATGCACTAGTAAATGTATATACAGCAACATGCTGTATATAGATGTTGGGTTTCCCCCCAGTTAAGTCGTAACAGTCTCTTATAACAAAATATTGATAAATACAGTTTTATTTATTAAAATAGTTACTTCCCCCAGCTTTCGGATCTTCAACATGGGCATCGGGGCAGTTCACAGCCTCAGTTAACACAAACGACAATCTGCAAATTAAAAACCAAACAAAACACCTATACAAAAACAAAAGCCTTGTATTAAAAGGCACAGTGGAACAAAATTTTTCCTTTTGTAAAAATGTCAAGAGACTAAGAAGGAGGGGGACCAACAGGGCCTTTTTGGTGAGGAGTTCCACAAACTAGGTGCCAGAACCAAAAAGTCCTTGCTTCGTGTGCCAGCCAGTCAGAGTTGGGACAAGAGACAGAGCATCTGAGGGCAACTGCAGTGGGTGGGTGGGCTCAGGTGGCAGATGGCCCTTCAGATTTTCTGGTCCCAAACAATTTTTAATGGCATTTGTAGAGTAACCAACACTTTTGAGTTTTGCTCACAAACAAACCGGTAACTGAACAATGTACAGTCATATTACATGTTGCGTCCGCTTCAGGTTGCGGACTGCCGAAACCCGGAAGTACCGGACTGGGTTACTTCCAGGTTTCGGCAGTCGTGGATGCACAGAAGCGCCAAATCGCAACCCGCGCGTGCTCAGACGCGGGTTGCGAATGCTGCAGGTTGCGAACATGTATCCCACATAGATCACGTTTGCAACCCGACCGTCCACCGTAGTTATATGCTCTAGAGCAGCGGTTCTCAACCTGTGGGTCCCCAGATGTTGTTGGACTACAACTCCCATCATCCCTGAGCTCTGGCCTTGCTAGCTAGGGGTGATGGGAGGTAGTTCAACAACATCTGGGGACCCACAGGTTGAGAAAGGCTGCTCTAAAGAAACAGGGCCCCAAGTCACAAGCTTGGCTGCTGCGGCCAGCCCCATAAGGCAGCCCCATGCCGAGTACGTTGCAGTAATCTAATCTAGAGGATCCAAGATCACCTCTGACTATATTTTTTTCACTTAAGAAGCCCTCTTCCCAAAGTTGCCTCCACTTGCAGGCTGAACAAGTAAAAAGAGAGAGGGAATGTGCCTTGTGCATTGCACACTTTACTGGCTCATCTGCCCTGAATTCAGTGTAACATCTGAAAAGGTGATCTACTCACACACAGCTGTACACAGGTAGGATCCCTTTTTCAGGCACGGCAAACAGATCCAGCAAGTAAGATTCACTCTCCTCCCTACACTGATGCAACTTTCTGAAACAGGCTAGAGATTCCACACCAACTAAGAAGCATACCCTGACAGGCCAATATAAAATGTTTAACAGGTGGTTTAAAATACTTTCCTATAGCAGCTGATCAATAAATCCTTTAGCTTTAAGTCTAAGGGTTTTTTCACCTCAGAAAAAGGGGGGGGGGAGAGAGAGATTAATGTTGGATTTTTAATACTGGGTTTCAGCAGTAACTATCTTCTTGTTTCAGTTACAGATAGGTAGCCGTGTTGGTCTGCCATAGTCAAAACAAAACAAATTCCTTCCAGTAGCACGGACATAAATCGGACATCAGGAACAAATTCCTTCCAGTAGCACGGACATAAATCGTACATCAGGAATCACAAGACAGAGAAACCAGTAGGAGAACATTTCAATCTCCCAGGACATTCTATACAAGATCTCAAAGTAGCTGTTTTACTACAAAGGAATTTCAGAAATAGACTGGAAAGAGAAGCTGCTGAATTACAACTTATCACCAAACTCAAAACCATGGAAAAACCTGGTCTGAACAAAGACCTTGGATTCTTATCTCATTATACATGACAAAGCCATTTTTCACCTTTTCACCCCTTGCTTTTTCCTGTAAGACCTATTGCAGTCGTTAAGAGTCGTCAACAGGCTCATCACAGCTATCTGCCAATCACCCATTCCCACCACCCTTCTGAGTAATACCCCTCCCCACCTTCTCACTATATAGAAGGGTCTGGAAACTTCTGTTTCAGTGTATCTGAAGAAGTGTGCATGCACACGAAAGCTCATACCAAGAACTGACTTAGTTGGTCTTTAAGGTGCTACTGGAAGGAATTTGTTTTATCTTCTTGTTGAATGCCTAGATTTCTCTCTCTCTCCCTTCAGTCCTCCTTCTCAGTGCACTGCTGATGATCTGTAGCAAAAAGAAAGGCAGCTCTCATCAAATGTGCAGTTTAGACACACCTGTATAAATTTGCCTTCAAAATTTTAATAAGACCATGCCACTGCCACACGGCACACACTTTGAGGGATACTGGCGATGCATCATTATCTGCAAGCTACCGCTTAGAGACCAGTGTTCTAGATCAGGGTTTCCCAAACGCGGGTCTCCAGCTGTTTTTGGACTACAACTCCCATCATCCCCAGCTAGCAGGACCAGGAGTCAGGGACGATGGGAACTGTAGTCCAAAAACGGCTAGAGACACAAGTTTGGGAAACCCTGTTCTAGATCCTTTCCTGAGGTGAAATTATAGTCCTGTCAACAGAATTGCAGAGCTGGAAACGCTTTCTAGTCCAACCCCTGTGCAGGAACCACAGCTAAATAGCAGGCATACTGTACTTTTCCGTGTATAAGACAAGAGCTTTTACTCAAAAAGCTTGTTAAAAATTGGAGTTTGTCTTATACACGGATAGTGCAGAGGGGGGACGGGTGATTTGTCTCAGCTGCGAGCAGCAGCTTGTCACCGGTGATTGGGTGGGTGATTGGTGGCTGCAGCAACGGCTGCTTCGGATTGGCTGTTGCTGCGTCAGTTGGGTGGGTGATTGGTGGCTGCGGCAAGGGCTGCTTCGGATTGGCTGTTGCTGCGTCAGTTGGGTGGGTGATTGGTGGCAGCGGCAAGGGGCGTTTCGAATTGGCTTCTGCTGCGACAATTGGGCGGGCGATTGCTGGCTGCGGCAAGGGGTGTTTCGGATTGGCTTCTGCTGCGACAATTGGGCGGGCGATTGCTGGCTGCTGGTGGCGGGCGGACAGACACTTGTTAGCTTTGGCGACATGTGCAATTCTCAGCATTTTTGAGTCGGGCGAGTGATTTTCTGCATTCCCCCCCCCCCAAAAAAAGCTCAACAACAACTCTGGGCCATCTCTCCCCCCCCCCATTTTCTTAAAATGTAGTCCCCCCCAAAACAGGGGGCGTCTTATACATGGGGGAGTGTTATACACGGAAACATATGGTATCAGTCAGAGCTTTCGCCCAGCGTGGACTCTCTGGTGTGAAATAAGGTGCGATTTCTGATTGAAACTCTTCCCGCAGTCGGAGCACTCATAAGGCTTCTCCCCCGTGTGCAGCCGCTGGTGTATGACGAGGCCCGAGTTGAAGCTGAAGCTCTTCCCGCAATCCCGGCACGAGTAGGGCTTGCGCCCCGTGTGGACGCCTCGGTGCGACACGAGGTGCGAGCGCTGGTTGAAGCTCTTCCCGCAGTCCGAGCATTTGTAGGGCTTCTCCCCGGTGTGGATGCGCTGGTGGATGACCAGGCCCGAGTTGTAGCTGAAGCTCTTCCCGCAGTCCAGGCACTTGAAGGACTTTTCCCCCACGTGGGTCCTCTGGTGCGACAGCAGGTGGGATTTCTGGCTGAAGCTCTTCTCGCACCCGGGGCACTGGTACGGCTTCTCCCCCGTGTGGATGCGCTGGTGGATCACCAGGCCCGAGTTGTAGCTGAAGCTCTTCCCACAGGCAAAGCACTTGAAGGGCTTCTCTCCGGTGTGGGTGCCGCGGTGGGAGGTCAGGTGCGAGCGCTGATTGAAGCTCTTCTCGCAGTCGGGGCATTTGTAGGGTTTCTCCCCCGTGTGGATCCGCTGGTGGACCATGAGGCCCGAGTGGTTGCGGAAAGTTTTCTCGCAGACGATGCACAGGTACGGCTTCTCTCCCAGGCGGACGATTGAAGCCTTGCCGAGGCCCGAGGCCTGGCGGACGTTCTCCCCCTGCTTGCCGCGCCTCCTCCCGCCTCCTCCAATGTGGATCAGCTGCTGGATCACTATTTGGTCAAGATTCCCGAAGCCCTGCTCCTTGCGTGGCTGAGCAGCTCCTTCTCGGCTTTTCTTGGCTCTCTCTCGCTTCTCTGGCAAGTCTCGGCCCCCGTTCTCTCTCTCCTGCTTGCAGCTGTGGGAGACCGTCTCTTCCAAGCCGCCCGCCAGCACCGCCATCGTTCCGGGCTCTTCCTTCACACATCTCTGTTCCTTCAGCTCAGCCGCCATCCCATCGCCTGTTGAGACAAACAGAACTCAAAACCAGAAACATTCTAGGTATTTCAATTCCTGCTCTAACATCTCCTCTCCGGGGACTTTTAGAAAGTAGTCAAGGCAGATCAAACACCACAGAGGCCCAGATCTCCACCTGCTTCCCCACATTTTTAAACCAGTTAACTTTTTTTACAGAGTTATGCTGCTTTCAACTTTTTAAAAAGGTTGCTGTACACTGCTCTGATATTGAGAGGGAAGAATTTTCTAAATTTTGTGCTGTGAACTGCCCTGACATCTATTGGTATAAGGCAGTATAACAACAACAACAAATATACAGTCATATCTCATGTTACGTTTGCTTCATGTTATGTTTTTTCAGGTTGCGTCCTGCAGCAACCTGGAAGTACCAGAAAGGGTTACTTCTGGATTTTGCCACTCATGCATGTGCAGAAGTGCTAAACCGCGCTTTGCGCATGCGCACAAACACCAAATCGCGCCGCACACCTGCGCAGATATGGCGCTTCAGGGTGCGGGCTTTTCAGGTTGCAAACGGGCCTCTGGAACGGATCCCGTTCACAACCAGAGGTACCACTGAAATAATAATAGTAAAATAATACACCAGTGTGGGTGAAAGGTGTGGAGAATAGACAATTGCCGCAGATCGTGGAGAGAGCAGAAGTACTGTATAACACATACAAGTATTTACCACAAGCCCACCAGCCTTGCCTGGCTGCACTGAATGTACAGTGGTACCTCGGGTTACAGACACTTCAGGTTACAAACACTTCAGGTTACAGACTCCGCTAACCCGGAAGTAGTACCTCGGGTTAAGAACTTTGCTTCAGGATGAGAACAGAAATCGTGCGGCAGCAGCGGGAGGCCCCATTAGCCAAAGTGGTACCTCAGGTTAAGAACAGTTTCAGGTTAAGAACTGACCTCCAGAACAAATTAAGTTCTTAACCCGAGGTAGCACTGTACACTGCACACAATAAACAACTTTTTTGGGTATCTAGATGCTAACCCAATCAGAGGTTTTGAGTGACATTGCTAACCAAATGCATCCCAAAGTATCATCAAAAATTACATGAGTCCAATACTTAACTCCAGCTATTAAAAACGTCAAGTGACAAAAATACATTTGGGAAAGTTGAGTACTGTACGTGGTAATGGTAGTAACCAATGACAGTTCTTCCATTTTTACCCCTTAGATATTTTTATGCTATTTTGTTTATTTAACCAGATTTGTATACCACTTAAAACAGCAAATGACACCTCTAAGAGGTTATCAGACCTAGCAACGTGTGTGCGTTTACTTCTAGGTGTACACAGTCCTAGGGGAAAGAGCTGAAAGCATTCCTCACAAACATACACATTATTTCCCCACTCATCCCAAAAGAGCAGTTTTGTTGCATCAGATAAAAGGCTCTTGTCTCCCAGAGTGGTAAAAAAAGATGCCTCAGTAAGCCAAGGAAGGCTTGGAGCCAATAGCCCCCTCTCTTCCTGCCGCTTCCCAAAAAAAGGGGGTATTCAGTGGTACAGCACCTCTGAACCTGAACAACAGGCACCTCTGCATCATCCTCAACACTCCTGGTCAGGGATGGGGAACCTGTGACCCTCCAGATGCTGATGAACTACAATTCCCATCATCCCTGACTATTGACCACGTTGGCTGGAGCTGATGGGAGTTAGAGTCCAACAACACCTGGATAGCTTCAGGTGGTTCCCCTTCCCTTCCCTAGGCACTGTGCAGGGATATTTTTTTTAGCCAGAACTCACCTCTGGCACCTCTCAGGTGGGCGCCGTTGCCATTCTAAGAGAACAAGGGAGAAGTTCAAGGTGAGCTCTAGAACCTCTTTTTCTAGAAAAATAGCACTGTTTTGGTATCTGGAGGGAGTTTCACGTTTTATGGAGCACTGTAGACGGATCTGCATGGGATCAGTATTTATCACGCTGAAGACGCCCAGAAAACGAAGAAGGCATGCGCTTCCTTCAAACATCTAGTGAAGGAGATATGCAGTGCAACTGCAATGGACAGACAATTCCTTGCAGGCCTCCACAGGGTGACTGGGGAGATCTTGATCTATGTCTGCTGCTATGGACCTGAATAATTTTTTTAAAAATGTAACCCATGGGTGGGCAAACTAAGGCCCAGGGGCCAGATCCGGCTCAATCACCTTCTCAATCCGGCCTGCGGACGGTCCGGGAATCAGTGTGTTTTTACATGAGTAGAATGCATCTCTGGTTGTTTGTGGGGCCTGCCTGGTGTTTTTACATCAGTAGAATGTGTGCTTTTATTTAAAATGCATCTCTGGGTTATTTGTGGGGCATAGGAATTGTGGGGCATAGGAATACAGTGGTATCTCTGGATGCGAACGGGATCCGTTCCAGAGCCACGTTCGCATCCTGAAGCGAACGCAAGCCATGTCTGCGCGTGCGCGGGTCACGATTTGCCGCTTCTGCGCATGTGCGTGACATTATTTTGACCATCTGTGCATGCACGAGCAGCGAAACCTGAAAGTAACGCGCTCCGTTACTTCCGGGTCGCTGCAGAGCGCAACCCAAAAACACTCAACCTGAAGCGTATTCAACCCGAGGTATGACTGTATACACACACACGTATGAAAACAATGAATGAATGTTTGTGTGTGTCTTCTTTTCATACTTCCTAGCAAAATCCAGTAGAACCTCCTACCAAAATCCAGTAGAATTTTATTCAGCATATCCCAAGTTAAATATACATTCCCCGGGGGTGGGTGTCTTGAGGGGGGGTTGCCAATTCGCAGAGTTAACAACAAGCAACTCTGGATTTCTTGGTTTTGGAAAACGTTGATTTTAACAGAGCGCAGCGCCGGACAGAAGCCCACCCTGGAAGTGGGTGGGCGGTCCGCTTCAAAGCGTTACCTGCAAAGACAGCAAGTCACTTCCTTGCCCTCCGCCCCACGGATCCTGCGCCCCCCCCCCCCCCGCCGCCGCGCTCGTTCACCTGAGCACTCAGTTTCCAGCTGGCAGCGTTCGCCAAGCCCGGCGCGTCCTCCGAGGGCAGTCTTCCCTCCGGTCCGCCGAGGAAGCGGGCTTGGCCTGGCGGCTCTGCGCTCGCTGCAGCCGCGGCGTTGGACGATGGCGGCCGCTCTGTTGATGATACTCCAGGAAGTTCCTCCGTCCTCCCAAACCAGCTGATCGGAGAAAGAGCAGCGACTTCCCCGGGATCGACGAGCAAGAGCCCTCTGCTGGCACGGCGCCAGACCGGAAAGCACCCGATTTGGGCACCCGGTCCAGAGACTTTTTAAAGGGGATCGCCAGCTTTTCCTTTCTTTTTCATTCCCCCCCCCCCTTCGAATATAATTTAACCAGCTCAGTATTTCAACAGGGAGGGAAGGACCAAACGTGCACGTTGCGTCCCTTTCGAATTACATTTCTGAATGCCGAAAGCTCCTCGCAAGCAGAAAGACAGTGCTTCGGGGCAAAGCGTTGCGGCCAGTCATTTGCTTGCAGTGCGGGTTTACTATTATCGCAGGGAGGTAAAAAAGAATAATGCTGTAGGGACTATTCAAAAGCGTAATTTTCTTATATGCACGCTGAAATCAGTGCCGGATTTACGTATAAGCTAAACAAGGTATAGCTTTTGTTGTTGTTTAGTCGTTTAGTCGTGTCCGACTCTTCGTGACCCCATGGACCAGAGCACGCCAGGCACTCCTGTCTTCCACTGCCTCCCGCAGTTTGGTCAAACTCATGTTTGTAGCTTCGAGAACACTGTCCAACCATCTCGTCCTCTGTCATCCCCTTCTCCTTGTGCCCTCCATCTTTCCCAGCATCAGGGCCCTTTCCAGGGAGTCTTCTCATGAGGTGGCCAAAGTATTGGAGCCTCAGCTTCACGATCTGTCCTTCCAGTGAGCACTCAGGGCTGATTTCCTTAAGAATGGAGAGGTTTGATCTTCTTGCAGTCCATGGGACTCTCAAGAGTCTCCTCCAGCACCAGAATTCAAAAGCATCAATTCTTCAGCGATCAGCCTTCTTTATGGTCCAGCTCTCACTTCCATACATCACTACTGGGAAAACCATGGCTTTTACTATACGGACCTTTGTTGGCAAGGTGATGTCTCTACTTTTTAAGATGCTGTCTAGGTTTGTCATTGCTTTTCTCCCAAGAAGCAGGCGTCTTTTAATTTCATGGTTGCTGTCACCATCTACAGTGATCATGGAGCCCAAGAAAGTAAAATCTCTCACTGCCTCCATTTATTCCCCTTCTATTTGCCAGAAGGTGATGGGACCAGTGGCCATGATCTTCATTTTTTTGATGTTGAGCTTCAGACCATATTTTGCGCTCTCCTCTTTCACCCTCAATAAAAGGTTCTTTAATTCCTCCTCACTTTCTGCCATCAAGGTTGTGTCATCTGCATATCTGAGGTTGTTGATATTTCTTCTGGCAATCTTAATTCCGGCTTCGGATTCATCCAGCCCAGCCTTTCGCATGATGAATTCTGCATATAAGTTAAATAAGCAAGGAGACAATATACAGCCTTGTCCTACTCCTTTCCCAATTTTGAACCAATCAGTTGTTCCATATCCAGTTCTAACTGTAGCTTCTTGTCCCACATAGAGATTTCTCAGGAGACAGATGAGGTGATCAGGCACTCCCATTTCTTTAAGAACTTGCCATAGTTTGCTGTGGTCGACACAGTCAAAGGCTTTTGCATAGTCAATGAAACAGAAGTAGATGTCTTTCTGGAACTCTCTAGCTTTCTCCATAATCCAGCGCAAAGTATAGCTTAGGGCCCCCCCCTAAAAAAATTCACTATTAATATGCTTCTTCTTAACTGTTCAACAATTAATTTGATAAAATACATATTTTGTTATGTGCAAATGGCTTTAGATACCTATTAGGTCCATAAATTACCACATTGCATATATTCAACACAAAAAACAGCGACAATTTGTTGCTGACAAAGGACATCTGGACATATAAAGGGCCCCATTACCTTCAGTAGCTTGGGGCCTCATCAAACCTAAATCCGGCCCTGTCTGAAAGTATGCAGAAGAGGCATTGCTTCCTTGCAACCTGACCACTGCGCTTAACTCCCGTCTAGATTTGCAGAACTCATAAGACTTATTGCCCATACATATGTGTGCTAGAATTTGCATTCTTCCTCTGCGGCGTTCCAAGATGAGATGCTTCATGTCAGAGTGCAAGGGTTGGGTCAAGATAATATGTTGCGTGAGGCAACAGGCAAGAGTGGTACCAAGACACACCCAGTCAGTGGACCCACCCACTGCTGTATTTGGCCTTGAAGGCAAAAAGGCTACCAGCCCTGCCAAAAGTGTTTAGCAACACAGAACAGATTAAAAAGCCAGGATCTGACAAGGGAGTTGCAAAGATAAGAGTGTCCTACATGGAACAACTCTCTGCCTTAATGGTGGTAGTAGTAGTAGTAGCAGTAATTTGTTGTTGGTGGTGGTGCTGGTGCTGTTGCTGTTATTTTACCCCACCCATTTGACTGGGTTTCCACTCTGGGAGGCTTCCAACTAGTGGCGTAGCGTGGGGGGTGCAGGGGGGCCGGCCGCACCGGGCGCAACATCTGGGGGGGGGGGCGCTCGCCGCCTCCGGAGTTGCCGAAGAGCCTCGGGCGCAGGCTGTAGCAGAGCCCCATGTCTCGCGGAACCGACGAGCTGTGCGCGCGTCCGGGCTGAAGGCATCCGGCAGCCAGCAGCTCTCAGCGCTCGCCGCGGAGGGCGCGCCAGGCAGCCCCTCCTCACAGCCCCGCCGCCGCTGCTGCAGCTGCTGGGCCATGTTGCATTTTCCTCGCCTCTCTGCCCTCCTCCTCCTCTGGGCAAGCGGCGTCGTTTGGGCGGCAGCGCCAGCGGCAACTCGCCTCAGATCACCTGACACGGACCCGCCGCTGCCGCCGTGGCTACCTTACCGTAAATTACCCCAGCCTAGGCAGCAGCAAGAAGAAGCTGGCAGCAGCGGCAGGTTAGGGGTTAGGGGCGCAAATTACTTGCCTTGCCCCGGGTGCTGACAACCCACGCTACGCCGCTGCTTCCAACTTATATAAAAGCATAATAAGACAAACATTAAAAACTTCCCTATACAGTGGTACCTCAGGTTACATACGCTTCAGGTTACACACTCCGCTAACCCAGAAATAGTGCTTCAGGTTAAGAACTTTGCTTCAGGATAAGAACAGAAATCGGGCTCCGGCAGCGCAGTGGCAGCAGGAGGCCCCATTAGCTAAAGTGGTGCTTCAGGTTAAGAACAGTTTCAGGTTAAGTACGGACCTCCGGAACGAATTAAGTACTTAACCCGAGGTACCACTGTACAGGGCTGCCTTCAGATGTCTTCTAAAGGTCATATACTTGTTGATTACCTTGACATCTGATGGGAGGGCATTCTACAGGGTGGGCGCCACTACCGAAAAGGCCCTCTGCCTGGTTCCCTGTAGCTTCACTTCTCGCAGGGAGTGAACCGCCAAAAGGCCCTCAGAGCTGGACCTCAGTGTCCAGGCTGAACGATTGGGGTGGAGATGCTCCTTCAGGTATACTGGGCCGAGGCCGTTTAGGGCTTTAAAGGTCAGCGCCAACACTCTGAATTATGCTCAGAAACATACTGGGAACCAATGTAGGTCTCCGGCATTTGCCACTGAAGGATTTCAGGAAGCAGGCCTGTGGAAGTGCTTTTCTTGAGAGCTCTCTGAGCACCTCTCCAAAGTTTTGGGAAGAGGTCTTACAATGGGAGACTTACAAAAGACATTCCAGAGTTGCATCCTATTTCCCTTAGCTTGCAGTTCTTATTTGTTAAGCAGAAGGGCATCAGGACAACAACACAGAGGAGGAGGAGGAGGTAGCACCTATGGTATTTATTTGAGTCAATCTCTTCGGCTCAGGAAGGTAACAAATATAAAATGCAAACAATTTTTTCAAATAAATAAATAAATACAAATACGGTTTGCCCCGGCTTATCTTGAGCCATCAAAAGTCAGCTGTTGGATTGAAGTGTTTTATTACTGATACAGTGATATTTTCATATGTGTGTGTGTGCACACACACACAAACAAACAAATACAAAAGAATAATATGGAAAAATTCCTTCCCCCAAGTGTCTTACATTGTAAAATTAGACAAGAGATCAAAGGAATGATAATGGAAGAATACAGTAAACAAAAGTATACTCCAACTCAAGATCTGAGCACACACGGATGATTTCCCAGTATTTCGAGCGTTTAAACAGGTTTCGCTGCCATGTGGATCTTCTGATGCCTGGTAAGGTGCGAGATCCATCGGAAACTTTTCCCACACTGCAAGCACGAGTAGTGTTTCTCTCCTGTGTGAACTCTCTGGTGTGTGAGGAGACTTGCGTTCACGTGAAAACCTTCCCCACAGTCAGGACATTTATAAGGCTTCTCGGAGGTGTGTACTTTTTGGTGCTTGATGAGGACGGAGCTGTAGCTGAAGCTCCTCCCGCACTCGAGGCACTTGTAGGGTTTCTCGCCCGTGTGTATTCTCTGGTGAATGAGGAGGTTTGAGCTCCGGTTGAAGCACTTCCCACAGTCGGAGCACTGGTAAGGTTTTTCTCCCGCGTGCTCGATCTGGTGCCTGATGAGATCGGAGCTGTACCGGAAGTTTTTCCCACACTCGAGGCATTTATAGAGTTTCTCCCCTGTGTGGGTTCTCTGGTGGGTAATGACATGTGAGGAGTGGTTGAAGCTTTTCCCACAAGTCATACAGGTGTACGGCCTTTCGCCTGTGTGGATTCTCTGATGAGCAATGAGGTGCGAACTCTTACTGAAGCTCTTCCCGCACTCTGCACACTTGTAGGGCTTCTCACCTGTGTGGATTCTCTGATGCGCATTGAGGGCCGAGGTCCTGTTGAAGACTTTCCCGCACTCAGGGCAAGGGTGCTGCTTCTTTGACATCCGATTTCTTTGTTGAACAGGCAGCTTCCTTGCTTCCTTGGGGTCTCCTTGGGAAGGGACACACTTCTGCCTTTCCGATTCAGAGCCCTTGTTCGTTTGTGTTTCTGACCCCTGATGATTTTCAGAATCATCATCTACTTGGGAGCAACTCCACGGGGATATTTCTGCTGCTGCCTTATGCAGTTTCACCTGTTCAGGACTTGCCTTCCGAAAAGTCTCCTCCATTTTCTATTCAGTGGCTGAAAGAAAAGAGAATCCAGACTTGTTTTTAAACTAGAACTGCATCTATCAACCAGAGCTACTAGAATATATAATTCTAACACATCCTTAGAATTAAAGAACAGGGCTACCTCTGAGCACATTCTGAGCCTAGGAATGAATTCTCAGTAGCAAAGCTGAATTTTGCCCACAGACTCTTCATACAGAAGTTCTCTCCTGCTTTGCTTTCTTAATTTCAGCAGCCTAATTTTAGTGGGGAGAATTATTTTGTTGCTACTGTTGCTGAACAGTGGGGGGTCAGAAACCCAGCTAACCCAGAAATATTACCTTGGTTAAGAACTTTGCCTCAGGATGAGAACAGAAATCGTGCAGTGGCGGTGCAGCGGCAGTAGGAGGCCCCATTAGCTAAAGTGGTGCTTCAGGTTAAGAACAGTTTCAGGTTAAGAACAGACCTCCAGAACGAATTAAGTACTTAACCCAAGGCACCACCTCCATTGCTCTGCCTGGACCCTGAGGTCCAGCCCCGAGGGCCTTCTGGTGGTTCCCTCGCTGCGAGAAACCAGGTTACAGGGAACCAGGCAGAGGGCCTTCTCAGTAGTGGCACCCGCCCCGTGGAACGCCCTCCCACCAGATGTCAAAGAGAAAAATAACTAACTACCAACTTTTAGAAGACATCTAAAGGCAGCCTTGTTTAGGGAAGCTTTTAATGTTTAATAGGTTATTTTAGTGTTTTGTTGGAAGCCTCCCAGAGTGGCTGGGGGGACCCAGCCAGATGGGCGGGGTATAAATAATAAGGTAAAGGTAAAGGGACCCCTGACCATTAGGTCCAGTCATGGCCAACTCTGGGGTTGCAGGGCTCATCTTGCTTTATTGGACGAGGGAGCCGGCGTACAGCTTCCAGGTCATGTGGCCAGCATGACTAAGCCGCTTCTGGCGAACCAGAGCAGTGCACGGAAAAACACAGTTTACCTTCCCGCCGGAGCGGTACCTATTTATCTGCTTGCACATGATTATTATTATTATTACCCTGTACTAACCAGATGCCTGTGCAAAGCCCTTAAGTAGGATCAGACTGCACCCTTGCTCTCCCCACGTGTGATTCCCCAATGTTCGATAGCAGAGCATACTGCCTCCAACACTGGATGTGCAACATGGCCCTCTTGGCTAGTAGTAGCCACGGAGAACCTTTCTCCTCCTGGATCGCATCCCTTGCTGCAACGCCAAAGCTTGAAATGTGACCTGGATCGGCGTCAAATCGTGTCGTGCAACCTCCCCTTCTCCCCCTGCAGAAGGAGCTATTACTTCTCATTAGTAGAGAGTTCACACCCCACCCCTCTAGTGTGGAAATAATCACAAAAGAAAACCACCTCCCTTGCTCTTCTGCGCCCCTCTCCTCCGCGCGCCAAATTCCATCCTTCGCCCGTTCCTTGCAAGCGCAAGCGTGCGCGCATCCCCAGCGCCACCCGCAACTTTCATCCCCGATCGCGCTGCCCCCCCCCCCCCCGCGCTTCCTCCTGGCATCTGTCTCACTCACCCGGGATTGTTCCCGCCAGAGCCTCCTCGCCCCCGCCCTCCTCCCGCCTATCCCGCTCGACAAAGGCTGGGGCGCGTCAGTTCCCACTCCGGTCGGGCTCCGAGAGGAGGGAGGGAGGAGGAAGCGGGCGGCTGCCTCTCTGCCTCCCGCCTGCAGGCTCCCTCGGAGGAGAAAGCGGCCCTGCAGACGGCGCCGGCGTGGCCCACCCGGAGCCAGGATGTTCCTGAGCAGAGGAGGAAGAGAAGAGAAGCTTCCTCTCGGCTGGGCGAGCTGAAAGCGAGAGGCCTCTGGTGGCCGCGGCAACTTTCGGCACTGGGGTTTCTCTTCACCAGCCCCCCCCTCCGCCCCCGTCCCCATGGGTGTAGCCAAGAGGGGCAAGGAAGGGCAGGTGTCCCCCTAAATAAAGTAAATCGATGCAAAATAACTAACTGAGGTTCTCCCGCCCCCCCCCACTAACATAAAGCCTGACTACCAGGGGGTACCAACTTGAATAAAATATGGGGGGGGGGGTTTGCAGGTAAGCCGCGCCCCACATAATCAATCACATGGTGTGGTGCATGCACACCGTTTCAATGACAATGCCATTCTCAAATATTTATTGGGGTGGGTCAAAGCTGCCACGCCCCAAGGAGTTAGCTCCTGTGCTGGCTACACCCATTCCTGTTCCCAGGATTTGGGGTGGACAGAGCTCCAGGAAAATGAAATAATAATAATAATAAAGATGCGAGTCTTGATGCACATGAAAGGGTGACTTTGCTTTTCTGGTCCACAAACCGGATTCGTGGGATGGGAAAGTCTCCATTCTACCTACTGGAACTAAGGAGGAGGATATAGTAAGTCGTAAGCTGGTAGCAAGTAAGAAAGCAGGAGGATGGCTAAGGGCACATTGAGGTTATGATACGATAATCTTTATTGTCATTGTCCCAAACAGAACAACGAAATTGAAAAATCTACATTCAACTACATTCAACAAGCCTGCTATCCCAACTATCCCAGCCTGGTTAGCCCCTAAAAACTCTGATACCTCATTTACCCTAAAGGCCCAGCTGCCATTGTTTCCACTTACCTCTGCCAAACGCTTTGCGTATGTTCTCTACCACACTCTGCCAGGCTCCCAGGCCAGGGGTTTTCTGGTGGTGGCTCCACAAATGTAGAAAACATCAAGCAGGTCTAACGCCAAGCTGTTTTCAAGCTGGCTTTGGCTTTTCTTTTCCTTTTCTTTTTGCAGTCATTTTCCAGGTTTTTGTTAGGAAAACATCCTTCATGAAACAGATCAAAGTTCCTTTGAGCTTTAAATGGAGTTCCAGAATTTTCTTTAGTGTGTGGGAGTGGCAGTCGTGGCTTAATTGGTGTCACCTGGAGGTGCAAATAAAGGAAGTTGCAGGTTGCAACTTCATCAAGAAGAAAGCACACACACACATGCTGAGTTTATACCACGCTGGAGAGGTGTAGAAAGAATGTAGCTAGTTTGTATATATTTGCAATAGAAATGTTTGTGCAACCAGTCAAGCAATAAAGAAACTCTTGACTGAGGAATTTGACTATAGCTGCTGTTCTTGTCACCTGCCTCCAGGGAAATAGGTAAAGGTAAAGGGACCCCTGACCATTAGGTCCAGTCATGGCTGACTCTGGGGTTGTGGCGCTCATCTCGCTTTACTGGCCTTTACAGCTTCCGGGTCATGTGGCCAGCATGACTAAGCCGCTTCTGGTGAACCAGAGCAGTGCACGGAAACGCCGTTTACCTTCCCGCTGGAGTGGTACCTATTTATCTACTTGCACTTTGACGTGCTTTCGAACTGCTAGGTTGGCAGGAGCAGGGACCGAGCAACAGGAGCTCACCCCGTCACAGGGATTCGAACCGCTGACCTTCTGATCAGCAAGTCCTAGGCTCTGTGGTTTAACCCACAGCGCCACCCACGTCCCTCCAGGGAAATACTCTGCTATAAACGTGAGAGAAGTGGTTTTACCAAGATGCTGCCACAGAAGCAGATAGCGCAAGCTGAAGTGTGTGAGCGGGAACCTCCAATAATTCTAGGGTGCTGTACAGAAGGAGGAAACCCAGTTGTGTGAACCAAAGCTTGCTTTCAGGAAGCCATGACTGAGCCATGGCCTAGGCTAAATGCTGTGGGAGCTAAAAAGATACAGGCCAAACTTTCCCGAGCACATTCTTCCTGCCACAGAACTTTGAAAGAAACATGGAGACAGGTCCTCTATTTTTCCTGACGGTGGGGCAACTGGATGGGGTGAAAGCTCTAACAGTGGCACCAAAGAGACCCTTGGAAGATTCTGCCCTGCCTGATTCCACCTCCTGCATTCCAAATAAACAGGAGAAAATTTGTCCTTCTGTCCCATTCAGGCCAGAATTCTGGAACATCACGTAATTTTTTGCTCAGTAGGAAATGTAATATTAAACCAAAGGGCTTATGGTATCTGAGTGTTGCTTTATGGCCTAGTCCAGTGTTTCCCAACCTTGGGCCTCCAGCTGTTTTTGAACTACAATTCCCATCATCCTTGACCACTGGTCTTGCTAGCTAGGGATGATGGGAGTTGTAGGCCAAAAACATCTGGAGGCCCAAGGTTGGGAAACACTGGCCTAGTCAGCACCATGTCAGGGAAAGACGAGGTGTTTATTGTCTTGCCAAAGGCCCCTGGCTCTTCCTTTGAGAGAAGCGATTTGAATCCTAAGAATCTATTTTATTCTTGGACTGTTGTTCTGTTGGGTCAGAGTGGGTAGCATGCTGTTGTTGTTACCTTGGCGAGTTTGGAGGAGGAGCAAGTCTACTACTTCTTTTGAATATTTGCTTTTTATTCCTGACCCAGTTCTCCTTAAATTCATAGAAATGCCATTTTTTCATGTACTACATATAAGCCAGTACCGGACCTTAATGTTAGCCACTGGTATATTTGACGTAACGTGTTCCCTGTTCAGTTAAGAGTCAGTTATGCTTTCATCTGATTAAACTGGAATTCTGTAGCTGGCTGATGGAAAAGCACCACAAATACTATAAACCAGGGAATCTTTGCAATCATCAAATGATTTTAATTGCTAAGTTTTAAGAGTCCAGTAAGTCTCCGGGATAAAAAAGAAGAGCAAGAGAAAAAAGCAGCTAAACAAACAAACAAACAAACAAACAAAAGGTCACATTTCATCACTTTACTCTCCCTTTTTTGTTTGTCCTCAGTGTCTGGTCACAAAATAAAAAAACAACACAGGATATGACCAGATGGAAGCTCAATGATAGAGAACTCCATCTTCCAGCAAGCCGACACATGCCTTTTTACCTTCTGCAAAAACAGCATCCTATGCAGAACTTGGATTTATGAGACCCTCTACACTTTTATTCACATTGTTTCTTGCCCCCAGAGTTGCATAACATAGCAAAGAGACCCTGTACTCACTTTTTTCTCTGGCCAGCCTTGAGGCACAAAATGCTACCTTGGCTGCAAAATCCAGAAGGTTCTTTGCAGCCCCAGAATCTGTATTTTTTATGGGAGGGGTAAGGAAGCATAAATTCTTTTAGTCCCTGCACACACTGACTGCATCCCCAGAGATGCTCCTCTGGGCTTTCTCCATTTCACTCCTGCCCCCCGCCCTTTGATGTGTTGCGGCTGTGCTGGACACACAGGGTTGTGTCTGCTTATGCAGCACTAAGTCAAAAGTCTCTTGGCAGTATAGCAGTTCCACTGGTGAAATGTTTTGCGCCTACAGAATACACAAGAAGGTAGTTGGTGATTTTGTTCTGCAACCGATAGCAAAACCAGATTGTGCAGAGAGCTTCCACTAGCAAAACTGTAGCATCAGATTCCTCTTTTGCACAACATTAAGCGTGCCCTTGCACTAGTGAACAGGTTAACGCTGGGTACAACTCGCAGCCACAGGTTTTGACAAATAAGTAGCCCACTCACATGCAACTTAGCAGCCTGGTCTTCCTCTCAGTCTCAAGGAACACATCTATGCTGCATGCCATAGGGCTGAAAAAGATGCTGGTTGCATGAGCTTGGCCACTGCAACGTTGGTGGACCTCAGTCTGGTTGGCTATTTTTATAAGCAATGATGTCAGGAGTCCAGGTTCCCAGCTTGATAACACAATAAGCGTAGGTAATTAAAAAGGAGGATTTATTGCAAAAACAAACAGCTCCGGACGGCTCCGACAAAGCTTCCGGCATCATTACTCAAGATGACCCTTCTGAAGACTCCTTCCGGCGTCAACAGAATATATTGAACTTACGACCTTTCCGTCTCTTGTTTTGCTTCCTGTCTAGCAGCCTTCCCATTTGCTGACTCCTCGGACTTAGTGAATCAGCCTCACCCTCTTCTTGTTCTGAGAGGCTGTCTCTGAATCCATTCGCTCCTATTTGTGCATCCTGCGAGCTTTGGCTGTGTTCTAGCCTGCTCTCAGCTCCTGCCTTATCACCCTGCCCGTCAATGTGTGGAAGAGCCAAAGTCTGCAGCTGCCGGCTCTCCCTGCCTGACTAACACTTAAGCCTTTCTGTTCCTGGCTGCTTTCTGCAGTTGGCTGCAAACTTTCTCTTGGCGCTGGCTCATTCCTGACAAATGATGTCACAGAACCATAAGAATGTGAGAAGAGCTGACTGGATCAGGCCAGTGGCCCATCTAGGCCAGCATCCTGTTCTCACAGTGGCCAAACAGATGTGGGAAACTGGCAAACAGGATCCGAGCGCAACAGCCACTCTCCCCTCCTCGAGTTTCCAGCAACCGCTCTTCAGAAGCAGAGGCAGAGAACAGCCATCAGAGTCAGTAGCCATTGTTTGCCTTGTCGTCCCTGAATTTGTCCAGTCCTCTTTTAAGGCCATCCAAGATGGCGGCCATAACTGTAGAAGCAAATTCCATTGTTTTACTAGGTGCTGCTGTGTGAATAAGTACTGAATCTTCCAACATTCAAGGTACACTGGATGTGCACTAGTTCTAGTGCTATGAGAGAGAACGGGAGAAAAACTTGTATCGACTCACTTTCTCCTTCCCATGCATACTTTTATAGACATCCGTCTTCTTGTCTCTTACTCCTATTTCCCATAAACTAAAAAGTCCCAAATGCTGCAATCATAGCATTGGAACGGACCTCAAAAGACTCTGTATTTGACCCTGCCATGCCAATAAAGGAAATCCACCTGCTATAGCAGGCGTGGGAAACTTTGGCCTTCCAGATGCTGATGAACTACAACTCCCATCTGCCCCAACAAGCACAGCCAACAGCCAGGGATGATGGGAGTTGTAGTTCAGCAGCATCCAGAGGACCAAAAGTTCCCACACACACAAACACCTATGCTGCATCATCCATGATAGGGAACCAACCAGCCTCTGCTTATAAACCTCTGAATGAACGAGTGTCTATAATATTGCCACATAGTCTAGGAAAAAAGTAGGAACCTAAGTCCTTCAACCAGAGGGATCCTGTGTGAAGCCAGGGGTTTCCTCAAAAGCAAACTCCTTCTAGCATACTGTACAACCACACTTGTGGTTTCCCTCTTATAAAAGGGCCCCTGACAGTTAAGTCCAGTCGCGGATGACTCTGGGGTTGCGGCGTTCATCTCGCTTTACAGGCTGAGGGAGCTGGCGTTTTTCCGCAGACAGTTTTTCCAGGTCATGTGGCCACCATGACTAAGCGCTTCTGGAGCACCGGAGCACCGAAACCAGAGCGGGGCACGGAAACGCCGTTTACCTTCCCGCCGGAGCGGTACCTATTTATCTACTTGTACTTCTTTGCTTTCGAACTGCTAGGTTGGCAGGAGCAGGGACCGAGCAACGGGAGCTCACCCCGTCGTGGGGATTTGAACCGCCGACCTTCTGATCGGCAAGCCCAAGAGGCTCAGTGGTTTAGACCACAGCGCCATGGACTATTAATATTATTTATTACCATTCTTGCCCAAAAAGTCTCAAAGCAACTTGACAGTGTAACTTTATAACAGTAGGATTTGGCAAAACAGTATTTCCCTACTCTGGGCATTCGTAAGCTTTCTCCTACTGTATGTGAAGCTTTTCTTATCAAAAGGGTTCCTGCTCCGCCATGGCTTCTCTGACATAAATCAAGGCTTGCACACTGGAAGAGGGAGAAGGAACAGCAAAGAAGGTCTGACAGAACAGGTTCTTTTCCATAGCATACTTTCCGGAAGGGCAGTGAAATGGTCTGATTTTGCCATTCTAGGGATTCTTTGCAGCTTAGCCTTTAAACTTGCATTAAAAAAATGTTCCTAGAATTTGTGCTTTGGCTGGACTCCTCTAGAACGTACAATCTTTGACACACAACGGTGCACGAATATCGCTTTAAACCTTTCCAGCAATTTGTGGTTTCTTGGCTGCGTGGCTTCTAAACCGGAACGTGGTTTCGATCAAATCTCTGGCAGGCAATGGACTCCTCTTTCTGCAAGATGTCTTGCTCTGTGGAAAAGCTCCGTGGCTTACATGGTCTCTCGCCCCCACCCCATTTTGCAGGTCTTGGAACGTGATTTCTTAAATCTCTTCAACAGCATCCAAGTTTTTATGTGAAAGCACTGGACATTCACTCCAAAGAAAGTTCTCTGCCTTCCTTACACTTGCCACATTGTCACCTGTAAGGCCAAAACGAGAACAACCACAAATGACTCAAGCCTTTGGGGGCTGAGAAAGGACAGCATGGTAGCCGAGTAAAAAAACCATTTGCTTTTTATAAAATGATACCATTCAGGTTCAAATTCAAAATACAATAGGTATCATTTCCCATAAGGCATATGAATGAACTCTATCATTCCAGAATATTAAAGGTAAAGGTAAAGGGACCCCTGACCATTAGGTCCAGTCGTGGACGACTCTGGGGCGGCGGCGCTCATCTCGCTTTATTGGCCGAGGGAGCAGAGCACGGAAACGCCGTTTAGCTTCCCACCGGAGTGGTACCTATTTATCTACTTGCACTTTGACGTGCTTTCAAACTGCTAGGTTGGCAGGAGCAGGGACAGAGCAACGGGAGCTCACCCTGTCACGGGGATTCGAACCACCGACCTTCTGATCGGCAAGCCTTAGGCTCTGTGTTTAACCACAGAATATTATCACCCCGTAATATATTATAATAATAAACCCCCCACTCTTTCCTTAATCCACAAAGGTTAGGAATGTGCTTCAAATATTTTTATTTTTTTAGAGCGGGATTCAACTAATGAGTCCTGCTAGTGAAAGCCCACAGAAGGGTTTCTGCCAGCGCAACTGGGCTTTCTCTGCCTCCCCTCAGACACCCCCAAATTGGCTCTGGGGGGAGTGTTAAAAAACCCCAAGAATGTGCAGAAGAACAGATGAGATCATTTCATCTATCAAGCTGAACCCATTAGTTATCTATTGCATTTATTTGTCCCTCACTTCAGTTATAAAAGGATACAGACGACAACATTTAAAAGAACATCAGAAATATAAAATAACATTACTAAAAGTGCTCATCCTGAAACAACATAAAAATGGGTGGGTGCTGCTCCACTCTACTAAAAGATGAGTATCAACAAATCACATGACACTCAGTGGCAGACGCATCTCTCTGGCAAGAGCATTCCACAGGTGGGGAGCCACCACTGAAAAGGCCTGTTCTCGTGATGCCACAATCTGCCCCTCCCTCAAAGGGTGCACTCGTAGAAGGGGTCTCAGGTGATGAACACAAGGCTTATGCAGGGAGACTCAGTCCCAGAGGGACTGGGCGTCCAGAACCGTACATACCCGGAAACTGGGATCCCCCTCAAGCAATTAAACCGAAACTAACATACATATTGCCATAGCTTCAATACAAATACCTTTTAGTGATACTGAAAGAAGTGTGAGATAGCATTGGCATATCAAATAAAGTCGTACCTTGGATCCCAAACACCTTGGTACATGGATGTTTTGGCTCCCGAATGCCGCAAACCCAGAAGTGTTTCGGTTTGTGAATGTTTTTTGGAAGCCGAACGTCCGACGCGGCTTCTGATTGGCTGCAGAGGCTTCCTGCAGCCAATCGGAAGCCGCACACCGGTTTCCGAACGCTTTGGAAGTCGAATGTTTAGTCAGAATCTCCCTCCTTGCAACTTGAAGCCATTGGTTCGAGTCCTAGCCTCCAGAGCAGGAGAAAACAAGCATACTCCCTCCTCCATGTGACAGCCCTTAAGATATTTGAAGATATTTGAAGATGGCTGTCATATCTCATCTCAGTCTCCTCTTTCCCAGGCTAAACATTCCCAGCTCCTTTAAGAGCGCCCCATAAGGCTTAGTTTCCAGACCTTTGATCATCTTGGTCACCCTCCTCGGCTCACGTTCCAGCTTTTCAACATCCTTCTTAAATTGTGGTGCCCAGAAGTGGACACCAAGTGTGGTCTGACTAAAGCAGAATAGAGCGGTACTATGACTTCCCTTGATCTGGAGACTATACAGATCAGCCTATATAATAATAATAACTTATTATTTGTACCCCGCCCATCTGGCTGTGTTTCCCCAGCCACTCTGGGCGGCTTCCAACAAAGATTAAAAATACATTAAAATGTCACACATTAAAAACTTCCCTGAACAGGGCTGCCTTCAGATGTCTTCTAAATGTCAGGTAGTTGTTTATCTCTTTGACATCGGGTGGGAGGGCGTTCCAAAATAGCATTATCTTTTCTTGCTGCTGCATCACACTGTTGACTCATGTTAAGCTTGTGGTCCAACCAAGACTCCTAAATCCATCTCACATGTACTAATAGCAAGCCAGGTGTCCCTTATATTATATTTGTGCAGCCGGTTCTTCCTGTCTAAGTACAGAACCTTGCATTTGTCCCTACTGAAATTCATCATCATCATTTTATTATTTATATGCCTCCCATCTGACTGGGTTGCCTCAGCCACCCTTGCTAGGCCCTTAGGGTTTCCCCCACCCCATATCTGGCGTCGTGACCTGGCAGCCTTGCTTCCTGGGGGCTCCTCAGCTGATGGAGAAGAATAGGGGGCACTGGAAAGGTACTCTAAAACCGCACCAACCTCAACAGCTTTGAGAATCCAAGAAGAACTCTGATGCAAATGGGTTGAAATATTTTCCTACAGCTCAAGCATTGATAGACAAGGTTCTCTCTCTCAGTGTGTGTGTGTGTGTGTGTGTTTGGATTTGGATTTGATATCCCGCTTTAACCCTACCCTAAGGAGTCTCCAAGCGGTTCACATTCTCCTTTCCCTTCCTCCCCCACAACAAACATTCTGTGAGGTGAGTGGGGCTGAGAGACTTCAGAGAAGTGTGACTGGCCCAAGGTCACCCAGCAGCTGTATGTGGAGGAGCAGAGAAGCGAACGCGGTTCACCAGATTACGAGTCTACCGCTCTTAACCACTGCACCACACTGGCTCTCAGTGTGTGTGTGTGTGTGTGTGTGTGTGTGTGTGTGTGTACACCCTGCTTGCATTCAAAAGAAAATACTGGACCAAGGAGGCAAGTGATGTGGAATTCTTAAGAACTCTGGCAGGAAACCCACTCAGGCCCTATCTCTGGTTCCGCCCCCTTTGCCCCATTGCTTTCAATCCCACCTTCGCTACCTTAAGGGCTAGAAACTTACTTTTTGTTTAAAAGGAAAGCCAAGGCTCTCGGGGGGCTCCGTCCCATCCCCAATGCTCATCTCTGCGCCCACATGGTACGAGGGGAGGATGGCAAAATACAGCCGACCCGGATCGCAGGAGGAGCTCTCCCTGGGATGAAGCCTCTGGTGCCTAATAAAGGTCAACTGGTGGTGAAAGCTTTTGCCGCAGTCGAGACACTTGTAAGGTTTGTCCGCCGAGTGAGTTTTCTGGTGCTTGCTCAGGTCTGAGCGGTCCCGGAAGCTCTTGTGGCAGGTGCTACATTCGAAGGGTTTCTCTCCCGTGTGGATCCGCTCGTGAGTGACCAGGTGGGACTCGTACCGGAACCTCTTCCCGCACATGAAGCAGAGGTGCCTCCTCTCTGAGCGGAGGAACCGCTCACACACAGGAGAGGCGGCACTCCCGTCCTCCGCAGATTCCCTTCCCCTCGCCGCCGGCCGTTTCCACTGCCCCCTGGAGAAGCCGGGCCTCGTCTTAGAGGCCTCTTTCCTTCGGGGATCCAGTAACTGCAGCCTTCCCAGTAACGTCCGAGAAAGTCTCTCATGGGATGAGGGGTCCTCTTCCTCACACTCCATGGGCACAGCATCATCACAGGCTGGAACAGAAGTCACAGGGTCACAAAAGAGGGCGTGTGAATGACAGCCACGATTATTCTGCCCTTGACTTTATACCCAGGCCCTTCCTCCCCAAGGAACCCAGAATGGCAAACAGATAGGCAAATTTAGAAACAAAAGCAAGGACATTCTAAAGCAGATTCGCGCATTCCAAAAGCAATTACCATTGGGAACACCTTAAAAGCAGGTAAAGGTAAAGGGACCCCTGACCGTTAGGTCCAGTCATGACCGACTCTGGGGTTGCGGCGCTCATCTCGCTATATTGGCCGAGGGAGCCAGCATACAGCTTCTGGGTCATGTGGCAAGCATGACTAAACTGCTTCTGGTGAACCAGAACAGTGCACAGAAACGCCGTCTACCTTCCCGCCAGAGCGGTACCTATTTATCTACTTGCACTTTGACGTGCTTTCGAACTGCTAGGTTGGCAGGAGCAGGGACCGAGCAATGGGAGCTCACCCTAGTCACGGGGATTCAAACTGCCGACCTTCTGATCGGCGAGTCCTAGACTCTGTGGTTTAACCCACAGCACCACCCGTGTCCCTAAAAGCAGTTTAAAGCGTGCAAAAAAGCAATTACATTTAAAAACATGCCTGCTGCTCTGTATTTCCCTTGCAGAGCTGCAACTCCTAGAGTGGCTTAACAGTCCATCTGTCCCTCTTCCCAGGGAACTCTGGGAATTGTAATACCTGCGAGGGGAATAGGGTGTCTCTGGCAACTCTCAGCACTAGGGCTGGGAGATATATTGTTCAAGAACGGATTGAAGTCCATATCGTGATTTTGGTTTCATCGTTTTATGGCAAATTATATTGTGTGCTAGAGCTGAGCGATGTCTGTCTTTCAATATTGTGTTATATCGCCAGCTAAACATCGTGATATGCCAATATATGGGACCTATAGAAAAATGGCAACTTAAGCTGACAGAATATGTGCAGTTTGCAGACTTAACATACAGAATAAGAGAACCAGAACAACATACGTTTAGAGAAGATTGGAAAATGTTTATCGAATATATGTGGGGAAGTTGTGTACACTTGAAAATGTTGGCAGCATTAAGATAAATTCATTTTGATGGATGTAATAATGGAATACGTACTGAATGGTTTAGTTTATGTAAAAGATGCAGGGATTTATGATATGCAAAATGAACCATGGAAAGGGAAGGAGGGAAGTCACTGATATTTTAAGGATGTTTAAATGAGTATTCTAAATTGTAAAAATTTAATAAAAATTATATATATTAAAAAATATACCAATACAGTGGTACCTCAGGTTAAGTACTTAATTCGTTCTGGAGGTCCGTTCTTAACCTGAAACTGTTCTTAATCTGAGGCACCACTTTAACTAATGGGACCTCCTGCTGCTGCGCTGCTGGAACCCGATTTCTGTTCTTATCCTGAAGCAAAGTTCTTAACCTGAAACACTATTTCTGGGTTAGCGGAGTCTGTAACCTGAAGCGTATGTAACCCGAGGTACCACTGTATATCATGTTGTCTGAAATAATGTAACTATGTAGAGGTGCACTGGATAATGACCTGGAAACTGTTGCTACTTAAGGGTCTAAAAGATACATTTTTACTTACCTTTATTATATTGTCACAACCGTTGCAATTTTATAGTACAGAGCAACAGGGGCAGAAGAAATCATGAGAGAAGCAATGACTGGCTTCACGTTTCTTCCCCCATTGCGATTTCTTTACATAGCCCCTGCACCCATTGTGATTCGCGCTATATCGCCATGTTGGATATTATGAAACTGTTACCACGATATGGACTCCAAACCGATTTTTGACAATATATAGACACCTTGCTCAGCCCTCATATGTGTGCTTTGCAAAAAAAAACCCGTGAAGCCAACCAACACTCCATCCTTATTTCAGACATTGTGATATTACAGGTATATGGTGATGTTTAGCTGGTGATATATACTGCAATGTTAGAAACTAGGTCTTGCCCAGCCCTACTCAGCACCCTTAACAAGCTATAGTTCCCTGGAGTCTCTGGAGGAAGCGGGGTCTGTTTAAAGTGGTACGGCACTCTGGTCCTAAACCTCGGCTGCCTGGTGAGACATCTTCGGGAGAAGAAAAGGCTAAGGAGTGAACCCTAGGGAGTGGAGTCCCTATGATGGTTGGATAGCGCCTTGTACGCCTCCTTCCAGCAACTCCTGCAGCCAAGCTGGTGCCAAACGCATTTCTTTGCTTTCCTGCAAACTACCTCAGCGAGGCTGAGAGGGGGTCTTATCTGGGCAGCCCAGGACCTCTATACACACTGCCCAGGTTTGTGCCCTGGAGAGGTCACATAATAATAATAATAATAAAATAATAATAATAATAATAATAATAATAATAATAATAATAATAATAATAATAATAATTTGTTTATACCCCGCCCATCTGGCTGGGTTTCCAACAAAACACTAAAATACAATAACCTATTAAACATTAAAAGCTTCCCTAAACAGGGCTGCCTTCAGAAGTCTTCTAAAAGTTTGATAGTTATTTTTCTCTTTGACATCTGGTGGGAGGGCGTTCCACAGGGCGGGTGCCACTACCAAGAAGGCCCTCTGCCTGGTTCCCTGTAACTTGGCTTCTCCCAGCGAGGGAACCACCAGAAGGCCCTCATAGCTGGACCTCAGTGTTTGGGTAGAATGATGGAGGGGGAGACATTCCTTCAGGTATACTGGACCGAGGCTGTTTAGTGCTGTTAACACAGGGATTTGACTTCATCCCCCCCCCCCCGGAGCCACACTCCATTGTCTCTCGAGACAGACGGATGTCATCAGAACAACCTGGCCACTATAAGGAAATCCTGCCCTTGGTATGTTCATTTCCCACCTTTCCATTTTGACTCTCTGGCCCCGTATCTGCACAAATTTATAATCCCAAAGTACAGATGTGCTTTTACACTTGCAAGACTGGATGTTTTGCCATCTGCGGTACTTGAGAGTTGATTCCAAAAGATCCCACCTGAGAAACGTCTTTTCCCCTGTGGAGACGGTAGCACCGAAACAGCGGCACACGTCCTCCTGTCTTGCCCTCTCTACAAAGACCTGAGGAACGAGATCCTCACCCCACTCGTACTAACCATCCCAGGGCGCTCGACCACTGCCACAATGTCCTTTCTTCTATCAGATCAAAATGAGCCGAAAGCAGCAAAGGTTGCTAGGTTCATAGCAGGGGCAATCAGAATAAGGGCCACTAACTGACTGCTGATTCAGGACTTTAATTTGTGCTCTTATATCCAATTTCTCTTTCTGCATTTACAGTGGTACCTTGGGTTAAGTACTTAATTCGTTCCGGAGGTCTGTTCTTAACCTGAAACTGTTCTTAACCTGAAGCACCACTTTAGCAAATGGGCCCTCCAGCTGCCGCCGTGCCGCCGTCGCACGATTTCTGTTCTCATCCTGAAGCAAAGTTCTTAACCCGAGGTACTATTTCTGGGTTAGCGGAGTCTGTAACCTGAAGCGTCTGTAACCTGAAGCGTATGTAACCCGAGGTACCACTGTACTGTAATGTTTTATTGTTGCTATGGCCATTGGCTAATGCGAATAAAGTTTTACCAGAAGAATGCCAACAAAATTGCTCTAAATGTGTAGTGCAGACAGGGCCTAAGAGTCATGGGGGAAAGACAGGGAGCTATGTAAAGCAGAGAATCTCCTTCAGAAGCCCCCCCATTCCTCATCAGATCTTCAGCTAGCAGGGTCCCTCACCTCTACAGATGCTTCCTGGACTCTCCCTCTGTTCCTCATCCTGATGGTCCGAGGGCAAAGGCGCCACGCCCGGCTCCAGGCCGCAGAGAGTACCGGGATTAGGAATCTGAAATCCTGGCACAAAGCGGGGAAAGATAACAAGATTAAATGAGCAATTTTTATGGAGTGGCCAGATTTCTGCTAGGCTAGATTTTCCTTTATGCTGCTCCCAGACAGGTGACTCCTAGCACCACACAACCATTGCTCCCCCGCTGAAAGCCACAAAATTAAGCGGCAAAGTAAGTTCACCCTGCTATGTTATGCTCACATCAGTGGACATGACACAGCTGCTGCAGCAGCTAGAAAAGGTAAACTTACTCAGTGCACCTGCGTGGCCTTTTTGAAACGCTAAAACCAAATGCAATCCTAAACAACCACCACCACCAAATATTTATTTTGCACCAAGTGCTGATTCATTTAAGTATGCCTCCCCATTCAATATCTGGTTCAGGGGTACAGAAACCTTTTTATTAAGAAAATACATGTTGTTAAATGGCCATTGACTCAAAAGGGTGTTTAAAAATAATACAAAATTACTAATATTGTGTGATATTGCATTTGTGGCTCAGGGCCCTCGGATTTACGGGACCACCTCTCCTGGTATGCCCCACAGAGGACCTTAAGGTCCATGAATAATCCTAGTTTAGAGGTCCTGGGCCCTAAGGAAGTCAGATTATCCTCCACCAGGGCCAGGGCCTCTCAGTGATGGCTCCAACCTGGTGGAATGCTCTGTCCCATGAGACCAGGGCCCTGCAGGATTTAACTTCCCTCTGCAGGGCCTGTAGTACAGAGCTATTCCGCCTGGCTTTCGATTTGAACTTAGCGTGGTATTCTATTTCCCTTCCTTCCCTCCCCCTCCGCTTTTATGAAGATTACCCACTCTGAGACCCCACAGCTAATTCTCCCCTGGTCTCCTCGCTGGCCCAAATAGGACTAATTTAGCCAGCTAGCCCTGGTGATCATCTAATGTTTATTGGATGGATTTCCCCCCTAAATTGATTTTTGAATTCTGACTTTATTATTCACGTTTCATACTGTATTTTATGCTGTTTTTTGTTGCATCAATTAAGTGTTTTAAATTTGTTGTTATTTGCCCTGAGCCTGGTTTTCTGAACTGGGAAGGGCGGGGTATAAATAAAAAAATACTATTATTTATTATTATAGCAGGAATTTAGGAAGCTGCCTTGTATTGAATCAGACCATTGGCCCATATAGTTTAGTACTACCTGCACTGACTAGCAGCTGCTCCCCAGTCTGACCTGGAGTGGCCAGGGATTGAGCCTGGGGACTTCTGCATGCTCTACTGCTGAGATACAGATCTTCATTATTTTATTATATATTATGTAATAAAACTATTATGGTCAACAACATTTACATCTTTTAATCCAGCAGTTCTCAAACTTTTCCACCCACAGACCGCTCAAAAATGGCTGGTGGTCTTGGTAGACCACTTAGTGATTTTTCTTCCCATCACAGCCATTGTTATATTTGATTTTCCATCGGCGTTTCCTTTCTTTTTTTGCTTCATTTATTTTTTACATACTGTATTTTACTGTACAGTCGTACCTCGGATCCCAAACGCCTTGCGAGTCGAACGTTTTGGCTCCCAAACGCTGCAAACCCAGAAGTGAGTGTTCCGGTTTGCGAACGTTCTTTGGAACCCGAATGTCTGACGCAGCTTCCGATTGGCTTCAGCAGCTTCCTGCAGCCAATCGGAAGCCGCGCCTTGGTTTCCGAATATTCCGGAAGTCGAACGGATTGACATTTGCATCCCACAAAACTCAGACTATAACACAAGGGAAGCACAAGGCAAAAAGAAACAATGAAGAGGCAATGAAAAGCCATAGAGCTTGCACGTCCCGTCCCCACAAGCAGTGGGGGTGGCAGAAGCAAGATGTTGGAGGTGAGAAAGGCACAGGAAGGGTGAAGAGGCAACACATATACAGTGGTACCTCGGTTTACGAACTTAATCCGTTCCGGAAGTCCGTTCTTAAACTGAAACCGTTCTTAAACCAAGGTGCGCTTTCCCTAATGAGGCCTCCCGCCGCCGGTGCCCTCCCACCATTTGGCTTCCGTTCTTAGACCGAGGTAAAGTTCACAAACCGGGACACTACTTCCGGTTTTGCGGAGTTCGTAAACCAAATCGTTCGCGAACAGGACTGTTCTTAAACCGAGGTACCACTGTACTGAGACTCCCAGTTTATGCACCCTATGCCCATAAGGATCAGAGGCGGCAATGCGCTAAGCATATCCCACAGCGTGTGCACTTAGCGCTCCCTTGGAGCAAAGCGGTGCGACCCAGAAACAAACACAGATGAAAACAGAATTTCCTCACTGGCGTGAAGGTTCCTGTGTCCAATAAGCTGAAAGCTGTGGCAAAACCCTTCTCCGCAGTCGGGACACATATAGTTTTCTTCCGTTGCGCGGCCCGGTACGTGCACGACAAGATGGGAGCTCTCTTGGGTGTTTTCCTCACAGTCGGGGCATTTATGGGATCTGCCCACCGCAGGGGACGTCTGGCTGGCAACGGAGACTGAAGTGCAGCGGATGATTTTCCCGCATTCCAGGCAACTCCGGCAGGCCTTCGCTTTCTCTTCCTCGTGGCCCCTCACGTGCTTCACGAGACCCGTCCGGTAGCGAAAGCTTTTCCCACACTGGTTGCAGTGAAAGGGCGTTTCTCCTGTGTGGATTCTCCGGTGCGTATTAACATCCGTGCTCTGCCGGAAGCTCTTCCCACACTCCGGGCATTTGTAAGGCTTCTCGCCCGTGTGGAGCCTTTTATGTCGGACAAGGTGAGAGTTCCGTTTAAAATGCCTCCCGCAGTCCGGGCACGGGTACTCCTTCCTTATACCCGATGTTCTTGGCTGTGGCGGTGCTTCCATGAAAAACCTTCTGCCCCAGAAGGAAGAGTCCTATTTTTATTTCCTAGAAACCGTCTCCAGCTTTTCCTAAAAAATTGGGAAGTGGGGATAACACCGGATTTAGGTTTGATGAGGCCCTAAGCTACTGGAGGTAATGGGGCCCATTATATATCCAGCTGTCCTTTGTCAACAACAAACTGTCGCTGTTTTTTTGTGTTGAATATATGCAATGTGGTAATTTATGGACCTAATAGGTATCTAAAGCCATTTGCACATAACAAAAAATGTATTTGATCAAAGTAATTGTTGAACTGAGATACAATTATGAAGAAGTATATTAATAGTGAAATTTTTTTGAGGGGGGAGGGCCAAGAGAGTGGGGCCCTAAGCTATAGCTTGTCTAGCTTATACATAAATCCGGCACTGCTCTGGCTGCGAAACAGTCAAAAATTACCACAGGAATTCTGAGGAAAACCTCACGATATGAAACGTCGAAACCTCCAAACTCGAGTGGAAAGCCACCTGAGGTGAGGTGGAAAGTAGGCGGTCCATTTTGAGATAACAGGTCTCTTCATCGGTGGGATGAAATTCTGATGGACGGGTCAAGTTTACAGGCTGCAATAGATGCATTTGCTGACACAAAGGATGACTTGGTTCACAGATCTGTGGAGTTGTAAGGGACCCCAAGGGTCAAGCATGCACTGAAGTGGCGTCCGGCCCACAAAAACTGCTACCACAATGAGTTTGCTTTCCTTTAAGGTTCCACAGGAGGACGTTCTGTCATTGCTTTGGTCCAAGAAGAAAGCCACACGCTTTTTTCAATACTCACAAAAGTGTTTTCATGGGTTTTCATGGCTAGGAAAAGTAAAACAAAACAAAACAAAAAAGAGAGATATGGTCATTCTTGTATCTGAGTTTTTATATCTACCAAATTTTATACATTTTTGTTTGTTGGTTTGTTTCTGGAAGACACTCTTTCCAAATTACTTCCACAGGGCTGGTATTCTGGCCTATCAATTTCCCTGACATTTCTCTTAATCTGCACTGTTAACATCCCCCTTTGCAACAGGAGTGGGGGGGGGGGGGAAATTGGGCAGTTTCAACTCAGATGGGCGGGCTACAAATATAATAATAATAATAATAATAATAATAATAGTAATAATAGTAATAATAATAAAGCTGATTGTAACAATAATATTAAGCTGGTTGCAATTGTTGTTGTTGTTGTTACAATCAGCTTAGTGTTTTAAAAGAATCTCTAAGCAGCGTACAATATAAAGTAAAGGTAAAGGCACCCCTGACCCTTAGGTCCAGTCATGGCTGACTCTGGGGTTGCGGCACTCATCTCGCTTTATTGGCCGAGGGAGCCGGTGCATAGCTTTCGAGTCATGTGGCCAGTATGACTAAGCTGCTTCTGACAAACCAGAGCAGCGCACGGAAACACCGTTTACCTTCCCACCGGAGCTTCCCACCTTCCCACTTATTTATCTACTTGCACTTTGACATGCTTTTGAACTGCTAGGTTGGCAGGAGCAGGGACCGAGCAACGGGAGCTCACCCCGTCGCAGCGATTCGAACCACTGACCTTCTGATCAGCAAGTCCTAGGCTCTGTGGTTTAACCCACAGTGCCATCCGCATCCCATAGCGTACAATATAAAAGCTATCAATAGACAGACATGTCCTTGTTGCTGGGGATTTTTGCGCAGCCCCTCACACTGAACTGGAGAAGGGCCATATCCCAGCCCACCTGGAGAAGGGCCATATCCCAGCCCACCATATCCCAGCCCACACTGAACTGGAGAAGGGCCATATCCAGCCCACCTGGATTCAATCCAGGTAGGGCTCAGAACAGCCACTGCCTGAAACCCCCGGTGAACAGCTCTCACACATCTGATTTGAACCAACCCACAGTTGGGGACTGCAGGCTTGCTGTCTGGAGCGGATCATCCTATAGCAGGCACCCCCAAACTTGGCCCTCCAGCTGTTTTGAGACTACAACTCCCATCATCCCTCGCTAACAGGACCGGTGGCCAGGGATGATGGGAATTATAGTCTCAAAACATCTGGAGGGCCGAGTTTGGGGATGCCTGTCCTATAGCTTCCTTCATGAGGTCCTCCAGAGAAGTCAGAAGATCCTCCACAGACCTGCACGTGGGCCCGTCAGTGGTGGGCAACCTGCGGCTGCCCAGATATCCCTGGACTCCCATGTCCTCTCAGCCCCAGGCAGCACAGCCAGCCAGTGGTCAGAGACGATGGGAGCAGGATCTGGAAGGTCACAGGATCCTCACTCGCGATCCAAGTGCAGAGTCTCTCGGGGACAACAGGAGGGTAAAATAAGTACATAAAGAGAAGTTCCACAGACATTGCTCGTCACTTATACTCACTGCTGCAGCAGCTGCAATTTAGCAGACACCCCATGGCCTCAAGAACCCCAGGACACATGGGCGTAGCCAGGATTTTTGTGGGGGGGGAGGGGAGGGGCAGGCCTTTTGTCTGGGGCAGCAGAACCGACGTGATTGGCCAGTTAGTTAAGTATTTCTATTGTTTTCTTGATGGGGGGCAGGCAAGCCCAGGACACTATTCATCACTCCAAAAGACAGTGCTCGTGCTGGCTCACATTTCCCCCCTGAGTGTAGCTTCTTGGTTGGGGGGGGGGGAGTGCCGTCCCCAGAGACAGGCACCTCATCTGGAGGGGAGGAGAAACCACTAGGCACCACCACCACCTCCTCCTCCCAGGGCAGCAGCAATAACCGCCCGTACAGGCCTCTCAGGCCCCACCCAGGACCCCCAGCCGACGGTGGTGCTGGTGCGTAAAAGGGGACTTTGCGCTTCGGATCAAGTTTGCCACCAGGAACCAACCCCCCCCCCCTTTCCCCTGCTCACCCGATCAGGCGCTCGGAGGGGTGGGCTTCGAATCTTCCGCCACCCCCGGGATCGATCCAAGCCGGAGAGCGTGCGGATGCGTGGGTGGGGGAGCCGCAGTCGCCACTCGGGTCGGGCTCTCCGCGGCCCGCGCGCGCACACAGAGCCACACAGGAAGCGAGGCTCAAGGTCTATCGCCAGCGCTCGACCACGTGGGGGAGGCGAGGGGAGGGCCGAGCCGGGGCGGGGCGGGCATTGTCTGGGGCGGGACGAGGCGCCGCCCCTTCCAGGCTAGGCGAGGACGGAGCGGAGCGCCGGGAAGAGGGGTGGCTCCTTCGCCTTCGCCTCCGCCGCGTCCCGAGACGGCCTCCCCTAGTGGCTGCAGAGGGCGAGCGAGCCCAGGAGCCCAGGAAAACTGCAGCTGGTGCTGCTGCCGCTCGGGCTGCTTTCTCCACCCCTGGGTGGCAGGGCACCCATCAGGGAATGAGGCGGGTGCAAGGATGCGCGGACGGAACCGGCGTGGGAAAGTCGCCCGGGAGCGCCCGCTTTGCATGCAGAAATGCGATCCCGGCGCGGGGAGGGCGAGACCGTGTCCTGGAGTTCCGCCGTCGCTCCGTGGGTTCTTCCTTGCGGAATCGGAATCTCCCCTGCGGGAGGAGGGAAAGCGAGCTACTTTCGCTTTCCGCGCGTGCCCCTGCTTCCAGCGTGCACGTGAGAAGGGGCCAGAAGCGAGCCCTGCAATCTCCAGCCTGGGTGTTGCTGCTGTTTGGGTTCCTCGCCTCGTCGCCCTGCAGAGCCAGCCCAGGTATGTGAACTTCCTTTTTTAAATGAAATTTGGGAGATAGTTGTCTGGAGATAAGGAGTGCTTGGCATAGTATGCCAGCCTTGAAGTAGTGTTTCTGTGCTGTCACCTGTGGATTAAACCGAAACAAATGGTTTTTTTTAAAAAAAATCGCATTGCACTCGTTAATAGTATTTGTGGAATGCTCTACCCAGAGAGGCTCTAAGCGAAAACTTCCCTCTTCAACTTTTTTATGTGCGTTTGTAGAAGGTTTAGGTTATTGTTTTGTTTTGTTCTTGCTTCTGTTCAGTGCCGGATTTAAGTATAAGCTAAACAAGCTATAGCTTAGGGTGGGGCCCCCCAAAAAAATTAAAGGGGAAAAAACCTGGATGTACGTTTCCAAAATATAAGATAAAAACAAATAAAATAAATCCTACATACAGCAACACTGTTTTGTGTTGTGTAGGCTCCTATGATGTAAGTGATGGGCCCCACCTGCTAGCCTGCTCCCTAAAATATCACTGGTTTGCTCATTTCTATATATAGGGAGCCTACATTCTGCATAGACTGGTTGCATGGCAAAGGACAGCTGGACATATAAAGGGCACCATTACCTTCAATAGCTTAGGGCCTCATCAAACCTAAATCTGGCCCTGCTTTTGTTATGTATTTTGTGATTTTATTTGTGCTTTCATGTTGCAAACTGCCCTGAGATCTACAGGTGAAGGGCGGTATACAAACTTGATAAATAATAAAATAATAAATAATTGGCTTGCCGATGCCAGAATGCCAAGGTAAAATGAAATCCGTTTTGTGAATTACGGTTTATAAAGTGCTGAATTATCGTTGTCTGTGCTTGCCAGCATTTCATTCACCTCACTTTTTGTTTGGGGAGCAGTGCTTGCTCCATGGAGCTGTTTAGTTTGGAAGGAGAAGCACTGGAGGTTTAGGGGGTCTTGATGTTTGCCTTCTTTGGAGATTCACAAGTGGACCCTTGTTGTTGTTTAGTCGTTTAGTCATGTCCGACTCTTCGTGACCCCCTGGACCAGAGCCCGCTAGGCACTCCTGTCTTCCACTGCCTCCCGCAGTTTGGTCAAACTCATGTTTGTAGCTTCGAGAACACTGTCCAACCATCTCGACCTCTGTCGTCCCCTTCTCCTTGTGCCCTCCATCTTTCCCAGTATCAGGGTCTTTTCCAGGGAGTCTTCTCTTCTCATGAGGTGGCCAAAGTACTGGAGCCACAGCTTCACGATCTGTCCTAGTGAATGCAATAAGAGACTTCGGATGCAGATTCTCAAAACGAGTAGGGCTGTCTTTCCAGTAGGGCCAACTCCTGCGGCAGATACTGGGTTGGCAGCAGTGGCAGACCCACAGCTGCCCAAGGCTGGTTCATTCGGGCAAATGGGGCAATGCCCCCACCAACCTCGGCCAGCCAATCAGCCACCTCCTGCCTGCCTCGGGGCACTGGGGTCAGCAGGGACGTCTTTAGCAGATGTGGCACCGGGGTGCAGATATCCATGCAGTGTCCCCAAATTACCACGGATAGTGATGGGGAGGCCGTAGCTACACACTGCCAGCCATTCAGGGGGGCACAACTCTCCCCCATGCCACTGTGGGAGAGTGATCCTTGCAGAGCCTTGGGAGGGAAGCTGTGTGCCTGCCAGCCATATACAGTGGTGCCTCAGGTTACAGATGCTTCAGGTTACAGACTCTGCTAACCCAGAAATAATACCTCGGGTTAAGAACTTTGCTTCAGGATGAGAACAGATATCGTGCTTCGGCGGCGTGGCAGCAGCAGGAGGCCCCATTAGCTAAAGTGGTGCTTCAGGTTAAGAACAGTTTCAGGTTAAGAAGGGACCTCCGGAACGAATTAAGTACTTAACCCGAGGTACCACTGTAGTTGGTGGGGCGCAGCTGGCAGGTTTGCAGGGAAAGGGGAGGCCGCCGGCAAAGCCACACAGCTCCCCCACTCGCTGGGGCGCCCCTGAGAGGCCGGCGCCCTGGCACCACGCACCACTAAGCCCTGTGGGAAAGACGGCTCTGAGGGTCAGCTTCCTCTTCTGCAGCCACAGTGTTGCCTTCATGGGACTCAAAGGAGGATGTGGGGGAAACTGAAACTAGTTGGTTTCGCTTGTCATTGGATTTTCTCCAAACCATAGAGGAACAGGAAATTCTTTCAGGGTCCTTGTATTTTTGAACTAATCTAAATGTAAGTTCATGAAATTTGGGGGAAATAAAAATTTATATTAATGAGCCCCCCCAAAAAAATCCAAAGTAGAGTTGGAAGGGACACCATGGGTCATCTAGTCCAGTGTTCCCCAACCTTGGGCCTCCAGCTGTTTTTGGATTACAACTCCCATCATCCCTCACTAGCAAGACCAGTGGTCAAGGATGATGGGAATTGTAGTCCAAAAACAGCTGGAGGCCCAAGGTTGGGGAACACTGATCTAGTCCAACCCTCTGCAATGCAGGAATCTCAGCTAAAGCTTCCACTACAGATGGCCACCCAACCTCTGCTTAAAAAACCTTCAAGGAAAGGAGAATCCACAACCTCCCAAGGGCGACCGTTCCACTGTCAAACAGGTTTTACTGTCAGAACGTTCTTTCTGATGTTTCGTCGGAATCTCCTTTCTTGTAACTTGAAGCCATTGGTTCGAGTCCTACCCTCCAGAGCACGGGTGGCTTTTCATGTGTGGTCTCTGGCTTCGAGAAAGCATCATGCAAAGGAGACTTATCTAGAATGTGAAGCGTGATGTTGAGTAGAGATGTGAAAACCCAGGGGGAGGGGGGGAGAACCTGGGAAAACTGGGGTGACAGTGACACAATTTACCTAAATAAATAAAATATGGGTCTTTGTCAGAACATAAGAAGGGCCCTGCTGGATCAGACCAATGGCCCATCTTGTCCAGTATCCTGTTCTTCTCACAGTGGCCGGCTGGACGCCTGGGGAAACCTGCAAGCGGGACCTGAGCACAAGTTCGAATCCCCACGACGGGGTGAGCTCCCGTTGCTCCGTTGTAGCTCCTGCCAACCTAGCAGTTTGAAAGCACGCCAGGGCAAGTAGATAAATAGGTACCACTCCAGCAGGAAGGTAAATGGCATTTCCATGCGCTCTGGCTTCCATCACAGTGTCCTGATGCGCCAGAAGTGGTTTAGTCCTGCTGGCCACATGACCCGGAAAGCTGTCTGTGGACAAAAGCCGAGTCCCTTGGCCTGAAAGTAAGATGAGCAACCACATGGTGGCCTTTGACTGGACTTAACTGTCCAGGGGCCCTTGACCTTTACCTACCCTCCAAAAATTTGCCCAATCCCCTTTTAAAGCCATCTAAGTTGATGACCGGGACGTGGGTGGTGCTGTGGTCTAAACCACAGAGCCTAGGACTTGCCGATCAGAAGGTCAGCGGTTCGAATTCCCGTGACAAGGTGAGCTCCCATTGCTCAGTCCCTGCTCCTGCCCACCTAGCAGTTCGAAAGCATGTCAAAAGTGCATGTAGATAAATAGGTACCACTCCGGCAGGAAGGTAAATGTCTTTTCTGTGCGCTGCTCTGGTTCGCCAGAAGCGGCTTAGTCATGCTGGCCACATGACCCGGAAGCTGTCTGCGGACAAACGCCAGCTCCCTTGGCCTATAGAGCGAGATGAGCGCCGCAACCCCAGAGTCGGCCACGACTGGACCTAACAGTCAGGGTACCTTTACCTTTTAAGTTGACGACCATCGCTGCTCCCTGTGGGAACAAGTTTTGCATCTTCATTATGTGGTGCATGAAGTTTTGGGGTTTTTTTATCAGTGCTGAATCTTCCAGTATTTGGCTTTGCTGAGTGTCCATGAGCTGCAGTGTTATGAAAGAGGGAGAAAATGTTTTTTCCTCCATCCCCTTTTGTCCAAGCTTATCAACTTTTATCAGGTCTCATCTTGGTCACCTTTTCTCTAAACATAAAAAAAGTTCCAAAGTCTGCAGGCTTTCCTCACAGGGGTAACGGCTCCTTACCTTCATCCCTTTTGCTTGCCCTTTTCTGAACCTTTTCCCACTCCACAATACCCTTTTTGAGGTGAGCTGACCCGAATATTCCTAAATATGGCCACAACGTAAGATTTCTGTAATGGCTTTAGGATACTGGCAGTTTTCTTTTCAATTCCTTTCTTCATGATCCCTAGCATGGAATTTACCTTGTTCACAGGCACAGCAACATCTCCATCAAGATGAACCCAAGGCCTTGTTCCTGTTAATTTCCTGGCTGTTCAGACCCCATGAGCATATATGTAAAGTTACGTATTTTCACTCTGACGTACCTCACTTTAACACTTGTTTACAACGAATGGCATTTGCCGTTTTCCCACCCATTCACTCAGGAGGAGAGAGCCTTTTGGAGTTCTTCAGAATTTCTTTTTGTTCTAACAACCCTGAGCAAGTTCATTACAGTGGTACCTCGGGTTAAGAACTTAATTCGTTCTGGAGGTCCGTTCTTAACCTGAAACTGTTCTTAACCTGAGGTACCACTTTAGCTAATGGGGCCTCCTGCTGCCGCCGCCGCCGCCGCACAATTTCTGTTCTCATCCTGAAGCAAAGTTCTTAACCCGAGGTACTATTTCTGGGTTAGCGGAGTCTGTATCCTGAAGCGTCTGTAATCCAAGGTACCACTGTATTATAAACCACAAACCTTGTGCCACAAGGAAATGATTATAGTCTTTTTAAGGTTCCGCAGTACTGTCAGTCTTTTGAAAAGCAGCATTCTCAATTCTGGGTTGTGCTGACAACTTTTAAAGCATATTCTGCAGCTGCCTATCTAGAAACAGTTTCATGTGGTTAGCAGGTGCTAAACATTTTGCTCCGTGCCAGGGAGATGTTTCACTTGGTGACATCTGTAGAGAATAGATATTTTGGCATCACAGACCACTGTTCAATGGAAAGTAATGGGCTGGTCTCTCTGTCAACTCAGCAAAGGGAGACAAATCACTATTATTCCATCTACAGAGGTGTTATAGGAGGGGTTCCATCTTAACTCCCGCACTTCTGCAAGTTGCACTAAAACGAAACCGTTACTGTGGTTAATGTGGCAGTAAATGGTGGCTGGTACCAAAAGCAGGTGTGGTAGTTCACAGGGTTTGCAGATAAACAAGGTCTAAATAAACTTCATGCAGCACATCTCTTTAACACACGGGTGCAAGAATTTTAAACTCTATCAAAATACAGTCTCTAGCTGATAGCCAATGTGCAATAATAGCCAGATAACCTATCACCTGTTTGCTAATAGCCTGGAGTTTCCCCCCTCCAAACTTGTTTAGAGTATAGAATGTTGATCATCGTTTTGTTCATTTCTAGGGAATCTAGTTCTCTCCTTTTTTAGTTCTATAAGTTTAGGAGTTTTATAGATTCTGTTTGTTTGTAGCGTGATGAGAGGGCCATGGTGTCTTGTTCTATTTTGCTAACTTTTGAGGAAGTTTGTTTTTTAAGGGATGTTTTCTCTTTTATGCAAGCTCCTCTAGTGACCACTTTCATTGCATCCCATAGGAGGGGAGTTGTTATATTGTCTATATTGTTTTCCTTGAAATAGTTTTGGAGAGTTTTTGTGAGACTCTCTCTAATTTGTTTATTTGTGGTTAGGATGGGACTGAAGGAACATGATGGGGTGGTTTGCGTTCTCTCTCCTATTTTAAGGGTAAGTTCTACTGGGGCGTGATCTGTGATTTTAATGTTACCTTTCTTGCTTTTAAAACATTTCCATGCACACACGCAGTGCATTATCTCATCGGAGTGGGACGTGGTTGCCTCTGGAAATAGGAAGGGCAGGGAAGGACGTACTGGGCTGTGTGTAGTCTTCAGCAGCACCCAGGACCTGGTGCAAGATGTAAGTGTTGTTGAGCCAGTTGGGAAAAGTTACGGTAGCGTTATTAAATTAAATTTACATGTCAATGGCCAATTGCCAAGAACGCAGTCACATTTGATTTAAAAACAGGAAACGTCGCCAAAATGATGTGGTTGCATTTCAGCTTCCTTTTTACCAGTCAGGAAGGTTAAATCACTCTCAAATGCTTGGGTATTTTTTGTTTTTGTTTTTAAACCCAATATTAGAAGCTGAGGAGCCACCAAATTCTAATTGTATTACAATAAAAGAAGCAATAAAAGACAGTTTAAAAAATATACGATGATTTTATGTAGACATGCATTGGACCACCTGAATGAAGCTCATGGATCACTGTTGGTCTGTGGACCACAGTATGGGAACCCCTGATCTAGATGATAGGCAATTTCCAATGTTAGTCATATTCAGAATAGAGCCATTGCTTTAAGTCAGTTGGTTTCAGTGGGTCTTGGAGTAAGATTAAAATTGGTGTCACCCAAAGGTGTTGACAAATGGTTGCAGTCCCATGTTTGCTGTGTTGGGCCTTTTCGTATCTGATATTTGCTGGGGATTTCAGTGAGAATATACAGTTGCAGCACTGGTCTGTCTAGCATGGAATATAGGAATGCAGGAGCAGAGCAGGCAAGCAAAGCACTGTTTTAGTGCTCCTGTGCTTGTAATTTAAAGCTTCCTGTTTTCAGGTCCTGTCTGCTGTACCGCTTGCTGTTGTTAGTAGCTGGTGTTGTTGTTATTATTATTATTGTTTATACTCAACGCTTCAAAGGAGCTCAGGGGGGCAAACACCAAGCAATAAAATAATAAAACATCTTTTAAAAAAATCCCATGCAGACTGGGCATAAAAGGCTTGATGGAAGAGGAAGGTCTTCCTTGAGTTCCAAAAAGACAGCAGAAGTGATGTTTGTTTAGTGATGCTAAACGGCCTCAGCCCAGAATACCTGAAGGAGCGTCTCCACCCCCATCATTCAGCCCAGACCCTGAGGTCTAGCTCCGAGGGCCTTCTGGCGGTTCCCTCATTGCAAAAAGTAAGAGTGGCTGGGGAAACCCAGCCAGATGCTTGGGGTATAAATAATAACACCATCACCATCACCAAGCATTATTATTATGCTTGTCTTGAATGGGGAATTTCAATCCAAATTCATTCTTTCATGGGGTGGGGGAGGCTATGCAGGCTTTCCTCTTATCCCACCCCCCTTTTTCAATAACAAAATAATGCTATTTTGCTATTAAATGAAAATGAAAAAATAATGCAAGGCAATTGTTAATCAAAGTTCTGCCTTCTTGGGAACAGAAGCTACCATTGGAGCCATTAGAGAAAGCTATTCAATGGGATAAGCACAAGGGCTATTCATTAATCCCGTAACCATGACCCACCAGGAGAAATAATAATAATAATAATAATAATAATAATAACAACAACAACAACAACAACAACAACAACAACAACAGTTGTTGTTGTTGTTGTTGTTGTTGTTGTTGTTGTTTATACCCCGCCCATCTAGCTGAGTTTCCCCAGCCACTCTGGGCGGCTCCCAATCAAATGTTAAAAACAGTACAGCATTAAATATTAAAAACTTCCCTAAACAGGGCTGCCTTCAGACGTCTTTTAAAGATAGGATAGCTGTTTATTTCCTTCACATCTGAAGGGAGGGCGTTCCACAGGGTGGGCGCCACTACCGAGAAGGCCCTCTGCCTAGTTCCCTGTAACCTCACTTCTTGCAGTGAGGGAAATGCTCGGCGCTGGACATCAGTGTCAGGGCAGGTGGAGATGCTCCTTCAGGTATACAGGCCCGAAGCCCTTTAGGGCTTTCAAGGTCAGCAGCAACACTTTGAATTGGGCTCGGAAACGTAGGCAGAACCTGCAAACAGGAAGCTTTTTATTAACAGTACACAGGAAGGTTGATGGGTAAGGTTTATTTATGAGCAGTGGCTATGGAAGATGGACTTGCCTTCTTGTGATTATACGTAAGAAAGAAATGGTGACAGCCGGTGGGAGGCTTTTTAGGGTTGCAAACACCAGTGTGGCTTGGCCGAGCTGTGGAGCAACTTTACCAACACGAGAGTGGCTGTGGCTGATCTGGTGGGGTGTGTGTGTACAGCAGGGCAGTGACTGTGTGGACACAGTGGGAGGAGTGCAGTATTTGCATCTGCCCCTCCTCACCCTTGCCACCCACCTGCCCTGCCCAGATTAGCTGCAGAGACGCAGATGTTGGAGGGATAGCTCTGCCCCACCTGCTGTGTCTGGCGGGGGACTTTCCTGGTCATTCTCCTAAGTGGGACCCCCCCCCCCCGGCTGTCTTCCCCTGATGCAATCACCAGCTGAAATGTTCTCCTCAACTATTAACATTAAATGCAGAGGAGCCCTGCCCCTCCGGAGCAATTGGCCACCTGATTTCTTTCTTCTACGTCAAGCTGCTGTGAAGGGTGCAGGAGTGGGACCTAGATGTTTCCTCTTGCCTATTATTCATAGACAGGACGTGGGTGTTGCTGTGGGTTAAACCACAGAGCCTAGGACTTGCTGATCAGAAGGTTGGCGGTTCGAATCCCCATGACGGGGTGAGCTCCCATTGCTCAGTCCCAGCTCCTGCCAACTTAGCAGTTTGAAAGCACGTCAAAGTGCAAGTAGATAAATAGGTACCACTCCAGCGGGAAGGTAAATGGCGTTTCCGTGTGCTGCTCTGGTTCGCCAGAAGCGGCTTAGTCATGCTGGCCACATGACCCGGAAGCTGTACGCCGGCTCCCTCAGCCAATAAAGCGAGATGAGCGCCGCAACCCCAGAGTCGGTCACGACTGGACCTAATGGTCAGGGGTCCCTTTACCTTTTTATTATTCATAGAATCATAAGAGTCATCTGGTCTAACCCCCTGCAATGCAGGGATATGCAGCTGTCCCATACGGGGCTCGAACCCGCGACCTTAGTATCATCAGACCAGGCTCTAACCAACTGAGCCACCCAGCCTTTATTTATCTACTCTTCCCCCACCAGCCTCCCTTCCTCTCCCGGAAACACCCCATGTTCTCCGCCTGCTTCAGACGGTGGTGTTCCACAACGCCAGTGACACTGATATCGAGGGCGCTAGTTTTCTGGGAGACGTGGCGGTCGTTTCGTTGGATACCCACACCTGGAAGTTCAGGTTCCTCCAGCCTTGGGGCGTAAGCGGCCTCACGCCTCAAGAGTGGGACCTTCTGCTGAAGATTATCAAAGGCTACTTCCTAGGCTTCGTACAAACCATCAACAAAATGGTCGTGTTTCTTAAAGGCAACTGTAAGTATCGCCACTGGTTCTGTTCTTCTAGAAGTGCTATGTCTCCTTGGTGGAGAGATAATCTAAATCAGGGGTAGGCAACCGAAGGCCCGGAGGCCGGATGCGGCCCAATCGCCTTCTAAATCTGGCCTGCGGGCAGTCCAGAAATCAGCGTGTTTTTACATGAGTAGAATGTGTCCTTTTATGTAAAATGCATCCCTGGGTTATTTGCGGGGCACAGGAATTCATTCATTTTTTTAAAAAAAAATTTATAGTCCGGCCCACCACATGGTCTGAGGGACAGTGGACCGGCCCACGGCTGAAAAAGGTTGCTGACCCCTGATCTAAATGGCTTGGGCCCCTCAACCTCTACTGGGCTTTGTTTGACAAGAGATTCCTCTGTTATCTGATTTCCCCCCAACCCCATATTCTCAGGTATGGTCCTGCTCTCTGTGTGTATAGAGTTGCATTGTGGGTATTTCTAGGTCAGGGACTGGGCAGAGCAGGAATGGTGGAGGCCACCTCCCCAGCCTGACCCTTCCAGAGAAGCAAACAGTTCAGAATCACAACAGGGGGTTGAGGAAGATCACAGCTCAGAGGCAGATGAGGGGAAAAGTGGGAAATAATGGGAGAGGAGGAAGAGGAAGAATCGCCAGGGGGGAGACAGCTGACGGACACAGTGTCTTTAGAAAGCATTCCAGAGCCCAGCGAACCTTGAAAGTAGGAGAGCGAAGAGCTCAAAGGCAGAGGGCACTTCTCAGCACCTATAGCGATGACTCACTGGGGACAACGCCATTGCCCCAAGAGGCTGCATTCCCAAGCCTCTCTCTGTGAATATTGAATAAAAAGCAGCTGGTAGGGCCTTTTCCTGTCTTATCCGTTCCTGTCAATCTGCCATGGGGGTTGGTTGCTCTGCCGCCTGACAGTGTATCATGGGCTCCTGGTCTGTTGCAGGATTTGGAACCCGGTGCCCTCAAGACGCTTTGGACTACAACTCCCATCAGCCTGAGGGAACACAGATTTGTTTAATTTTTTAAAAAAACCATCCAAGTTGGTGGTCATCACTCCATTTTGTGGGAGCCAACTCCATAATTTAATAATACACTATGTGGAATTTATGGGAATTGGGGGGGGGGTAGAGAGGGCAAGGGGCTTGCAGGGTGACCCCAACCCCTGCAAATGTGGGGGTTAAATTCATGGGAGTTGGGAGTGCAGTAACATTGGGATAACTGAGAGCTCCCACCAACCCTGCCTTAGAGGCTCAACCATTTCTGTACATCTTTAGCAGAAGCTCCCACCCGACCTAGTATACCCGTCTTTTGGGAGCAGGGAATAATTTGCGGTGGGAAGCCTCCAGATCCTAAGCCGGAAGATCTTTCAGCTGATGTAACATATCAGAATAAGAAGCAAGGTTTTGTTCATTTTACTTCAAAATATTTATATACCACTGGATTGGGGGCTTTGGGCGGGGGGGAAACCCTCGTACAATAAAATAACATAAAAAATAAAAGCTGCAGAGAAAGGTCCTGTCTCTTTACCTTCTAAGGACTCCCCTCCCATTTCTTTTATACCCCCAATAACTCATTTCAACACCCAGATCCTTTCGTTGTGCAGTCCTTGATCTTTTGTGAGTCCACGTCCAACGGCACGACGAGGGGCTTCTACGACGCTGCCTTAGAAGGGGAATCCATTGTCACCTTCAGTGCAGACAACGGCAGCTGGGTTGCTCTGCAGGAGAATGCGATGGCTGACTATGTTCAACAGATCCTGAACGGTGACAAGGGCACAGTTGCAACTCTACAGATCCTTCTGCTGGGCCAGTGCATCAGAGCTCACAACACCTTCCTTGAGACCGGAAAGGAGGCTGTGCAGAGGCAGGGTGAGATTGGAAACTAGGAATTTATTTACTTCCTTTTTCTTTTTACTCCAAGCAACAAAGGGCAGCACACGTTCTACCCCCCGAGATAAATGAGGAAAAACTCACAGGCGCTACTCTTCCCAATTGCACAGACTGGAAGCTTCCCACTCTTGGGCTAATAATCCACTTTCAAGGGGCTCTGTGGTTTTGAGCAAGAACTCCTGCAATTGGTCCTGCTGCTCATGCATATTTGATCTGAGTTAAACTTTGGCCCTTAGATCATGTCACAGCAGAAGGATGTGTCAGAAGTGGGATTTAAATCCACGCCCCCATTCAGAGACCAGAACACCCAAGAGGTGGGAAGGAATCAACCTTGAGTCTGGTGCCTTAGACCACTTGGCCATCCTGACGGGCAAGGACACCAGTGGCGCTGTGGTCTAAACCCTCTTGGACTTGCCGATTGGAAGGTCGGGGGTTCGAATCCCCGCAATGGAGTGAGCTTCTGTTGCTCTGTCCCAGCTCCTGCCAACCTAGCAGTTCGAAAGCACACCAGTGCAAATAGATAAATAGGTACCGCCGCAGCGGGAATGTAAACAGTGTTTCTATGCGCTCTGGCTTCTGTCACGGTAACCCATTGTGCCAGAAGCGGTTTAGTCTTGCTGGCCACGTGACCCGGAAAGCTATCTGTGGACAAACACCGGAAAGCGAGATGCGCGCCACAACGCCACAGTCGTCTTTGACTGGACTTAACCGTCCAGGGGTCCTTGACCTCACCTTTTACCTTTACAGCAGAAGCTAGAGCAGGGCTACTTCAGTTACCTTGATAAGGTCCTAAAACAAATGTGGGGAAACATGTGGCGCTCCTGACGTTCCTGAACTACATCTCGCACCGCCACTTGCCATTGTTATGCTAGCTGGGGTTGATGGGAATTGTAGTTCAGGAAAACAGGCCCCAAGGTTCCCCACTCCTCTTCTGAAGCCTGTAAGCTAATAGTTGGAACTAGTTCTTTGAAAGAACAATCCCTTCACCATTTGCTATGCTCTGCCTCTACAGTCCGAGGCAGTAATGCTGTGACTCTTGAATCCCAGTTGCTGCAAGCCACAGACCAGGCAGGTGGAAAGCACTATTGTGCTCAAATCCTGCTTTCGGGTTACCCCACAGGCATCTGGTTGGCCACTGGAAAGCACTATTGTGCTCAAATCCTGCTTTCGGGTTACCCCACAGGCATCTGGTTGGCCACTGAGAACAGGATACAGGGCTAATCCTGCGGGCTGTTCTTGTTTGGAGAAACAGGAAGAGAGACTGCCACCTTACCTGTTCTTGACCACACACACATACATTTGGTTTAACAGGTATTAAATGTGTTGCACATCCTGCCTCAAATGACCCCAAATGTAACGACACATAAAAAGCATAACCTCCTACACAGCTGAGTCTACTTGCGACTCTTCTGTACACAAGACAGGGAGGTAACTGCATACAGCAATCTCAAATGGGTGCCGCATATTGGAGATTCATTCCCCATGTCTGCAGTCATTGGATTGTTGTCTTTCCCATGACGGTGTATGTTTTCATTCCACAGTGTGGGAAGTGACGGAGACAGGATGTTTGTGTTACTGTGTTCCGTGAAGTGGGACTATTGTCCTTTGTTCTCTCTCTTTGCTGTCTGATGCTAGAGAGAGAGGGAGCCACGTTGCAGTGCTCCGTGTGTGTTTATATGTAAATAAAGTAGATTAGCCAAAATGCTGAGTTGCTGAGGTCTGTTACGCAAGCTGCGAAGACTAGGAGGATCCCTGAGTGTGCTGATGTCTCCAAGGCATCGGTCGCTGTGATGTTCGAGGAGAAGAAAGTTTTTGAAGCTCCCGAACGATCGACCAGGAGGGAGAGAACATGCCAGTTGGGCATGTGTCTCTACCAGGGTCTTACTTGAGAGTAGGACAACTCCTGACACCGCACACCCAGTGCTTGTGCAAATCATCTCAGAGTCTGGGAGGCTCGGGCCAGAGCATGGCGTGATATGGCTTTGTAAGCTTATGTAACTCATGTTCTGAACTGTTCTGCTCTCTCAGTGTTGCCAGACTATGAGGTCTTCACCCACAAAACCCCGCCAGCCCCCGACTCTTTGCTGCTGGTTTGCCGAGTCATCGGATTCTACCCACAACCCATCAACGTCTCCTGGCTGCAGGATGGGAAAGAGCTGCCCAGCTCAGACTTCAACTCCACCGAGATCCTGCCTAACCACGACCTGACTTACCAGATCAGGAGTACTCTGGTTATTAAGTCAGCGGATGAGCACAGTTACTCTTGCAGGGTGCAGCACATCAGCCTGGGGGTGAAAATCATCCCTTGGGGTAGGTACTTTGGGTACAGAAAAATATTGCACGTCTCTATTAGGAAGAAGGTGGCACGCATTAGCTACTGCTTTATCTTTGAATTCCAAGGGATGGCAGCGATAATTCCCACACCCCACTGTTGTAAACAAAAATTGCCCTTTTCCCTTATGGTTATCCAAGAGCCCCTATAGAGTCCTTACATAGGTTCCCTATTGGTAGGAGAGAATAACAGAGGCCAACCAGAGAATATTGAGAAGCAAAGCAGCTAGTAAGCCTGATCTTTATTAAAGCTGTTGCAACAGGGTGCTCCCCTCACACGCAGGAGAGAGGAGGAACTCAAAAAAATGGCATGCAAGGCCTTATAAAGACTTTTGAAATTGCCACCCTGCAGATCAAGATCACCTCCAGAAACATCATACATACATCACAGAAGGAGTGTAACCTAAGACCACCCCTCAGATACATCATACCTACATCACAGAAAAGCCGGTCTAAAACAGAAATTTTGAATGTTGTTTTTCTCCTGTCGTTTATCTCCTGTCTGGCAGGTTACTTGATTGGATTTCCTGGAGAGCCTGGCTAGTCTTTTGTAATGATAAATACTTAGTTCCTGGGCCAGGTCACAGGCTCACACCCCATTCATATCTTAAATGTGCCCTTAAGACAGGATTTGTGAGGAAAGAGACAATGGGAGGTTTCCCACTTTGACCTTGCAGAGAAAACAATTTACTCAGTTTAGGAATCAAAATGGTTCCAGGTCGGTCTTCCTGTGCTGATCTATGTATGTGCTTGGTTGGTACACTTATGAACATTACCATATATCTAAGACCATCAAATTCCTATCACAATATCCCCTTACTGGTCTTTATTCTGCTAAAATTGTTTCTGGGGTTAGCTGGAACTTCACCACAAATGAGAAGTTATTTTGAAAGAAAAAGAACAGTTCCTATCTTGCTTACTGAGCCAACTTGTTTACTGAGCCAGCCTGCAAAGATTACAGTATCTCGAGCCTTTCAGTGGGCAGACAATTGCAGAAACCTCGCCTTTTTTGTTGACTCTTGAACCTCGCGGGGACGATTATGAAATATGAAGCGCTATTTCTGCTGTTTGGTTACATAACATGATTGGTTACTGCATGCACTTCATAGATATTTTCAGCTCTCCCCAGCAGCAACTTTAACCAATCAAAGTGAAGTTTTCACCACAGTTGGGATTTGTGGTTGGAGAGAGGCTTAGTACATACATATCATTTATTTACATATTTTAGTTCATGCAATGCATGCACCGCTTGATTGTCAACAAACAAAGAAAGAAACCCTACCTCTCAAAGTGGAGGGCAACTGCCATTGACTTGTGACGCAAGCTGGAGACCTGGAACAATAAAGTATTCACTTGCTGGTGGAAGGATAGCAAAGAGGTAGCTTCTCTAGGGAGGGAGTTCCAAAGTCTAGGAGCTGCCGCCGAGAAGGCCCTTTCCCGTGTCCCCACCAAATGTGGCCCTAAGATTTGCCGGCCTTAGAGAAGGGCCGCCCCCAGAGATCGCAGAAGCTAAGCAAGTTCATATGGAAGAATAAGGTCTTTCAGCCCTGGTTCAACAGTCTGGCTGCAGCTTGATGGGCCAGTTGGAAGTTTTAGGGCACTTTTCAAGGGATAGTAATCCAGACAGGATGTAACTAAGCAGAGGTCAAAGCTACATCCACCAGACCTGTGTCAACGAAAGTATCCCAAGTGGTTTTCTCAGCAAATTGTCCACAGCAGGCAACCAAGTAGTCTGAATTCTCCTCACGTGGGCCAGCGTGGAGAAGACCCCTGGCCACTCAAAACAGCCTTGCTGAACAGCTCCTCACATTGACACTCTGTAGGCAGAGAAAAAGTATTTTCGTTCGTTGCCCTCGCTGCCACAGACTAGGTATTCAACACTAGACTGTGTTCAGTTCGACTCAGCTTGGTTGTAGGGTGCAGACATCGGAGTGACTTGTTGTGGGTCTCCTCTCTCTCTAATCCTGTCGCCTTTTCTTGTCTTCCATGTTCTCCAGAAGACAGAGGAAACAAGGCTGCGCTAATAATAGGGATTTCCGTTGCTTTAATAGCTGTAGTCGCAATTGTGGCAGGTGTAGTAATTTGCCGGCAGAGGAGACGTAGGTAAGTTTTCCTCTATTTTTTTTTTTTTAATAATATTTATTAGAAATTTCCAATTACAAAAAAAATAAAAAGAACAAAACATCCCAATTTAAAATCTTATTTTCAGTAACATCTTTCCAGGACTTCCCCTCCCCTCCCCCTCATGTATTCCAATTCTTACAAATGAATTCAGCAAATTCTTATCCCAGATTTTGAACTTATTATCATTAGCCCAGTTTTAAAAATATTTTCCCATCCCCTAAAATCGACCTGTTCCCTTCCGCGCGTTCCCTCCTTTAATATACAATACAGATTAAAATAATCAAATATGATTAATTAAAATAAAATTGTAAAATATAATTAAGATAATCAAATATAATTTTACACCCTTTGGATTCCAAATTTCCCTCCCCCCTTTCCCGGTTGCGTTCCCAATGTTCATCAACGTCTGATGTCTTCCTGGAGCTCCCACATCTATCTAGGCCATAGTCCTTTACCAGTCATCTTTAATTTCGAATGTCCAATCTTGGAAGGAGTCTATCTCAAAAAGGCCCATTTCTTCCATCCAGATTTTTATATTTAGGAGAATTTTATTTCTTAGACTTTTCAAATCTGGATGTCCCAAATGTTCCCACTTCCAACTTTATCCAATTCTTGTTGTTCTTGTTGTTCTTGTTAATCCCTCTCCTCCTTTTTTTTTTTTTCCTGCTCTCCTGCACAAATGTTCTAATTCCAAAAGCTTCTAATTCCTCTGCAGAGGCTCTGTTATTCAGGAACAAAACATTATGCCAAGTCCCTTCCATTCTTCAATAGATAAATCTATTGTCTCCTTTAGTGTGTAGACCTCTGTAGACAAAATAGTGTTCCATTCCTGCAGTTTCCCAAGAGATAAAAAGTTCTATTCAAGTTCCAAGCCAACAATACTTGTAATATCCCTCAGCTCCTCTAGGTGGATTGCAATAACTCAGTTCCCTTCCAGATCACGCCCACCAGTCAAAATAACTTGTTATTCCTTGTTTTAAGCAATTTGTATCCAATTTATAACAAATGTAACCGGCAAAGTCCTCGTAACAAAGTTCTCATTTTTGTTCTTCCGCTTTGACAGCTCTTTGACAGCTGTCAAAACCTCTCTTTCTCTTCTCCCGGCGCTCTCACAAATCGCTCCCAGGATTCCGGGGGGGGGGGGGGGTTGCTTTTTAATTCAATTCCACTTTTCTCCTCCAGCTCAGTCTTATAATTTTCCATCGCGAAGTTAATAACCTTGTCAAAATAGGGTTGCGCTCGATCTTAGTTGTCAAATCCTTTACTTTAACTCCTCTACAACGGGGGGGGGGCTGACTTCCTTTTTGCGCCTCCCCCGCTCGCTCCGAATTTAAAAAAAAATTTATCCCCCTTTTTAGTCCAGGTTCCAATTACTCACGGGTTATTCTTTTAAGTCCAAATTTTCAATAGAAGTCAGCGCTCTCCGTCGAATGGCATGCGGCTTCGCTCGGCAGGGGAAGCGGAGGACTCAAAGCACCCCCCCCCCGTCACCCGTTCCGCAGCCTTTAAAAAGGCTCCTTCGCGGGTCGGGGGGGGCGCAAAAGGTGCCAGCTGAGTCACCATGTCCATGGGTTTCAGCGCCCATGGTTTTTGAGGGTCCCCGCGTCGCCGGCGCGGTAGGACCCAGCCCCTGCCGAGCAGGCTCCCTCCGGAGCTCGGAGGGAATCCGCCATTCGGTGATGGCACCAACCCGGAAGTCCCCTCTATTCCCTTTTCAAATGTTTGCGCTTTACAAAGAGTGGGGGCAAGTGGGGGCCATCGCTAGCTTTGTGGCTTTCAGGGGAGATTCGGGGGAGAAAGATTTGCTTTTTGCCTATTGTATGTATGTATGTATGTATGTATGTATGTATGTATGTATGTATTTATTTATTTCATTTATACCCGCACCTTTTCCTCCAAGGAGCCGAAGGTGGCATACATGGTTCTTCCATAGCTGTCAACGTTTCCCTTTTCTTGCGAGGAATCCTATTCGGAATAAGGGAATTTCCCTTAAAAAAGGAAAAACGTTGACAGCTATGGGTTCTTCCCCCTCCTCATTTAATCCCCACAACAACCCTGTGAGGTAGGTTAGACTGAGAGGCAGCGGCTGTGGCCAAGAGTCAATTTTATTTACAACACCTTCACACGCAATTTGTGGTTTTCTCCGAAGCAGCTGGCAGCCATTGTTAGGAAAGAAGACGCTGGCTTTTGGATATAATACTACTACCACTAATAATAATAATAATAATAATAATAATAATAATAATAATAATAATATATTATTTATACCCCGCCTATCTGGGTTTCCCCAGCCACTCTGGGCGGCTTCCAACAGAATATTAAAATACAATAACCTATGGCGCTGTGGGTTAAACCACAGAGCCTAGGACTTGCCGATCAGAAGTTCGGCAGTTGGAATCCCCGTGACAGAGTGAGCTCCCGTCGCTCAGTCCCTGCTCCTGCCCACCTAGCAGTTCGAAAGCACATCAAAGTGCAAGTAGATAAATAGGTACCACTCCGGCAGGAAGGTAAACGGCGTTTCCGTGCGCTGCTCTGGTTCATCAGAAGCACTTAGTCATGCTGGCCACATGACCTGGAAGCTGTACACCAGCTCCCTCGGCCAATAAAGTGAGATGAGCACCGCAACCCCAGAGTCGTCCGTGACTGGACCTAATGGTCAGGGGTCCCTTTACCTTTATTAAACATTAAAAGCTTCCCTAAGCAGGGCTGCCTTCAGGTGTCTTCTAAAAGTCTGGTAGTTGTTTTTCTCTTTGACATCTGGTGGGAGGGCGTTCCACAGGGCGGGTGCCACTACCGAGAAGGCCCTCTGCCTGGTTCCCTGTAACTTGGCTTCTCGCAGCGAGGGGACCGCCAGAAGGCCCTCGGAGCTGGACCTCAGCATCCGGGCAGAATGATGGGGGTGGAGACGCTCCTTCAGGTATACTGCAGAATGGTCCCCCCACCCCCACTCCACTTGCGTTCTTAAGGCAGCAGTCCACAGTCTATATCTACCTTGACATTTCTGATGTGTTTCCCCTCTAACCGGTTGCAATCCGAAGGGAAAAAAATAAGCCACATTTAAGCTGAAGTGTACTACTATTGTGCATGCAAAGATAGCAGCTTCGTGAGCAGGCGTCCTGGGAAGGGTGTGTGTGTGTGTGTGTGTGTGTGTGTGTGGTGCTGAAGGGGCAGGGAAACCAAACAGGAAATCTGCATTGGCAGACATCCCTGCCCTCTGGTGGGAACAGAAAATGCAACTTGAAAAGCGGGGTGGGGGGGTGGGAGGGATGAACTGCATTTCAAACTGTGTTCCATGGAATGCTGAAACAATAGTGTCCTCTAAGTTCTCACATGCCACCGAGATGCCTGGTGGGTAGCTCAAAAGCAGCTACTGAACCACAGCTAAACCCCTACTACCGATGCCCCACTGTGCTCCCTTTGCAGTGTGCAACTACAGCGGCACCTTGGTTCTCAAACTTAATCCGTTCCGGAAGTCCGTTGGAAAACCAAAGTGCTCCAAAACCAAGGCGCGCTTTCCCATAGAAAGTAATGCAAAATGGATTAATCTGTTCCAGACTTTTAAAAACAACCCCTAAAACAGAAATTTAACATGAATTTTACTATCTAACGAGATCATTGATCCATAAAATAAAAGCAAGAAACTATGTACCGCATTCACACAATCAATCAATCTGTAGCTGAACTGGATTCCACAGTCACAAAAACAAAACAAAAAACCGCAAAAAGAAAAGTGCAAAATAAATAGCAAAAATAGACAGACCTCAGCGTAACACTTAAAACGGAAGTGTGGCACTCAAAATGGAGCACGTTCAGTTTCCAGAAAAAGTTTGCAAACTGGAACACTTACTTCCGGGTTTTGCGGTGTTTGGGTTCCAAGTTGTTTAAGTACCAAGGCATTTGAGAACCAAGGTACCACTGTACAGAAGAGTTTTCTCTTTTGCACTCTCAGTTCACACTCGGCAATAGGCCAGTTTAGGAAACTCCCTCTCCATGAACAGACTTTATGCTGCAGGACGTTTCCCAGAATCCTCTGCAACACGCAATGGTTCTTTCACGGAGCAGTCAATGTAGAAAGTTATCTTACGGCAGAAAAAACTTAACAGCAACAACAGGAGGAGCAGCATCCTTGGCGTACAAAGGTCAGCAGAGTGCAAAAGTTGCCTGGCCAAAGAGCGTTTTATCAGATACACGTGGCCAAAATCCTATCCATGTGGATAGGGCCTGCCATAATAATAATAATTTATTATTTATACCCCGCCCATCTGGCTGGGTTTCCCCAGCCACTCTGGGCGGCTTCCAACAAAACACTAAAATAAAATAACCTATTGAACGTTAAAAGCTTCCCTAAACAGGGCTGCCTTCAGATGTCTTCTAAAAGTTTGGTAGTTATTTTTCTCTTTGACATCTGGTGGGAGGGCGGGTGCCACTACCGAGAAGGCCCTCTGCCCGGTTCCCTGTAACTTGGCTTCTCGTAACGAGGGAACCGCCAGAAGGCCCTTGGAGCTGGACCTCAGTGATGTCAGGATAACAGCCTAGTGCTTCTTTCCAGGAAAAAACCACTTAATTTTTTCTTCTCGTTCCAGGAGTTATGAAGACATTCGCTCAGTGGAAGGAACATCACCAGTTGGAAGCTGAGGAAAAAAGAAAACCTCGCAGAACAGCACAGATGCTGTCACTATCTCCTTCAGCATAGAAATGCTTCAGCTATAGAGGTGGCAAACTCTGGAGAAAGACTGCTTGGAGCCTTGGAGGGATATTGGCAGTGATTGGACTCAAACTCCCAGCATCTCCAACCAGTACAGAGGGCACCAGGTTGGCAAAGCCTGGCATAAGGCAGCATCGTGTTTCCAGCATAATTAGTCTTGCTGTAACGGTCAAATTATAACTTAAGGTTATGTGATTTTCAGTTGATTGCCTCAAAGCAGTATATAAATGCTTTAAAATAAGTTGATGAATTTGTGCTCAGTGTGAGGTGCCAACGTTTTGTTACAGGGTTGGTTTAAGACTTTTTTCTTCGCCCAGGAATTTGATGGATTTTGATTCAACCGAGCAGAGGTGGCATGTGAGTATTGCTCTGGGTTGCAGAATCGCCCCATGGTGGAATATAATATTTTATGTATAAGTTTTTAAAACTTGATTGTGAACCACTTAGACTGCCTTATGTCAAGCAGCTAACAAATTAATTAGTAGTAATACTAATACAGTATTTATTTTCTATGAACTAACTAGTCCATGACAGCTTATGCTACCATAGATTTTACGGGTAAGAATTTATCTTATGACATTTTGTTGTTTTGCTGTGGCAGATGCACTTTCCAGAGGGTCGTTTTGCAATTTTTGCTGTAGCTTAGAAGCTTGTGACAAATTTACATTTGACACTGAACAATTCAGATGTATTTTTTTAATAATAATTTTTATTACAATTTTTGTTTTACAATTTCAAATAAACATTTTACTAACTTTGAAATATCCAGCGACTTCCCTTCTTCTCTTTCCATGGTTCGTTTTACATATCACACACCCCTGCATATATTACTATTACTATAACCATTCAAATCAATTTTCCACTTTTACAGCCATCAAAAATTATTTACTCTATTGAATTTATCTTAATGCCGCCAGCATTTTCAGCTGTACACAGTTATTTTCCATATATTCAATAAATGCTTTCCAATCTTCTTTAAACATATGTTCTTCTTGTTCTCTTATTCTATATGTTAAATCTGCAAGTTGTGCGTTTTCTGTCAACTTAAGTTGCACTCGCTCACTTTCCATCATTTTGGGGCTAACAAAACACGGGCCACAGTTGTTGCGTACGTGAATAACCTTTCCTGGCACCTGGAAATTTCAGTCTGGTTTATCCCTAGCAAAAAGGACTCTGTTGTTTTTTTCCGGGGTGGGGGTGGGGAGTAATTTTGAGAAAATGTAAATAAAAGATTTTAAAGACTTGTATTTTCATCATTAAAAAAACCTGTTTGAAGTACTATGGTGTTGGATGCCCTAAATGTTTCTAGGCAGTTTTAAAAATATTTTTATTTTAAATTGTACTGTTTTAACATTTGGTGTTTGCTATGCTGGGATCCTTAAGGAGGAAGGGCAGGGCACAAAATTTAATAAATAAATAAAGCTCATTTTTTAAAAAGGTTCTTTTTTAAAAAAAGGAATTGGCATTCTATTCACACCATGCGTTTTAAGTACCATGATACCATTTTACACTGTCATGGTTTCCCCCAAAGAATTCTGGGAGCTGTAGTCTGTTGAGGGTTTCCTAGCAACAAGGAGCACCCTTATTTCCCTCACAGAACTGCAGTTGTCACAGTGGTTTAATAATCAATTCCTGAATCGGGAGGAAAGGGAAGGTTGTATTTTTTAAAAAAGTAAAAGTGGAAGGATATTTTTAATAGAAAGAAAGAAAGATAGAAAGAAAGAAAGAAAGAAAACCTATGCAGGAGTGAAAGTTATCACCTATCACTGCACATTTTCTTATGCCAAGCTATGATTATTATGACTCAATGATTTGCCAGTCACAGCAGAGTGGTCCCATCTTCTACAATTCTCAGAAGGGTTTAACAGTCAATCCCTCTTCCCAGGGAATTATGGGAATTGTAGGTTTATGAGGGGAATAGACACCCCTTAGCAACTCACAGCACCCTTAACAAAATACAGTTTCTCAGGATTCTTTGCGGGAAGCCATGGCTGTCTCCAAAGTGGTATGATACCGCTTTAAACGTACAGTGCAGACGGCCCCTTTTGTCGCAGAGCAGTCGCCTACGGCATTTTCTTACGAGCGTGAAGTTTCTGATGAGCGATGAGGGGCGATTTTTGGCTGAAGCTTCTCCCGCAGTCGGGACAAACATACGGTTTCTCTCCCGTGTGGGTTCTAATATGCTGCGTAAGAATGGAGCTCACCCTAAAGCTCCGCTCACAGTCGGGACATTTATACGGTTTTTCTCCCGTGTGGATTCTCTGGTGTTTACTAAGGGTGGAAAGGATAGTAAAGCCTTTCCCACAATCGGGGCACTGGAAGGGCCTCTCTCCTGTGTGAATTCTCTGGTGCACGTTGAGATGGGAGCTCCGGTTGAAGCTTTTCCCGCATTCTGCGCACAAAAAGGGCTTCTCAGATGTGTGGACTCTCTGATGTTCAATAAGGCTCGAACTCACAGTGAAACTTTTGCCACAGTCGGGGCATTCGTAAGGTTTCTCTCCCGTGTGGCTTCTCTGATGCGTCACAAAGTTTGAGCTCTGACTGAAGCTTTTCCCGCACTCGCCGCAGACGTAAGGTTTCTCCCCGGTGTGAACCCGGTGGTGTTTAATGAGGTCTGCTTTGTAACTGAAACTCTTCTCGCACTCGGGGCATTTGAAGGGCTTTTCTTCCATGTGGATTTTTCTGTGTCTGCTCAGAGTTGAGCTGGCCCCGTACCTTTTCCCACATTCGGGGCACTTGTACGGCTTTTCTCCAGTGTGGATTCTCTGATGAGTGCTGAAGTTCTTGCTGTGAGTGAAACATTTCCCACACTCCAGGCATTTGTACAGTTCGCCTGTGGCGTGGGCTTGATGTTCGAAAGGATCTGAGTGGCCCAGGAAGCTTCCCCCAAAATTGGGGCATTGTAATAATTTCTCTCCCATGTGATGCTGCAGGCGAGTTTATTCTCCAGTTGTGTCTCCTGAGTCCCAAAAAATGATAAAGAGTCACTTCTTTGCAGGTTTCTCGATAAGGGGTAAAATTGAAGCTTCAGGCTGAACGATGTATTCAAAGTCAAAATATTTTGAAGCTGACTTTGCTGTATGATGGATGATTAAATTGTGTTCTGACTGGCAATATTCCCTAGTCAAATCTGTCTGTTTACTTAGCTGGAGTTACACTCATTCAAGCCCTTCGCTTTTATTCTTCCGCGCAGGATATGGATGACGTACCAGATGCCAAAAGGAGATAAATAAAAGGTCCATCACGTTCTCCTCTTCATTCTGCCAAGACACAAAGAGTTCAATAATAATAATAATAATAATTATTATTATTATTATTATTATTATTATTATTATTATTATTTATTTATACCCCGCCCATCTGGCTGGGTCCCCCAGCCACTCTGGGCGGCTTCCAACAAAACACAAAAATAAAATAACCCATTAAACATTAAAAGCTTCCCTAAACAGGGCTGCCTTTAGATGTCTTCTAAAAGTTTGGTAGTTATTTTTCTCTTTGACATCTGATGGGAGGGCGTTCCACAGGGCGGGCGCCACTACCAAGAAGGCCCTCTGCCTGGTTCCCTTGGCTTCTCGCAGTGAGGGAACCGCCAGAAGGCCCTCGGCGCTGGACCTCAGTGTCCGGGCAGAACGATGGAGGTGGAGACACTCCTTCAGGTATACTGGACCAAGGCCATTTAGGGCTTTAAAGGTCAGTACCAACACTTTGAATTGTGCTCGGAAACATACTGGGAGCCAGTGTAGGTCTTTCAGGACCGGTGTTATATGGTCTTGGCGGCCGCTCCCAATCACCAGTCTAATTGCCGCTTTCTGGATTAATTGTAGTAAATAAACCAGGCTTCCTCAACCCCGGCCCTCTAGATGTTTTGAGACTACAATTCCCATCATCCCTGACCACTGGTCCTGCTAGCTAGGGATCATGGGAGTTGTAGGCCAAAAACATCTGGAGGGCCGAAGGTTGAGGAAGCCTGCAATAAACAAACCATTCCCTGCAAAGATAATGGAGGAAACCCATTTCTCAGTCATTTAGATGGGAGAGGAAATCCCTCTTGTGTGTTACCTCCATTAAGGGAGCACATGTGGTGAAGACGGTGGGTATTGTGCATTTAGCTCCACCCCCAAAGGCCTGCGGCCCCTCCCACCCACAGGTATCAGGGCATAACTTCTGATGCAGAGCGCCTTCTCTATGACTGGAAGCTCCCTGCGCGATTTAGAACCTCAACCACCCAGATTTCTAAATTGCACCAGGAATTTCCATGCAGAGGTCATGCCCCAACATGGCAAAGGTTGGGAAATCCTCACAAGGTCGGAGACAGGGTGCTAATGCATAGGCCTGCATGTCCTTCCTTTCACATGCCCTTAATACCCATATCCTACAGGCTTCCCCAACCTGGTGCCCTCCATATGTTTTGGACTATAACTCACATCAGGCCCAACCACCACAACCAATGATCATGACTGATATGAGTTTCCCCAAAGTGGCTGGGGAAACCCAGCCTGATGGGCATGGTATAAAAAACAACCATTATTATTATTATTATTATTATTATTATTATGAATTGTCCAAAATATTTGGAGGACACCGGGTTTGGGGCTACAGCTAATGCACATTTACTCAGAAATAAGCCCCACTGAGCTCAATGGGTCTGGCTCCTAGATAAGTCTATATAGGATTGCAGCTTAAGCCTATGGATACATGCTAATGAAAATGTATATTCTTCCAGTTTACCCCCTGCTTTTATTTCCCTTCCCTTCTTCCTTGTGTGGAATTTCAAATTGTCCTCTAGAATTTGTAAAGTACCATGCTCATGGATGGTCTTATTGTGGGGTAACCAGTCTCCTATAACCAACATGTTTAAGTCTACTTAACACATGAAGGGGTTAAGACCATAGAGTAAGCTGTTCTGCCAGGCTCAGCCTAGGTCCCTCCCCCTCACTTTGGGAGGAAGGTAATCAAGCCCTATTGTACTTCAGTCTACCTGGGAAGCTCATCCTGTGCTGGTTGCTCCATCTCAGAGTGCATGGCTCTCACTGGCCAACCTTGAGTTCCTATAACAATAATGTAGGAACTTTCACCACTAACTTTCAAATCCAAGGAAGTTTTACTGCCTGTGCAACTTTTTTGGGAATGCTGTATGGAAAAGCACATGAATCTGGCCTTGGGAAAGTTTGTAAGTAAACCATTTTTAACTTACCAAACGTGTGGTCTTTTTCTATGTTAGGGGAAGAGGGGGACTTTGGAAGGTCTAACAGCATATATTTCCATACTTTGCTGCATTTTTTGTGATTTTAAATCTCTACTGGGGTTCTCTCACCAAAGAGTACTTACCCCAAACTTGGATCTTGGCAACCAATAATTATCCTTTATTTATTTTTTCCCTTGAACCAATAATTATCTATTATAGTGTTTCCCAGACTTTCTCCCCTACGGACCACTTGGATATTGCTGAAGGTCTTGGTGGCGCATTTAAGGATTTTTCTGCCTTTTGCATTACGTGCAATATTCTTTTTAACTGTCTTTTAATTGCTGCTTTTATTTCTTGAAGTTTACAAGTTGCTTTGTGGAGGGAGTTCCACAAAAAGCAGGGCATGCATTTTAAACAAAAATAATTTTAATATATATCTGAAAGACTACAGGCTGCCTAACCTTGCCACAGCTTCGTGGAAAAGACACTGCTCCAAATCTTTGCAAGCGCCCAGTTCTTTACTTCCTGGTTTTACTTCCTTGCTTCTCTAAAACACCTGCTGTCCTTTGGGAAAATGCAGTTCCTATCTATCTATCTATCTATCTATCTATCTATCTATCATCTATCTATCTATCTATCTATCTATCTATATCTATCTATCATCTATCTCTATCTATCTATCATCTATCTATCTATCTATCTATCTATCTATCATCTATCAATCTAATCTACAGTGCTACCTCGGGTTAAGTACTTAATTTGTTCCAGAGGTCCGTTCTTAACCTGAAACTGTTCTTAACCTGAAGCACCACTTTAGCTAACGGGGCCTCCTGCTGCGCTGCCAGAGCACAATTTCTGTTCTCATCCTGAAGCAAAGTTCTTAACCTGAAGCACTATTTCTGGGTTAGTGGAGTCTGTAACCTGAAGCGTATGTAACCTGAGGTACCACTGTATCTATATTCTCTGCAGGCTGAGAACTGCAGGTAGGGCGTGACAGCCATGGGAGATGGCCATTTGCCCCTTACCTTATTATTCCAACTCCAATCCCAAAGACAAACAGCAGAAGCAGCAGCGCATTTTGTCTCCTGGGAAAGAATCCTCACCTTGGCTAGTCTCGCAAGGGACCTCCACCTCTCCAGTGCCTGGGAAACCGGAAACTTGCAAGGAAGAAGATGAGCAAATTCCTTGATCCGGAAGCTCAAAAGATCTTCGCTTTGCTCTCTCCCTCTTCTTATTTCCCAGCAAGTCAATCCGATCTCATATAGAGCCCTCTGCTGGCTACGGCAGGCCATGTGTATTGGAAGTGGTGGATGGGCACGATCGGGGAAAGAAATGGTAGAGTTGAAAGGGACCCCCAAGAGTCAAAATTTATTATTATTGTTCCGCCTGGCCTTTGGTTCGGACTCAGTCTGACCCTTATGTTTCCCTCCCCTTATGGTCTTGATTTATTGGCTACTTTTAAAATGAGGCTGCATTTTAAATTGCATTTTGAACCTGTATTTTAAATTGCCCCCCCCCCTTATGTTTCTCCTGTGATTTTATTGGTGTTAGCCGCTCTGAGCCCGGCTCTGGTCAGGGAGGGCGGGGTATAAATAAAATTTATTATCATCATCATCATCCAGTCCACCCCCCTGCAATGCAGAAATTGGTGGGCCGTTTTTATGACTACTACTCGCAACAAACTAGGTGAGGGAGACAGCATCCAGAAGGTTTTCCACCCTTAGTGTAAACACCAATTTTAGGGAAGTTTTTAATGTTTGCTGTTTTGTCGCTTATTGTTATTATTATTATTATTATTCTCTTGGGAGCTGCCCAAAGTGACCCGGGAAACCCAGCCAGATGGGCGGAGTATAAATAATAAATTGTTATTATTATATAATTATTATTACACTTAATACACATTTAAAGCACATATCTCCTCCCCAAGAATCATGGGAGCTGTAGTTTATCCCTCACAGAGTATAAAGCTGCTGAATACACACTTGCATGGGACTGAATAAGCATATGGTAAAGGTAAAGGGACCCCTAACCATTAGGTCCAGTTGCGGACGACTCTGGGGTTGCGACGCTCATCTCGCTTTACTGGCCGAGGGAGCCACCGTACAGCTTCTGGGTCATGTTGCCAGCATGACTAAGCCGCTTCTGGCGAACCAGAGCAGCGCACGGAAACGCCGTTTACCTTCCCGCTGGAGCGGTACCTATTTATCTACTTGCACTTTGCCGTGCTTTCGAACTGCTGGGTTGGCAGGAGCAGGGACCGAGCAACGGAAGCTCACCCCGTTGCGGGGATTCCAACTGCTGACCTTCTGATCGGCAAGTCCTAGGCTCTGTGGTTTAACCCACAGCGCCACCCACATCATATGAGCTGCCTGTAAAAACAAAAAAATTAACTGTGCTATTTTGTGAGAGTCATAGGATCATAGGGTTGGGAGGGACCTCCAAGGAAGGAAGGAACAGATTGTCTGTCCCTGTCCTCGCGATAGGCTTGTGGAAACTACAGTGGTACCTCTGGTTATGTACTTACCGTAATTTGTCCTGGAGGTCCATTCTTAACCTGAAAGTGTTCTTAGCTAATGGGGCCTCCTGCTGCCACTGCGCCCCTGGAGCACGATTTCTGTTCTCATCCTGAAGCAAAGTTCTTAACCCAATGTACTATTTCTGGGTTAGCGGAGTGTGTAACCTGAAGCGTCTGTGACCTGAAGTGTATGTAACCTGAGGTACCACTGTATTTTCTTCCACTGATAACTCGTTTTTCTTTCAAAACAAGTCTCTCATCTAGGTGCTGAGCGGAAGCAGACCTACCTGAGCAAAATAATGACCTCATGCGCCTCCAAAGCAGAGTGACATCTGCACAGTTTTCAGCCACTGCACAGTTTTCCCTCATTATTATTTTCTTTCTTAAAAAAACAACAGCATTTCTAGGGTTGGCACCCCACCCCCCATTTCCACTGCTGAACAGCTTGAAACACCTGGCTACCAACCCCAACCTCCATAAATGGGGTACCAACCCACCCCCTTACTCCATGTGCGCCCCCCCGCTTCCATAGGCGGAATCGGCACTGCTACCGGTGCCACGTCATGCCCTTTGGCCTCGACCGTCTTTGGAACTCCCTGCCTCTTGATCTCAAGTAGGAGCCTTTGCTGTGCGCTTTTTGGCGCCTGCTGAAAACACCCTTGTTTAAACAAGCCTCCCCCCCCCCCCATATACATAGAAAGCTGAGGTCATATTCCTCCATTTTAGCGGTTTAACCTTCTCTGTCTGCTTCTTGAGAACGAAGTACAGTGGTACCTCGGGTTACATATGCTTCAGGTTACACACTCCACTAAGCCAGAAATAGTGCTTCAGGTTAAGAACTTTGCTTCAGGATAAGAACAGAAATCATGCGACGGCGGCAGCAGGAGGCCCCATTAGCTAAAGTGGTGCTTCAGGATAAGAACAGTTTCAGGTTAAGTATGGACCTCCGGAACGAATTAAGTACTTAACCCGAGGTACCACTGTATGTACATCTACACTTTCATGCACGCATGCATGCACAGGTCAAGAACCTTGATAGATGTTGTCTTAAATCCCGAAAGAACCTCAAAACACCGTACTGTACTCTACTCTTGCAGATGTGTGACTTGAACTACTGTGGAGGCAGCCGACGACTTTCTGTGTGCTTTGGCCTTAAATCACTGTCATCTTTTTTTTAAATGGATAACTTTGTCTCTTCTGTAAACCGGTTTTTGTACAATCAAGCAGCGTATAAATTTAATAATAATAATAATATATTTTTTTTATTTATACCCTGCCCTTCCCGGTTCAAAAACCGGGCTCAGGGCGGCTAACAACAAATTTAAAACACATAATTGATGCAACAAAAAACAGCATAAAATACAATATAAAACATGAATAACAATAAATTCAGAATTCAAAAATCAATTTTGGGGGGAAATCTATCCAATAAACATTAGATGATCACCAGGGCTAGCTGGCTAAATTAGTCCTATTTGGACCAGCAAGGAGACCAGGGGAGAATTAGCTGTGGGATCCCAGAGCGGGTAATCTTAATAAGAAGGGGAGGGGGAGGGTAGGAAGGGGAATAAAAGATCAGGCTAAGTTCAAGTTGAAAGCCAGGAGGAATAGCTCTGTCTTACAGGCCGTGCGGAAGGAAGTTAAATCCTGCAGGGCCCTGGTCTCATGGGACAGAGCATTCCACCAGGTCGGAGCCATCACTGAGAAGGCCCTGGCCCTTATTTATAAAAAAACAATTAAGAAATTAAAAAGCACTGCTGCAAATTTTCCTCAATTTAATCTTTTAGTAAAACCGTTTTGAGGGGTCTTTACAAAAAAACAATAAAAGGGTGTTTATAACTTTTAAGAAGGGAACAAGCAAGCAAGCAAACAGTCCTATCCCTTAGTACTTGAGTTGCGAGGCGGTCTCCATAGGATGCTTTTGTGCTGGAGATCACGCGAAGGCTCCCCCCATCTTCTTCCTTTTTTAAAAAAATATTTTTTTATTTAACATATTAATTATAATACATACAATAAAACTTCACATCTTATACAATCTTTTTGGACTTCCATCAGCACCTCTGATGATCCACCATTCTTATCATTTCTTCTGCATTTATTAAATTCATATTGCCTTTAATTATCTTAACTAACAACCCCCCCTTTATCCATTTTTGCAATAATTCAAATAATTCTCCTCACAAAACTTCCTGCAAACCTACAAACGTAATCTGATCATCACAATTACTTTTCAAATAGTCTGTAAATTTACACCAGTCTTCCGTGAATCTCTGGTCCCGCAGGTTTCGATTTCTTCCTGTTAGTTTATCTAATTCTGCATAGTTCATCAATTTCATCCTCCATTCTTCTTTCGTCGGTAATTCTTCTTGCTTCCATTTTTGTGCCAATAATATTCTTGCTGCCATCATTGCGTATAAGAACAGCTTAGAATCCTTTCTATTTATATCATCTCCTACAATGCCAAGTAAAAATGCTTCTGGTTTCTTAATAAATGTATATTTCAACATTTTTTTCACCTCATTATATATCATTTCTCAGAAGTTTTTCACCTTTTTACATTCCCACCACATATTATAAAACATTCCTTCTTTTTCTTTACATTTCCAACATTTATTACTAACTTTATACATTTTAGCTAATTTAATGGGTGTAATATACCATCTATACGTCATTTTCTTTTAAGGCAATTGCATGCAGTAAATTTTAAACCTTCTTTCCATAGTTTTTCCCCAATCACTCATCTGTATGTTATACCCAATACCTTTAGCCCAATGAATCATAACCGACTTCTTCTTCCTATGCCGCAATGCTGCAAGAGAAATCTCTGCATCCCACGAATCTTAATGCAGCAGCTCGACTTTCTCCCCCTCTATCTCTCTCCCCAGCTGTGGGATAGACTCCCTCTCCCCGCCCTCCCTAACTTTAGACGCCACGAGCGACACCTGGCGCAGGCAGGCAGCGTCCAGCAGAGGGCTCCTTCTCCGCTTCTTTCCTAAGGAAGCGGCGGTGGCGAGAGAATTACGGTATCCATCGGGGCCCTTCCCTTCTCCCGCCCACGATCCCAGAAGATCGACGGGAGCTGGACCCCCTGCTGGGGAGGGATCTTGGGGCCGCCTGCACGGAAGGGGACGCCAAGCTGCTGCAAGGGCCCGGATCCTGCTTTGCAGAGCCCGAGCCCGACCGAGGTGAGACGCAGCAAGCAGCCCTGGGCCGCGGCGGCCATTAGCTCCTCCCGTGCAGCCCGTCGAGTCTCGTTGCAAGGCCGGAGGGTGGGGAGATTGGGGGGCGAATCGCCCCGGGGAAGACCCCGTCCAGGGGCCGAGCAGGGCTGGGGGCGAGGAAGTCCCCCAATCTGCGCCCAAGCGGTTCGGTTGAGAGAAAAGCAGAACGACGCATGAATGGAATGGGTTTTTTCCCCTGTCCGCAGCCTAGGATCTGCTCAAAGGGGGAGATCCGCCAACGAGGCAGGCGATTTAGATCCCCGCGATCTCTCTACGCGTGAGAAAATAGGGGGTGATTCTCACGATCAGGACAATTAGCCTCATCCAGCCTCGGGCTTTGAAGAAAGCGGTGTGGCGTATATTGAAATTGCCACGTTTTGCTTTTCAGAACAGCCCTGGGAGGTAGGACGGGCTGAGATACCTCGGGTTACAGACGCTTCATGTTACAGACACTTCAGGTTACAGACTCCGCTAACCCAGAAATAGTACCTCGGGTTAAGAACTTTGCTTCAGGATGAGAACAGAAATTGTGCGGCGGCAGCAGGAAACCCCATTAGCTAAAGTGGTGCTTCAGGTTAAATACAGTTTCAGGTTAAAAACAGACCTCCAGAACGAATTAAGCTCTTAACCCAAGGTATCACTGTATCATATGACTGCCACAGGCTTTGAGGAAGTGTGGGAAAAGTTGCCCATAGCGTTCTCCCCCAGTTCCTAGTTAGCGGGATTTGGAGAACAGCACCAAGCAGAGCTCCAGGCCCGCTCAGCTTATGTGTGCTGGCAGTGCCACCCTGTTAACTCTGCAATTGTAATGCCACCCACAGGGCACCGCCAGCCAGTATAGATTGCTTATCTGGGACTGGGGAGTGTGGGGCAGCTCAGGGTCTTGAAGCCATGGGTTCGAGTCCTACCCTTCAGAGTAGGAGAAAACAAGCTTGCTCCCTCTTCCATGTGACAGCCCTTGAGATATTGTAAGATGGCTATCATATCTCCTCTTTCCCAGTTTAACATACCTAATTCCCTCAGCCGTTCCTCATAAGGCTCAGTTTCCAGATCTTTGATCACCTTGGTCGCCCTCCTCTGCGTACCTTCCAGCTTGCTAATATCCTTCCTAAAATTGTAGCTCCCAGAACTGGACACAGTGTTCTAGGTGTGGTCTGACCAGGGCAGAATAGAGCAGTACTATGGTTTTCCTTGATCTGGACACTAGACTTCTGTTGTCGCAGCCTAAAATAGCATCAGCATTTATTTATTTTTTGGCTGCTGCATCTCACTGTTGACTTATGTTAAGCTTGTGGTTACTAAGAGCCCTAGATCTTGGCCACTCTCCTCTGTACACATTCCAGGTTGTCAATATGTCTCTTAAATTGTGGTATGTCGGGGACAGGACTGGCATTATCAATTGGGTGGGTACCACCCATGGTGTTCACTCCAGCAGCAGTGAGTGAGTCCTACTGGGACCCCGAAGAGAGAGAAAAAGGAGGGAGTAGCATAACCACAGGGACGCAGGTGTCACTGTGGGTTAAACCACAGAGCCTAGGACTTGCCGATCAGAAGGTTCGAATCCCCGTGACGGGGTGAGCTCCCGTTGCTCGGTCCCTGCTGCTGCCAACCTAGCAGTTCGGAAGCATGTCAAAGTGCAAGTAGATAAATAGGTACCGCTCTGGCGGGAAGGTAAACGGCATTTCTGTGCGCTGCTCTGGTTTGCCAGAAGCGGCTTAGTCATGCTGGCAACATGACCCGGAAGCTGTACGCCGGCTCCCTCGGCCAATAAAGCGAGATGAGCACTGCAACACCAGAGTCGGTCACGACTGGACCTAATGGTCAGGGCTCCCTTTACCTTTAGCATAACCACATAAAACAAAACAAGAGGCAAACTCTCAGAACAGTACTGGAAAAGGAATCATTTTATCATGTAAACCATTTTATCACTTTATATTGATTGATTGATTGATTGATTGATTGATTGATTGAATTTATATACCACCCTATACCCCGAGGTCTCAGGGAGGTTCACAGAAAAGACCACAATATACAAAATCAAAATAAGAATAATAACCCAATACTGTAACATCCCTTCAAAAAAAGAGCCACATTTTAAAAGGGTATAGGATGTCCATCAGGTCAGCCAAAGGCCTGGTTAAAAAAGAATGTGTTTGCCTGGCACCTAAAGGTGCATGATGAAGGCGCCAGGTGAACTTCCCTGGGGAGAGCAGTCCACAAGTGGGGAGCCACTGCATAGAAGGCCCCGTTCTCGTCTTGCCACCCTCTGGACCTCTCGAGGAGGAGGCACACGAAGGAGGGCCTCAGAAGATGATCTCAGGGTCCGGGTTGGTTCATATGGGAAGAGGCGGTCCTTGATGTATTGTGGTCCTAAGTATGCTGCTTATATGTCCAGATGGCTTCAATGTATACGAAAAAACAACACCACCACAAACTGGCTTTGAAAAACTTTTTCATATTCTCCAGTGTGCTACCCTTGCCGTTGTGGCGGCACAGGGTTGCTATTCTGTGATTGGACTTATGCTACATGTTGAAGGGGTCATTTATCCAGTCTGTATAACATTTACTGCACATGTAACTTGTTAAGATAGAGTTGTACGTTTATTCGCTCCATGTTTACCGTATCTCCAGGCTTTGTCTTGCACATGGCACCTTAGGATGTTTGTTGTTTGAATGGTTACAAGTCTATCACTATTCTAGCTATTATTCTAGTAAATTTGGTTTTATACTTATAAGCCAGTTTATGGTGTTGTTGTTTTGTTGTATTATTATTACTGTCACCACATTTGATACTTTGTGTATATACTTCAATGTATACATTCAGTCTCTTCTGCTTTCTTCCATCTTAAAGTCAGACCCAAAGAGCAGCTTAAAAAAAATTTAATCGATAAACAATGCACCAAAGGTTGAGAAAATGGGAAGAAGGGCTTGTGAACATCAATAAGGGGATTGTATGAATCTCTAGTCTGACTCCCTGCAATACAAAACAATTTTTGGAGTCCTCAGCACGGAATAACGCCTCATCTCTGTGTTTTTTCTCTCTCTCTGTTTCTTTTCAGCTATTGATAAAATGTTGACCCAACACAAAGAAGAGAAAACCGACCAGGAAAGTCTCTTGAAAGAGGGTAGCGCTAGGAGCCCGCCTCACCTGAAGGCCTTTCTGAAAAGGCATGGAACTGGGATGCCGGAAGAACAAGTTCTCAAGAAGAAACACACGTGTCCTGATTGTGGGAAGAACTTTTGCCGCCGTTCGGACCTTGTCCGGCACCGGAAACTCCATACGGGAGACCGTCCGTTTATCTGTTCCAAGTGTGGGAAAGGCTTTGTTCAGAGTACCCACCTCATCGCACACCAGAAAAGCCACGTGCGAGAGAAGCCCTTTTTCTGTCCTCACTGCGGTAGAAGCTTCAACCAGATCCTGAACTTCAACAGACACCAGAGAACTCACTCTAAGGAACCACCGTTCCAGTGCTGCGACTGCGGGAAGACCTTCAGCCGCAGCTCGAACCTAATTATGCACCAGAGGGCGCACACAGGGGAGAGGCCTTATAAATGCTTCGACTGTGGAAATAGCTTCAGCAGGAGCTCCACTCTCGTTACTCATCAGAGAATCCACACCGGCGAGAAACCCTATAAATGCCAGGACTGCTGGAAAAGCTTTGGCAGACGGTCGACCCTGGTGATGCACCAGAGAATCCACACAGGGGAGAAGCCTTATCAATGTCCCGACTGCCCGGAAAGCTTCAGCGTCAAATCGGGTCTTCTAAGTCATCAGAGAATCCACATGACCGAGAAACCCTACCTTTGCCTGGAGTGCGGCAAAAACTTCTGCCGGAGCGCAGACCTCATCATCCACCAGAGAATCCACACGGGAGAAAAACCCTACAAGTGCAACGACTGCGGCAAGAAATTCAACACGAACTCGCACCTTGTCACTCACCTGAGGATTCACACAGGGGAAAAACCGTACAAGTGTCCCGAGTGCGGGAAAGGCTTCTCTTACAGCTCCGTGCTTGTGGGCCACCAGCGGCTTCACACGGGAGAAAAGCCGTACGCCTGTCTTGAGTGCGGGAAAACCTTCCGCAACAATTCGCACCTTATCACACACCAGAGAGTGCACACGGGAGAGAAGCCTTACGAATGCGCCGAGTGCGGGAGGGGTTTCAGTGTCAGTTCAAATCTTCGGAAGCACCGGAAAATCCACGAAAGGGAGACCTCTCTTAAAGATTCTGAGTAGCAACCCTAGCTGATGAAGTCCCAGTTAGGCGCTAGCAAAGCTTGCAAACCCACAGCTCTCAACCTGTGGGTCCCCAGATGTTGTTGGACTACAACTCCCATCATCCCTGAGCTCTGGCCTTGCTAGCTAGGGACGATGGGATTTGTAGTTCAACATCTGGGGACCCACAGGTTGAGAAAGGCTGTTGCAAACGGAAATTGGCGCACGGTGGGGGGTGCCTGAGAAAAACATCCGGAAAATCTTTTGCAATGCAGAATAGAGAACATGGAGCATAGGGTAGCAAGGAACGCAGACCAAATCTAGTCTTAGAAAGATCTGGTTCTGGTAAATCCTGACAATTCTGTTTCTCTAATGGGTGGGATAGGATGAGGAACCTTCTGTATTCTGTCTTCACCAGAGAAACTCGCACACTTTTTCTCAAAAGGAGCTAACGCGAATAAAGTAGATTTGTACATGCTTCCTTGGCCGATGCCTGTGTTTCTGACGTCCTGCTTCTTCAAAATATAGCGGCCGCAGAGAGCAATATGGAAGGGGCGTGATGGGAAAGGGCATGGATGTTGGGGGCTGCGCTGGGCGGCGAGACAGGCAAATAGCACACAGATCATTCAAATAGCTGACATCACAAAAGTCAGTGCAATTCCAGTGGTCATCAGCTGAACAAAAGCTTGTGCACAATCAAGAACGGGCAGATGGGGTAGAGCACCACAGAGATGGAATGGGGAGCCTTAGACCTTGGGGGCTGAATCCAGCCTTCTAGGCCTCTTATCTGACACTTGGGACTTTCCCTAGCCCCACCCACTACTGACCCTGCTCCACCCTCTCCTTGAGTGTTTTTGCCTGGCTTGACTTTGTCCTCGAACTCCGGTGATGCCGGCAGCTGGGCTCGAGTGCATGCAGAAACTTGCCTACTGTACAAAGGCAAAGTTTAACATTCATTGCTCCGCCTCTTTTTGTCCCTGGCTCCTCCCACCAGCTCCTCCCACCACTGGCACATGGCCCTCAGAAGGGATTGTGGCCCTGGGCCTGTAAAAGGTTCCCCACCCCAGAGATAAGAGGGTAGAATATCATCTGCCTCTGGTTGGGACAGCACAGATTCTGTTCTTTGCCAGGTTGATGTTTTATGTTTTTAATACTTTGTTAGGAGCTGCCCTGAGTGGTTGGGGCATCCCAGTCAGATGGCCGGCATATTATTATTATTATTATTATTATTATTATTATTATTATTAATCATACACACACCTGTGTGTTCAGTTTTCTGTACTGCATCTCATTCAGTGCTACAATTACCGTATTTTTTGCTCTATAAGACGCACCAGACCACAAGACGCACCTAGTTTTTGGAGGAGGAAAACAAGAAAAAAATTATTCTGAATCTCAGAAGCCAGAACAGCAAGAGGGATCGCTGCGCAGTGAAAGCAGCAATCTCTCTTGCTGTTCTGGCTTCTGTGATAGCTGTGCAGCCTGCATTTGCTCCATAAGATGCACACACATTTCCCCTTACTTTTTAGGAGGGAAAAAGTGAGTCTTATAGAGCAAAAAATACGGTATACTGTCACGACAGCAGATCCAAGTATCCAGAGGGGTGCAAAGTGAATTTGTGGGGCGGGCAGAGGTGAGTTTTGTTGGATCCCTGGGTTATTTGTGGGGCATAGGAATTAGTTCATTATTTTTATTTTTCAAAATATAGTCCGCCCCCCCCCCAAGGTCTGAGGGACAGTGGACCGGCCCCCTGCTAAAAAAGTTTGCTGACCCCTGTCCTAAACCTATGACCTTTGAAGCAAATGCTTTTACATTTTTTGATAGGGTTAATTTTCAAGAATGCATGTTAAGCCTTAATTTGAATTTGATGTCAGCTGTGCTAGTACAGCTGGAAATTGGAAGGTCGTGCTTCCAGAGATTTAAAAAAAAATGCCACCGTACATGGAGACACTGGATTTTATGAAGCTGCTTTATAACAAGCCAAGACCATTGATCCATCTAGCTTAGTATTGCCCACACTGACTGGCAGCAAACAGGTTTCTCTCCCACCCATACCTGGAGATGCCCAGGATTCAACCTAGCACCTTCTGCATGCAAAACAGATTCTCTGCCTCTGATCTGTAAGGCTGTCCCCCTTTTTCATTGCATCTGTTGATATAACATTGTGGTTAAGGGCATGAATGATGAAGTCCCCTGGTCCAGTCTTTAACTCAAGCTTTATCCAAGCCATTATTCTCTGTCTCACTCTTCCTTTCCATCTGCAATATAGGGAGGGGGTGATAGCTCTCTTTACCAGAATGCCTGTGAAACACTTTAGATATTCAATATGTGGTATTAGGGACGCGGGTGGCGCTGTGGGTTAAACCACAGAGCCTAGGACTTGCCGATCAGAAGGTCGGCGATTTAAATCCAGCGGGTGAGCTCCCGTTGCTCGGTCCCAGCTCCTGCCAACCTAGCAGTTCGAAAGCATGTCAAAGTGCAAGTAGATAAATAGGTGGGAAGGTAAATGGCATTTCTGTGTGCTGTTCTTGTTTGCCAGAAGCGGCTTTGTCATGCTGGCCACATGATCCGGAAGCTGGACGCTGGCTCCCTCGGCCAGTAAAGCGAGATGAGCGCTACAACCCCAGAGTCAGCCATGACTGGACCTAATGGTCAGGGGTCCTTTTACCTTTACCTTATGTGCAAATGACCTGCCACAGACCCACAGTTCCTTCTTTCAAGAAGCTTTACCAAGAAGTGTTTCTCCCCAAACTATCCAGGCCGTGCGCCTTCAGTTCCAGCACAATTAGATCTCAAGACCCTCGTGTTTCAGAGCTGTTGGTGCATGTATCTGCAAAACTGGTTGCTGCAGCATTCTGAATTCTATTTTTCAAATGCTCAGGGAAACCTCCACGTCCAGATGAACGCTGTTTGAATACCACATGCTGCAGAAGCACAATGGCAGCAGAGAGCAGCTGTCAATCACACCCCGATTGTGGATTTCTGGTCACCTCTGGTTGGCTACTCTTGGAGGCTGGATTAAATGGGCGTATCAACCTGATCTAACAGGGGTCTTCTTCTATATTCACCTGGGTATCACAAAATCAGTGACAGCTTTCCCATCCTCTGACATCACTTCCAATTGCTAGTTTTCCGAGGAAGCAATTCACATACAGTGGTACCTCGGGTTAAGAACTTATTTCGTTCTGGAGGTCCGTTCTTAACCTGAAACTGTTCTTAACCTGAGGTACCACTTACCTAATGGGGCCTCATGCTGCCGCTGCACGATTTCTGTTTTTATCCTAAGGTAAAGTTCTTAACCCGAGGTACTTTTTCTGGGTTAGCGGAGTCTGTAACCTGAAGCGTCTGTAACCCGAGGTACCACTGTATTTAGCTGCAAGTCATAAAGTAATGAATTATCAAGCGATGTAATAACAGGTGTGTGACTTGGTCCTGAAAGCCTGTGCCCTCTCGTCTACTGAAAATGGTGCTCTTGGGAAAATGGGAAAGGCGTGTGTGTTTCGGTTTAGAATATAGGGTGAAAAAGGCACTCCTAGCAAATCGATGCAAGGATCAAGCGCCAACACTGAATTCACATTTTTAAAACACAGCGGGATGGGGCTTCACAAAACATTGCATCTTAACTAAATAAAAACAAAAGGTACCCATGGCCTTGAAGTGCCATGGGAACACAAGCAAAGAGGAATATTAAATTATTGGGGGAGAGCTTCACATACAGGGCACTGCTATGTTCATGTGTCGTCATCGTCCCGTCCCCCCCCCGAATGAATATGTTCATGCATGGAGCCCTCATAATAATAATAATAATAATAATTTATTATTTGTACCCCGCCCATCTGGCTGGGTTTCCCCAGCCACTCTGGGCGGCTTCCATAAAAACCAGAAATACACTAAAATATCACAGATTAAAAACTTCCCTGAACATCAGTTGTTCTTAAAGAATGACAGATTCACTTTAGTCCCAAGTTGTCATAGGCTTCAGAAGGTCATAATCCACACCTCGTCCTGATAAAGTCAAGTAATAGTACCTCTCTATTCTGCCTTGGTCAGGCCACACCTGGAGTGCTGTGTCCAGTTCTGGGCACCACAATTTAAGAAGGATATTGACAAGCTGGAATGAGTGCAGAGGAGGGCAGCCAAGATGATCAAGGGTCTGGAAACCAAGCCTTATGAGGAATGGTTGAGAAAACCAGAGACCCGAGAGGTGATATGATAGCCATCTTCAAATATCTCAAGGGCTGTCAAAATGGAAGATGGAGCAAGCTTGTTTTCTCCTGCTCTGAAAGCTAGGACCCGAACCAATGCCATCAAGTTACAAGAGATTCCGACTAAACATCAGGAAGACCTTTCTGACAGAGCTGTTGGACAGTGGAACGATCTCCCTCGGTGGAATGATATTGCATCAGTAACTTAATACCTAGTGCAGGCACAGGCAAACTCTGCCCTCCAGATGTTTTGGGACTACAACTCCCATCATCCCTAGCTAATAGGCCCAGTGGTCAGGGATGATGGGAATTGTAGTCTCAAAACATCTGGATGGCCAAGTTTGCCTGTGCCTGACCTAGTTAGTGGAGAGAGGTGAGATAGCCAGATAATAATAATAATAATTTATTTCTACCCCACCCATCTGGCTGGGTTTCCCCAGGCACTCTGGGCAGCTCCCAACAGAATATTAAAAACACAATAAAACATCAAGCATTAAAAACTTCCCTAAATGGGGCTGCCTTCAGATGTCTTCTGAAAGTCAGATAGTTGTTTATTTCCTTGACATCTGATGAGAGGGTGTTCCACAGGGTGGGTGTCACTACCAAGAAGGCCTTTTCCCTGGTTCCCTGTAACCTCACATCTCACAGTAAGGGAACTGCCAGAAGGCCCTCGGAGCTGGACCTCAGTGTCCGGACTGAACAACGGGGGTGGAGACGCTCCTTCAGGTATACAGGGCTGAGGCCGTTTGCTGGTGTTTGAGGTGAACTCATGGCTCTTGGGGACTGTCCACAACTGGAGTCAGTTCACTGGCTGAAACTGGTTCCCCACCCTTGGATTCAGCCATGAGTTAGATACTGTGTGGGTGGAGTTCTCACATAATTATTGTGTGCATAACCAACGCAGGATGAATCAAAGTGACCAAATTTAAATTAGAAATTGTTTGCCCTGGTTGACCCTAAGCCTTCTCCTTTGACAGATTTTCCCAAACAGAATTTTAAAAAATATATAAAATCAAGGCATCAAAGCCATTGCCTATTTTTTCTTCAGATTTCCTGTCTTTCATTCTTTGACCTTATCTAGCCTAAAAAAGAAATGTAAATACATTTGGAAGTAAATATCTAAATAATTCCCTTGTGATATAGAGTAAGTGGGGTTCCCCTCCACCATTTGGCCTGCCTCTTATGAGCAATCGGATTTAATTGTATTAAATTTTTATTTAAATAATCCATCGATAATATAAATTATAAAACAGATTTCCTCTCAAACAGAATTATTTTAATTTTAGTCACTAACAGCATTCATATGCCACCCAGTAATGACAATCTCTGCCTAGCTTACCAAAAGCAATGCATTTCGAAATACAGAAATTATTTTAAACTGTAGCTCTGGTCTACTTAAAAGGGGGGAAAGGAGGCTTCCGAATCAGACTAAATTTAACTAATCAGACTAAATTTAACTAACTCACAGAATCGCTATTTTTTAATCCCTGGCTCCTTTTTCGTGGTCACAAATGAAAGAAAAAAAACAGTTTCTGAATCAAACTAATGAGGAAGACGTAGCTTGATTTATTTTTTCAGGAGCAGGAAGCAAACACAAAATGCTGGCAGAATCCGAGACCTGGGAGAAGAGTCGGTAGAAGAAGATTGGAAGAAATTTAAAGACTATTTACAGAAACATTGTAAAATTAAGGAATGTTAGAAGGATGTTGGAATGAAATTATGTGGTTTTAGCAGTAAAGCTATAAAGGAGTATTTAAAAATGGATTGTTAATAGGTGAGAATGTAAAGTTATAATATATTAAGATAAATTATTAAGATAAAAGCAAAAATGGAAAGGATTTGCTGAAATAACTAATCGAACTAGAATACAAAAAAGGGAGGTGTGAGGAGGTCAGGGAAACAAGTAAATGAAAGTCAAGACATGGAAAGGTTGATTTGTTTTTAATTATTTTTACTTTTTTGTATTTTGTATTTTTTGCTTTTTTTCCTCTTTTATTTTTCTTATTCTTGTAACTTTTTTGAAACTCTAATAAATATTATTATAAAAAAGGAAGCAAACACAAAATGTAAAGGCAAACCTAACGGAAAATGAAAAAGGTAAATAAGTACCGGTTTCAGGGGAAACACCAGCGTCTTACCTCCAGCCTCCTTCGGTGTTTTACAAATGGCCTGGGGTTAAGATGGGCCCCAGCTGAGTCAATGAGTGAGGGGCAGTCAAATCTTAAGCATACCCTCCAGAACCCCAACCAAACCTCCCTCTTTCCTGGAGGAGAGACTTGGTACGTCCCTCCCTCTTGTGGTAGGAAGGCCAGAATTCTGCTCACCTATGGGCCCTCCTTTCTCTTAAAATCTCACCACCCCCCACTTTCCCCACCCACACCTACTCTTCCCAGCACGTTGCTTTGGTTCTCTGTCTTGCCACTGGGTTGGTTCATCGGGGGGGGGGGGTGTCCCTGGTGCCTGTGCTTTTGCAGTTCGTCCTGCCATCTGAAGCATCTGATGAGAAAAGAAAGTGCCATTCTAAACCTTGGGGTTTTGCCGCTGCTCCTCCATCTCCCCTGATGTCCTCCCTCCTTACACACCAGCGGGGAAGATACTTTGTAGAGAGAATATAGGTCTGAACGGGTAACTTGTTGTGGGATGTAATCCGCTGAGAGCAGTCAAGCACAACATTCCTTGTTTTCCTAGAGTGGACATGCGGTGGAATGTTTGGTCCAGCCAGTCGAAAACTTCCTGTTTCCTCCTTGCTGGAACATCCTTCCTTTGCATGTGACTAGAGGTGGGCGTGAGCTTACATGTCCAGGTAACAAAAGGACAAGGCGTGCTGCCACACTCTCTCTTTTTCTCTTCCTTCTTCATTTGACCGGCTTGTAGCTTGGACTGCCCTGCTAGCTTCTCAGCTAGCAGACGCTGGGATCAATCCTCCATATGGGGTAGATCCATATGTATATATTTGTAACTAAGTCTGCCTTCAGGGATCCAATGTTGAACTGACATGAGTAAACAACTTTTATTGACTTTAAATAAGATTGTTGTGTGTTTATTCTTTTAAGAGGGATAAAAGGGAACATACAATTCAACACAGTGGTACCTCGGGTTAAGAACTTAATTCGTTCCGGAGGTCCATTCTTAACCTGAAACTGTTCTTAACCTGAAGACCACTTTAGCTAATGGGGCCTCCTGCTGCCGCTGCACTGCTGCTGCACGATTTCTGTTCTTATCCTGGAGCAAAGTTCTTAACCCAAGGTACTATTTCTGGGTTAGTGGAGTCTGTAACCTGAAGCGCCTGTAACCTGAAGCGTCTGTAACCCAAGGTACTACTGTACTGAATTGTATGATAGTGAGAGGTTTACACAAGCCTGCAACCAGCTATCTGCTGTGCATGTTAAAAGGGGAATGTAAACCAGGGTGGCTATCTAAAGAACTTTTAACTGAGTTAAGATTAAAAAAGGATGTGTACAGAAAATGGAAAAGGGGGGAAACCACCAAAGAGGAATTCAAACAAATAGCCAGCACGTGTAGACACAAAGTCAGAAAAGCTAAAGCACAGAATGAACTCAGGCTTGCTAGAGAGGTTAAAAGCAACAAAAAAGGCTTTTATGGGTATGTTCGTAGCAAAAGGAAGAACAAAGAAACAGTGGGGTCACTCAGAGGAGAAGATGGTGAAATGCAAACAGGGGACACAGAAAGGGCTGAACTCCTCAATGCCTTCTTTGCCTCAGTCTTCTCTGATAAAGAAAACAATGCCCGACCTGAAGAATTTGGAGCAAATGATTCAGCAGAGGAAACACAGCCCAGAATAACTAAGGAGATAGTACAAGAATACTTGGCTAGTTTAGATGTATTCAAGTCTCCAGGGCCAGATGAACTGCATCCAAGAGTATTAAAAGAACTGGCAGGTGTGATCTCAGAACCACTGGCAGTCATCTTTGAGAATTCCTGGAGAACAGGCGAAGTCTCGGCAGACTGGAGGAGGGCAAATGTTGTCCCTATTTTCAAAAAGGGGAAAAGAGAGGACCCAAATAATTACCACCCAGTCAGTCTGACATCAATACCAGGGAAGATTCTGGAGCAGATCATTAAGCAAACAGTCTGTGAGCACCTAGAAAGGAATACTGTGATCACCAATAGTCAGCATGGATTTCTGAAAAATAAGTCATGTCCGACTAACCTGATCTCGTTTTTTGACAGAATTACAAGCCTGGTAGATGAAGGGAACGCAGTGGATGTAGCCTACCTTGATTTCAGCAAGGCATTTGACAAGGTGCCCCATGATATTATTGTAAAGAAGTGGTAAAATGTGGACTTGACTATGCTACCACTCAGTGGATTTGTAACTGGCTGACTGACCGATCCCAAAGGGTGCTCATCAATGGTTCCTCTTCATCCTGGAGAAGAGTGACTAGTGGGGTGCCACAGGGTTCTGTCTTGGGCCCGGTCTTATTCAACATCTTTATCAATGACTTGGATGATGGACTCAAGGGCATCCTGATCAAATTTGCAGATGACACCAAACTGGGAGGGGTGGCTAACACCCCAGAGGACAGGATCACACTTCAAAACGACCGTGACAGATTAGAGAACTGGGCCAAAACAAACAAGATGAATTTTAACAGGGAGAAATGTAAAGTATTGCACTTGGGCAAAAAAAATGAGAGGCACAAATACAAGATGGGTGACACCTGGCTTGAGAGCAGTACATGTGAAAAGGTTCTAGGAGTCTTGGTTGACCACAAACTTGACATGAGCCAACAGTGTGACGCAGCAGCTAAAAAAGCCAATGCAATTCTGGGCTGCATCAATAGGAGTATAGCATCTAGATCAAGGGAAGTAATAGTGCCACTGTATTCTGCTCTGGTCAGACCTCAACTGGAGTACTGTGTCCAGTTCTGGGCACCACAGTTCAAGAAGGACACTGACAAACTGGAACGTGTCCAGAGAAGGGCAACCAAAATGGTCAAAGGCCTGGAAACGATGCCTTATGAGGAACGGCTAAGGTAGCTGGGCATGTTTAGCCTGGAGAAGAGGAGGTTAAGGGGTGATATGATAGCCATGTTCAAATATATAAAAGGATGTCACATAGAGGAAGGAGAAAGGTTGTTTTCTGCTGCTCCAGAGAAGCGGACATGGAGCAATGGCTCCAAACTACAAGAAAGAAGATTCCACCTAAACATTAGGAAGAACTTCCTGAGAGTAAGAGCTGTTCGACAGTGGAATTTGCTGCCAAGGAGTGTGGTGGAGTCTCCTTCTTTGGAGGTCTTTAAGCAGAGGCTTGACAACCATATGTCAGGAGTGCTCTGATGGTGTTTCCTGCTTGGCAGGGGGTTGGACTCGACGGCCCTTGTGGTCTCTTCCAACTCTATGGTTCTATGATTCTATGAAACTCTTCTAAGTAAAAGAACTTGCTAGCGCAAGTTAGGAAGGATATTAATAAACAATATGTCCTCTTCTGCCTCCCTGAACATTCCCACTTGTAGGGGACTCCCCTTCTCCCCCTTCCATCACTCCATCTGTTTCGGCTTTCTCCTCTCATTTCCCCCCAGACTCCTCCTCTCCATCCAGGCTCCTCCCACCCATATGAGATTATTAGGCCAAGGACTTCAGGATTATGCTCCCTGCCGCTTGGAAAGAGCGCAGTGGTCAGGACAATCTAGGCCACATTCGCACCATGCATTTAAGCAGGGCCATGGCGCTTTAAAATGGCTTCCCCCAAAGAATTCTGGGAGCTGTAGTTTCTTAAGGCTGAATTCTTAGGAGACCCCCGTTCTCCTCACAGAGCTACAGTTCTCAGAGTGGCTTAACCATAAGTCCCTCTTCACAGGGAACTCTGGGAAATGTAGTTCTGTGAGGGGAATAGGGAGTCCCCTACAACTCTCAGTACCCTTAACAAATGACAGCTCCCAGGATTCTTTGGGAGAAGCCATGACCGTCGATACTTTAAAGGTGACCCTAGTCAGGAAACCACCATCCATTGATGGTATTCGTGGATTGGGACAATTCTACCTGATATCTGGGAATGGTACATGGTTTGCTTGTTTATTTATTGTACAGTTGTACCTTGGTTCTCAAATGCCTTGCAACTCGAACAATTTTGGCTCCCAAACGCCACAAACCCGGAAGTGGGGGTTCCGGTTTGCGAACGTTTTTTGGAAGCCGAACGTCCGACGTGGCTTCCGATTAAGTGCAGGAAGCTCCTGCGGCCAATCCATAGCTGTCAATGTTTCCCTTTTTTTAAGGGAAATTCCCTTATTTTGAATAGGATTTCTCTTTAAAAAAAAGGGAAAAGTTGACAGCTATGAGCCAATCGGAAGCCGCGCCTTGGTTTTCAGAAGTCAAACAGACTTCCAGAGCAGATTCTGTTTGAGAACCAAGGTACGGCTGTATTTGTATCCTCATCCTTCTCTTCCAAACAACTTGAGATGGTCTATACAACAAGGTTTTGCTCCATTTCATCCTCCTAACAATCCTGTGAGGTAGGTTAGGCTGGCACGACAATTGGTCCAAGGTCACTGGCAAGCATCATGGCCAAGTAGTCATGTCCAAACCAGGCCAAACCCAGCACTCTATCCGGTACATCTGGCTCTCAACTACAGCAAAAGGGTTTGAAGTTTGAGTGAAAATGCCTTTTTCCAGCCACCTTCCCTTCAAGCTCTAATTGTAGAAAGGATCTCACCATTTGCAGTTATGCAACAAGGTTTATCCATGTTTCCCTTTCTTTGTTTTAGCCCAACACAGCCAGGACTTCACTGATTTGCTCCAGGACTGTAGCCGCTGCCTTCCAGACCTACAGAATCGGGGGCAAATGGGTCACTCTTAATGGTTACAGCTGCAATGGGCAGCTGATAGCTTTCTCCAATGAGATGGGACATCTTATGTTGAATAAACTGCTTGCTACCGGTGAAGTTTTTCCCGCAGTCCGGACATATGAACGACGTCTTCCCCGCGTGAATTCTCTGATGTGCGACAAGGTGCGAACTCACACGAAAGCTTTTCCCGCATTCGGGGCACTGGTAAGGTTTCTCTCCCGTGTGGATTCTCTGGTGGATCCTAAAGTGGGGTTGCTGGCTGAAGCGTTTCCCACACTCCAAGCACATATACGGCTTCTCTCCCGTGTGAATCCGTTGGTGAATCGCTAGGTTCATTTTGACGCTGAATTTCTTCCCGCAGTCAAGGCACTCGTAAGGTTTTTCTCCCGTGTGAATCACTCGATGTTTCGCCAGGTGAGAGTTCCGGCTAAAGGTTTTCCCACAGTCGGAACATCCATAGGGTCTGTCGCCTCTGTGGCTCCTCTGGTGCCTCTTGAGGGCTGAGTTCTGAATGAACCTGTTGCCACAATCTGGGCAGACGTAAGGTTTCTCTCCTGTGTGTATTCTCAGGTGGTTAACCAGATGGGAACTGTACTTGAAGTTCTTTCCACAGTCGTGACATACGAGTGGCCTCTTAACCCTAGCGGGCCTTGTCTTTATCATGACATCTTTCTGAGATATGAAACTACCTGTTCTAGAAACGACTTGATCCTGGGCCTGCTCTGAGGGGTTTCTCTGCAAGCTTCCCTGGTTCCGAATCTCTTTTTCCACTTGAGGATTGTGAGGGGAAACTCGTTGTAATGCCCTACAAAGTATTCCAGGTGGTTCTAATGGCTCACAAACTTGCTGCTGAGGCATCTTCTTCTTGCTCCTGCAAGGTATCCCTATAGGATACGAAGAAGAAAAAGTTAAGGGAGAGAATGTAAAATGTAGGGTAGAAACTGCAAATCCCTAAAACAGGGGCAATCTGTGCGCCAAGGAGAGCTGAGAATTGTTAGGAGACCCTTATTCCCTGAGAGGGTTACAATTGCCAGAGTTCCCTGGGAAGAATTGATTGTTAAATTACTATGGGAATTGTGGCTCCTTGAGGGGCACAGGGGGGTCAGGACCCTTAAGAAACTACAGCTCCCATAACTATTTGGGGGAAGCCGTAATTGTTTAGAGTGGTATTTTAGTGCTTAAATATATGGTGTGTACGTGACCATTATGCATATGAAGTCCTCTGTGTGGGAACTGCAGTCAGAAAGTGCTAGTTGGTGCATGAAAGGGTTAAGACAGCAGAGCTGGATTCCTAGACACAGCTAGGTCATGCCTCCTCTTCTCTGACAAGGGAGGAAGTGAAGCCTTCTCTTCCTGTTCCATCTCTCTCCTCACCACATAACGGACAAAGGAAGACGTGTCTAAGCTTTGCTCCAAGCTTAGAGCATGAGTTTGAAGCTATCTTTTTGTATTTTCTACCTATTTGTATTCTGCATGTGTTCTCTTTGGTGCCGCTTGGATAAAGGCATGAATCTGACCTTTGAAACGTTTTGTAAAGAAAACATTTTTAACTTACTTAACACTGCAAGAGAGTAGAAAGAGGACAAAACTCCTCTGTTCATTGCCACAGGAGTTTGCAAGCAGACAAAAAGGGATAAAAAGGTTTAACAGCCTACATTTAGCCACACTATACTGCTGCTTGACTACTATGAGTTTAAACTCAGCAGCTGAGGGCTTTCTCCTGCTGAAGAGTGAGTTTAGCCCCACATTTTGAATCCAGGCACCCAGCTGGATTCTTTTGTTATTTACCCCATGCTTGTGGGTTACAGGATCATAATATTTTCTTGCCATGCTCTGGACATTCTCTAGTGAGATATAACACGTCATTGAATCAATTTTGTTATAACCCAAAGGAGAATTATTAACAGGCCTCAGAGGACAACATGTGAATGGGACAGTTAACCACGCTTCCCTACCATTATGAATTTTCTGATGTGTAATAAGGTTAGAGCTTTGGTTGAAGCCTTTCCCACAGTCAGGGCACTTGTAGCATTTTTCTCCAGTGTGGATTCTCCGATGCCGTATGAGGGCCGACTGGTAAATGAAGCTTTTCCCACAATCAAGGCACGCGTAAGCCCTCTCCCCGGTGTGGATTCTCTGATGTTGAGTGAGGGCTGAGCTCTGACTGAATCTTTTCTCACAGCTGAGACAGGCGTAGGGTTTCTCCCCAGTGTGGATCCTCTGATGCTGAGTCAGGGCTGAGCTCTGATTGAAGCTTTTCCCACAATCGTGGCACTGGTACGGCTTCTCTCCCGTGTGGATTCTCAGGTGTGCAGTGAGTGCCGATTTGTGACAGAAGCTTTTCCCACACTTGGGACAGGAATCCTTCCTTTCTCCCATGTCGACCAGATGACATTTTGCAGCGCTGATGCTCCCTTTGAACGGGGCTGTTTCGCCCGACTTCTCCACTGGTTGTTTCTCCTCCTTGTGACAGGGATTGGGACTCGGAGATTCCCTCTCCTGGGAATATTTCAGCAATCTCCCACAAGGCTCCGTAGATTTAAGGTTTCCTTGTTGATAGCAACCACCTGCAAAGAGAGAGTCTGGACATTAGGCAATATGGTGGAACTAACAGCAGAAGAGGAACAGCAAAGTCAGGTTTTCTCTGCCCTCTCCACCTGCCTCAAATCTGCTTTGGATGTTTGGAGGACCCCTAGGAATAGATTTAGGGGTGCAGACAGAGGAGGTGGGGGAATTTCCACTGCACAGCCAAGAGGATTTGTGCCAGCAGAAGCCCTTTGTTGGCTACCACCCTCCATATCGCCCTCAATAATAGTAATAATAATAATAATAATTTTATTATTGATACCCCGCCCATCTGGATAGGTTTCCCCAGCCACTCTGGGCGGCTCCCAACAGAACACTAGAAACAGAATAAAACATCAAACATTAAAAACTTCCCTAAACAGGGCTGCCTTCAGATGTCTTCTAAAATTCAAATAGTTGTTTATTTTCTTGACATCTGATGGGAGGGCATTCCATAGGGTGGGCGCCACTACCGAGAAGGCCCTCTGCCTGGTTCCCTGTAGCTTCACTTCTCACAGGGAGGGAACTGCCAGAAGGCCCTCGGAGCTGGACCTCAGTGTCCAGGCTGAACGATGGGGGTGGAGACACTCCTTCAGGTATACTGGGCTGAGGCTGTTTAGGGCTTTAAAGATCAGCACCAACACTTTGAATTGTGTTTGGAAATGTACTGGGAGCCAATGCAGGTCTTTCAAGACCGGTGTTATGTGGTCTCGGCAGCTGCTCCCAGTCACCTGTCCGGCTGCCGCATTCTGGATTAATTTTAGTTTCCGGGTCACTTTCAAAGCGACAAACACCCAAGGCAACCTTCACGATCCCCACCATTATCAATAAAGCTAAAAAGTAGCAGAGAAAAACAAATCCAGTTTAAGATGCCAGGGCTCAAGTGTTTAATAAGGGAAGAGACAACAGGCAGGATACTTACTCAGTGAAGCCCAGCGCTCGTAATTCTCCCGCATGACGTCCCAGTAAAGCGCTCGCTTGCTCGCATCCAGCAAGGCCCACTCCTGCTCGGTGAAATACACAGCCACCTCCTCAAAAGCCACCTGCATTTTAAAGGGTTGGTGTATGTGTATATATATATATATATATATATATATATATATATATATATATACACATATTTAAGAATTCCTCCTCTGCCACCACCCACAATTAAGGTTCTTTTTCTTTGTTTCCACCCTCTCCTCCTGCATCAAGAATCTCAGCACAGGGCTACTTCCAACAGCCATATAAGAAACTCCTTCAGTGCTTGGCATTGAAAGTCACCTCTGCTGCCTAAGAAGCCCATCAAACAGCTTGTTTCTGCAGATCTGAAACTGGTCTACGCTTCTAGTGCAGACATCCCTGTATATACCTACACTGGCTTAACTGACCCGGCATGTGGAAAACTCCCTTCCTGTGTTCCTTTCACCAGCAGGCAAAGACTTTTTTTGTTCCAGTAGGCCTTTGGTCACTAACTGGCATTTGAGGCAGGATGAATGCTATTCTTAAAAAAAGAAGTTGAAAATGTTTTCAGTGCTGTTTTCAATATTATTGGGGGGTTTTTAAATACAGTGGTACCTCAGTTTCCGAACGTAATCTGTTCCGGAAGACTGTTTGAGTTCCGAAACATTCGAAAACCGAGGTGCAAAGGGCGGTCTGCAAATTTAATAGAGAAAATTGAGAAACATATGCACTCAGCGGAAGCCGTTCGGCTTCTGAGGCGTGTTCAAAAACGGAAGCATTTATTTCTGGGTGTATGGCATTTGAGTTCCGAAACGTTCGTCAACGGAGACATTTGAAAACCAAGGTACCACTGTATTTATATCCTTGTGTGCTTTCAGTTGCATCTGCTTTAACTGCTGCTCGCACCCTGTGATTTATCATCTTGTGAAAGTGTTGCAGCCACAGGATAATTATCTCCCCTGTGGGAAGGTCCTGGGTTCAATTCCTGGTGTCTTCAGGTACAGCTCTGGAATGTTCCTCCCTTAAGCCCTGGAGGGCCTCTGCCAATCAGCATAGATGATACAGTGGTGCCTCGCAAGACGAAATTAATTCGTTCCACAAGTATTTTCTTCTTGCGAGTTTTTCGTCTTGCGAAGCACGGTTTCCCATAGGAATGCATTGAAAATCAATCAATGCGTTCCTATGGAGACCGTCCGGGGACAGAGGGGAAGCGCCGCGCGCCTTCCCCTCTGTCCCCGGACCTGTTTAAAGCAAGGGGTGGTGGGGAGAAGATTGCTTCTCCCCGTTGCGTGCCCCACAATCTCCGGGGACAGAGGGGAAAGTGTGTGTGCCTTCCCCTCTGTGCCCTCTTTTGAAGCAAGGGGCGGAGGGGAGAAGATCACTTCTCCCCGTTGCCGCCCCTTGGTTCAAAAGGGGTCCGGGGACAGCGGGGAAGACGCGCTGCGCTTCCCCACTATCCCCGGAGCTTGTGGGGCAAGCTTCGTTTTGCGAAGCAAGCCCATAGGGAGATGCGTCTTGCGAAGCGGCTTAGAAAACGAAAAACTCCTTCGTCTGGCGAGTTTTTTGTCTTCCGAGGCGTTCGTCTTGCGGGGCACCACTGTATTGAGCTAGATGAACCAATGGCCTTACTCGATATAAGACAGTCTCCTAGCCTCTTCCATCTCCTCACAACTACAAATCCCAGAGCGCTTTAGGGAAGCAATGACATAAAACAGTAGAAATCTGGGTCAGGACTGCAGCATATACAATATCCTAAGTTCTCAACCAGGCTGCCCCTGGTCCCTTGCCTTCTTTCACATAGGTGAAAAGGAAATGATGAGGCACCCATTTTCTTTCAACACTTGCGTATTTCTCTCTCTCTCTCTCACACACACACACTGTCTTACAATTTAGAATATTAATTTAGACCTTAAAATATCAGTGACTTCCCTTCTTCTCTTTCCATAGTTCATTTTGCATAGCATAAATTCCTGCATATTTTATATAAACCAAACCATTCAGAATTCCATTGTTTCTTCCATCAAAACTTATTTACACTGTTGAATTTATCTTAATGCTGCCAACATTTTCTAGTATACACAATTATCCCCCATATATTCAATAAACATTTTCCAACCTTCTTTAAGCGAAGGTTCTTCTCGTTCTCTTATTCTATAAGTTAAGATCCGCAACAGTTTAAGTTGCCATTCTTCTTTAGATGGGGCCTCGATCATTTTCCATTTTGGGGCAAACAAAACACGGGCTGCCGTAGTGGCATACATAAATAACCATTTTTGACACCTGGGAATTTCCATCTGAATTATCCCCAACGAAAAGGACTCTGGGGTTTTTTGGAAAGGTGCTTTTAAACATTCCCCCCCCCCCAATTCATTATAAATTATTTCCCAATACTATTTTACCCTTTTACAGGTCCACCACATATGAAAGAACATAACCTCAACCTCATCACATCTCCAGATGTAGATGTTATACTTGAATATTGCCTGTCCACTTTGTGAAACAGGCCCACCTGCAGATTCCGGCCTACCTGGGGAATTTCCATGGTGACAGGAGAATGGGAGGGTGCCAGAGGAAGCCAAGATGAAATCCTGCCATCTGTTGGGGTGAGGAGGACACCTGGAGATTAGAGAAGAGCCGTCTGTCTACACATCATGCCTCATGACTTTGCTCCCCACTCTCTTTCTTTTAAGGAAACACCTCCATGAGACCAAAACCCTGCAGTAGCATCCTGCCTCTACCTATCAGACCTAGATATCAGACCTAGACCCTAACCCATTCCAAAGCAGTTTGAAGGGGCTTGGCACATACAACCTATGGCAGGCATAGGCAAACTCTGGCCCTCCAGATGTTTTGGGACTACAACTCCCATCATCCCTAGCTAACAGGACCAGTGGTCAGGGATGTTGGGAACTGTATAGTCTCAAAATATCTGGAGGGCCGAAGTTTGCCTATGCCTGACCTATGGGGTGTCCTGATTTATAGGCGCAAAGGAGGGTTTGAGAGGGTGGTTTGGTGCAGGGATACCAAAGAAGGGTGTCAAAAACGTCAGGGAGATCCGTTCCAGTGCTTTATTAGAAGGAAGTGTAGACTCACAACACAGGACTCAGCTACCTTCGTAAAGAAAAAGCGCTTTATGTGTGTTATAACACTGTGACACACCAGATGGCGCTGTGGAGTCCTGTCTTTCGCAAGGTGATTTCCCTTTGCAGAGTTTACAACGCGTTTAACCGAATCGCATTTTTGATGTGTCTAGATCCAGTCACAGCATGGAGAGCATTGCTGCCTTTACAGACCCGGGATGGACACCACACCAGGGAGAAAGTGCCATGACTTGTCTGACCTGGGAAAGCTTTTATGCACTACTTATACCAAGACAGCATAAGCCAATAGGGCCAGGACCTCCCATTGATTCACCTGGCAAGGAAGGCATAGGTGGCAAGACTCCAAGTCCTATGGATAACTCCCCACCCTAGATATAATAGATAATAACCGCACGTCTCAGGCCCACAGATAAACATGGCATCAAAGCAAGCCAATTGGCATATATCAAGGCAAGTGAATAAACATACATGAGCTCATTCTTGCAGCAACTACCAGTTAGTCTCGGGGTTATCTTGACCGCCAAGATGGCATTCACAGACTTTCTGGAACATCTGCATCATCACATGGAAAAAAGCTATTCCCAAATTGTCCATCACAAACCAACACGAAACCTAAAACAGCATGGGGGCTACACAGAGAGCAGAGCAAGTGTCGTTCTCAAAAGCTGTGGTTGCCAGACAAATTTTGCATCCACACTGTGGGTGTCTCCCAATGCAAACCCCGTAGTTTCTCTGACACCTAAGAAGGATTGCAGATTACCTCCTTTGGGGAACTGTTTAGCACTTGGGAGCGCTGCTGCAAAGAGGGCAGAAGCTCAGCTTCCTCATTCACACAAACCATGATGGATTCTGCAGGTGCCCATGAGCAAGAAAAACATAGGCTTGCCGGGTTGGCGGTTCGAATCCACACAACAGGTTGAGCTCCCGTTGCTCTGTTCCAGCTCCTGCTAACCTAGCAGTTCAAAAGCACGCCAGTGCAAGTAGATAAATAGGTACCACTGCGGTGGGAAGATACGTTTCTGTGCGCTCTGGTTTCCGTCATGGTGTTCTGTTGCACCAGAAGCGGTTTAGTCATGCTGGCCATGTGACCCAGAAAGCTGTCTGCGGACAAACGCCAGCTCCCTCGGCCTGAAAGCAAGATGAGCGCCACAACCCCATAGTCGCCTTTGACTGGACTTAACCGTCCAGGGGTCCTTTACCTTTACCTAGGCCTTCTGATTTAAAGTGCATAATAAAAAAGGAAAATTCTGTCTCCACAGATCATCATCATAAAGATGATCCTTTCTGCCATCAAATGCGCAACTATGATTGGCTTATGCCTATTGTTTATAACCTATCCTGAGCCTTAATAATAATAACAATTGTATTATTTATACCCTGCCCATCTGGCTGGGTTTCCCCAGCCACTCTAGACTGCTTACAGCATATACAAAACATAGTAAAACATTCCTTACAATCAATTCTTCGGCGATCAGCCTTCTTTATGGAAGTGAGAGCTGGACCATAAAGAAGGCTGATCACCGAAGAATTGATGCTTTTGAATTATGGTGTTGGAGAAGACTCTTGAGAGTCCCATGGACTGCAAGAAGATCAAACCTCTCCATTCTGAAGGAAATCAGCTCTGAGAGCTCACTCGAAGGACAGATCATGAAGCTGAGGCTCCAATACTTTGGCCACCTCATGAGAAGAGAAGACTCCCTGGAAAAGACCCTGATGCTGGGAAAGATGGAGGGCACAAGGAGAAGGGGACGACAGAGGACGAGATGGTTGGACAGTGTTCTCAAAGCTACCAGCATGAGTGTGACCAAACTGTGGGAGGCAGTGGAAGACAGGAGTGCCTGGTGTGCTCTAGTCCATGGGGTCACGAAGAGTCGGACACGACTAAACAACAACCACAATAGGAAGGAGTGTAATATTGTATTAACAATATTAATGTATCGCTGTGGTGTGTTTTAGAACATCCAGAGAGATAAAGAACCGGGTTTCTTTTAACTTGTTTGCTGGATCCTTGAAAAAACAACATCAATCCTGCATACATCTGAGAAACCCAAGCTTTTAACACACTTACCGAGTGAATTCAGGTGCTCGTAGTTCGCCTGCATGACATCCCAATATAAGGCTCTCTCATTCGCATCCAGCAAGGCCCATTCCTGCTCAGTGAAATACACAGCCACCTCCTCAAAAGTCACCTGCATAGTACAGAGTCAATAGCTATCATTTGTAACCATCACAATCCCGTTTTCTTTCCACTCTTGTGTTTTTATTCCCCGAGCCAGAGTCCAGCCCTCCCATAGAAAACTGCCTACCTGGGGAAGTGCCATGATGCTTGATGAATGGGGCAGTGCCAAAAGGAAGCCAAAACGAAATTCTGCTGCCTCTCAGGGTCAGAAGGCTTCTTGGAGATTTACCACCCGAGGCAGCTGCTTCAGTCTGCCTAAGGGTGGGGCTCGCCTTGCTGGGGCTTGTACTCTACCCTGAGTTCCTAGAGGCAGGATAAAAAGATGTTAAATTGAGGAAATGGATAAACAAAAGGCAGAAATCCTTCAAGAAATGCAACTAGAGAATAAAAACAAGGTACACACATTATCACACTATTCCCCCCCCCCAATACAGTTTTGTCTGTACTGATGTGAAGAAGATGCTACTAACCAGAGGTGGGAAATATGCAGTCCTGTTACTTTTCACAGCTCCTTTTTGCATCAGAAGCTCAGCCCTTCTGTTTTGCCTATGCCTCTTTTCATTCAAAATCACAGCTACAGAATCCAGGGGAGTTTTCGGTCTGAAGCAACAGGGCACCCTTCCTCCTTCCTGGCTGCAAAGAAGGCTGGCACTAAGATGGTTCTTGCAAATCCCCTTTTGGAAGGTGCAGCCGCTGCCTCAGCTAAATCCAGTTCCACCTCTGCCTGCAGAGCAGGGTTGTGTGAGAAGAGAGGGTTGCCTCTCTTTCCTGCTTTGCAAACATCAGAGCCCTCTGCTGTCAATGCACAATCATGGCACTGGTTGTGAAGGAATCTGCTTTTGACAGCCCTCCTTATTTTTGCACTGGCTTCTAAAATGGGTGAGGGGTGGTTGCCTATTTGTTTAAATTTAAAATGTACACACTCTTTCCACCCTCTAAGGATTTAAGATAGCTTCATCACATATGTAAATGCCCCACTGATTGTCTTCATTCAGTCATTACTGCACCAGAACAGCTGCAAATGAAACAGATTTGGCAGTATTTACTATCCGGCTAGGCAGCTCTGACTGGGGGGGAAAGGGGTGGAAAAACAAGAGATCAATGCAACTACAATACCAGGAATGGTGCTACAGCAAATTATAAAGCAGCCAGTCTGTAAACATCTTGAAAACAATGCTGTGATTAGCAGAAGCTAGCATGGATTTGTCAAGAATTCTGTCTCCCTTGCTCTCTTTTTAAAATTAGGTTACTAACCGGTTGGGGAAATGCTGAAAACATAGGAAACCCACACTTTCAGGTGAGAAACAAAAGTTGTCCTGTAGTTTGATTTCCAGAGTATATATAGATTAATAATGAAATGAAAAAACTTACAATGACCAATTAAAATGATCCAGGTTTGCATTTGTTCATGTGACTGATTTCTTTTAATCATGCATTAAATGCTGACAGTCCTGATTAAGGGAAGAACTTTCAAAAACACCTTCTTTCTGGAAAGATCTTAAAATAGTCAAGTGCATTTTATGGTCTTTTCCAGACAACTTCCAAAGTATTCACAGCAGTATTTGCACCGCTGATTTGGGAATCAGTGGACACACATTATCAACAATCCATACCTATCCTGTCATTTCTTGTGAAACACTGCATTTTGATGGCATGTCCTATTCCATTATTATTATTATTATTATTATTATTATGCTATTTATACCCCGCCCATCTGACGGGGTTGCCCCAGCCACCCTGGGTGGCTTCCAACATATATAAAAACATAATAAAACATTAAACATTAAAAAAACTTCCCTATACTGTACAGGGCTGCCTTCAGATGGCTCAAGGTCACATAACTCCATACCCTCCAACATTTCTCTGATGAAAAGAGGGACACTATATTATTATTATTATTATTTCACAGGTGTCATGGATTTTTCATCTGTCATGGATGCTTTAGCTGAGATTCGTGCAATTCAGGGGGTTGGACTAGATGACCCTTGGGTCCCTTCCAACTCTAAGATTCTATGATGATGATGATTTTACTATTTATACTCATAAAGGTAAAGGTAAAGGGACCCCTAACCATTAGGTCCAGTCGTGGCTGACTCTGGGGTTGCGGCGCTCAACTCGCTTTATTGGCTGAGGGGGCCGGCGTACAGCATGACTAAGCCGCTTCTGGCGAACCAGAGCAGCGCATGGAAACGCCATTTACCTTCCCGCCAGAGCAGTACCTATTTATCTACTTGCACTTTGACGTGCTTTTGAACTGCTAGGTTGACAGGAGAAGGGACCAAGCAAGCTCACCCTGTCGTGGGGATTCAAATCGCCGACCTTCTGATTGGCAAGCCCTAGGCTCTGTGGTTTATGTTAAGTTGTGGGTGAACATAGCAGACGACACAGCGATTCTTCAAACAGCTCTTGTTTATTCACAGGCCAGAAGAGAACTGAGCTGAAGGGTTCAGTCAGCCTGCTTATATAGAGCTCCACTAGAACGCAATAGTAACCACTTTCTGTAACTATCCAATCACTGAACGTCACTTTCAATCCCTTATTTGCCTATGTGGACCTGAGTGAAAACTATCCACAGTATCCCCCTGCTGGCCCAGGGTGAGAACTTCAGTACATAACAGTTTAACCCACAGCGCCACCCACGTCCCATATTTATACTCATAGGGACATTCTATTCTATTGTTGTTGTTGTTATTCTATTGTTGTTGTTGTTGTTGTTGTTGTTGTTGTTGTTGTTGTTGTTGTTGTTGTTGTTGTTGTTGTTGTTGTACTAGTACTACTACTACTATTTATACCCCACCCACCCAACAGGGTTGCCACATCCACTCTGGGAAGCTTCCAACATATATAAAAACACAATAAAACAAAATATTAAAATAATAATAACAATTAACCCCCTTCCCTAGACAGGGCTGCCTTCCGATGCTTCCGGGGTCCCACACCCTCCAACATTTCTCCGATGAAAACAGGGACATCTTCACCCCCAGTCAGTGGCGCTTCCCCGGCCTCCCGCCAGCAGAGGCCGCTGTTCCCTGCGGAGGCGAGCTCCCTCCGCCTGCCCCCGTTTCCTGCCTCTCTCTCTCTCTTCTCGCTCCCCGCTCCGAAGCCTCGGTCAGCGGCGGACTTCCGGCCTCGGCAGCTGCGCGGCCACCATATTGGGGTTTGTTGCAGCCCGAGGAGGCCTCGGCGCCAGCTCTCCCTGAGGCCGCCCGAGCAGCGGGGACTCTTCCGGGGGACGGCGGCGGGGAAGCGGCCCAGCCCCAGGCTCTTCGCGTCCTCCGAGAGCCCGTGGCTGTGTAGGTGGAGGCCCCGGCGGAGTTTCGGGCTTTCTTCCAGACTTGCAGTTGTGTTTTTAAAAGCGGGGCGGCGGGGGGAGGAGAGATCTGAGGGAAAGTGCCAGGAATGGGCGGGGTTGGAGGGCGGGGGGAGGGATGTTGGGGGGAGGGTCTTGGGGAGGGGGAAGGAGGGGGCAAAGGGTGGCGTGGGGGGTTCAAAGGAAAGGGAGACCCTGCTTGTGGGACCCGCCTTTTGTCTCTTTGGAAAGAGCCCCCGACGTGGAGAAGTGAGGGAGAGGGGATGCCCGGGAGAGCGACTCAAGTAAAAGAAATTATTATTACTATTATTATTACTACTACTACTGTTATTATTATCATCACTATTATTATTATTATTATAACTATTACTACTATTATCATCATCATCACTATATTATTATTATTATATTATTATTATTATTTATTTATTCGGATCTTGCGAGGACGGGTGTACGTGTGAATGTGTCTAGGGGTGGGTTGTGTCAGGCTTTCGCACCGCCGCCACTTCCGGCTTTTTGGAGGAACAGATCTCTCTCTCCCCCCCCCCCCCCATCGCGCTGAGGAAGGCGGGTGGGAGTGGGAGGTGAGTCATAATAACCGCTGCAATTATTGCATGCCCTGGCACCAGCTTTATTTGCCTGTTTTTTGTTGTTTTTCTCTCTTCCTCCCCGGTCAGGGTGGAATCGATCGCTCCGGTTATTTGTTTTTTTAACAAGTTTCCTCACACTTCTCTGTGCAGTGTCCTTAATGGCAGAAGTTCCCCACAGTGGGTTGTTGTGAAGCCATAAAAGGGAAGGGAAAAGGAGGCTAGTGCAAATCCGGAGGGAGATGACAGGAGTGTAAAAGATCTAAGGGACATGGGAAATGTTTTCTAAACCGGTCTTTACTTGCTGCTGAAAAGAGCCACAGCACTCATACATTGCTTATGAATCTTTACAACAACCCTGTAAAGTAGGTCATTGACAGTAGGTGTTGACAGCAAAAAGGGTAAAGGTTCTGGGTACCTGAGTGGGAGAGAATCTATCATTCCAATGTCTCTCTAATGAGCCATGCAGCTTGTTATGAGTGAAATTAAATAATTGGGAGCAAAAGTATATCTTTGTCCCTGAGTTTGGATTGTCTGAAAACTTTGTTCTGTAGAGGAAGTTAATGTTAAAATCGGATCTTGCTGAAAGGTGGAATCGAAGCACTCCAGTATATAAGTAAGCAAAGCAGAACTGTATTAACTGGGAAAGGAAGAACCCAAAAGTTGGTACAATTAAAGCGAAGCGTGCCGACTTGGGTGCATGTGTCCCACAGAGACCTTTCCTGGCACCCTTAGGGTCTGCTCTGCCAGCTAAAATTAGGCTTGAAAATTAGGCTAATAGAATAGATTGTGGTGTGAACTTGATTGTGGTGCCCACAACTGTTTCTCCACTTTGCTAATGTGTCCTTAAGCTCAGAAAGGTTGTTGACCCCTGAATTAAGGTAACAATTCTGGTGAATATCAGATTCTGTTTGTTTTTTTGTGTTTTCATATAAATTCAACGGAATACAAGTAAAGGAATTAGGGCAGTCACAAGTTGATGCCTGTTGAGTGTAGCTACTAAATGAGTAGGACTTTATATGGGAGAAGGCAGACATATAGATACTGCACAGCCCCAAACATGAGTAGTTTATGCTGGCAAAAAAAGAGTAATATTTGTGTGCTGAGGTTGCAATGTTAATAAAATAGAGAATAGTTTTTGTGAGTAGGTTTATATTGTAATAAGCAAAAACAATGTTTAGAGCATCATCGGAGTTAAAAGATATAAACTGGACTTGGCAAAAGAGGAAGCTGGGAGAGAGCAACCTAAGCCAAGAGAATAGCAGCCATTTGTCATCTTACTCATATTCTTTTTTTATTACTTAAATTATATGATATCTCTATATAGTATAATGTATTTATGTTTCTGAATGTAAGACATTTGGACCTAATTAGGTAACAAGAAAATAGTAAATAACTATATATATATTCTTATTCTTATTCTTTTATTGTTCATTTAAAATAATTATATACTGCTGCTCCTCATTAACAAGACCAGAGTAGTGTACAATAGAGGTTTTTTTAAAAAACCAGTATAATGTAACTGACAATGTTTATGTGATTTGTTTTGTAGCTCTTTTCCGTGTTTACAGTTCATTTCAGTTCATTTGACTTTAGATGGCCTTGGGTGCTTGTAAGAAATTAGTACAGAAAGTTTTGACACTACTGTTATTGTATTGCTGGTCGTAAATAGAGCTACACATTGATAAGTGCCAACTGGCAAACCCAGTTTAAGAGTCATCTGAGGCTAATTTGTTTGTAGCAAAAGCTTTACCGGCAACGCCCTGCTAGTATAGGAAAGGCAATAAGTCAGTTCCAGCCCAGTACTGTGTGCTAAATCTACTGTGTTTAGCGCAGTGTCCTCTCAAGTGAGAGTAAAGGATTTCAGCCCTAATTTCAATGCCTTCTGCCTTTGCATTTATTCCAGAAGGAAGTGGACTGCCTATCCCTGCCAGGAGTTGAAAAGCTCTTCTGCTAGGCTCTACAGCAATATCAGTGCCCCGAATCAGTGAGCTCTGCTTGGTGGCTTGTGCAGTGGGGTTTAATGGGCTTTTTCTGTTATCTGTTGCAGGGGCTGAACGCCTTCTTGAAGACTCTGCTCAAAGCACAGGAGGGGGGGAGGGAAAGTGAGAAGGGGAGATCTAGGGAGATCATGGAAGAGAATGGCGAGGATGTGACTTCCTTGGGTAAGGATCTCCTACGTCTCGTTGGAATGGTTCTGCATGTCCCGGTGGTAAGCCACAGTATGGCTAACTGATCACACAAACCCGTTGGATCCCAGCAAGGAGCATGAACCCCCCTTCCTCCTCCCTGGGCTTTTTAGGTATCTAAGCCTAGTGTATCTACTGAACCTAGTATCATGGTTATGGTTCCTCCTTTTTAACCGTGATATGTAGCCGTTTGGTACAGATCATGGTTAAATGACAGACCTTAGCCGTGATCTCTGGTTGAGCCAACATGCTAAGGCAAACCTTGGCTTGGCTGTCATGCTGCACTGACCTAAAAAGATCAGGGAGCTGCACATGGAGCATGAATGCAGGCACTGTGAAGACTCAGGAGTGCTTAGATATGTTTAGAAATTGTTCCTGTAGTGGATGTGTACCTGAAAAGTGGACCCTGATAATTCTAAATTTCGATTAGTTGATCCTTCCACAAATTCATGGAGCATTTGGAAGGAGGAGACACCCCATGTCAACCGGCATTGGCAGCTGCTGTCCTGTTGGTGAACTTGCCTCCCCCTGCTGACAGCTTTTCACAAGCCAATGGGAAGAGGAGATTTCTCCCATTTGTTAGCAGAGAGTCAGCCCCTGGTGGTCCACAAAAAAGGGGGTTAGAGCTACTAGAGCAGGCATAGGCAAACTCGGCCCGCCAGATGTTTGGGGACTACAACTCCCATCATCCCTGACCACTGGTCCTGTTAGCTAGGGATGATGGGAGCTGTAATCCCAAAACATCTGGAGGGCCGAGTTTCCCTATGCCTGTACTAGAGAGTGACTCTGAAGCTGCTGTTCCCAGGAGCACAGAGCAAGGTGAGTTGAGAGTGCTTGAAGGCAGCTTTGCAAATAAGGTCATAAAAGTTACAAGCCCACAACAGTTGCTGTTGGGTTTTTTTGCCCCATTCATATCTGTGTTGGAGATCTGTGGCACATAGATGGCTTACGAGGGCAAAAGCACACAGAATCTTAAAGGGTACAGAAGTTTCCTTGTCTGGTTACCTGGATGAGATCCTTGCTCTTCATAGACGAGCAGCCACTGCTGCCTGTTGCCTACTATGAAAAGCAGCCTGAATAGTAGGAGGAGTTCCAAAACACCTTGGAAGGAGGAGCTTTAATACCTTGTAGCATCTGAGTTGGTTTTCAGTCAGCTGAGATTTATAGCATTTGCCCACGATCAAAAGGATGGTGCTTTTTTGGATTGAGCAACACTTCAGAGTTTGCTCAGCCAAATAAACTATACGGTGACTGCTTCCTAACAGTGAAATCAGAATTCCAATTATTCAGAAAAATCCCTAGCACCAGTTTGGGATTTATTTTGGCTTTAATGGGTATTTGGTGTAAAATTTAGATTCCTAAAAATCTGTTTCATCTCGTTTTTGTTTCAAAAAACCACATTTCCAGCGCTTTTGGTCGCGTGGGATAGTTGTTCCGTTGATTGCCCTTTCCTCGTGACTTTCAGTCACTTTTCCCCACCAGTATTGCTCATAAGAGATCCAGAAGTCTTCACCTCTAACTTTGCCTGTTTCTCTTTTCTCCCCGAGCGGCCTACATTTCAACAGATGGCAGTTACACAGGTGAGTAATTGTTCTTCTGCATGCCGATCAGGCTAGGGTAAAGGCAGGTGTCTCTAGAAAGCTGCTCTTAAACTGTTACGCGATTGGAATACGTTACAAAAATTGTCCTTAACTTTGTTTTTAATATATGTTGTTGTTTTTTCTGGTCAGGGGCTTAGAATAGTGGAGGTTAAAGAGGGATGGAGCTTTTAAGACCGCTTCACACGTTACGCTAGACACGTGTATCGCACCGTTGTCACGTATCTTTTTTTTCGCATGTCGGAATGCAGACTCCCGTGCCATTTCCTCGAGGTCACACGTGTTTTCTTTGCAGGCCAACTTGCGGGAACAAAGATGCGAGATGCGTGTCTCTCGTAACGTTTGTGGGAGGTGCACATGTCTCAGCGGGGGAGTTGCCAGCGTGACCATAGAGTGCATTGTACAGAGCGTCCCGCCTCTCTCTATCCGCACCCTATCGTTAGGAGCTTCCTTGTTACACTCCCCCTCCTTCCCGCTAGTGCTCTTTTTACTGCGCCCCAGTTGAGAAAGTTTCCTGCTGCCATTTTAAAAACAAATTCCTGCCGCCGGTATTGGCCGGGTCACCCTTGGAGCACACCATGTTGTCTGATACCCTTCCAGAGACGGTGCCGATGCCGAACCACGGCACAATGGCAGCTTCTTCGCAGGGATCTTCGTCTGCTACGAAATCGAGGCGCCAGCCCGTTTGGACCGACGAGGAAACCCGGGCCTTCATCCAGGTTTGGGGCGACGACGCTGTGCAGAGCGCCCTGGCGTCCAACTACCGCACGGTCGCGCAGTTCCAGTGGATCGCGGACGAAATGCGAGCCCGGGGTTACAACCGGGACTGGGAGCAGTGCCGCGAGCGGGCCAAAGTGCTGCGGCGCGGCTTCAAAGAGATAGTGGACGGCAACAGCAACGCCGGCCACGGGCGCCGAGTGTGGCCATACTACGAAGAGCTCAACCGGTTCCTCTGCATCAAGCAAAACCTGGTCGTTCCGCGGCTTTCAGGGAGCAACGCGCGGCCACCGGTGGACCGCCGGCGCCGGGAACACAGGGAGACTCAGGACCCTGCCTACGAACCGCCTTCCTCGGTTGGGAAAGGCGACAAAGGGACTTTTGAAGAGCCGGACGGGGATTGCTTGCTCTTGCCAGAATCAGCTGGGTCGCAGCACAGTGAAGCCAACATGGAAAACCAAGTGGGGTCTCCAGCAGCCAACTCCGATATATCCATGGACGGCAGTGCCGGCCCTGGCACTCCGACAGATCCATTGCCATCCAATGACTCGATTTCTGGTGAGTTTTGTTTGGAATTGTGGCTTGCCTGCGGTGGGGGTAGGCTTTGGTATGGTACATGGTTTGTTTCAGTTGTCCGTGGAATTCTGGGCAGGTTGGGTAATTTTGGGACAGGGAGGGGTTGCTTTATCACACGCAGTTGTTTCCAAGTGCAGAGCAATGGAATGAAGTCTGAGGATCTTGAGCAGGGGCCGGCAAACCAAGGCCCGCGGGCCGGATCAGGCCCAATGGCCTTCAGGATCCAGCCCATGGACTGTCCATGGATCAGCGTGGGGATTCTGTTCATTTGAGCTGTGCCATTTTCCCCCCTGCGCCATTCCACCCCCCCCACACACACACTGCAGTGGCGCCTCCTCCCTCCCTCCCTCCTGGCCTCTCCCCACCCTGCCTAGAGGAGGAAGGGGGCTGGGCTGAGCTGGCTGAGTGCCATTTTAAGCAGCCCCTCTCTGGAGCCAGCCCTTTCGCACCGCTCATCTGCACTCTGCCACGGCTGCTGCCCTGGTGCTCCTGTGGACCAGAGAGCAGAGCGAACTAGCTCTCTCTGCCTACCCACGAGAAGTAGTGTTGGTGGTTGTGGTGGTAGCAGCCCCAGGGAAGGTAAGTGCAGCAGCTGGGGGTGGGGAGGAGGACTACTTGCCCCCCTCGCCTCTTCTTCCAGCTCCCCCCTGCTGGTGCCGCTTCTTCAGCCTGCGGGACAGTGGACCGGCCCGCGGCTAAATTTTTTTGCTAACTTCTGATCTTGAGAAACACAGCTTTAATTTCAGCAGCTGGGGAATCAAATCCTCAGTCAATTTGGGATGGGTAATATTATGCTTGGGGGAAAACCTGGTGAGATTTCTGAAGTTGTAACAGGGCTGGGCTTCAAAGTTCAGGGTGGAGCTGGAGTTCTCTGCTTAACAGAATTTGTTGAATCATAAGTAAGCAAATATATAGACATCTGCAGAAATCCAACCGTGCTGCGAAGTTGCAGAATCTGCCTTTTTTTTCTTCTTTTTTTTTTACATTTTTAGGGTGGCTTTGCGTGGAATCTGGAAGTTGGCATGTGCACGTATGAATGTTTTAGATTAGCGTGCAGTAGGCTGTTGCCACGGCCCAGATTTCTCGCGAAGTCGTGTTATTCGTCATTTTGTTCAGCCTGCTTTCTGCTGTTTGCCCTCCAGCGCCGAACCTGCGCCCTCGACCGCTGACGGCCGCCGAGAGGATGCGCAACCTCCGTTGCCGGCAGAGGAAGAGGAGGGGGGACACCTTGAAGGAGCTCATGGAAGTCACCTCGCAGGCCACCAGCGAACTTGTCCGGACACTGTCTGACCTCACACACAAGGAGGTGGCTTCCTTCGAGCGTGCCTACAAGGAAGACCTCTCGGCCCGCAAAGACGAGATGGAGCAGAGCGCGGAGGACATTGGGAGGCTCGTCAGCGCCCTGGAATCGAGCGATCAGACGCTGAAGGAGCAGCTGAGCAGCCAGACCAGCGTGTTGCAGGGCATCCTGGAAGTTATGAAAGACATACGGGGCAGAACATCATACAGTCCGCCCTACCCTTCGCAGTATTACGACTTCCCGGGCCCTAGCATGATGCATGCGGCGGCCACCTCCTCAAATGGCCAAGAGATGCCCTGCCCCTCCCCTTCCAGCCTCGCATTTGCTTCCCAGCAATCAGCCACCAGCAACGGAGACGTCTCTCCCCGGAAGCGAATGAAATGAAAACTGCCGCAACCAAGAGGCCCGTCTCCTTTTAGTCTCATTGTGGGAGCAGGGAATCCATCCCTCCAGCTGTTCGTTCTTCTCGTTACAACATATATATTGCTTTTCTTATTGCATAGTTAGAATGTGTTTTCACCACATTTACACGTGTGTCTCCCCACAGCGCTAACGGTTGTGTGGAAACGGCTGCCAGCAATGTACATTTAAATTTATTCTTATTGGGGGGGGGGGTTCCTTTTTTTTTTTTTTTTAGTGTACCTACATCTGTTTCCCTTCCATCTTGTTTCCAGAGGAATGCAGTGTTTGATGTACATGTGTACAAGTTTTTTAAACAAAACCAATAATAATAATAATAATTACACTTAACACATTACCGGCTACCTGTAAGAAGGTAATCTTTTAAAAAGAAATAAAGATGCACTGTTGTTCCAAATTGTTCAACATGTGTTTTCCGGTAGCATCTTAAAGATCCCGAGAATTCTTACGATGGGTCAGAAATGGGAGTTCTGTCAAATTCAGCATTCTGCCTTTCGAGAAAAGAAGAGTCCGTGGTGGGGTTCTGGTGGCATCTTTCTCTCCTGTTCTTACCACCCTGCATATCTGGTCAAGGTTAAACCATCTCTGAAAATGGAGCCTGTGCTTCATATCCACCAAAAGAAGCGGCATGCATGCATTTACATAATCCTTTTTAGACACTGTTTTCGTGCATCCTCTGGTGATATATTTCAGAGCTTATAAAAATGCATTGTCTTCAGAAGCACCTCTCGTTTTCCTTCAACCCGTTACCTCCCAATTGCCACGGGTAGCTCTTTATGTTTTGTGTACATTGAGCAGCCCTGAATTTTTCTCCGCAGCACTCGAGGCTCCAGACCTTTTGTGTTCATCATCAAACGCCTTTTCTAAGCAGAAAAATCACTTGTTTAAGGCACCAAACCAGACATGGATAGCAGCAGAACATCAACATGTGTAGCCTGGTGATGTTCAAAAGCAAGGAATTGAGCAGGGTGTGGTTTGCTAAGCAAGAGACTTGAAGGTCTAAGAAGCTGAACCTCTCCCATATTTGCCACTCCAAATATTTTTCTTCCAGTCAAGCCCAATGGGCAGGGAGAGGATTTAGCAATCCTCAACCACACACCACTGTCGGTCTATCATCGGTAATTTTTCACACCGCTTTGTATCCAAAGGACATTAGGCTCACAAGGCTGTAGTTTCCTGGATTTTGGCTCAAAGATGCCTATGTTCCATCGAATCATAGAGTTGGAAGGGACCCCAAGTGTCATCTATTCCAACCCCCTGCAATGCAGGAAACTCAGCTAAAGCATCCATGACAGATGGCCATCCAATCTCTGCTTAAAAACCTCCGAGGAAGGAGAGTCCACTACCTCTCGTGGGAGTCTGTTCCACTGTTGAACCGTGCTTACCGTCAGAAAGTTCTTCCTGATGTTTAGTCAGAATCTCCTGTCTTGCAACTTGAAGTCTTTGGTTTGAGTCCTACCCTCCAGAGCGGGAGAAAACAAGCATGCACCCTCCTCCATGTGACAGCCCTTACGATATTTGAAGATGGCTATCATATCTCCTCTCAGTCTCCTCTTTTCCAGGCTAAACATTCCCAGCTCCTTTAGGAGCTCCTCATAGTTTCCAGACCTTTGATCATCTTGGTTCACGTTCCAGCTTTTCAACATCCTTCTTAAATTGTAGTGCCCAGAATTGGTCACAGTATTCCAAGTGGGATCTGACTAAGGCGGAACAGAGCGGTACTATGACTTCCCTTGATCTGGAAACTATACTTCTCTTGATGCATTCTAGAACAGCATTAGCTTTTTTTGCTGCTGCATCACACTGTCGTCTCATGTTAAGTTTGTGGCCCACCAAAACCCCTAGATCAGGGGTGTCAAACTCAAATTCATCGGGGGCCACATCAGCAGTTTGGTCACCCTCAAAGGGCTGGTTGTATCTGTAGGACTATGTGTAAAGTGGAGGTTTCCTGTGTAGAACGGCCGGCGCCGCTAGAGGGCAGACGTTCTCTGGCTTGTAGGCTGCCGCGCATGCGCTGAAGAGGTGGCTTTCTTGTGTCAAAAAAAAAAAAGCGAGAATAAAAGGTGAAGGCTGGCAGCCGCCGGCGGCTACACGGGCCACATGACGAGGTCTGGTGGGCCGGATTCGGCCCGCGGGCCTTGTGTTTGACACCCGTGCCCTAGATCCTTTTCACATGTACTGCTAGTAAGCCAGGTGTCCCCCATCCTATATTTGTGTATCTGGTTCTTGCTGCCCAAGTGCAGAACCTTACATTTGTCCCCACTGAAACTCATTTTGTTAGCTTGCAGTTTCCAGTTCTCCAATCTGTTAAGTTCATTTTGAATTCTGATTCTGTGGCATTAGCTACCTCTCCCATCTTGGTGTCATCTTCAAATTTGATGAGCATCCCCTCGATTCCTTCATCCAAATCATTTATAAAGATGTTAAACAACAAGGGGCCCAGGATAGAACCCTGTGGCACCCCACTTGTCACTATTTCCCAGGATGACGAGGAACCATTAATGCATACTCTGGGTTCAGTCAGTCAACCAGCTACAAATCCACCTAACAGTTACCTTGTTCAACCCACATTTTACCAGCTTCCTCGTGAGAATATCATGGGGGGTTTTGTCAAAAGCTTTACTGAAATCAAGATACACTATGTCCACAGCATTTCCCTTGATCTGGAAACTATACTTCTCTTGATGCATTCTAGAACAGCATTAGCTTTTTTTGCTGCTGCATCACACTGTCGTCTCATGTTAAGTTTGTGGCCCACCAAAACCCCTAGATCAAGTTTGTAATTCCATCAAAGATATCATATTGGTCTGGCATGACTTATTTTTGTGAAACCCATGCTGGGTCTTAGTAATCACAGCATCCTTTTCTAAACACTCACAGACCGACTGTTGAATTATCTGTTATAGGACCTTCCCCGATATTGATGTCAGGCTCACCGGTCGGTAGTTACATAGGTCTTCCTTTCCCCCCTTTTTGAAGATGGAGACAACATCTTCTTCGCCGCCTCTATTGCATCTGCAGAAAACAGCAGCAGGAAACTTTTTCAGGTGGTCCGCAATTTAGCGGAACCACCTGCTACATCGGGGCCCAGTACGGGCCACATGATCTCCTGCAATGATTTTGCAAAGTTTTTTGCAGATAAAGTCGCTCAGATTCGGGAAGAGGTAGACGCCACCATGGGAGCAGGGCCGGGGCGGGAGAGTGCTAGAGTCCTGTCTAGTCAAATTGCGCGGGATCAATTCCAATCTGTTACCTCCAAGGATGTGGACAGGCTCCTTGGACGAGTGAAACCAACCACCTGTCTCCTTGATCCTTGCCCATCCTGGCTTATAAAAGCTAGCCGGGAAGGACTGGGCGATGGGCTTCATGGGGTGGTGAATGCTTCCCTCCATGAGGGAGCCTTCCCAGACCCGCTGAAAAAGGCGGTTATTAAACCGCTTCTTAAAAAAACATCTTTAGATGCGGCCACAATGGCCAACTATCGCCCAGTCTCAAATCTTCCATTCTTGGGCAAGGTGATTGAGCAAGTGGTTGCTGAACAACTCCAGGCACGTCTGGAAGAAGCGGACCATTTGGATCCCTTCCAGTCGGGATTCAGGCCTCATCACGGGACTGAAACTGCCTTGGTCGCACTGGTTGATGATCTCCGGCAGGCTAGGGACAAAGGTGAGAGCTGTTTCCTAGTTCTGCTGGATCTCTCAGCGGCGTTTGATACCATCGACCATAACATACTTCTGGACCGTCTTGAGGGGCTGGGAGCTGGGGGCACTGTCATAGAGTGGTTCCACTCCTTCCTCCTGGGCCGTGTTCAGAAAGTGGTGGTGGGGGATGAGTGTTCAGACCCCTGGGCTCTCACTTGTGGGGTGCCTCAGGGTTCTGTCCTCTCCCCCATGCTTTTCAACATCTACATGCAGCCTCTGGGAGAGATCATCAGGGGGTTTGGGCTGGGTGTTCATCAGTATGCGGATGATACCCAGCTCTACCTCTCTTTCAAATCAGAACCAGTGAAGGCGGTGACAGTCCTGTGTGAGTGTCTGGAGGCGGTTGGAGGATGGATGGCGGCTAACAGATTGAGATTGAATCCTGACAAGACAGAAGTACTGTTTCTGGGGGCAGGAGGCGGGCAGGTGTGGAGGATTCCATGGTCCTGAATAGGGTAACTGTGCCCCTGAAGGACCAGGTGCGCAGCCTGGGAGTCATTTTGGACTCACAGCTGTCCATGGAGGCACAGCTTAAATCCGTGTCCAGGGCAGCTGTGCACCAGCTCCATCTGGTACGCAGGCTGAGAACCTATCTGCCTGTGGACTGCCTCGCCAGAGTGGTGCATGCTCTGGTCATCTCCCGCTTGGACTACTGCAATGCGCTCTACATGGGGCTACCTTTGAAGGCGACCCGGAAACTACAACTAATCCAGAACGCAGCAGCCAGACTGGTGACTGGGAGCAGCCGCCGAGACCGTATAACACTGGTCTTGAAAGACCTACATTGGCTCCCAGTATGTTTCCGAGCACAATTCAAAGTGTTGGTGCTGACCTTTAAAGCCCTAAACAGCCTCGGTCCTGTATACCTGAAGGAGCGTCTCCACCCCCATCGTTCTGCCCGGACACTGAGGTCCAGCTCCGAGGGCCTTCTGGCGGTTCCCTCACTGTGAGAAGCCAAGTTACAGGGAACCAGGCAGAGGGCCTTCTTGGTAGTGGCGCCCTCCCTGTGGAACACCCTCCCACCAGATGTCAAGGAAATAAACAACTATCTGACTTTTAGAAGACATCTGAAGGCAGCCCTGTTTAAGGAAGTTTTTAATGTTTGATGTATCACAGTATTTTAATATTCTTTTGGAAGCCGCCCAGAGTGGCTGGGGAAACCCAGCCAGATGGGTGGGGTATAAATAATAAATTATTATTATTACAGATAGGTAGCCGTGTTGGTCTGCCATGGTCAAAACAAAATAAAAAAATTCCTTCCAGTAGCACCTTAAAGACCAACTAAGTTAGTTCTAGGTATGAGCTTTCGTGTGCATGCACACTTCTTCAGATACTGAAGTATCTGAAGAAGTGTGCATGCACACGAAAGCTCATCCCTAGAACTAACTCAGTTGGTCTTTAAGGTGCTACTGGAAGGAATTTTTTTAAATTATTATTATTATATTATTATTATTATTTGCCTGCCTCAAGTCTGTAGGGACCTCACCTGTTCTCCAAGAATTCTCAAAGATAATAGACAAAGGCTCTGAAATTACATCCACAAACTCCTTTAGTACCCTTGGATGCAGCTCATCAGGCCCTGGAGATTTGAATTCATTTGAAGTAGCTGGGTGTTCTTTTCCTATCCTGGGCTGCAGCTTCCTCCTTACATCATTTATTCCGTTATCACCAGGTTGGGCATCACTTTCCTTTTGGGTGAAGACAGAGGCAAAGTAGGTGTTGAGTAGTTCTGCCTTTTCTCTGTCACCCAATAGCATTTCTCTCTGTTCCCCACCCAGAGGACCAACTACTTGCTTGTTTTTCCTCTTTCTTCGGACATAGCCAAAGAAACCTTTTATTATTATTTTTAAGCTCTCTTGAAAGCCTGAGCTCACTCTGAGCTCTAGCCAGCCTGACTTTCCCCCTGCAACTGTTGGCTACTCATGTATACTTCTCCTGTGTGATTTCCCCTTTCTTCCATTTCTTATACATGCCCTTCTTAAATCTCAGCTAATCTGTAAGCTCCTTATGCAGCTACACCGGTTTCCTTAGATGCCTCCCACTTTTCTTTCTTGTTGGTATTGTCTGCATTTGGACCGTCAATATTTCTTCTTTTAGAAACTCCCATCCTTCTTGGACTCCCTTCTCATTGAGTATTTCTGACCACAGGATCACACCCAAGATCTCCTTCAGCTTTTCGAAATTGGCCTTCTTAAAGTCCAGAGTTCGAGTCTGACTACACTCGGTTTTCCCTTGTCTCTGTATCCTGAAACCCAAGAGAACATGCTCACTTCCTCCCAAATTTCCGAGCTCTTCCACTTCATCCATCAGTTCCTCCCTATTGGTGAGGACCAAGTCCAAGTCCCCTTGTTGCTTCTTCCACCTTCTGGGAAATGAAATTGTCAGCGATGCAATGGAGGAATTTGTCAGACTTTACACTCTTGGCAGAGTTTGAATCCCAACAGATATCAGGGAAGTTGAAGTCCCTCATGATTACTATTTCTCTTCTTTTTGAATGTTTGGTAATCTGCTCTAGTAAGGCATCATCTGAGTCTTCAATCTGTCTTGGCACTCTATAGCAGACAACCACAGTTGTCACTGTTTCTCTCCCCTACAATTTTTACCCATTTTTGGTTAAAATTGCTTTTAAAAAGTACTATTTTTCTCTCCTACAATTTTGCGCCTTGTTCCACCAGGTTGTGGTTTTGTTTCCTATTTAATGCCTGTTTTGTCTACTGCCTCCCAATACTGTTTCCTATTTCACTCACTCTTACGCTGCAATCCTATGCACACTTACCTGGGATTAAGCCCTGCTGAATATAGCAAGTAATCAGGCCTTGGATTGTACTGCTAAGTCTTCCAGTATTTGCATCAGTGCTCCTGTCACTAGGAGGTCTTCCCTACTCCTGCAGCACGATGAATTGGTCAAGTGAGATAAACAACTTCAGGCTGCAGATCGGGAGCACATGTGTTTGTTTGGGTGGTGTTTTAAATGTTCTACATAAAAAGTTCCCTTCAAGTAGAAAACTAGCACAGCAGGTGAGAGGCTTGGCTAGAACTTCCATCCCTGATGTGCTATGTGTTTTAATTTCGGGGAGTGTGTTACACAGATAGGGGGGAGCATTCGTTTTTATTTTAACCCAGTATAATCCCGGCTGCAATCTGAAGTGGTGGGCTTCAGTATTCTACCACCTCTTCTGCATGTGTAGCTAATGCTATGAGTTTTCTGGAAAATTTGAACTGGAAAATGTTTGTATGCAAAATAGGATAATTTAGAGCACGGGGGTGGGAAAGCTTTGGCCCTGGAGTTGTTGCTGTGCCACAATCCCCATCAGCCCCAACTTTTAATACTGCCAGGCTGGCCCAATAATTGTATTTGATATACATGCACAGTTGTGAACAGAAATTTTTCTATAGGGGGCAAAGAAAAGACTCAGAGAACACATGCCCCACATTTGTAAGGCCTTACAACACAAAGCTGTGTATGTTTACTCAGAAGGAAGTTCCTTTGAATTCACTGGTACTTAATTCCCAATTTAAGCATATATAGGACTGTAGTTTGCTGCTGAAACAGCTGACCTGCTCTTAACTACACATACAGCAGAGTGAAAAACTTAAGATGATGTGATTCTGGACTGTACGACTGCAGGTGGGGGGTAGAGAGCCTTTTTCAATGCCCCCCCCCCTCTGGTGTTGGGTCTTGTTTTCAAAAACCTTCCCCCAAAGTTAATTTTTTTAAAAGCACATCCCCGAGGATGCTAAAATTTTCTCCTTGATGACTAATCTATGGGAGCTTTCAATAATTAAATGTAAAATGTTATAAATACACTTTTAGCATTGTAGTTTGTTTTTTTTCAATTTGCCTTCATAAAGTAACAGCATTGCCGTGGCGTTGTTGATCGTATTGAGCAGGGATGGGAAACCTTTCTCCCTCAATGAGAATGCGTTCATCGCTTTCAACACACATCTTGAAGGCGACAAACAAAAAGCAGTAAAAAATGGATGAAGACAACATAGAAAATAATAGCAGATACATTTGAAAACAGTAACAGCATTTGAAACAGTTAATAACAGGTGCATTAAGAAAAACTAACAGCTGATACATTTAAAAACGGCACAAAGTAGACACACATGACAGAGACATATTCATCTAGCTAGGGAGTCTTTGTCAGAAGAAAAATGCCTTCAATTGTTTCTGGAAAGTGCAGAGAGTGAGCTCCTGTCATGCTTGCAAAAATGCAGTTCCACAGGACAGGGGCAGCCAGACATAAAGCTTTGCTCTGCGTTACTGTGGAGCACGTGAACTTGCAGAAAAAACTCTCTGGCTTACATACTGGGTATCTAAGGGAGGTGGTGGTCTCTCAAGTAATCTGGTCCTGAGCTGCATAGGGCCTTATATGTTTGATACACCTTGAACTGGTAGCAGATTAGCTTTTAAATGTGTTTCTGGGAGAGTGGGGTTATGGGCTCGTTTTGTTTTGTTCTTCTATTATGCATTTTGTGTTTTTGTTTTATATTTTTATGCTGAGATTCGGATGAAGGGGCAGTATATAAATTTAATAAATTAGCAGCCAGGTCAAACCCTGCAAGCCAAGTGGCTGGCTGTAATTTCCCCCCAGAAGCGACCTTGTCATCTTCTGTACCAGCTGGGCCAACCTCAAGGGTAGCCCTACAGAGAGGGTGTTGCAGGACTCTAATCTTGAGGTTATCAATGCCTGGACAACTGCAGATGTTGTTGGGCTCCCAGCAGCCCCAGCCAGCACATTCACTGATCTGTGATGATGTGAGCTGGAGTCCAACCACATCTGGAGGGCCACAGATCCTGGTCTAGGCCTAGGCTTTTCCAGGGAGTCTACAAATCTGCTTCTAGATCGCCAGAGTGGCTGCTGAGCCTTTTGTTTATGTAACAAGTGAGGATGACCCAACCTGCTCTCTCAGGAAGTGAGGTAATAAGAGATGGGCTTGAGCCCATTATTGCTTGATAGCTTCTGCAAGGGGGGACAGCGATGAACAGGTAAGAAGCAAGTGCCTATGTTTGAGAAACTTGGAACGAACTAAGCAGGTAATTTGGAGGGTAAGGCATGATATTCTGGCATGGGGGGGGTACAGTAAAAGGCTGCTTCATGCACGCCGATGGTCTGTGTGCCTCACATCACTTTCATTCCTTATATCCACCAAGGCAGTCTGCGTGGGACATCACTTCATTTAAGAGGAATTAACTTGTTGAGAGTGCTCTTGTATAGCTCAGTTGGTTAGAACATGGTGCTGATAACGCCAGGGTTGCAGGTTTGATTCTCTGCTGTGGGACAGCTGCATAGTTGGACTAGATGTCAGGAGCGGGAAACCCGATTTTAAGAAATTATATTAAATTAATTTGGTTTGGTTTGTAATATTTTGGAAAATTAATAAAATAAAAATAATTTGGGAGTTGGACTAGCTAAGGCACCCCCAAACTCACCCCTCCAGATGTTTTGGGACTACAACTCCCCCTAGCTAACAGGACCAGTGTTCAGGGATGATGGGAATTGTAGTCCCAAAACATCTGGAGGGCCAAGTTTGGGGGGGGGCTGGACTAGATGATCCTCTGGGTCCCTTACAACTCCGTCCCAGAGGGGCCGTCCTGTTAGGCTGCAATACATGTAATGGATTGCTTTGAAGGACTTCAGGACCAGATGGAAAGAAAAGAAAAACCGTATTTTGCCTTGGTTCAAATCCGCACTCAGCCACGAAGCTCACTGGGTGACTTTGGGCCAATCGCTGCCTCTCAACCTAACCTACCTCGCAGGGTTGTTGTGGGGGATTAAACGAGGACAGGGAGAAGAACCATGCGCGCCACCTTCAGATCCTTGGAGGAAAAAGTGCCCTAAAAAGTGCAGAGTTCAGCGGCGCTTCCTTCCTGCTTTGCAGGCGAAAGAAGTGGCTCGGGGGTTGCATCGGACGCTTTTGCTCGGCGAGGCCAGCAGAGGTCTCCGGATTATTCCTGACGGCCTTTGCAAAGGGCCGCCCTGCTGCTCCGAGGAGCCTCGCCGAGGTTGCGCTTCCTGCGCCTGACTCAGCTCGCGTCCGACGCCGGGATTGGCTGCCTGGGGCCGGATCGAAGGGATCTCGCCGCAGTAACCCCTGAGCAGCCAGCGCGGGCGGAGAGAGGCGGCCGATGGTGCGGCTCCTTTTTGCTTCTGGCAGACACACACAGCCAGCTTCAGTTTTTGCGCGGCGGCTGCTGCTGCTGCTGCGCGCGTCTTTGCGCGCGGGGCGCTTTCGCCTGTCGGGTCGGATCTGCCCTGCAAATCCCAGCTGCTCTCGCCCGTTGCTGGTGAGTAACCGAGGGATCTCGGGCGCTGCGCTGCGGGGAGGGCCTGTGGCGCCGCCATCGAGCACTTAAAGCGCTGTTTATCGCCAGATCTCCGGGGCTAAATCCTTCCCTCGGCTGATCCCCCGGGAAGGGAGCGGGGGTGGTTTGCGTTTCGCAATCCAGCTCGAGTCTGGGTTGGCCTGGGCTTAGTCGCCTCGTTGTTTTGCCTCCACCTGGTCTCCTATTGTTTTTCCGCTTGCAAATGATTGCCAGAATGGTTTGTGGGGTATTTAAAAGGTGTTGCCAACAAAGGATCCCAGGAACAGCTTCTAGCTGTTTCTGTTCCAAGTCGGAGGATCCGCCGCCCCCGAAGCTCCATAACCCGTAACCCTCGTGACAACGGCGCGAGGTTTTCCGCATTAATCCTCAACAACAATCCCGTAAAATGGGTGTGTTTTATAATCCCCAGGTTGCAGATAGGAGGCCGAGAATGACAAAATTAGGCCCTTCAGGACGACTACACCCAAACTAGAGCTTTCTGTGTTTGATGGGCATGGTTTTGTGATACGGGAAAGGACCTTGAGGTCAATTGCTTCATCGCCTTTTTAATGAAGTTTATAGTTCTCATGAATGGACAGAGGAGTTTGAGCATGCAGCGATTATGCAGCTTGAAAGAAACAATCGGTGTAGCACTCCCAGTGAGTACACAACATCCAGGATGTGTATCTCCCCTTGTCAGTACAAAAAAAGGATGCTTAAAATATTTTCAAAGTGGCCTTTTATGTATTCCTGTGGCTCAGAGGTCCTGAAAACTGATCCATAAGAAGGATTCAGGTGATCTACAGTCTGCTAAACAGTTGAGAAGGCGCTGTTATTTGGTGACAAAGAACAAGGCAGGTTTGGACAAGGCTGGATTATTGAATAGGCTGGAAGAGCCCTACATGATTGCAATATTCAGCAAAGGTTCCCAATTAGCAACTGTGGTCCCCCTGTTTTTCAAAACCCAAGCCATGGAGGGGGTACGTTTTTAATATATGTGAATGATGCTACAGACCCGTCCTTGGACCACCAATCTGGAACCACTGATAGCACAAACCAGTGAGCGTCCCAAAGGAAGGACCCAAGGTGTTGTGGCCAATTGTTATTCAAAGGCCTGCTTCAGGGGCCAAAGTCAAAGTGAAAAACAGCCTGCAGAGATCTCTGCTAATGGTATTGCCTGTTAATGCGAAGAAGTGAGACAAGAAGCAGAGATTTCCTGTAGTTGATGTGTTTCACTTTGACCACTGAAGACGGCATTTAAATAACAATTGGCCAAAACAGGTCTGCCTGTTTAAAAACAAAACCCTCACATATGTCAGCATATGGAGAGAACATCTCCTTTGTTTTGGGGTGCAGTTCCTAATATCAGTTCTGTATGTCCTCCTGCTTGTACAACGGCAGCAAAAAAGTGGTTTAATAATTTTCAAGTATTTGGGGGAGGGAGGTAGGGAGTTCAAGAATTGCCTGCTCTGGTTCTGTATCACTGGAGATGTTCTGAAGGGGGTCCTTTCAACCATTGTTAAGAGTTGGGGTGGATGGGTTATAGGATCATGTCCTCTTTCTTCTCTGTGTCTCCTCTCCTACTTCAACAGTAATAAAGGATAAATTTCAGCAATTTCTACTTAACAAGGATTGAAGACCATGCATTAAACCAGAGTTTGCAACCTTTGTTAAGGATGAGCTCTGGTTATCCTTAGTCGAGGGTAGCACCACTGTTTGTATAATACTTAACTGCAGTTAAGGGGTGGGGAGGAATTTGCGGCCAGGAGAAGGGAATCCTTAATCCTGTCATCAGCTCTTGGTCTTTCTAACCACAGTTAAGATGGCCCCTCTGTGATTTCTGCTTTTCCTCTGACCAGCATATCTCTGCTCTTCTTCCTTGCTAAAATCTTCTGAATTCTGCAATAGGGCAGGACAAAAACCGGCCAACAACGTAAATTTTCTGGGCTAAGAATGTTGATGTTGATAAATGCAAAATTTCCAGAATCACAGATCAAATGTTCCAAACAATGTAACTGTGCAAATTTTAAAAATCCACTTGTGCAATTTACATAGCTGATCTGTGTTTCTGGAATTGGGTTTGTTTATTTAATTTATTTATTACTTTAATATACCACCTTTACCTTCAAGTGTACATGGTTCTCCCCCATCTCATTCTCATAACAACCCTGTGAGGTAGGTTAGGCGCAGAGATGGTCACCCAGTTAGCTTTGTGGCTGAGTGGGGATTTGAACCCTGCTTTCCCAGGTCCTAGTCCAACACTCTAACCATTACGCCGCACTGGTTCCTTACAGTGTGGGCTTCTAACTTGAGGATGAACAAACCACAAAGATCTCCCAAGGTCAGGCAGGGTGAGGCTGTAGCCCTCTAGATGTTGCTGGACTCCAGCTCCCATCAACCTCTGCAGACATGTCCAGTGACCCAGGGATGATGGGAACAGCAATATCTGGAAGGCCGTCGGTTCCTCACCCTGTTCAAGACAAGCAGTGCAATCCTACACATGTTTCCTCACAAGCAGGCCTCCCTGTTTTCCGTGGGGCACGCCTAGAATTGCAACCTACAAATGGTTTTGCAGCACAAGCTTTGGTAGACCAGAGCCCACCTGAACACAAATGCCAAAGAATAATACTGAATACCTTGCGGGTTCTTTTTCCCTCTTTCCTTTCCAGCAGGTGAAAGGATGGTGAACGAGGAGGAGGAAGGGACTTCTCAGCAGGGAGGCCCTAAGCCGGCAGAACTGCATGGGGTGCTCTCGGAAAGCTGCCGGAGGCTGGCCTCCCCAGACCTGGAGCTGGAGGGAGAGGAACTCAGCGAGAGCAGTTCGGAGACGGACCCCAGGAGCTCTGCCCTAGAACTGGAGAACGACTCCCTTCCCATCAACGGAGACGCCCTGGGGAATGACGCCGGCAGCGCCTGCCCGTCGCAGACACAGTATATCTGCCCTGTTTGCGGGGAGTGTTTCAGCGGGAGCGCCTGCCTTTCCGAACACCAGCAGGTCCACAAAGAGGAGAAGCCGCATGTGTGCCCCGTGTGTGGCAAGGGCTGCAGCCAGCAGGCGGAACTGGCCGACCACATGCAGACGCACACGGACGAGAAGCCCTTCACCTGCCTGGAGTGTGGGCGGAACTTCCTCTTCAGCTCCGACCTGGTGTCCCACCAGAAGGTCCACACTGGAGAGAAGCCTTACATCTGCTTGGAGTGTGGGAAGGGCTTCTCCCAGAGCTCGCAGCTCATGTCCCACCGCAGGGTCCACACGGGCGAGAAGCCGTACGAGTGCATCATCTGCGAGAAGAGCTTCCGCTCGAATTACGACCTGGTCAACCACCAGAGGAGCCACACCGGAGAGAAGCCCTACATCTGCTCCGACTGTGGCAAGAGCTTCACCCGCAGCTCCCACCTGATCTCCCACCAGCGGGTCCACACCGGGGAGAGGCCGTACCCCTGCGGGATCTGCGGGAAGCGCTTCCGCGACTGCTCGCACCTCATCCGCCACCAGAGGGTGCACACGGGCGAGAAGCCCTACGAGTGCTCCATCTGCGGGAAGAGCTTCCGGGTCAACTACGACCTTGTGACCCACCAGAGGAACCACACGGGCGAGAAGCCCTACGCCTGCCCCGACTGCGGGAAGGGCTTCAAGCGCAGCTCCCACCTCATCTGCCACCAGAGGGTCCACACCGGGGAGAGGCCCTACCCCTGCGGCATCTGCGGGAAGAGCTTCAGCTACAGCTCCGACCTCATCAAACACCAGAGGATCCACACCGGCGAGAAGCCTTATGAGTGCCATATCTGCGGCAAGAGCTTCCGTATCAATGCCGATCTCGTAACACACCAGAGGATCCACACGGGCGAGAAGCCCTACGCCTGCCCCGACTGTGGGAAGTGCTTCGCTCGGAGCTCACGGCTCGTGTCCCACCAGAGAGTCCACGTCAAGGACGGGAGCCTTGGGGCTTCCCTGGCCGAAGCTGACACATCTCCCGTGGCCGCGACCTGGTCGCCGGCTCCTGATGGTCTCTGGGGCCCAGGAGAGAAGGGGGCAGACGCGTCCCTTAAGCAGAGCGGTGACCCTGCGGCTCTCATCGGCCTTGCAAATTCTAGTCAGCCAGGTGATGCGCTTCCAGAAACCCAGATAGTTGAGATCAAGATGGAGGACCCGTCTTGATTCGCGGGACATGGGGGAGCTGAGTGGCGAAGGGGCTGTTTCTGATGGACCCTTCCTTTCCTGCGACGGAATAGTAACGAGCGCCAGAGGAATCTTCCTTCCGCTTTTAATCATGCAGTTTTAAAGAGGAGGCTTGAATGAGCCTTGCGTTGACTGAGGGACAGAGTCGAGGATCTGTCTCTCCCGTTGTGCGTATCAGAGCAACTGTGCGGTGGCAGAAGCCATGGCAAGAAGTTCCCCACGGTTTGGTACCGCCAACCATGTCTCAAATTAAAAGCCATTTTTTTGGAAGCTGCTTGGTTTATCGTTGCTGCCCCCCCCCAAAGGAATCCAAGGAGATGTAGATCAGTAAGGGTGCTGGGAATTCTTGATTAGGAATCCCTTGTTGCTTTTATTTGGGGGAGTGGGGGGGTTAATTTAAAAAAGGGGGGTGCTTTACCTGCAAAATCAAAAATGCAACTGTGGAAAAGGAAGGAACAATGTGAATACATGCATTTCACAGGAATTTCGGAAACGAGCAAAAATGTAACTCTCCATTGTTGTTTGTTGTGACGTCCTCTCTTCAAAGATAATTTATTTTGTGTGTTAGGATTTCCCCCCCCCCCCCTTCTTCCCAAGAGATCCATAGGAAACGGCCACCCAGCTTCTTCTGTTCCTCAGTGGGGAAACCGTGCTTCTGAAAACAGTTTCCGTCTGCAAACCTGTACTTTCTTGCTTCTGGGAGTAAAACTTGCTGAATTCAAGAGGGCTTGCTTCTGAGTAGACATATACAGCACTGCGCTATAGGGGAGCCTTTCTCAGCCTTGGGTCCCCAGATGTTGTTGTACTACAACTCCCATCATCCCTGCCCGCTGGTTGTGCTAGCTAGGGATGATGGGAGTTGTAGTCCAACAACATCTGGGGCCTAAAGTGGAGAAAGGCAGCTCTAAAGGGGGCATATTTAATGTAGGTCGCGCTCAGATCAGGCTGACTGAAAGGACTGGACATGACTAATTTAGGTCTATTAATTCCAGCAGGTCTACTCTTGAGTAGAACCTAGTTGGCTGCAACCTGCCATGTAGGCCTGGCCACAGATTCTTTCCCTCTAAGCACAGATAGAAGACCCCACTGTTTGCTATCTTCTAGCAGGTTACCCCGAACTTGTGTGGTTTTTTTTAAAAAAAATTAAAATTGCTATCAGTGTAATAAAAAGTATTTTTTAGCTGGATAGTGTGGAGCTTTAATAAACGTTATTTAACTTAATTTATAGGGTGTGGTCCTCTCTGGCAGGGCCGAAGGCCTGCTTGTAAAGGGATCCCTATAGGACAAGGCAGATGATTGCCATTTTTGTTCTCCCCATACCTTCTCAGTGTGAGCATCACTGGCACATGTGCAAGTGGCTGCCCAGGTTGTCACGGCAACCAAAAGGCCTCCTTGCCTTTGCCCCTCCAACCTTTAACATGTTGTGCAAACCTACGCACGATTCCTAAAAAACAAGCCCCACTTTGTTCAGTGGAGCTTACTTCCAGGGAAGGGTGCAAACGGCTGCAGCCTCAGTCGCAGAAAACGAGCACTGAGAGCGCATGTTCATTAGCTGAGCAGATTTGAGGGTGAGAATATGAGATGTTTTACATTCTCTTTCTCATGGGTTGGCAGTGTTGCTGTGCAGGTGTACACACTGAGCAGGGAGCAAAGCGAAAAAATTGCCTTTGCGAGGCCCTGTGGCGATTCCTCTCTGCCGCCATGCAGAGAAGGATCACGGCCACTTGTTTTTCTTTTGAGGTGCATTTTTAAAAACATTCATTTCCAAGGAATTTACAATCCAAGTAGAAAAAAAACCCTACTATGACATTTTAACATTGTTGTTCGAATATGATAAAAAAAATATTTACTATCTTCCCTAGTAATCTGACCCCTTTGCTTCTCTGTACTGTTGCTGTAATCTTTTTTTTTCCCCCTCCCTTGCCCAGATGTCTTTATTTTTTTGCTAACCTTTCATCTTGTAGTTGGTGGGGGAGTCCGGTACCCGCGAGCAACTTCCATTACTTTAGTCAACATCGTTTGATAGCAGCCAGTGAACAAATCATGAAATATCTGGTCAGTCAAATGTCTTTGGTTTCAGCCATTGGTCAGTCTTGCATTTATGCACTCGGAATGGTAGCCTACCATAAAAGGTAAAGGGACCCCTGACCATTAGGTCCAGTTGTGACTCTGGGGTTGCGGCGCTCATCTCGCTTTATTGGCCGAGGGAGCCGGTGTACAGCTTCCAAGTCATGTGGCCAGCATGACTAAGCCGCTTCTGGCGAACAAGAGCAGCGCACAGAAACGCCGCTTACCTTCCCGCCAGAGTGGTACCTATTTATCTACTTGCACTTTGACGTGCTTTCAAACTGCTAGGTTGGCAGGAGCAGGGACCGAGCAACGGGAGCTCACCCCATCGTGGGGATTCGAACTGCGTTCCTAGCCTACCATAGACAAGGAATAATTGCATGCCACCAAGGGAGTTGACCAGTGGAGATGTGGATAATAATAATAATAATAATAATTTATTATTTGTACCCTGCCCATCTGGCTGGGCTTCCCCAGCCACTCTGGGCAGCTTCCAACAAAGATTAAAAATACCACACCTCTGTGCCCATCTAAGAGACCAAGAAGGCTTTTAGAGGAGGGACAATGGTAGACTCCAGCTTCCATCAGCCTTGAGTAACCCAGCCAGTGCTCAGGGCAGGTAGGAGTTGGGAGTTTAGTGAGACCCAACCAGGTTCCCCATCCCTGGTTTATGCCTTTGCCGACCTGATGACCTTGAAGATATTTTGGACTACAACTCCCATCATCCCTAGCCTGCAAAGGCTGATGGGAATTGGAGTCCAAGCCATCGGGTTGGCGAAGGCTGCTGTAGATAATTGCAGAAGTGGCCTTCAAAATGTGAACGCAGAGCCCAGGCAGAGGGAAATGCTCAGAAGGAATGCTTCACCATAGGCATGACCTTAACAAGTTGTGAAAATTTTATACCGTGTCTTGATGGCCATTTTATAGACCTACTACGGATCGTCTCCGCTACAGTGTATCGCAAGCTTATTCCTAATTTTTCCAGCGGCAAATGGTTCTACATTACAGTGGTGCCTTGGTTTAGTTTATGAACAACTTGGATTAATAACACTGCAAACCTGGAAGTAGGTGTTTTGGTTTGTGAACTTTGCCTTGGAAGTAGAATATGTTCTGCTTCCTGTTGAGTGTGTTCCATTTGTAAACTGAGTCCCCCGCTGCTATGGGAAAGCACACCTTGGTTTAAGAACACGTTGGTTTAAGACTTCTGGAATGGATTAAGTTCGTAAGCCAAGGTACCACTGTATAGGTGATAAGGTTATCCACAGCTGGGAAACAGCAAATTGTTGCAGGTTTTGCTAACCTCCTGTAGCTTAATATGAAATCCTAGGAGATCACCAGGAGCACCATATGGGTAGTTTCGTGGCTGATATTCTCAGTTGCATTTTGACCATATTTGCAAAAGCATTGAATTTGACAAAGGATCTCTGTCTCAGTGGAACACATTTCTGTTCCTTCCCCTGTGTAATAAAATCCCAGAACACTAAAATCTGGAATGAATTTTTGATTTGTGCCAGGCACTTGCACTCATAGCTGTCAACTTTTGCCTTTTCTTGCGAGGAATCCTATTTGGAATAGGGGAATTTCCCTTTAAAAAAGGGAAACGATGACAGCTATGCTTGCACTCTGCCTTATTTTAAGAGACTGGGAATTGGTCGTTTCAAGGTTTTCACCTACTGCTAAGGATGCCTGCTTTATACCCTCCCAGTCCCTAAGGACGACAGAAACAGGGCCTTTTATTACTATATATTTGCTGATCCCGAAGCTCTGAGGTAGGTAACGCCAATAGTACAGTATGTAAGACTGGATGCATTTACAAAAATCAACACAATAATTTTTTTAAGTTCCCCCATCATGTTATATACTGTATTTCTTCAACCCCAAGTAAGAATGCAGCGTTGATGTGACTTGATTTTGTATTTGCCACTCATTATGTTCCAGTTTCCTGTTGATGTGGGTTTTTCGAGGTAGTCTGTATGGTTAACCATCTAGTATTAAGATTACAGTACAATAAATAAATATTGTGATACTAATAACTCCATTGCATATACAAATCAGCATTTATAATGTGGATACTTAAAAAAAAAAATCCCATGTTGAACTAGGTGTGCAAAAAAGAGTTGGCCTCAATCAGTCATAGTTGAAACTGATATGGAACTAAATCAGAAAAAAAAAATATTTTCACTTTCAAGTAATCTGCCAGTTGTTGTTTTTTTAACCTTATGCCACGCTCCCACCAAAAGTGGAGTTGTTGGCAGTAGCCAACTGTCTTCAATATTGTAAACCTTCCTGTTATAATCCTGTATCTTTTAAGAAACATAACAGAGGTTAAGATCAGTTGGCCAAAGCTGAGTGCAAAATGCAAGACCAGACATTGTGCACAGGTTAAAGAAAGGAGAAAACGCTGTTAGCTTGGAAATCTGGGTAAGCTAGTTGTGGTTACATGGGGGCAAAGTTATAATCTTTGTTACCTGAAGACCACCACCCATTTCATACTGAAGGACAGACCCTCAAAGGCATTGCTAGCAAGGACTGAGATACCTGTGAACAAGGTATGGCTTTTCTCTCTCTATAGAAGGATCCAGATAGTGTTAGCTTGTACTCTCTCTTCATCTTGGCCAGCTGAATTGAAAGGAGTTAATTTTGGAAAAATATTCTTCTGTCTGGATTAACTCTCCCTTTGAGCTTTCTCCTTTTAATTTGCTTATTGATCTGTTTTGTTACATCTCTATGTCTGCTGTTCTTATCCTTGTATTATTTCTTCATCTATTATCCCTGTAGACTTGGGCTTTTCAATTTGAATTTATTGTATTCCAGTTTCTTACGATAGTCAATAAAGTTTGTTAAAATGTATTCCAGGTGTCTTGTCTGTCACGTGGCAACATCAATCCGAACCTAAAAGGGAAGAGAGTTGGCTCTTTCTCATATAATACTGCTACTACGCTGATAATTTGGTTCCATGGATAAGCTGGAGGGATGGAGAATCCATGGTCCTTCAGACACTGGGCTCCCAACTTTCATCAGCCCAGTTAGTGTGGCCAGTGATCAAGGATGATGGGAATTGTAGTCCAACATAACGGGAAGGCTGCAGATTTTCCATCCTTAAATTAGCACCCCCCTGATTTGAGTTGCTCCAGACTGATAAGTAAAGGTAAAGGTACCCCTGACTGTTAGGTCCAGTTGCAAACGACTCTGGAGTTGCAGTGCTCATCTAGCTCTATAGGCCGAGGGAGCCGGCGTTTGTCCACAGACAGCTTCCGGGTCATGTGGCCAGCATGACTAAGCTGCTTCTGGTGAAACCAGAGCAGCACACGGAAACACCGTTTACCTTCCTGCCGGAGTGGTACCTATTTATCTACTTGCACTTTGGCATGCTTTTGAATGGCTAGGTTGGCAGGAGCTGAGACTGAGCAACGGGAGCTCACCCCGTCGCAGGGATTCGAACCGCCAACCTTCTGATCGGGAAGCCCAAGGCTCAGTGGTTTAGACCACAGCGCCACCCATGTCCAGACTGATAGTTAGGCACATATTTATTGGAGAACAGAACTGATTTCCGTACCCTTCCCTAGTTCCACAGCTCAAGTGCACAAAATTCATATATAACCCGAAGGGTTCTGTGGATTTAAATCACATGGACTTGTTCTTTCTTACGCTTAAAAAGGCCACACACACACACACCCTCCCTGCTCATAAAAGGAAGCGTGTTCTTGAGTGATCAGTTGTGTGCTTATATAAGTGCATCAGCGTGACTGGCAGAACAATCCTACAAAAGCAGTCACATTCGGTGGTCTTACTCCTGGGTAAAGAGGCACAGGATTATAACCTGAATTACCTTCTGAGATCCAAGTAGACTCCGGAAACCATGTTTAAGCTAACAAAAAAGTGCTGGTTACGCTCTTAACCAGGGATCAGCAAACTTTTTCATCAGGGGGCCGGTCCACTGCCCCTCAGACCTTGTGGGGGGCCTGACTATATTTTGAAGAGAGAAAAAATGAATTCCTATGCCCCACAAATAACCCAGAGATGCATTTGAAATAAAAGCGCACATTCTACTCATGTAAAAACACCAGGCAGGCCCCACAAATAACCCAGAGATGCATTTTAAATCGAAGGACACATTCTACTCATGTAAACACACACTGATTCCCGGACCGTCCGCGGCCCAGATTGAGAAGGCGGTTGGGCCGGATCCGGCCCCTGGGCCTTATTTTGCCTACCAATGCTCTTAACTGTTTGTCTGCCAGCCTACCTTTAAATAGGTTGGGGTGTGTGTGTGTGTGTGTGTGTGTGTGTGTGTGTGTGTGTGTGAATTTAAGCCCCCTTTTCCCCTCTAAATAAATATTTGGCTCTAAACAGTAGTACCCTTGACTGTTTGGTCCATCATTTTATTTTCTGCTGGTGTGCAGCGTTGCAAAGACAGCTTCCTTGCTCTGGCAGCAAACAGAACTATCCAGCTATGTGCTATATTATGATGCTTATTTACCTAAGAACATAAGGAGGGCCTACTGAATCAGGCCAAATGCCCATCTAGTTCACCATTTCGTTCTCATAGTGGCCGGGCAGATGCCCACTAGCAGGACGTGAGTGTCTAATCCTCTTTTAAAGCTATCCAAATTAGTGGCCATCATTGCCTCCGGTGGGTTTCAGTCTCATCAAGGTTGTCCAAAGTTCTCTCCCAAAGGATCCTCTCTTCTCTTTTTGTTCTGTTATTTTTGGGGTGTGTACTTATCACCAAGGAGCTGCACATTTTATACCTGCACTGCCTGGTATGTATTAGGTAAGGTAAAGGTAAAGGGACCCCTGACCATTAGGTCCAGTCGCAGACGACTCTGGGGTTGCGGCGCTCATCTCGCTTTATTGGCCGAGGGAGCCGGCGTACCGCTTCTGGGTCATGTGGCCAGAATGACTAAGCCGCTTCTGGCAAACCAGAGCAGCGCACGGAAACACCGTTTATCTTCCCCGCTGGGGTGGTACCTATTTATCTACTTGCACCTTGACGTGCTTTCGGACTGCTAGGTTGGCAGGAGCAGGGACCGAGCAATGGGAGCTCACCCCATCACGGAGATTCAAACCGCTGACCTTCTAATCGGCAAGCCCTAGGCTCTGTGGTTTAACCCACAGCGCCACTCGCTTTATACATAACAAATTTTGACGTTTTTCTTGCCACCAGTCCATTTAAAATACTTAAACAAACCCCAAAACAATATAAGAACAGTAGCAACAGTACAATACAGCAACAAAAAGCAGCAAAATTATTTGTATTGGATTTTGAAAACTTCTACCCGGCCAAACTTCCAAGGTGGTAAGGTCTCTCAATAAGTTATGGTGCCAAAATAATATTTCATGAGATAAAACAACCCCCAAGTTAAACCCCATCTTAAAAAGCAGTACACTTGAAAACGTTGGCAGCATTAAGATAAATTCAAGTTTTGATGGATGTTAATAATGGAATACTGAATGGTTTAGTTAGTTTATGTAAAATATGCAGGAACTTATTACAGTGGTACCTCGGGTTAAGTACTTAATTCGTTCCGGAGGTCCGCTCTTAACCTGAAACTGTTCTTAACCTGAAGCCCCACTTTAGCTAATGGGGCCTCCCACTGCTGCTGTGCCGCCAGAGCACGATTTATGTTCTCATCCTGAAGCAAAGTTCTTAACCTGAAGCACTATTTCTGAGTTAGCAGAGTCTGTAACCTGAAGCGTATGTAACCCGAGGTACCACTGTATATGCAAAATGAACCATGGAAAGAGAAGAAGAGGAGTCACTGATATTTTAGGGTGGCTTAAATGAATAAATTGTAAAACAGAGAAGTTAATAAAAATTATATACAAATAAAGCCGTAAGAACAAAAACAACAGAATAATAATGAACGCAGCCAAGAGAAAATCATCAGTCTTACGGCCCTTTCAGTCAGCTGTGTGTGAAATTGTATAGTCAACCAAATCATAATACAGTAATCAAAAGGCATCCTAAAAGCATACAACTTGAATGATACAAGTATCAATATGGCTTTACTGCTTAGCAGAAGGAGAAGAGGCCTGAGCAGAAAAGGTCCTGTCCCACTGGACCTCTGATGTTCAGTGACAACCTCAGCAGTCAAGGAGGCTCATATGGGACAAGGACAAGGAAATCATGATACCCTCAATCTTAGGTCATTTAGGGCTTTAGGCTGCAATCCTATTCACGTGAAATAAGAAAAATAAGGTTTTATATATATAATAAATGTTCATGGATGTGCCAGGCAAACACGTACATAAATGGTGTTTCCTGCTTGGCAGGGGGTTGGACTCGATGGCCCTTGCGGTCTCTTCCAACTCTATGATTCTATGATTCTATGTATGGGCCACGTGTCTGAGGCAGCACAGGAGGGCAGCCTTGGAGCCATTTTGGCTCCCAAACTGACCAAATGTTTTCTCCGCAAGGTCAAAGGAAAAAGGAAAAGCCTCTCCATTGTCTTTTCATTCACAAAACCTGTCTTAAGGGTATATCTGTTTATGAATAGGGTGAGCCTGTGACCTGGCTCAGGAACTATTTGTCACTACAAAAGACTAGCCAGGCTCCCCAGGATATCCAATCAAGTAAGCATTAACAGGTAACCTGCCAGACAGGAGATAAACAATGCACTCAGATTTCTGTTGTAGACCGTCCCTTCTGTGATGTAGGCATGATGTGTCTGGGGGTGGTCTTGAACTCCAGGGTGGGCAATTTAAAATGTCTATATAAGGGCGGGCACACCTTTGTTCGGGGTCCTCCTCCTTCTCCTGCGTGTGAAGGGGGCACCCTGTTGCAACAGTTCAATAAAGATCAGGCTTACTAGCTGCTTTGCTTCTCAGTATTCTCTGGTTGGCCTCTGTTATTTTCTCCGACCGGTGGAGAACCTGCAAAGGACTCTATAAGGGCTCTTGTGTCCCCCATAAGGGAATAAGGGCAGATTTTCGTTGATTACACACGTTTAACCTAAGAGTCAGTCTAACTCTACACAAAGCAAAAACTCGGGAGAACTGCATTGTGAAAGTCAAAAGCATACCTTGCATTGGACCTGGGAATGATGGAGATGGTACAATATAGGGGTTACATTCCTGAAACTGTAAGCCCCCCCCCCCCCGGTTAACTGAGCTCTCAGGGTAGCAGACCATATTCTGAACTGATTTAAGTCTCCAAATGGGTCCTCAAAGACGGACCCATGCAGAGTGCATTGTAGCAATCGGCTGAGAGACCTGATCTATGCAGTAGAAGCCATTCCCTCCGAGATGGATATGGATCCACTGCAAAGGGGAGCTTCGGTTTCCTCTTTTCCCAAGAGGAAGGGCTTCTGCTGAACCGGAGCAAGCGCCTCACACACCCTGGAAAGAGTCGTGCCCCTTCCACGTCGGAAGCTGCCCTGTAAAGAGGCAGACCGTTGGTCCGTCGACCCCAATACTGTCAACACGGACTGGCAGCAGCTCCCCAGAGTTTCAGGCAGGAGTACATAAGTACAAATGTATTTCTGGAAAATTGAGTAATATGGACATTTAATAGCAGAAAAAAATATTTATAAAGAGCATTTGTACCCCTCTCTTCAGCCAGAAATGCTCTCAAAGTGGCTTACATTCGGACCATTTTTTTCTTTAGTACAGGTTAGGTATGCTGAAACCAAAATCTGTATGATTTTGACCTATTTGGGGGTTTGGGAAACTGACTAGAAGATGAACCCCATGATTTTAAATCTCATGATTTTCCCAATGCACATACTGTAATGTCTTTGATTCGCGTGTACCGCTAATACTCTAAAGTGGATCGGGCTAGTTAAATACGAGTGCAATAAATATGATGTGATCACATAGCTCGAAGCTCATCTATTCCTATTTCGGCCCAGCGGCCGGAGGGTTAATTGCGCGAACACCAGGAAGCAGCGTCCTGGTTGCCCAAGTGAGGGCGGAAGCTTCAGCACGGCTTCCGCGAATCTACTGAGCATGCTCGGGTGACAGACACGCCAGTACCTGCTGTGTTCTGTGCACAGCTTGCGGATCTTTCCGGTTTCCCCACGTTACAGCTGGCGGGTGAGTAAAGGAAGGTAAAAGTGCTGCTGGGGATCTTGGAGATCTGTGGGCATGCGAGTTCTCCCGCACCTGCAAGGCTCCGGCACTTTTAACAGATTGCACTATAGGCAAAAAAATTAGCACGTGCGGATCTCTCGCTCCACCTGGACTAATGTATTGTTTAAAAAAATCTGTCACCATTGTCCCTTCTCACTTTTGCAGGGGATTCGTTATCGTCCACGTTTCACTCTGGATTGTACAGTGGTACCTCAGGTTACATACGCTTCAGGTTACAGACTCGGCTAACCCAGAAATAGTGCTTCAGGTTAAGAACTTTGCTTCAGGATGAGAACAGAAATTGTGCTCCAGCGGCACAGTGGCAGCAGGAGGCCCATTAGCTAAAGTGGTGCTTCAGATTAAGAACAGTTTCAGGTTAAGAACGGACCTCCGGAACGAATTAAGTACTTAACTAGAGGTTTAAAAAAATGGGGCAGGGGGAAAAGGCAGGAGAGAGTTCCCACCCTAATTTGTAGAAATTAATAAATTAATAAAGATTTGTCTTTGCTTTATAGTTGAGATTCCTGCATTGGCGGGGCTTGGATTCGATGACCCTTTGGGTTCCTTTCCTATGTTACCTTGTCCAATCGTAGAATTGTACAGCTGGAAGGGACTCCAAATGCCATCTAGTCCAACCCCCTGCAATGCAGGAATCTCAACTTGATCATGCAAGACAGATGGCCATTCAACCTCTGCTTTGAAATCCTCCCAGGAAGGAGAGTCCACAGCGTCCTGAAGGAGTCCACTGTCGAACAGCTCTTGCATTTCTTAGAAGAAGAAGAAGAGGAGGAGTTTGGATTTGATATCCCGCTTTATCCCTACCCTAAGGAGTCTCCAAGCAGCTAACCTTCTCCTTTCCCTTCCTCCCCCACAACAAACACTCTGTGAGGTGAGTGGGTCTGAGAGACTTCAGAGAAGTGTGACTAGCCCAAGGTCACCCAGCAGCTGCATGTGGAGGAGTGGGGAAGCGAACCCGATTCACCAGATTACGAGTCTATCGCTCTTAACCACTACACCACACTGGCTACACCCGCTAACCAAGAAGGAAGCAAACAGTGTTTTGTGTGACTCAACATTTATTGTAGTGAGGAAACTCATACAGAGACAAGGGAGTCAGCAGCGGGTGTTTGTGCCGGTGAGACAGAGATCCTATTACCTCTCTCCAGAATTTGTTCTTGCTGGTCTTCCTTATACAGGTTGTAGAAAACATGTGTTCCACATCCTAAACACATTACCAGAAACTTAATGCCACCAAAATGCATCCCACTTACATGGGAGGCATTGAGACCAAGTGATTATAGCTATGCCATAGTCCCCTTTATTCAACTACAACCTGTCAGGTCAAGTCAGGTCAAACAACCACAGGGCAAGCAGCATTAAAGGAGGAGTGAAAGTCTGTATTTTTGCCTGTTGGACAGGAGAAATGAATTTTAGTAGGTTGGTGGTTCTCAGCCCTGCGTGATAAGCTTCCATTCCTGATTCACCAACTCTTTGAAGCTCCTTTGTATCCAATCACCCTCAGCAATAGTACATGCCAAGAATTAACTTGAAAAAGGGATTCTGGATAGACCTCAATAACTCATCAAGTTCCTACCTGGAGGAGGCAGGTGTGTGTTTATTTTGCAAGCGCTGAAAGAAACTGCAAGTGGGACTCTGAAGACCTGCAGAATCCGGAACGACTTCGGGGTCTCCACAAAGACTGTCTCTGACAATTCTTCAGTGACTCTGTTGAGAGATGAAGAGCAACAATTGCATAGTGGGATCTTTCTAGCTGAGCATTCTATTTTGGAACAGTGACTTAGATGCCTCCAGAACCTCACAAACAACCCATGAAGATGGTGGAACTTCTGTTTACAAAACCAACCCAGTACCGATGCCAAGGACAGACCAGAGCAGGAGCAGCCAACATGGTGTGGAAATGTGGACTATGACTCCCATCAACCCCAGCTGTGGCCAATGATCAGGGGTGATGTAGCCCAACAACATTTCAACAGGGTACCACACTGGGTACCTCTTTAAACTAGAGAAAGAAGAGCAGATTCAGATTATGGGTTTGGGGCCCGATTGATAATAATCAGGTGGGAAAGTTGCCAAGTAGAACAAAAAGTTGGGGTTCCAAGCAACTATTCTCAACGTTGCCAACAATGGCAATGCTCCTGTAGCTTTTGCTCTGGCTAATGCAGAGCCGGCTGGTACACGTGACAAATGAGAAAAAGAAGTTTGGGCAAATCTGATGCAACCCCACCCTCTGGATACATCCTTTCTATCAAGGAAGCATTAAACTACACTGGCTCCCAGTACATTTCCAAGCACAATTCAGGGTGCTGATGTTGGCCTTTAAAGCCCTAAACGGCCTCAGCCTGTATACCTGAAGGAGCGTCTCCACCCCCATCGTTCAGCACCGAGGGCTTTCTGGCGGTTCCCTCCCTGCGAGAAGTAAGATTACAGGGCCTCCTCGATGGTGGCACCCGCCCTGTGGAACACCCACCCCTCAGATGTCAAGGAAATAAACAACTACAGTGGTACCTCAGGTTACATACGCTTCAGGTTACAGATGCTTCAGGCTACAGACTCCGCTAACCCAGAAATAGTACCACGGGTTAAGAACTTTGCTTCAGGATGAGAACAGAAATTGTGCTCTAGCAGCGCGGCGGCAGCAGGAGGCCCCATTAGCTAAAGTGGTGCTTCAGGTTAAGAACAGTTTCAGGTTAAGAACGGACCTCTGGAACGAATTAAGTACTTAAGCCGAGGTACCACGGTATCTGACTTTTAGAAGATATCTGAAGGCAGCCCTGTTTAGGGAAGTTTTTAATGTTTGATGTTTTTAATATTCTGTTGGGAGCTGCCCAGAGTGGCTGGGGAAACCCAGCCAGATGGGCGGGATATAATTTATTAATTATTATTATTACTACTATTATTATTATTATGGCGCCCACCTGAGAGGGGCCGGAACTGAGTTCTGGTGAGTTCCCACCAACCCCGCCCCTGCTTGTAGTATAAATACACACACACACACCAAGTTACCTGGGTTGGGGGCATTCAGCTCGGCCTAGCAAAGTCTCCTTGTTCCGTTACTCCCCTTTCCTTTCGGAACACCTGGTTTGTGGAGGTGCAGATGTCTCTTGAGGGCGGGACGGTGGAAGAAGCCTTTGTTGCACTCATTGCAGAGGAAAGGCGGCTTCTTGGAATGGATCTTCCGGTGCCGGGCCAGCTTGGAGCTGGAAATGAACTTCTTGCTGCACTCGGCGCAGCCGTACGGCCTCTCGCCGGTGTGGGTCCTCTCGTGCGTGTTGCGGCTGGACAGGTGGCTGAAGCACTCGCCACACTCACGGCAGGCGTGAGGCTTTTCCCCGGTGTGCGTCCTCCGGTGCCTGTTGAGGTTCGAGACGTACCGGAAGTTCTTCCCGCAGTGGAGGCAGGTGTAGGGCATCTCCCCGGTGTGGACTCGCAGGTGCTTCACCAGGTCGGAGCTCTGCGCAAAGCTCTTCCCGCACTCGGGGCACTCGTAGCCCCAGGCCGCGCCGCCGGCCTGGTGGTTCCTCTGGTGGATGAGCAGGCTGCGGTGCTGCCTGAAGGTTTGCCCGCACTCGGAGCACAGGAAAGGCATCTCGCCGGTGTGGATTCTCTGGTGAATGAGGAGGTTGGAGCGCTGGGCAAAGCATTTCCCGCACTCCGAGCACAGGTGGGGCCTCAACCCGGCGTGGAGCTGCTGGTGTTTGAGGAGGTTCGAACTCTGGCGGAAGCACCTCCCGCACTGAGGGCAGTGGTAAGGGGTCTCCCCTGTGTGGATTCTCAGGTGAATGGTGAGGCTCGACTGCTGAGTGAAGCGCTTCCCGCAGTTCAGGCACTGGAAGGGCCTCTCGCCCGTGTGGATTCTCTGGTGAGTCAAGAGGCTCGGGCCTCGGCGGAAGCTCTTACCACATTCCAGGCACTGGTAGCTCTTCTGGGCTGGCTGGGCTGTGGAAAGAATGGTGGCCTCCGTCTCTACCTTGATGCTGGGCTGCCCTCTGGCTTCATTGCTAGGGGGCTCCATTGTTCACTGAAATTATAGGGAAGGATGGGAAGTTTGTTATTATTATTATTTGAATTTATATACTGCCCTATACAGCCTTGGTCCAGTATACCTGAAGGAGTGTCTCCACCCCCATTGTTCTGCCCGGACGCTGGGGTCCAACGCCAAGGGCTTTCTGGCGGTTCCCTCACTGCGATAATCCAAGTTACAGGGAACCAGGCAGAAGGCCTTCTCGGTAGTGGCACCCGCCCTGTGGAACGCCCTCCCACCAGATGTTAAAGAGTAGAACTACCACCAGACTTTTAGAAGACATCTGAAGGCAGCCCTGTTCAGGGAAGCTTTTAATGTTTATCCCATGTGTGGATACTTGTTTGCTGTAACTTGTGGAACTCTGAGTAAAATCTTCACTTATTTCCAAAGTTGAGTGTCTGTGATTTATTCTAGCCTAAGTATTTTTGTGGGGAACGTTTGTTTAAAGGTGGGTGAGGGTGATAAAAATCTAAACAAGTTTTAATGTGTTTGGAGCAATCACCATTGTGCTAATTCCACTACGAGAGAGTAAGAATCTCTCAAACCTCTCTCTCCGACAATATTGTGGAGTTTATTAGAAGCGATGGGCAAGAGAAGCTCTTTAAGAAGCCAATAGATCTCTTTCCATGAGTTCCCTGGACTCCAGTTCCTAAAATTGCACATGCCAACCTATACACCTCTTCCCCTTTTATCTAGGCTCCCCATTTAACTAGAGTTGGGGGCAAGGCATTGTCTGTTGGAAACAAGCATGTTTCCCAATAACTTAAGATCCCTGCTCAATCAGGCCTTTGGCTCATCTATTCCAGCATCCTTTTCTCAAAACGGCCAACCAGATGCCTAAGGAAAATCTGCAAGCAGGATCGAAGCATAACAACACCCTCCCTCTCTGTGGATTGCAAGAAGCATTTCTGCTATGGAGGCCAAGCTGCTAAAAGCACAGGAGCCCCTTTGAACCAGAATGGGAAATATTCCCTTTGCCCTGAGCACCCCCAAGCCCCATCTACTACCAGCGCTTCTCTGCTGATGAGCAGACCGTGTTGCTCTCCCCACCTGAGCAGGGGGCAAGGGAGGAGCAGGGAGCAGTCACTTTCTCGTGTGGGAGGCCGCTAGCCCTTTAAGACCAACCTTGGATGACTGGCAACTGAAGCTGATTTGGCGCTCTTGTGCCAAACTGAACTTTTTTTGCAATAGGGAAAGCAATAGGAAAACGCTCTGGAAAGCAAGCTATCAAACCTCCCCACAAACGTTGTGCAAACAAATCAGTTTGCAAGCTGAATAAAGAGGCGGTTTGGAAAACGGTGAACGAGAATGAATGAAATTATGAATGAAGATGGTGCACACTTACATGAGAGTATATGGGGGGGGGTGTTATTTAGCATGCAAGAATAGATGGGGAGGGGAATAAGCTTTGGGTGTGTGTTACAAATAATGAATGGATAAGGAGAAAAAGAGAAAAGGAGTGTCTCCTCTGCACTACTGGCATATGTTCCTCACTATCGCTTCCCCTTCTGCTAATATTGCCCCAACCTTCAAAAAAAGTTACCCTCCACTGCTTTCAAGGGATGGGCCATAATTCAGTGGACGGCATCTCTGCTTTTTTTCACATGCAGAATATTCCAGTTTCAACTCCCAGCACCTCCAAGTAGGACTAAGGGAGAGAGCCCTGTCTGAAATCCTGGATAGGAGCTGCTACCATGGGCCACAATGAGCTGCAGATAGACCAGGGATCTGACTCAGTGGGAAATAACTTCCTGCATTCCTAAGGCAGAAAAGTCAAGGTCTTTATGATAAAAAACGTAGAGTGCAGGAACAGAGGGGGATGGGAACCCCATATCGCAGTGCCTTCAGAATGAAGCAGCCGTGGGACACAGAACACAGAGGAGAAAGCCTTAATATAAGCTACTATTTTTTATCACCTGTCCTTCACAGGTCACAACAATTGAAACGCAATATTCAAAACGGTTTAAAGCAAGCAGAGAAGCTCCCAGTTTGTCTTTTGGTTCCTTAGGGAAACGTCCAGAAGGAACAACTAATCGGAAACAGAGTATCAGCAACAATAGGCAAAGTTAGAAAACAGCACCTCCTTTCAGAGGCTCTCAAATAAGGAGCAGGTAATAATATCTCACTCACCTAAGTCAGATTTTTCCCTCTGTAGGCACTACTGTTTTTTGTTGCCTTCTCTTCTAGGTCAGGGTCTGTCTAGAAGAGACCTAAAAGTGGGACGGGGTGAGTTTTATAGACCTTCTAAGGTGGGGTTGTGTGCTAGCAGGTGGTGGCGAAGGGTTTGCCTCGCAGGAAGGCTTTTCCATTAGCTGGGTCAGTTCTGCAGAAATTTCTTAAAGTAAAGTGACAGAAATGAAAGAGAAACGAAAGAGCGCAAAGTATAATGGATTGATGGTTGATGGGGGTGGGGGTTCAAATCCCTGGAGAAAAGCCCCCTCTCAGTGTGTGCATGCAGAGGATACAAATGCAAGGTTCTAAAAAAATAAAATAAAATAAATCAATATTTTAAGCAGGGTGGGAGATTTCCATTTTTTTACTTTTACACAGGAGCATGAAAGAAAATTTTAAAAAGAAGGGTGAGAGTAAGAATAAAGCCAATTTTTTTTGGGGGGGGACAGATGAAAAACTGTGGGGAGACTCGACAGAGGGTTTTATGGAGTTAGAGATGCCTGCTTAGTGGTACCTGCAATAGGTTAGGAGTTGTCACCTGTTAAAATTAGCCCCCCCTCTTGAAATATTTAAGATATGCAGGATGTACAGTGCAATCCCATGTATTACTTACTCAGAAGTAAGTCCCACCAAGTTCAGTGGGGCTTACTCCCAGGTAAGTGGTCGCAGGGCTGCAACACCAAACAAGTGAAGTCCCTTCTCCCATCACTTTCTCTCATGCCAGGAAAAACTTCACTAGCTGTATATAAGAATGTACACCCATATACCCAGGGGGAAATCCCTTATGCAGATCTTAACATCCTGACTGGGACATAGGGGAGGAGCAACCCTTGCACATATTCCCTGCCCCCCCCCCCATCACTGAATCACAGAATTGTAGAGTTGGAAGGGACCAAGAGGGTCATTTAGTCTCAACATTTTGCAATGAATGTGCATCTCGAACCCACGACCCTGAGATTAAGTGTCTCATGCTCTACTGACTGAGCTGTCACAGCTTTCTCTACCAATTTCTTTTATTGTTCTTGTTTTTCGTACATGCCCCTTGGATACATTTGGTTGCAGGGCAGTTTAGAAAGAAAGAAACCCTATATTCTAAGATATGGAAACTCTTGCCCCCAAAGAACAGACACCACACATTATCAAACTGGAAGTGGGTCTTAATGAAACAAATTAAATTAAATTAAATTAAAAAATTAAAAAATCCTTCCAGTAGCACCTTAGAGACCAACTAAGTTAGTTATTGGTATGAGTTTCCGTGTGCATGCACACTTCTTCAGATACACTAGGTCTTGTACAACCTCTATGCCAACTCCTTGCTCCAGAACAGGAAATCCAAGGCTAGAAGGCATAGGGCAGGCCCAGGCTGCATGAAATACCATATTCTCCCATACAAAGCTGCTCAGTCTCTGAAATCTGCAGGGAGGGGAGGCCCATCAGCCTCACAGACACACTGGGTGGGGGGGTGGGGGGGACGCTGGACAGAGCCCTCTCAGTGGCTGCTCCCAGGCTTTGGAACTCCTTCCCTCAAGAAACTAGACTGGCTCCCTCTTTGTTCTTCCACTGCCAGGCGCAGACTGCTTTGTTCCAACAGGCCTTTGGGAACTGATAGCTTTTAAAGGAAAAACCACACTGTTTTCATTATCTGCCTTTCCACAGAGTTGCTTACAAGAAAGGAGATTCTGGTTAAACATTATGGAAGAACTTTCTGGTCTCTCTCTGGAGGTGGTGGACTCTCCTTCCTAGGAGCAGAGGTTGGATGGGCATCTGTCATGGATGCTCCAGTTGAGATTCCTACATTGCAGGAGGTTGGACTAGATGACCCTCAGGGTCCCTCCCAATTATACAATTCTAATTGCTTTTTGGTTGTTTGTATTTTATCCATGTTAACCAAGTCTGGGGGAAAGATGGGACATTAATATTACCAAGAAGAACAGAGCACACATCCCCACAAACAACGCTTGTCTGATGTGGGGCTGCCCTTGAGACTGATCCACAAACTCCAGCGGGTGCAGAATGCCGTGGTGAGACTTTTTACGGGGTCCCCGCCGCGGGATCACATTCACCCAGTGTTATACCAGCTGCACTGCCTCCCGGTGGAGTACAGGATCTGGTTTAAGGTGCTGGTTTTAACATTTAAAGCCCTATACGGCCTAGGACCCTGGTACATACGGGACCGCCTCTCATGGTATGTCCCACGGAGGACCTTACGGTCTTCAAACAAAAACATCTTGGAGGTCCCGGGCCACAGAGAGGTTAGGCTGGCCCAGTGGTGTAGCATGGGGGGTGCAGGGGGGCTGGCCGCACTGGGCGCAACATCTGGGGGGGGCGTGCTCGCACTAACTAATCTGGTGGAAGAGACTCGAGTGCTAAAATCCACGGGTTAGGGGGCGCAAATTACTTGCCTTGCCCCGGGTGCTGACAACCCACCCTACGCCACTGGGCTGGCCTCAACCAGAGCCAGGGCTTTTTTGGCTGTGGCTCCGATCTGGTGGAACGCTCTGCCACAAGAGACAAGGGCCCTGCGGGACTTGACATCTTTCCACAGGGCCTGCAAGACAGAGCTGTTCCACCAGGCCTTTGGTCAGGGCACAGCCTGACTCCCTCCTTCGGCAATTTTTGCGGAGCTCTGGCCCAATGGTTGCCAGTGGTTTCATTTTGAATTGATTTTAGAATGAAATGATTTTAGAATGCATTTCAATTAATTGTGATTTTATGTAAATTGTGTTACTTTTATTGTTGTTAGCAGCTCTGAGCCCGGCTTCGGCTGGGGAGGGCAGGATAGAAATAAAATTTTATTATTCTATTATTTTTATTATTGTCTGTCAGCCTGTGTTCATGTCCAGAGATCTGGTCTCTTTAGACTGAATGACCAAAAGGCACTCATGCGGCTGCAACTTTCTTTCCGAGCCGGACTCTCTCCCACACACCGAGAAAATTATCCCAACGTGGAAAGCTGTTTCTACACAGCTCCCTGCGTCATTTGCCGGGGGGGGGGGGCAGAGATCCTGGCTTTGTGCATTAATGCAAGAGGGGGGGCAGCGGGGTTGGTGTTCTTAAAGGCGCACGTGCGCCCAAAGTTGGTGCCCCGTCTTCGGGGCGCGCGCCAAGCTGTCCTCCTCCTCGTCCTCCTCCTTCTCCTCCTCTTTCTCCCGGCTCGGAGCTTGGCCGGGTTGCAATCGGGAATGGACAGCCGGCAGGAAGGGGCTGGAGCCCAGCGCCCGAGTGGGAGGAGCCGCTGCGGGAGCGGACGACGCGGGGGCGAGAGAGGGGGCGAGGAGCGGATCGAGGCCGCTGGGCTCCCGAGGCGCTGCTGGGGAGCTTTGCGCGCAAGGCGCACGGTCGGGTGCGCTCAGCCAGCGCTGGGGCCGCTTTTGGAGAGGGCCCCAAACAAGACCTAAAAAAGACCCCTTGGCTCCTCATCTGCTCCCCCCACCTTCCATCCCTGGCTTTACCAGAGCCCGAGGGAGATCGGGAAACTGGCTCTCTCTCTCTGCTCCTTCCTCCCACATCCCCGCGGGGGGGATCTGCCGCTCTTTAACCCCTGAGCAGCTGGAGCGACGTCCGCGGTAAATGCGGCAGGAGAAGAGGGAGACTTGGCGAGGGTCCCACCCCCACCCAAGGCAAGGGGAAAGCGCTTTTCTTCTTCTTTTGCACTCCTGAGGGGGTGGGGGGTGCGACGGGGCGGGCATCTCCCGGCACTCGAGGAGAGGGGGAGGGAGGGAGGCGTGGGATCCCGGGCAGGCTGGGCTTGTGATTCTTTGGGGTACGCGCTGCAGCCTGGTGGGGATGGGGGGGTGGGGGTCTCGTCGCGATGGTCTTCCAGTCAAGGGATCGAGCATCTCCGCCGCTCGCTCCCGTACTTCTTGCAGCATCAGACGTCCCCAGACCGCTCGCTGCACCACTTGTGGGGAATGAATGGACAAAGGAGGAATCGAACGGTGGGTGCCAGTCCGTGGGTGCGAGTAGGTCGCTTCAGGGCAGGGATCTCGGGGGCGAGGAGACGCAGGAAAGGGGCTCCTGTACCTTTAATAGTTGTGTAGCGGAGGTAATGTCAGCAGATGACATTGCTACAGCTGCTGCAATTGCCTTTTCCGCGCTGCTGTTAAAGGCGCACGAGCCCCCTTCTCTCTTTCCGCCTAGAGATCCCCACCCAGCCTAAGCCCTAAGGATCATTCTGTAGGGTGAACAGATGGAGAGAAGGAAAGGGAGTTTGGCCAGGTGCGGCTTGCCTTCCTGGCAGTGCGAGAAAAGCCATAGAGTTGGAAGGGACCCGAGGATCATCTAATCCAACCCCCCTGCAATAAGCAGCTGTCCCATATGGGGATAGAACCTGCAACCTTGGCACTAACAGCACCAGGCTCTGGCCAACTGAGCTATCCAGGCTGAGCCATCCCAGCTGAGATATTGGGACACTTCCCTTGTTTGTCACATAGTTCTAGCCTCCCTTTCTTCCAAGGAGCTCTATGTGAGAAAGGGCTGTCACTCAGTGGGCAAGACACCTGCTTTTCAGGTAGAAGGTCCCCAGCCAGGTTCAGCCACTGACATCTGCAGGAAGGCCTGGAACTCTGGAGAGTCACTGCCAGTCAGAGTAGCCACTAATGAGCTTTATGGAGCTAGACGGTCTCATTCAGCATGATTTTATTTATTGATTTCTATTAATAATTTCCACATAACAAATTATCAAAACATATCATATTCATTATTTTCCCCCTTTTTCCCACTCCTCTTCAAATCCACCCCCCCGAGACTTCCCTCAGCTCCTCTCTCTGATTTCTCCACACATATTTATTCTCTGCATGTTATAAAAATTATACATATCCTTACATTATCTGTCTACCATGTTACCAACCAATATGTTTGTGTATGTTTATTCAAAGCCTGCCAAGGAGTCCAATTCCTTTTGTTGGCCTTTTTAGATAAATTGTAAAAAATCTCCCATTCTTCCTTAAAGTCACAGTTGTCCCAGCATAAGGTGACTTTACGTTCTCTCCTCGTTTTATCCTCAGCAACAACCCTGTGAGGTGGCTTAGGCTGAGACAGCGTGATTGTCTCAAGGTCACCCACTGGGCTTTGTGATGGAGCTGGGCGTTTAAACTTGGTTTTCCCCACGCCTGAGCCTAAATATGAGCCTAAATATGCATGACGCAAACGAATGCCTAGAATCTAGCACTGTAGAGTTGGAAGGGAGCCCAAGGGTCAGACTAACGCCCTGAAAAGCAGGGATGTTTTGCCCACAGCTGCCCCAGCGGCCACCAGCCTTCTGGTTAACAGCCAGACTCACTGACCCATTGTGCCACTATTTCCCCAGTTTATAACTCCTCCCTCCCTTTCTCTCTGCTGTCTCCTCTAGGTTGAATTTCAAATTGTGGGCTCCTCCAGGCAGGGATCTTACTTGCTTGTGCTTTGTGAAGCACCGTGCATATTGATGACACAGTACGACTTAGAAGATTATAAAAATTCTGCAAGAGATTTCCATATCCACTCTCGCCCAGCCTCAGTTTTGTAGCATTTGCTTCTGGAGAACTTGGATTGGCTGTGCAACTAATATGCCTGCACTGTAACTATGTCCTTAGAATTAACAGGGAGAGTAAGAAAAAGAGGGAACTTGTACACTTACTGGGTTAAAAACAAACAAACAGCTGGGTTAACATAAGAAGAGAGCCAGCGGCCCTTCTAGTCCAGCTTCCTGTGTTCACTCTGGCCTAACATTCACCTTTGTGGACCCTGCAAAGGAGGACCTGAGCAGAAGAGCCTTCCTGCTATTTCGGAACCATTACTGTCTCTGACTGTGGAGGCAGGGCATAGCCATAGCTGGGGTTCTGTTTAGCATGTTGAATTGCTAGGCACTAAAAGGACATGGCAGAAATGGGCAGAAAATGTATATTGTATGCTTATAATAATTTATACCCTGCCCTCCCCAGCCAGAGCTAGGCTCAGGGCAGCTAACACCAATAATATCACAGTAAAAACATAATAGGGGGAAAAGAAAAAAACAACAAACCAATTTAAAATACAATTTAAAATGCAGCCTCGTTTTAAAAGTAGCCGATAAATCAAGACCATAAGGGGAGGGAAACATAATGGTCAGACTGAGTCCAAACCAAAGGCTAGGCGGAACAGCTCTGTCTCGCAGGCCCTGTAGAAAGATTTCAAGTCCTGCAGGGCCCTAGTCTCTTGTGACAGAGCATTCTGCCCAAGTCGGGGCCAGTACCGAAAAGGCCCCGGCCCTAGTTGAGACCAATCTAACCACTTGCGACCTGGGACCTCCAAAATGTTGTCATTTGTGGACCTTAAGGTCCTCTGCGGGGCCTACCAGGAGAAGCATAGATACCTCTGGACAACTGATAATGGCGCTTAACAGCACTGTGTTTTCTGGTGGTTCTGAACACCTTGTAAACAAAAGTTTAAATGAAGATGGGAAGGGGGGCAGTAGTTTTGGGGTCTGGGGCAAAAGACCCTCCGGGACTTTCAGGCTCCCTGGGTCACCCTCTAAAATGACACCCCTGTTCAAAGGTATGTCATGGGCATGAAATGGATGAAGGACAAGTGATTTGGAGTAAAATCTCAGACGTGGGGATCTGTTCTTTCCCAGCAGGTGAAAAATGCTAAGCGAGAGTGAGGCACAGACATCTCTCAAAGAAAGAACCGAGCAGGAGATTCTGCAAGATGCTTTGCTGGAAAAACCAGGTGCCGACGTTTCCCAAGGCCTTGATCGAGAGGAAGGCTGTGCGATTCAGTGCAATCCTGAATTGCCGCCGGCGTGCCCGCCAAAGAAGAGGAAGCGCAAGTCCTCCTGTCGTGAGGAAACTGCCCTTGATCTCAGCAAGAGAGCAGTGAAGAAGAAAAAGGTTCCCCAGCCGGCAAAATCCTACAACTGCCCCGATTGCGGGAAATGTTTCAAGCGTTGCTCCCCTCTCATAAGGCACCGGAGGACCCACACCGGGGAAAAACCCTACGTCTGCCGTGTGTGTCTGAAATGCTTCAGCGATGGCTCTGCCCTCGTGAAACACCGGAGGATCCATGCGGGGGAGAAGCCTTACACCTGCCCCGAGTGCGGGAAAAGCTTCTCCCAGAGCTCGACCCTTATCGCACATCAGAGAATCCACACGGGCGAGAAGCCCTACAAATGCCCCGTGTGTGGGAAAGGCTTCAGTGTCAGCTCCAACCTTGTGGCTCACCAGCGGATTCACACGGGGGAGAAACCTTACGAGTGCTCCTTCTGTGAGAAGAGCTTTCTTGTCAGCTCGCACCTGATCAGGCACCAGAGGATCCACACGGCGGAAAAGCCGTACATTTGCCGGGAGTGCGGCGAGTGCTTCACACAGAGCTCTCACTTGGTCGTCCACAAGAGAATCCACACGGGGGAGAAACCTTATCTGTGCGCCGTGTGCGGGAAGAACTATCGGGGGATCTCGGACTTCATTCTGCACCAGAGAATCCACACAGGTGAGAAGCCGTACACCTGCCTGGAGTGCGGGAAGAGCTTCCGTCAGAGCTCCTGTCTAACGAAACACCAGAGAATCCACACGGGAGAAAAACCTTACGAGTGTCACGAATGTGGGAAGAGCTTCAATCGGAATTCGCATCTTACAAGGCACCAGAAAATCCATACGGGACAGAGGAACGCCAGGCAGGTGCTTATCAAATAAAAGTCTTCCGTTCTGAAATGGAAAGTTAGGCTCATTGTCATCACTGGCATTTGGTGAAGAGAAAGTCTAGCTGGTGGACATTTCCCTATCTATTGCTGTAGCCTTTGTTGTACCATCCTGCACCATGGATGTCTCTAAAAGAATCCAAGATTTGCCCAGAACTTGATCTGCTACTGCTGTTAACCTTGTTTGATGAATATGGTTGTTGTTGCCTTCAGAACAAGAGTTTTGGGGGCAACTGTATCCCTGCATCCATTACAGAAAAGCTGTGCTTGCGGACCTGCCGGCTTATAAGTTTTCCTCTTAGACTGTAAGGCGTGAGATGCTCTTAATGGTCTTCCTGGGAATTCATGGAATGTCTTGCTTATTCCTAGGAGGTGAACTTGAAATGGACACTCTCATGATGAGAATTCTAGTCTTCCTTCCTCTGGGGTATTCAAAAGCACCTAGATCACACTGTTTCACATGATAAGCTGGGTTTGAAGAAGAAGAAGAGGAGTTTGGATTTGATACCCCGCTTTATCACTACCCGAAGGAGTCTCAAAGCGGCTAACATTCTCCTTTCCCTTCCTCCCCCACAACAAACACTCTGTGAGGTGAGTGAGGCTGAGAGACTTCAGAGAAGTGTGACTAGCCCAAGGTCACCCAGCAGCTGCATGTGGAGGAGCAGGGAATCAAACCCGGTTCACCAGATTATGGGTCTACTGCTCTTAACCACTACGCCACACTGGCTCTGCACAATCCCTGGTGCAAAATGCTCTGACTGTTACTAGCAAGCCCCTTTTCCGGTCAAGGCTAAGAAGGGAGGATTTGCCAAACTCTACACAATCAAAGGCAGAAGTTGAAGGACATGGGTCTTTGTACATCAGTGGTTCCTAAACCTGTCCCTGCACTGCCTCACCGACCGCCTGGAAATCGCTTAGGGTCTTGGTTGACCATCTACTGATTTTCTTCTGCCTGTTGTAGCAATTGTGCTGTGCTAAACACTGAATGGTTTTTCGTTGCATTTTCATTGCTTCTGTCAAATTGCAATTTGAATGCAATAATATACAATGTTAGAAATAAGAGACGCAATAAAAAAAAAAAATACAGCTGAAAATTACAGCAAATGTTTAACATGCTGCAGACCACCTGAATGAAGCGTGTTGATCACTCGTGGTCCACAGACCACAGTTTGGGATCGCCTCTTCCAGATCAAAAACCAGCTTGCTATATCCAGGAGCAGTATAGCTGTCCGTCCTCTCTAACCTCACCTTCTTTGGGTTGCAATTCTAAATTCCCTCTCTAGGGAGTAAGTTACAAGAAAGGAGATTCGGACTAAACATCAGGAACAACTTTTTGACAGTTAAGAACTGTTTGACAGTGGAACGGTCTCCCTCAGGAGGTGATGGACTCTCCTTTCCTTGGAGGTTTTTAAGCAGAGGTCGTATGGCCGTCTGTCAGGGATGCTTTAGTTGAGATTCCTGCATTGCAGGGGGTTGGACTAGATCAGTGTTTCCCAACCTTGAGTCTCCAGCTGTTTTCGGACTACACTTCCCATCATCCCTGACCACTGGTCCTGCTAGCTAGGGATTATGGGAGTTGTAGTTCAAAAACAGCTGGAGCCCCAAGGTTGGGAAACACCGGACTAGATGACCCTTGGTATCCATTGAAGCTCTACAATTCTGTGATTCTGTCTGCTGTTCTTAACACCCAGGAGACTCTGTAGGGGAGAAGGCATTTGGGGCTTGAGCCACTTAGGGCTGCAAACACTATCATCAGCATCTTGAGTTTTGCCTGGAAGAAGAAGAAGAGTTTGGATTTGATATCCCACTTTATCACTACCCGAAGGAGTCTCAAAGAGGCTAACAATCTCCTTTTCCTTCCTCCCCCACAACAAACACTGTGAGGTGAGTGGAGCTGAGAGACTTCAGAGAAGTGTGACTGGCCCAAGGTCACTCAGCAGCTGCATGTGGAGGAGCGGGGAAGCGAACCCGGTTCACCAGATTACGAGACTACCGCTCTTAACTACTACACCACACCGGTTTTGGAAACAAAGCGGCTTGCAGAAAGCTTTGGTGAAGAACAGAAATGGCAGGCATTTTGCATCTTGTTATTGATCCATTGACATTGATAACGACCTGTATGCCACCTGATGCCAATCGCACTTACACTGAAGTAACTTCCCCTGACCTCGCAGAAGCAAATACAGTTGAGATGACAGCAGGAATTGTGGAGGCTTAGGGGATGTGGAGTATATTATGTGGAGAACTGGTTGGTTTATCTTACTGTGAGCAGTGAAAGATGAACAATTAAAGAGACGTTTGTCAAAGTAATGTGATTATGATCTTTCTGCAGTGCCTTTAACAAATGCATCACAGACAAAACATGCAGCTTGTGTCATCTCCATGCTGGAAAAGCTGCATCTGTTGAACCTCTGCCTGCTATGCTGGTGCTAAAGGATGGAACAAACAAACCAGCAGCCCTAGTTAGTGCAAAAGCATTTAACTGTTTCCATTCCTGTGGAGCACCGATGAAAATGATTGAAGCACATATTTTCTTGCACCTGTTATTTTAGAAAAAAAACGAACTAATGAAACTCCACTCTGAAGCAGAACAAAATATACAATATCCATGTTCAGGTTCTCTAAAGTGATGGTTCTCATTCACACTGTTTAGGAATGTTATCAGTTTGGATTGTGGGGATTTGTGTGTGCATGTGTATTTTCCCTTTCAGTTTTTATGCCTCCCTCCTTCATTTGTGGGGAGATAAATGTGACTGGACTCCTTACATTATTTTGGGAAGATTTGAGTTTTAAAAAACCATGCAAGCTGTGAATCTTGTCACATTTACAACGGTCACAAATAACCATAAATTGTATGATCATTCAATAAACAAATGCAGTGCTTTATAGTGTGCTTTGATTCTCATAATAATCTTCCGAGTAAGGATGGGGGAATGAGAATTCCTGGATCTCGATGAAACCTACAAAACGTTGCCAGATTTGAAGTGGGAGGTTTGTGCTGTGCTTTTCAGTTCATGGGAAAGTGAGAAAGGAAGTGCCCATAAGAAGAGCCCTGCTCCATCAGCCTGGAAGCCCAGCTAGCGCAGCATCCTCTTTCCTGCAGTGACCAATCAGAAGCCTCCAGGAAACACACAAGCAGGGCATGAGCACAGTAGCCTCCTCTTGCTGTTGCTCCCCAGCAGCTGGCATTCAAAGCTTTGCTGCCTCTGATCCTGGAGGTAATAATGATAATGATAATAATAATTTTTAAAAAAATTATTTATACCCCGCCCTCCCCAGCCAAGGCCCGGCTCAGGGCGGCTACCAAGCAATAATAAAAACAAGATTAAAATACAACATTAAAATATTAAAATGCAGCCTCATCACAGGAGGAGAAAGGAGAAAGGAAAAAGAAAGAGGTGGAGGGAATCAAATTGGCTCCAAGCCAAAGGCCAGGCAGAACAACTCTGTCTTACAGGCCCTGCAGAAAGAAATCAGATCCTGCAGGGCCCTGGTCTCATGAGGCAGAGCGTTCCACCAGGCCGGAGCCAGTGTTGAAAAGGCCCGGGCTCTGGTTGAAGCTAATCTATATATATTATATAGATTATATATAGATTATGAATTATAAATAAAATAATAAGTTTTATTTATACCCCGCCCTCCCCGGCCAAGACCAGGCTCAGGGCAGCTAACACCAGGTATAAAAACAATTGATTAAAATACAACTTAAAAACAAGATTAAGATACAACATTAAAATGCAGCCTCATTTCAGTAGAAACTCAAATCAAAAACTTTTTGGGGATGAAAACGTCAAATCTTCACCAAGGCCCACTATCCAGACTGGTCCTACGTGGGCCAGAAAAAAGCCAGGGAAGTCCCCAGATAGGAGTTCCATCACAGAAGGAGAAATGAAAAAGGAAAGAGGGGAAGGGGATCAAGTTGATTCCAAGCCAAAGGCCAGGCGGAACAACTCTGTCTTACAGGCCCTGCGGAAAGAAATCAGATCTCGCAGGCCCCTGGTCTCAGGAGACAGAGCATTCCACCAGGCTGGAGCCAGTGTTGAAAAGGCCCTGGGCCTGGTTGAGGCTAATCTGACTTCCTTAGGGCCCAGGACCTCTAGGGTGTTGCTATTTATGGACCTTAATATGATACCCTTGGCATGACTAGTAACCATGTATAGACTTGTCCAATTCTCTCTCTCTCTCCCCTCCTTCTTGAAGTCCTGCAACTTGGGACTCATCTACACAGCTGCAAACAAAATGTTTTAAATGTGTTGTAAAGTGCAGTATACAAATGTGATGCTAGATGGCGACAGTGAGCTAGGCAAAATTCAATATCTTTTTCAAAACCTTTTTTAAAAAAAGCATTTTCACAGGGTTTTTTTAATAGGTGTGTAGATTCCATCTTGGTGGCCATCACTGCCCCAGCTCAGGGGCAGAATGTCTGCTTTGCATGCAGGCAATACAAGGGTCCAATCACTTTCATTTCTAGCTAGGGCCAGGAGAGGTTTCTGTCAATACAGTACTGAACTTAATAGATCAATGATCCAACCTGTGCCACACATGTCCCTGAAAAATGAGATAGAAACTTATGCAGGACTCACATTGAGGGTTGTTCAGAAAATGTTTAAACGGTTGATTCAGACCACATCAGCGGTTTCTTTGGGCAGCCAAGAGAAGACCCATTTATTATAAAACAACAAAGAAATTAATCATCAGCTGGATAATATGGTGCAGCATAAACATAAGGTCACAGGTGCATTTAAACCAATAGCTTAACGCATTCACCTTCCTAGCCTAAAGAAATGAGAGACCCTAGTCTACAAGGAAAATTAAGTGTCACTGGAGTTATGTCACTCCTAGGAAATAGAGAAAGACTGCAACATTTCTACCTACAATGTGATTGGCAAGGCTCTTGCCATGCCATTCATTTTGTTTCATAAAATTTATATACTGCTTGTTTTGTTTTTTGTTTTTAAAAACAACAACCACAACCTGAAAGCGGTTTATAGATGTGAAATACGGTATATGGTAGAGTGGAGAGGAAATGTATATGCCTGAGTGCATGTGTTTGTAAGTGTGTGATGCAGCCAATAAAAGAGGCAAGGATGAGGACTTCCCATACTTGGGAATGTGCTCTTGAAACTCATAAGCTCTGCCTAGGGCAGTTGCTCTGAGTTTTAGGGATGACAGCCATAGAGAGAAAACTCAGCATTTCAGTCCTGTGGCTGCTCCTAATAATGAGAGTGATGATGACTGACTGAATGGGTGAAAGGTTCTCCCTTTTGTAAGATTTCAGACTTGATCTGTGCACATGGAAAGGAGGAAGCAGTTTGTTGAAGAAGAAGAAGAAGAGTTTGGACTTGATATCCCGCTTTATCACTACCCGAAGGAGTCTCCAAGCGGCTAACATTCTCCTTTCCCTTCCTCCCCCACAACAAACACTCTGTGAGGTGAGTGGGGCTGAGAGGCTTCAGAGAAGTGTGACTGGCCCAAGGTCACCCAGCAGCTGCATGTGGAGGAGCAGGGAATCGAACCCGGTTCACCAAATTACAAGACTACCGCTCTTAACCACTACACAACACTGGCACATAGAAGAGAACGGGAAGGGCTAATATGAGAGTTTGTAATATTCCTTCCAGATGGGCTTCAAGATTATCATCTTGCCTACATGTGGGACAAATTCCAGCATGCAGGGAAGGGAACAAGCTTTACTTTACAAATCCCCAAGTGTCCTAAATGAAGCCTACGAAAGCAGCAGTGCTTGTTTGGAGTCACACTCATCCCCAAGGAAACTGATTTAACGGGTTTTCCTGGTTGCCAGAGGGTTTATCAATGCAAGCACCCTTCTAGTCTCTGCATTGTTGTTGCATTGTGTGCCACAAACTGGGTCAGGGCTACAAAGGGACTGGTTTTCTACTGCAAATGCAAGCAAGACTGATGCCCTGATCCACTGCAACAGACCAAACAAAAGTCAGGAGAAGCGTTCTCCCGCCGCATTTGGTATATGGCAGCTTCCTAAATTCTAGGTGCAAGGATCCAGATATGGCAGAGGAGGAGCCAACCAGGTCAGGTGAGGCAGCTACAGAGGTTGCTGGACCCAGGTCCCAACTTTCAACTCGGCATTGAGCCAGAACCCCAAAAGGCAGAGCCTCCAGGTTCTGCCAAGATACCAGAACCCTCAGTGTCCAGAGACTTTGTGTTCTGCAGTGCTTGTTTGTAGGCACAGGGCAAGAGACCAGCTGAGAACTGACCCAATCTTTGGCACCAGCTCCAGAGGTTGCCCCTTGAAGCTCTCCACTTTCCCAGGAACTGGCGGTGCTGCAATCAGCTGGATGTGCGATGCTATCAGACAAGTAGTCTGCACCCAATGGACCTGTCCAAGGTCCTGAAAGGCCTTTAGATGGCTGTTCTTTTTGTGACCTCTTCCCTCAGGGATGGGGAACCTGTTCCCCAACAAAAAAAGAGCACAACAATATTAAGAAAGGCCCTGCTGGATCAGGCCAATGACCCATCTAGTCCAGCTCCCTGTTCTCACAGTGGCCAACCAGATGCCTGTGGGAAGCCTGCAAACAGAGCCAGAGCACAACAGCACTTTATGCTCCTGCAGTTTCCAGAAGGGTCTCCATTGTCTCCCAAGACACAACAGGGAGCCAGCATGGTGTAGTGGTTAAGAGTGGTGGACTCGTAATCTGGTGAACCGGGTTCGATTCCCCACTCCTCCACATGCAGCTGCTGGGTGACCTTGGGCTAGTCACACTTCTTTGAAGTCTCTCAGCCTCACTCACCTCACAGAGTGTTTGTTGTGGGGGAGGAAGGGAAAAGAGATTGTTAGCCGCTTAAGGGGAGTGAAAGGCGGGATATCAAATCCAAACTCTTCTTCTTCTTCTGCAGTTTCCAGAAGGGTCTCCATTGTCTCCCAAGACACAACAGATGCCAACCAACCAACTTATTATGTTATTATATTCTCCCACACAGAGAGCATCCATGGTGTCTCTTTCTCCCTTGTGGGTTCTCAGAGCTGAGCTGACAGTGAAGCTTCTCCCACGCTAAAGACACCCACAGGGTGTATCTCCTGTGTGACTTTTCCTCCAATCCACCTAGGACTTCTCCCTCTTATGGGCTGAGTCATGAGGGCAGAGCTCTGAACAAAGCTTCCCTCATATTTGCCATACTTAAACCATCTTTCTCCATTTTTTTCATTCAGGGCACTTGTGGCACTTTACTAGGGTGACTGGGTGGGAAGGCAAAGCACACAACAGGCCAACCGAGATGATATTTAAAGCACTTTTTAATCCCACCTCCAAAGTGTCTTACAAAATATTAAAAAACCCCCACACTAATAAAATATACAATTCAACAATGAATCAAGGGTCAGCATCCATTCAACAAAGTGAGTAACTCAAATACCACTTTGAAGTGACACTTAAGTGCTAGCAATATTGCTACCTGGATTATGGATTGGGATTTCCGTAACTGAGCCCAGGATAAAAATTACATTAAAAACCATTTACTGCAACATTCGTAAGTGGCTGCACTTGGAATACTGTGCACAGTTCTGATCGCTGCTTCTCAATAAAAGGATATTGTACTGTTGAAAAGGGTGCAGGAATGACAACCAAAATGATTTGGGCAGGCATAGGCAAACTTGGCCCTCCAGATGTTTTGGGACTACAACTCCCATCATCCTTGACCACTGGTTCTGTTAGCTAGGGATGATGGGAGTTGTAGTCCCAAAACATCTGGAGGGTTGAGTTTGCCTGTGCCTGGATTAGGGGATTGGGGCAACTCCCCTACAAAGAAATATTACAACATTGGAGAGAGGGAATAAATAATTTTGGGGGGGAGTTATAAATAAGGGGAAGTTATGACTGAGGGTTCTAAAAAGATGTGTGATGTCAAGGAAGTAGATGGGCTTCTCCCTTTGATAACTCAGGGTCATCCAATGGAACTGAATGGTATGAAATTCGGGGCCAATGGAAGCCTGTGCTTCTTCACAAGGCAGACAGCTGCACCGTGGAATTCACTGCAGTAAGATGGAGCAGTGGCTGCCAACTGGGACAGCTTTAAAAGAGGATTAGACAAATCCATGAAAGATAAAGCAATCAACGGGTACTAGGAATGGGGTCTAATTTCCAGGCTCCCAGGCAGCAGGCCTCTGAAGACCAGTTGCTGGGGAATGACAAGAAGTGAGGGCTGTCATGTTCATGCCCTGCTTGTAGGTTTCTCATAGGCAGCTGGTTGGTCATTGTGAAGATCGGGAGGCTGAGAGCAGAGAGGCGTTTGTGGACTGAGGCAGCAGGGCTCATTTCATGTTCTCTTTATATGTACAGTGGTACCTCGGGTTACATACGCTTCAGGTTACATACGCTTCAGGTTACAGACTCCGCTAACCCAGAAATAGTGCTTCAGGTTAAGAACTTTGCTTCAGGATGAGAACAGAAATCATGCTCTGGCGGTGTGATAGCACAGGAGGCCCCATTAGCTAAAGTGGTGCTTCAGGTTAAGAACAGTTTGAGGTTAAGTACAGACCTCCGGAACGAATTAAGTACTTAACCCGAGGCGAGGTATCACTGTACAGAGAGAGCGCGAGAGCGCATGAAACACACTCTCCAACTGAGCTATCCAGCTGCTGCCCTGCTTACACATGGAAGACCGTTCCAGGTAGGTAGCCGTGTTGGTCTCCCATAGTCGAAATAAAATAAAAAAATTCCTTCCAGTAGCACCTTAGAGACCAACTAAGTTTGTTATTGGTATGAGCTTTCGTGTGCATGCACACTTCTTGGCTACGAAGGGTCGCCAGAGGAGAAGGCATCCGTCTCTACCATTCGTGATAGTGTTCTTTCTTTTTTTTGGGGGGGGGGTGTCACTTCGGTGCATTCTTTATGCAGAAAAGCGAGATAGCCAAACCAAACCAGACCAGCTTTGCTCGTCGTCCAGAGCACCGATCCCACGACGAGCCTCAGCCGCCGATTGCCCGGGGCAGGCTCAACGCGCAGTTCAATCCTAAGAGTGCTGCTCAGAGGCAAGCTTAACCGGCTCCGATGACCTTAAAAAGAAAGAAAAGAAAAAGAAAAACCCTCCAGCCTCGCAGCACGAAAATGCACCGCGCGATTGGGTTCCCTTGCAGGCGCACGAGGCCATCTTGCGGAGGCGGCCGGGCTGCGTGGAAAAGCCCTTGCGCGCCCAGCTCAGCTTCCAGGGCCTCCCTTGTCCGTAACGCAACATGGCGCTTCCAGGCGGGCGTCTTCAAACCGTCCTTTGGAAGCCTAATATACTGCCTTCCCCCCCAAAAAAATCCCGTCCCGCGCCTGTCTGGAGACCCCCTCCCCGCCCCAAAGACCCCACGGCGGGCGCTGAAATGCGCGCTGCGCAAAAACAGCCGCCCTGTTTGGAGACATGGAGAGCGCCATGCTGTACGGACGAGGGCAGGGCGCAAGGGAAGGGTGGTTTCCCTGGGGTCGGGGAGGGGGGGGGAAGAGGAAGGATTTCCGTTTCCGCTTGGGCGGGGGTTGGAGGAGGTTGCAGCTGGAGCTGGAGGTAAATAGAGCGATTTTTTTAAAAAAAATATTTTTTTAGGGGGGGCCCCGTGGTTCCGGCTTCCCTGCGCGCGCTTCCCCGGGAGGGGAACCCGGAGGCCGACGCAAAAGAGGGAGGGGATCCCCGCTGGAGGCGGCGCGTAGAGGCCCAGCGGGGGGAGGAGGGCGATGGCAGCTCGAGCCCGGGTTCAAAGGGGGGGGGGTCTCTTGGGCGCTGGCAGCCTCCCTTTCCTCGCCTCCGCCGAGGGAGCGACCGACCGCCGGGTGGTAGGGGTACTGGCAAGGGTGGGTGGTTCAGCTCCCGGAGACGAAAAAAGCCCTTATTTAAGCAGAGAGTGGCGCAAAATTATTATTAGTAGTAGTAATGGATGATTGAGATTTCACATAGGGCGCAGCTGAAGACGAAAGGCAACAACAGCAATTGACCGTTTCCATACGGTGCTGCCAATGTTTATGATGTTTGGCAGACGATGGGGAGGTGGGTGGAAATAAGGACAGGTCCCTGCCCCAAGTAGTGTACAATCTACATATTGACCGGGGCTGGGGGAACTGGGGGAGGTGCAGGAGTGAGTGGATAAGGGAAGTACTACTACTACTACTAATATTTATACCCCACCAATCTGGCTGGGTTTCCCCAGCCACTATGGGTGGCTCACAGCAAATATTCTTGGTTCAATAAGACATGTTTGGACTCTGCTTCTGCAGGGAAGAGGGCTGTTGAGGCATGCCCAATGCTTCATAGGATTTAAAAGGATTTGAAGATGGGCAGGGATGGTAGCATCAGAAAGGAAATTGAGGGGTGGTGAGGAGGGTGATTGTCATTTCTAGGCAGCTAGGGCAGTGGGATGATTGTCCCCGTCTCTTACTGCTTTATCTTCCATAATGATCAGAAGCCTTTCAAGAGTTATAGGAAAGCAGCTCTGAAGTTTATGCGGTTTTGATCTTGCAACTCAGAACGCACAAAGAGGGAAGCAGTTTAGGTCACAGGCAAATGATCTTGGTCCTGATAGCTCCAGCAGGCACTATGTGTGTTCATAAATAAACAGCTGATCTGATACGAACTGTGTGCTGTTGATTAGGAGCAGTAGATACAGGACTGAGCTGTGTGTCTCAAGTCACAAGAACAATAGAGTTATTATGGCAACATGTGTTCCCAGAAGCCTAGAAATGAGTTCTTGGCATCTAGCAATCTGGAAAATGTGGATTATCTATCTCGGGCGCTGATATGTTTAGGGTGGGAGAGAATCAACACTGATCAGGAACAAATGGTTAAATATTTAAACGTGATTAGAAATATTTTATGCATTAGGCTGCAAGCTCCCTGTGGCCTCTCCCACAACCTATTCCTATTCCTATCTGTCGTGTTAGATGCCTAGAAGAAAGCAATAAACATTCCTGGCAGAGCTTCAAACCTCTTATAGTTGTGGCAAGCGTGGCAATGTTCTTCATTGTGACATGTACCCATTGTGGCAAGAGATTATCTAGCTACAGATCTGGTGGGCGGCTTCTGTTGTATGCTTGCGTCACTTTTTGTTGAAGCCAGAATAACATTTTCAGGTGCCAGAGGTACATAGGTCCGAATTAAATTCCTAGGCATCATTGCAATTTGTGGTGCAACCGGAATAAGATTGCAAATGTGTAAACGCACACAGGGTTTGCAGCTGGCTGAGTGGGATGTAGCTTTGCTGTTTGCTGCCTTTTACAATATGCATTGGGACGTGGGTGGCGCTGTGGGTTAAACCACAGAGCCTAGGACTTGCCGATCAGAAGGTCGGCGGTTCGAATCCTCACGATGGGGTGAGCTCCTGTTGCTCGGTCCCTGCTCCTGCCAACCTAGCAGTTCGAAAGCACGTCAAGTGCAAGTAGATAAAGAGGTACCACTCCGGCGGGAAGGTAAATGGCGTTTCCGTGCGCTGCTCTGGTTCTCCAGAGTCATGCTGGCCACATGACCTGGAAGCTGTACGCCGGCTCCCTCGGCCAATAAAGCGAGATGAGCGCCGCAACCCCAGAGTCGGCCACGACTGGACCTAGTGCTCAGGGGTCCCTTCACCTTTACCTTTTTACAATATGCATAGTTAACCAGTCTCCTTTTTCATTTCCTCCCCAGCCCAGCCTGCGCTTGACTGCTTCGGTTCTCTCGCCTTTGCTGCTGGATGCGGCCTTGGAGGAGGTGTCTTAAGGGTGTGCTGTAGATGAGGGGGTGGAGGATATGCCTGGTGGGGAATTTTCTCCACCCCCTCCGTGAGTGAGCAACTGCTGCTATGTGCCTCTCTCAGCACCTTCAGGACTAAAGCCCTTTTAAGCTCCTCAAAGAATCGTCTGGCATCCTTTCTTCTGTTCCGGTCAGCTTGTGGTCCCGGGAGGGTTCCCCATCGCTCTCCAGACCAGCGCTGTAAATTTCCGCCTGCTTCCCTTGCCGCGCGTGCCAAATGCATCTTTGCAAACCCAGAAGCCCTGTGCCAATGCTCTGTGGATGGGCCTGGCGTTAGAATGGTGCCTGCCTTTCTGTGACGAGGCCACACCGCCCGGGTGAGGAGGCTGCAGAGGGGCGTCGGAGGCTGGGCATGGAGGACTCTGACCAGAGGTTGGTGCTGGGTATGAACATGGGTGATGGGCGGGAAACACCTCCCGGGGAGCTGAGGATGCCCACCGAAGAGGGAGAGGAGCAGAGGACATCCGTGCCTGAAGCCATCTGTGACGGTGGCAGCGGTGATGCCAAAACTTCCCAGAGGAAAGAAGAGGGACAGGAGGAAGAGGAGGAGCTTGACCCCCGCATCCAGGTAAGAAAAATAGCATTTTTATTATTTTATTTTATTTTATTTTTTACTCTGCCCATCTGACTGGGTTGCCCCAGCCACTCTGGGTGGCTTCCAGTATACAGTGGTACCTCGGGTTAAGTACTTAATTTGTTCTGGAGGTCCATTCTTAACCTGAAACTGTTCTTAACTTGAAGCACTACTTTAGCTAATGGGGCCTCTTGCTGCTGCCACGCCGCCAAAGCACGATTTCTGTTCTCATCCTGAAGCAAAGTTCTTAACCCGAGGTACTATTTCTGGGTTAGCAGAGTCTGTAACCTGAAGCGTAACCCAAGGTACCACTGTATACAGAAACACAATAAAACATCAAACATTGAAAACTTCCCTAAACAGGGCTGCCTTCAGATATCTTCTAAAGGTCAGATAGTTGCTTATTTCCTTGACATCTGATGGGAGGGCATTCCACAGGGTGGGCGCCACTACTGAGAAGGCCCTCTGCTTGGTTCCCTGTTACCTCACTTTTTTCACAGTGAGGGAACCGCCAGAAGGCCCTCGGCGCTGGACCTCAGTGTCCGGGCTGAACGATGGGGATGGAGACTCTCCTTCAGGTATGCAGAACCGAGGCCGTTTAGGGCTTTAAAAGTCAGCACCAACACTTTGAATTGTGCTTGGAAACCAGTACGATACTTCTTCCTGCATTCTCTTGCATGATGGGAGACCTGGGAGGGCCTGGGTTGCCATTCAGTTCTTTGGGGATTGCTCCATGTAAGCTTGTAATCTGGTTTGCTCTAAGGCTGTATTGAAAGTGTGGACAGAAACCAGTTGAACTACTGTGACTCGCCTCTTGGCCCTGCTGCCAGCGAGCCACTTAGCATTTCCAATCAAGCAGGAACAGAATGGCCCAATAGTGTGTTTGTTTTTTTTCCTTTGCCTCAGGGCTAGTTGCCAGCATTTTTGTTTTAGTAAATCCAAGAATTCCTTTGAGCAAAAGTAATCAGCAGTAAGTTTGGCTCTTGGCACCCACCCAGCGCAGCAACCCTGTGGAAGCTAAGTGGGTCCATTTACAGTCATGGGATGAACGGGGGACCATTAGCATTATTTATTGGTTTTCATACCCCGCCCTTCTTCCCCAAGGAGCCCAAGGCGGCACACAAATACATCATTTAAGAGGAAAAACAAGGCAGAAACATTCCAAAACAGGTAAAACCATTTCAGTTAAAAACATTCTGAAAGCAATTACAGATGAAAATGCTCGTCCATCCAGTGATCATGGGGTTGCCAGGAACAGTATGCTTCAGGCACCAGGAAGCTCCCTGCCCTTTTCCAAGTGGTACATTTCCCCCAGTTTAACCTACAGCGCCACCCGCATTCCGGGTGGGTGGGTACCACGCTTCAAATCTGCAGCCCAGTGGAAGGTAGGGACCGCACTCTGGATTTGTGTAGGGTTTTACTCCTTAGCCTTTTCTTCTCCCAGCGATAACCCAAAAGAGTTTAGGATAAGAGTTTTCCTTCTCCCACCTTCCCAGGTTGATGAGCCCCATCTGCCCCTCACTTCCCTTTATAGCATGTGCAGAATGGCACATGGGAGGTGCCAAATGTATTGTCCTGCTTTCTGGACCACATCAGTGAGGCCGAGAGCGGGGTCTTGTCCTCTGGGCAGCTCAGGACCTCCATAGACACTGCCCAGGCTTGCGCCCCAGGGAGGTCACTTTGGTGCTGCTAAGTCAGCGGTTTGACTTCGCCCCCAGAGGCACACTCCATTGTCTCTTGAGACCTCCTGGCATTTTGGGCGTCCCAAGGTGAGGAGGATGTTTTCTTTTTCTTTTCTTTTTTTGATAATAATTTTATTACTTTTCAATTACCGTAATCCAATAATAGCCTCATTATAACAATCCCAAATTAATAATACCAATCACTGAGATACCAAATTATACAATTTAGATGGCCCCACTCCGCATGCTAGAATTGATGGTTTGATGATTTACTTTACTTCTGCGTTCGTAAATTTCAATTACGCTCCAGTCGAAATAACAATCCCTTGTATTGCAACTGCAGTTTTAACAACTTCCATTCAACATTAAACGGTTTATGCAACATTAAATGATTTATACGCCTACAGAAGAAGCATTCAGACTCTCTCCTTGTTCTTCCTGTGTGTGGCAATTATTCTGTCCCTAATGTTTCTTCCTGTCCTTGTAATATATTATGTCTATCCGTTGCTGCTGTTCTCCATCATGCCTTGGGCTGACCTAGTGTCCCATTGTTGTTTCAGAAGTTCTCCATTGCTCCGTCCCTGCTTCATTGTTTTGCAACTTTAGCAGCAGGAGGATGTTTTCTAGCCCTGCTACCTGAGATTCTTGAAGTCAAGGATGGGGGACCTTTGGTGGGCCCACCAAAGGTTGCTGGACTACAACTCCCATCCATTCTGACCATTGACCATGCTGGCTGGGGTTGATGGGACTGCCAAGATGGCGGAGATTTCAAGACTGAACCTGAGTCCCTCTGTGTGCCTTCTGCCTCTACATTCAGGAATAGGAATCGGAGGCCTGACTGTTTTTCTTTCCTGCCTTTCTTTCCATCTATTCATTCTCTGTTGCCTTAGATCCCCAGTTTATATATACATATGCTCTATCTGTTAAGCAGAATATGTCCAGCAAGCAGCTGCATATAATTTTCTATCACTTATTGTGAGGAGTGCAGGTTTCGTCCTAGTAACAATTTGCATGTGTTTACAGGTAGTGCCAGGTACATATGCCGACACCTTTTCAAGAGTTACAAAGTTGAAACTGCGGGGTTTGCTCTCGCAAGTGGCAGTGACAGCCACCAACTTGGATGGCTTTTAAAAAGTAGGAGGAGGATTCATTGATTATATAGTTTTTCCCACCAAAGTGTCTCAGAGCACCTTACATAATAAAAATAGCAAGCACACACACACAAAAGGATTAAAGCCAAATATAAAAACAGAAATGAAACTGGGCCATGATGATGATGACAATTAATAAAAAAAATTAAAAAGTGCTCATCTAAGAAAATATAGAAATCAACACATTCTTTCCCATTCCACTTTAAGAGCATGAGCACAAAAAGAGACAAGGCTATCAATGGCTACTCGCCACAATTGCCACACTTTAACTTCACTGTTGGAGGCAGTAAACTGAGTATAATCATAATAACAGTACCTGTTTATCTACTTGCACTGGCGTGCTTTCGAACTGCTAGATTGGCAGGAGCTGGGATAGAGCAACAGGAGCTCACCCTGTCACGGGGATTTGAACCGCTGACCTTCTGATCGTCAAGTAATAGGCTCAGTGGTTTAGACCATAGCGCCACCCGCGTCCCTATTGCAAGAGGGGAGTTTGTAGCAGTCATGTCTTGCTTCCGGGCGTCCCATTGGTTACTGGACTAGGATGAGTCAGTGGCTGGATCCAGCCACTTCTCTTGGGTTCTTATAGGCCTGCTAGGAAAGGGTTCAGGGAATGAAGGGGCAGAAGTTGTACAAATGTGTCCTCCTGCACTATGCCGGTGCCTGTCTCTTGAGTCTGCCTTTCTCCCTGACCACAGGAGGAGCTGGAACACCTCAATCAGGCCAACGAAGAGATCAATCGAGTGGAGCTGCAGCTGGATGTGAGTAAGGCAGCACCTTCAAAGCAATTTCAGCATCCCTCCCGCTTCCGAACACTTCCTGCCTTCTGTCCCCTCCACCGAGGCTGCGTTATCCCTTGGCAAGTCAGCAGGCAGATGTCCCCAGTTTCACTCACTGCCTGCAACATGGCGCATTTGGTAGAGTGAACTGGGGAGGGAAATTGTCCCTGCAGTTACTTAAATGTATAGGGATTGCACTGAAAATGGCCTTTTCGTGTGGGGTAATTTGTTCCCTCTACTAATGTGACGGTGAAAGATACTTGCGGTAAAACAAAATACAGTGGTGTCCCGCAAGACGAATGCCTCACTAGACGAAAGGGTTTTCCGTTTTGGAGGCGCTTTGCAAGACGAATTTCCCTATGGGCTTGCTTCGCAAGACGAAAATGTCTTGCGAGTTTTTTCGACTTTCCCCCCCTTTTTCGAAGCCGCTAAAAGCCGCTAAGCCGCTAATAGCGCTAATCTGCTAAGCCGTCAATGGGCTTGCTTCGCAAGACGAAAAAACCGCTAGACGAAGAGACTCGCGGAACGGATTCTTTTCGTCTTGCGAGGCACCACTGTAAAAGGAAAATATCAGCTAATAGGTACGACTCAGTTTAAGCTCTGTTTTCTGGCTTCTGTTTGGAGTCGTCTGCAACTCATCCTTCCCCCATGTAGACCTGCCTCATACTTTGAGGACCACGGATGTAATAAGGTTGGGGTGGCAATCAGCATGACCAAATTAGGGCCATTCATTTCAATGGGTCTGTTCTGAATATAAGTTACAGCCCTGTGTCTCAAGGCTGGTTGGTGGTTAGAGACTCCTGTTGTAGTGAAAAGGGTCTGGCCTCAACCAGAGCCAGGGCTTTTTCGGCTGTGGCTCCAATCTGGTGGAACGCTCTGTCACAAGAGACTAGGGCCCTGCGGGACTTGACATCTTTCTGCAGGGCCTGCAAGACAGAGCTGTTCCACCAGGCCTTTGGTCAAGGCACAGTCTGACCCCCTCCTTCGGTAATCCTCACAGAACTCTAGCCCAATGGTTGCCATCAATTTGATTTGAACTGATTTTAGAATGAATTGATTTTAGAATGCTGTATTATTTTACTGTTGTTAGCTGCTCTGAGCCCGGCTTTTGCTGGGGAGGGTGGGATATAAATAAAATATTATTATTATTATTAGTTGTGGTTGTCATAGGAGGGTCCTTGGGGGCCCAATCTGCTGCTCAGTGCAGGATCTGCAGAGTGCAGCTGCAGTATCTCTTGACAGGCAGCTGTCCACCACAACCAGTAGCAGTCTGTTCCACAGCCAAACACATCCTAGCATTAGGAAGCCTCCTCCTGATATTTAGTCGAAATGTGATGGGGTCGTGTTTACTACCTGTTTGCAATCTGCAGCTTCGTGCACCAGCAGTGCACCTCCATCAGGGCTCCACGGATATGGGTGTGCGAAGTAACCATGCGTTCCAGACACCCTGTGTGATCTGCCCTTGTGCATATATGATTCACGCAGCACTTGAGCTCTGTGGGGCCAGCCACGGCACTGCAGCAACCCGTAAAATCCATCTTAGGCATGCATTTAATGCAGGCCGATTCGTTCAACACTGACATACTTTGCGCCATTGGTTTCAACAGGAAGCCCGTACCACGTATCGAAGGATCTTGTCGGAGTCTGCCAGGAAGCTGAATGCTCAGGGCTCCCAGCTGGGGAACTGTATCGAGAAAGCACGCCCCTACTACGAGGCCAGGCGCTTGGCCAAGGAGGTATCTGTTAACATTTCCCTCTGTTTCACCCCTGAAGCTGCCACTATTCTTCGGCTGTTGTAGAGCAATAAATCTTTAAAGGATCTGATTTGGGGGTTCCAGAATTCTCTAAGCTTTATTTTGTGTCATAAATAACCACAAGTCATTGTCAAAGGTGGAAAGAAGCTGCCCCTATGAAAAGTCTCAGTAAACATTCCCTTAAAAGTCCACAGTGTGTCAGAAATAGTTTGCTTTTCCTTCGGAATTCCTGTTTTGCATATTGAACGCCACTCTGCGCTTGCTCATATTTCATTGGGTGCCAGGATTGGACACCCAGCCTTCCACCCGAAGCTGCTTCTTGTGAGCAAGCACAGTGATGGCCGATGTAGGTGCCTTTCCTCATTTGTTTTGAGCGGGGAGGCCTGCACCATATTGTGGGTCCTTTCTGATCTTATAGATGGCAGCCATTTTGTGTTGCTGCTCTCCCACAGTAGCCATTTTGTGACTGGTGCCCACGGCACTTTCTCAAAATTCTGCCTGGTTCCTATTGGCTGCTGACCCCTGTTCTGCATCCCCTGTACCTAAGATTGGAGGCTAAAGGGAGTTGCCACAGGACAACTGATTTTATAAACAGGATTTAAGCTGTTTTATGAATTATTTTGCGTGGGGGAGGAATGGATTGAAAGGCTCTTGGCAGGACCTTGGGTTTTTGAGCTGCTTCTGGCAGAAGGCCCATTCTTTACCTGTGAGGAATAATGTAAACACAATGCTATCAGCAACACGTAATCCTGTTCCCAGCTTTAAACAGCCGGGCTTATCCTGTCCGGAATGGCTTACAGCAGTGTGGAGGACCAAAACCCACAATTAGCAGCTTCAGATAACATGAATGTCAATGGATGACGTGACAATGATGATGTGGGGTGTCTGTCAACATGAATAACTGTATACAAAACAAAACAAAATAGCCGACTTGCACTTAATTAAAACCCTACCCTGTCAGCACTGTTAGAAACTCAGATATATAATCTAATTGCGAAATGGCACTTTAAACCTAGGTTAAGGTCACCACAGTGGGATGGAGTCCCCCCCCCCCAAATGGAGTTGATTATTTATTATTATTATTATTATTATTATTATTATTATTATTATTATTATTATTAAATATTATTATTATTAATTTTAATTTCTACACCACTTTATATTTTAAAGAATAAATCTCAAAAGTGGTTAACAACACATTAAAACATCAAATAAAACAATAACACAAATTCAAACTTCAAGGAAAATATTTCAGATCCTTCTCCCCAGTCGCCAGTCTGGCATCCAGAGATCTCTGCATGGTTGCAATTGGTTGCAAAATGCTCCTGGCGCCTGGCTAATTTCTAACACTGCCTGTCAGCGAAGAGGTATTCTGTTGCAGGCTCTTTTCTGATACGCTAGTTTTATATATGAAGAGATCTACTTTATTTAAAGTAAGGGAGCAGTCGAACGTGCCACCTCCATGTCTGAAGAGCTGCACCATGTAATTCTTTTCCCTGTGTGTTTCAAATCTCCACCTTTCCCTCCTCTCTGATTATAACTCTACGTCAAGGCTGGCCAATGTGGTGTCCTCGGGATGTTGTTGGGCTCCAGCTCCCATCATGCCTGACCGCTGGGACTGATGGGAGTTGGAGTCCAACAGCACCCAGAGGTGGTCTCACATTGGCTAACCCTGCTCTAGCTAGTGTGGGTGAGAGAATTGGGGCGAGGGAGTGCTTAAAACAAGGGGAGAGGGGTGTATGTGTGTTCTGGGGGGAAACAAAAGCTTGGGGGATTTTTAATGGAATTTTCGTTTGCGTTGCGTTTCTCTCCTCCACTCACTACAGGCACAGCAAGAGACCCAGAAGGCTGCCCTGCGGTACGAGCGAGCCGTCAGCATGCACAACGCGGCCCGGGAGATGGTGTTTGTGGCTGAGCAGGGGGTCATGGCTGATAAAAACAGGCTGGACCCCACCTGGCAGGAGATGCTCAACCATGCTACGTGCAAGGTGAGGGGGAAGGCCTACAAGAATTGGGAGCCTGCAACCCTGCGGATGTCGTCAGACTCTTGTCTCCCATCAGCCCCCGGCCAGCACAAGTCAACACTCAGGGATGGTGGCAGCTGTAGTCTGGCCAGATTCAGGGGTGATGGTGGCCCACCAACATTGAAAGGACCAGTGGCGTAGCGTGGGTTGTCAGCACCCGGGGCAAGGCAAGTAATTTGCGCCCCCTAACCCGTGGATTTGCGCCCCCTAACCCGTGGATTTGCGCCCCCTAACCCGTGGATTTGCCCTAACCCCAGTTGTTGCGCCCGGTGCGGCCGGCCCCCCCTGCACCCCCCACGCTACGCCACTGGAAAGGACTGGTAGTCCCTCCAGTGGGGTAGTGGTCTGGAGTCATGGGAGGTTGAAGGCCTGTTTCTATTTCTGAAGCAGGGTCCGTCCCTGTCTTCGGTGTCTTAAAGCCACCCAGCCAGCATGGAAGGGGAGCTTTTTAGTCTTTGGTTGCCCCAAAGCTAGGATTTGGGGACGCGCAAGGTGCTTCAGTTTCAAGACAACGGTGTGCGAATTCTGTGACATTCAGTGGACCTTCGTGGAAAACGCAGCTCAGAGCACTCTTAAGGAAGATACGGAGCACTTCAAATCATGTGCCTGTGTATGTGCACATAAAACAGCAGATCTAGCTGAAAGGCAACACGTGGAGATCTGCACCGATCGTTGCAGGACACCTCTCATTGTTACTGTATAATTATCAGATTATTGTCTAATCTTAGAAGGGGGCTTGGCTGTGAATATCATAAAAAGACCCTGCACTCCTGAATTTGCCACTACGCCCCTGGATACAGATCATACCATCCAACACACTGTAATAATAATACAGTGGTACCTTGGGTTACATACGCTCCAGGTTACAGACGCTTCAGGTTACAGACTCCAGTAACCCAGAAATAGTACCTCGGGTTAAGAACTTTGCTTCAGGATGAGAACAGAAATTGTGCTCCGGCGGCGCAGCAGCAGTGAGAGGCCTCAATAGCTAAAGTGGTGCTTCAGGTTAAGAACAGTTTCAGGTTAAGAACGGACCTCCAGAATGAATTATGTTCTTAACCCGAGGTACCACTGTAATAATAATAATAATAATAATAATAATAATAATAATAATATCAACAACAACAACAATAATAATAATAATTTCTTATACCTTGCCCATCAACAACAAGAACAACAATAATAATTTCTTATACCTTGCCCATCTGACTGGGTTGCCCCAGCCACTCTGGATAGCTTCCAACAAAAAGACAATTCTTGATTAAACATTAAAAACTTCCCTAAACAGGGCTGCCTTCAGATGTCTTCTAAAAGTCAGATACAGATAGGTAGCTGTGTTGGTCTGCCATAGTCAAAACAAAATAAAAAAATTCCTTCCAGTAGCACCTTAAAGACCAACTAAGTTAGTTCTTGGTATGAGCTTTCGTGTGCATGCACACTTCTTCAGATACACTTCAGATAAAAGTCAGATAGTTATTTATTTCCTTGACATCTGATGGGAGGGTGTTCCACAAGGTGGGTGCCACTACCAAGAAGGCCCTGTGCCTGGTTCCCTGTAGCTTCACTTCTTGCAGTGAGGGAACCACCAAAAGGCCCATGGAGCTGGACCTCAGTGTTCAGGCTGAGCGATGGGGGTGGAGACGCACCTTCAGGTACACACAGGCTGAAGTTAGTAAGGTTGGGAGATTCCACATACCACTTGCATCTCTGCCAACTGGAGGAAGAGGGAAAGAGGAATGGCAGATGAAGATGATGGACTTTTCGGAGCTAACCGACCTGACCGGAAGGGTCCGTGACCAGAAGGAGGAGGAGCACCAGGAAGAACGGAAGAACTTCAAAGATTACTTACTTAAATATGCTAAGATAAATTAATTAGAAATACTTGCAAAAAAAATAGATAGGCTAAGGATTTAAATATGTGAAGTTATAGAATATTATGTTTAAAGCAAAGATGGAAAGAAACAAAGATGTTAAGAGGATTAAGTAAATTTTATGAGATTTTGTTTTGGAAATCCGTTACAATGATATATAATGAAATTCAGTCAAGGGAATTTGAGGAAGTCTCTCAACAATGTTATTAAGATTGGATTAAGTACAGTTATGAAGTATGTTTGTTTTTTAGTTTAAAATTTTGGGAAATTAATTTAAAAAATGGGGAAAAATAGAGGAAGAGGGAAAGAATTGGTTGCTGGGGAGGACAAAGTGACTGCAGAGTGGGTGGGAGGTTCCCAGTGTGAGCTTTCAAGGCTTGGAGAGCATCCTCGCTCTGACTTGCCCCTTTCCCGCCCTTCAGGTGAACGAGGCCGAAGAGGAGCGCCTGCGAAGCGAAAGGGAGCACCAGCGTGTCACCCAGCTCTGCCAACAGGCCGAGGCCAAGGTGCAGTCACTGCAGAAGTCCTTGAAGCGGGTCATTGTGAAGAGCAAGCCCTACTTTGAGCTGAAGGCCCAGTTCAACCAAATCCTTGAGGTGAGACCTTCCTCTGGGTCCTAGGACTCAGGCAGCCTTTGTGCCCTTAACAAATGACAGCTCCCAGAATCCTTTGGTGGGGGGATCTGCCACTGTTTGAAGCGAGTGCCTGAGGGTTTAAATGCGTGGTACGTTGAAAGTGTTGTCTATAAGAATAAAAGAAAATTATTATAAATTAGTTTGGAGATGGTACCGTATATTTCACTCTATAGGACGCACTTTTCCCCTCCAAAAATTAAGGGGAAATGTACGTCCTATGGAGCGAATGCAGGCTCCTTGGCTTCAGCGATAGCAACACGAAGCCTCCGAAGCGCAGAGGGAGTGCTCCCTTCGCGCTCCGGAGGCTTCGCGTTGCTTTCGCTGAAGCCTGGAGATCGAGAGGGGTCGGTGCGCACTGACCCCTCTCGCTCTCCAGGCTTCAGGGGTAGCTGCCTGAAGCCTTCAGAGCGCAGCGCGAGTTCCCGCTGTGCTCCGCAGGCTTCAGGTTCCTTTCACTGAAGCCAGGAGAGCAAGACTCTCCTGGCTTCAGCAGAGAGGGAGAGCTGCGCAGCGTCCCTTCAGACAAGCGGGAGGAGAAATGGAAGGGGCTCCGTTTCTCCTGCCGCTTCACTGAAGGGGCGCTGAGCAGAGAGGGGGAGAATTTTTTTTTCTTGTTCTCCCCCTCTAAAACAAGGTGCGTCCTATGGTCCGGTGCGTCCTATAGAGCGAAAAATACGGTATCAGAATAAATCAAACAAGCAAGGAATATTTGGTGTTATGTTGGAGGGGATGCCAGGCAGCAGGGAATTATGTTCACATGTGGTGGGGGTGTAAATATGTACATTTATTATTGGCAAAGGGTGTTTAAGGAGATAACAGAAATAAATCACTGGGTTAAAGCTGATCGAAAGTCCAGAGGTAGCATTATTATCAATTTACAATGGAGTGGAAGGTTCGCAGGCTGTGAAGGACTCACTCATAAATTTATTGACAGCTGCAGAAATTATTACAGCTAGGAAGTGGAAGGGGCAAGCAGAATATAAAATAGAAGAATGGTATAAAGAGGTGTGGGATACAGCTATTAATGATAAATGAACCCATGCCATTAAGGCAGGACGTGGAATATGCAGGAGAAATGAGTTTGAGAAGACATGGAAGCTGTTTGTAGAATGTGTACTGTTAAAATGGAAAGGGGTCAAACCATCGCAAGAGGTGTTGAAATTTTGGGAGGTTGGATAGTTACAATGGAATGGTCTCGTGGGTGAGGTACACATTTTTATTATTTATTTATGATTACAGTGGTACCTCAGGTTACATACGCTTCAGGTTACAGACTCCGCTAACCCAGAAACAGTGCTTCAGGTTAAGAACTTTGCTTCAGGACGAGAACAGAAATCGTGCTCCGGCGGCGTGGCGGCAGCGGGAGGCTCCATTAGCTAAAGTGGTGCTTCAGGTTAAGAACAGTTTCAGGTTAAGAACGGACCTCCGGAACGAATTAAGTACTTAACCTGAGGTACCACTGTATTATTTTTTCAAAGTAATAAATAAATAAATTGAAATCATTTCCAGAAAAATAAAAAAAAAAGCCTGGTTGGTGTGCATGTTGGCCTAACGCTTCACCTGTTCCTTCTCTGCCGTGCAGGAGCACAAGGCCCGGGTGACGTCCCTGGAGCAGCAGGTGGGCCAGGCCAAGATGCGCTACTCTGTGGCCTTGCGGAACCTGGAGCAGATCAGTGAACAGATCCATGCCCGGAGGCTCCAGCGCCTGGTGGGCCGGAGGGCTTCCCCGGTGGGCGCCGAGGCCAGCCCGGCGCTGCTCTACGGTGCGGCGGCGCTGCCTCCTGAGCCGGCCGCCTCCTCCGACACGCTCTCGGTGCTCAGCTTCCAGACCATTGCCTCCGACCTGCAGAAATTCGACTCGGTGGAGCACCTGCTGGGGCTGTCCGACGCCGCCAGCCTCAACAGCGACGAGCTGGAGGAGCGGGAGCAGCGCCGCGAAGCCCAGCCCCACCCCTTCAAGCACCACCGCAGCATCAGCCTCTGACATACCCCTAACACCCCCGCTCCCTCCTGCAGCCCCTTTCACCCCCGCCCTCCTGGGGAAATGGGGAGAAGAAGGGGTCGGGCACAAAAGGAATGATCACGCAGAGAAAGGCAGGTCTTGGGAGCGCATTGGTTATGCTAGGCCCGTCTGCTGAAGTGTGGCCCGTAGGGCTGAATTTCCCCCGCAATTTGCAGCCTTTGGCGCAACCCAGACGCCCTGCCGTCCTCTGTGCACCCAGGCCCCAGTTGCTTGGAAATTTCGAGCATTTTGCTGGCCCCCATTCATCGAGCCCCCATTTCCCCCGCCCCTTATTTCCCCCTCTCCCCTCCCCACCAGCATGCACCTGTTTCCTGGGAGCACTGTATGCTGGGGAGAATTCTGCGCCCCTGCACATTTCACCTTAGGTTTGTTGGCTTATTAGCGATGCCATCATCTTTCTCCAGGTGGGCTGGAGCGCTTGAAACGGAGGGAAGAAAAGCAGGGAAGGATGCAGGAAGGAAACGCTGCTGCTGCTTCTTCGTTCTTGCTCTTTTTACATGATTTGTTTTGGGTGGCTGAGTAGGTGTTGAGAAGACGACTTTTTAAAAACCTCTGCATTTTAGAGAACCTCCCCAGTCTGCTTTCATTGGATTGCCACCACAGACTGCGATATAGTAAAATATCCTTTTTTAAAAAAGAAACGGAACTCTTGCGCTCCCTATGGGGCTTTTTTTTTGACATACACTACAGTAAAATGAGGCATGCCATTCATTTATCTCACGCCAGCAACAGATATATAACAGCAGGCACCAGTCTCCTTATAGCTTCTCCAGCGTGTAGACACGTGATCTGCTCTCGGTGCAGAAGCTGGGAAGAGAGACTGGCAGCCTGAGGGTGCCTTTCAGCGCTACCACGAGAGAAGACAGGCGGCGGGAGGCTCCCTCCATTGAGACATCTCCTGCCTATCTAACCCACTTGGTACATCCCTGTTTGCCCCAGTCAAAAGATGGGAGGCACTTTTGCTCCACGGCGATGACATTTGCATTAATTTAAGTAGCAAAAGGTGGGTCTGGAAAGCCCTTCTCTCTTCTCCCTCCTCAGTGGTCTCCACAGGCCCCCGTGTCTCTGTTTTCTGGGGATGGGGGCAGTTTTGGCCTCTCAGAACAAATTTGCTAGACCTTGGCTGTGATGAGAACCAGTTGCTGGTTTGAGGCAGCCTGATAGCGACTCTGTGTTTGTGTGTGTGTGTGTGTGTGTGTGTGTGCGCGCGTGTGTGTGGGTGTTTGTATGACCGGCTTCTGATGTGTATTTTATTTAAAGTAAAGTTTATGCCCTATCAAAAGAACCTTTCCTCTCTCTCTCTTTCTGTTTGGTGTTTTGTTTTTTTGCCAAGTACACACAGATCCCATATTCAGTCGCTTGTTATGCACAAATTCACTTATCCAAACTTGAATTAACACCTAAACCTTGCTATACGCACCACAGATTCAGATATCCAAACAGCCAGACCTGCATGTAGTACTGTAAACAAATAAAAACAAAACAAATTCCTTCCAGTAGCACCTTAAAGACCAACTAAGTCAGTTCTTGGTATGAGCTTTCGTGTGCATGCACACTTCTTCAGATACACTGAAACAGAAGTTTCCAGACCCTTCTATATAGTGAGAAGGTGGGGAGGGGTATTACTCAGAAGGGTGGTGGGAATGGGTGATTTGTAAACAAATAAGCAACCTCAAACGAGTCTCACTTTTGCGTGTGCAGTCATTTTGCCAGAAACCATGAGGTGGGAAGGGGAGGTAAGGGGATAGATCAGACAAATGAGAGCATTTCCCCCTTGTTTGCCTTTTGCAAGGTTTCAGAGGGTTTTCCTGGTTCCCACCCCCCTCATGCCAGGGTTGAAATTCTATGGTCGGGAACGCATTAAAAATTTCCCCATAGGAATAAATGGAAATCATGGACTCATTATGCAAACGCTCACCTAACAAATGATTTCCTGAGAATGCATTGCACTGCCTACCCACAAAGTCAAGGTGCCCAATACCAGGCAAATTGTTTTGGCACTTGGTGCAGAAAATCCTTCAAACGCCTCTCCCTGGTCCCCCGGCAGTAAAAATATATTCATATATAGTCGTACAGTTATACCTCGGGTTACAGACGCTTCAGGTTACGTGTTTTCGGGTTATGGATGTGCCGAAACTGGAACGGGTTACTTACGGGTTTCAGCGCATGCGCAGAAGCACTAAATCGTGCGCCGAATCGCAACCTGAGCGTGCGCAGACACGGCGCTGCGGGTTATGAACGTGCCTCCCACCTGGATCACGTTCGCAACCCAAGTGTCCACTGTATACTTAAGAATTTGCTGACACAAATCCTGCAACCCGATACTTGTGTGACACAAATTCTGTGTAGGAAACAGCCATGTTCCTATAACTGTGCAGCACCGTTATTGAGCATTCTTTAAATAGTTGTGTTTCTGTGCTCGCTCGTGTCTTTCTGAAATTACCCCTGCCCTCCCTAGAAGACCACCTTCACCTTCTGGTTTCTGCACAAAAGCATTCTTAATCAGTACTGGTTGTTTAACAAACTTCCAGTCTTGTTCCCAAAGGGAAAAAAGCTAATGAAGCGCACAAGATGTTAGGTTCATTGCATTTCACACCCATATAAGCACAGTGTTCTCCACAAAAGCAATAGAACAACAAAGGAGCATATACAATAAAATACAGAAATCTCAGTATCACTGTTATTTGCCTCCTAATATTGCAGCACTAACACCTCAGTGGCCACTCTCACAGAGAGTGCCTGGTCCATAATTCCAGTTTCAACCTATGGGATGTTTCTGATCAGCGGACAGATAAATTCTTTGTTTTAGTCCCCACAATGAAATATCTGGGTGAAGTCGCGAGGCGACTTTAGGATGCTGCAGCCCAGCCAAAGGGCTCCATCTTCCTACGCCCTTTAAGGAACAAACGGGGGCTCACCTCACACTGTTCGGAAGAGGGCAGAAGTGCAAGGAGGACCCCAAATTCTTCCTCAAGCAAAAATGTTCCAACCATTGCAATCACTTGACATCCCAACCAACAGTTCTTCCGGACAAGGCGATTCCCTCTTCGGTGAAGCAACATATCGCCTATCGGTATTTACAAAAGGGTAATGTTTTTCAGTCCGAGGGCCACATGAGCTTCTGGGGGCCACATGGCAGTGATGGGCGGGGCCAGAGACCAGAACGGAACGGGTGGAGCAGCAAATGGACATTTCACCTTTACAAAGTAGGGTCACTTCTTCACATGAACACATCAGAGGCATTGTTCAGAGTTCAAGGGCATAGTCCAGTCCGACAAAGATGTGAGGAAGGTTCAAAGCAGGGCTGGTGAGGGGTGTGGCCTGGTAAGAGTCACAAGGGCCAGGGGGAGAGGCCTAAAGCGCTGCATTTGGCCCCCCGATTCACAATATAGACACTTGTTGAGATGTTTGGCTTGTCCCCAAAATACCTTGCCACAGCCCAGCTCTCTGAGCCATTCCTATGTGTTAGAAACACTGACACACCATTGCTTGATTGTCGTTCTCCTGCCTCAAGAATGGGGAGTGTGTGGCCCTCCAGGTGCTGTTGAACTCCAGTTCCCATCAGCCCCAGCCAGAATGGCTAGTGCTTAGGGATGCTGGGAGTTGGAGTTCCTGAGTCCAGATTCCCCCCCCTCCCCTATTTCCTCACATTTGACCACAGTAGAGTTCATATTCATCAGTCGGCTTCCGAGAGCTTGAAAGGGCGATGGTTTTCAGATTTTCTCCCTCCGCTTTCACGCTAGAGGAATGCTCTCTTTAAATAAGAGCACAGCAAGAACCAGCCATTCCCAGAATGCTCTGGGGCAATAGCAATTGGCCTGTTATTGTGGTCCTGTGAGAGACAGGTGCTTTGTGGAAGACCAAACAAACAAACAAACAAACAAACAAACAAACAAACAAACACAAAGCACCTTTCAACATTTTAAAAAGCACCATAAAGTACAACATTGTTTTTTAAAAAAAGGTTGATTGCACAATATATAAAGTTGCTTAGTAAAAGAGAGCTTTTGGTGTGTGTGTGTGTGTGTGTGTGTGTGTCACTATTTTGGACTTTTTGCAAAAAGTGACGGGGGGAGGGAAATGCACTATAAAGTGTGGGATGACACTTGCTTAGACATGACATCATCTAACCTCACCACAAACAAACCAGAGTGGATGCTTATTAAATTGCCACCGTCCAAATACTCAATAAACAGGCCACATGGAAGTGACGTTAAAAACAGACTACAGCGGATCTACCATTGTCAATGGCTGCGTCCCAACCTAAGACTTTCCCCCTCATAAAATCACGAGCGGAACCAGGACGTGGCCCCACTTCATATAATTCTCCCACAAGTATTTGATGTCCAAATAGCTCTTGACAGAGGATTCCTCCCCTATTCACTTATTTATGGAGGTTTATCAAACGGACCTAGGATTGAAGGAATCTGCCTGATACCGGCTCAGATTATTGATCTATCTAACCCAGAAGTGCCTAGTCTGATTGGCAACGGCTTTCTGGGGTCTCTGGCAGAGGGACTTTCCCTACTCCCTTGCTTCCTGACCCTTCTAAAAATAAGAGTTGCCAGGAATTTGAACCCAGTACCTTTTGGTATGCAAAGCAGGCCTCCTGCCACTGAGGTAGAGTCTCTCCTCAGGTATAAGGTGCCCTCAAGGGTAGTCTGCCTCTCAATATCAGCTGCTGGGCATCACAGGTGAGGAGAGGGCTATTGCACCCATGCCATGCTTGTGAGGATGCCATAGGCATCTGGTTGGCCACTGTGAGAAAAGGGCTAGATGGGCCTTTGGCCCGATGCAGCAGGACTCTTCTAGCATTCTTATAATCCAGACCCTGAGCCTGACCTTGGCTCTGAAGAGTTTAGAAAGCAGAGAGGGCACAGGAGATAAGAGGAAATGGGGCGAATACAACATCCACAGAAAGCCACTGGCACAGCAACATAATGACAGGCATGCAGGACTGATCCAGAGGCCACATTTTCCAGTGTCACCACGTAACTAGAATAGCAGATATCTCAGAACAAAAATGGGCAAAATCTTCGAGTGTATTAATCAAATGAAAGCAAGGGATTGGCAGGAGTGTGTTGGTGGTATCTGGTACTAGAATCTCTCTCTACGTATGTTATGTGTGTGTGTGGACTCAGGCCCTGAATACCTGAAAGACCACCTCCTTCCTGACAGATCCCCTCAGGTGTTAAGTTTGGCCGAGGAAGCCCTCTTGGCTGTTCTACCACCCTCCGAGGTTTAGGGCGGGTGGCAGCCTGTAAATTGTGGAATTTGTAGCCAACCGAGATGCACCCGCAAACTTCCCTACACAGCTTCCGGTGAATGCCTGACACACCCGGCATCTGACACCTGAGGTGTATATTTTAAGAAAACACCTTAAACCTGCAATTGTGAAGTTGTCTTAATCTGATTTTAATATTGTGGTTTAATTAATTGATATTGTTGATATTGTTATAATCTGGCTATTGTTGGGGCAATTTTGGAAAACTATTAAAAAGACGTATTTGCATAATAATAATAATAATAATAATAATATTGCGGTTTAATTGTTGTAACCCACCCTGGGACATTAGGGTGAAGGGCAGGGAAGAAGAAGAAGAAGAAGAAGAAGAAGAAGAAGAAGAAGAAGAAGAAGAAGAAGAAGAAGAAGGGATGTGTATGGGCACATATTTATATGGGTGGGTGACTGGGTGCATGTAGGGCTTTTTTCAGCCACATCTCTCTAGAACTCAATTCCAGGATCTCTCAGGTCAGCGCCATTACCATTCTAAGAGAACAAGGGAGGTGTTCATGGTGAGTTCTGACACCTCTTTTTCTAGAAAAAATAGCACTGGGTGCGTGAATATATGGGTTTGTATATATGGCATAAAATGGAAAATACATAGAGATTTGCGATGCAAATGAGAAAAACAAGTTGTGGACAGGAAGAGGCACAAGAGTGGGTAATTCACAAGCATGAACACCACAACAGCAGCGAAACAAAATGGAGGGAAACAAAATGGAGGGCAACAGAATGGAGGGCGATCAGGGGGGACAGGACTGCAAAGGAGTAAGAAACAAAGGAGTTGGAATGCCAAGGAAGAACCTGGCTGAGAAGATGAGGCGGCTGGGAAAGGGCACTGAGCAGAAAAGGACGGAACAGAATATGGCCGATTTCTGAGGCAAACACCTGAAGCCATGTTGAGGAGCGTTAAGAAAAGCCCTGCTGGATTGGACCAAAAGCCCACCTAGTACACCATCCTGTTCCCCACAGAGGACAACCAGGTGTTTCTAAGAAGCCCCCAAGCAGGGCAGGAAGGGAACAGGGAGGATGTTATGTCCCTCTGATCAGAGGGAACAGAGAGCAGGAAGGATGGCACATGAAGTCTATGAACTGTGTCACCAGGGAAAACAGAGTCCCAGTTCCTCAGGAAAAGGGGGGAATAACAAAGTGCGGAGAGCAGCCTTCCCCATCCTGCTGGACTACAACTCCCATCATCCCCTGACCACTGGTCATGCTGGCTCTGGGGCTGGAAGGAGAAGAAGCTAGTTGATCAGAGATGAGGCCTGGGCCCCTGAAGGGGCAGGCGAAGGGAAGGAGGGGTGCGGGAAGCTTCGGGAGGGAAAGGACAGGGCCCAAGGCAGGTCCAAAGAAGGGATCGGGAGGGATGATGGAGAAGCAGGGAAGGCAGGGAGGGCGGGCAGGGGCCCAGGCGAAGCGAAGGAGGCTGAGAAGGCCGAGGCGGGCAGGGGAGCGGCAGGTTTGGCAGCGCTGGCAGCCAGCAGTGTGGTGTGGGCCGTCCCGGCGCTGCCGGCTGAGGCCTTGCTGTTGCTGTGGGTGCGCTGGTGCCGGTTGAGGTGGGAGCTGCGGCTGAAGCACTTGCCGCAGACGCCGCACTTGTAGGGCTTCTCCCCGGTGTGGGTGCGCTGGTGGATGGTGAGCTCAGAGCGCTGGATGAAGGCCTTCCCGCACTCGCCACAGGCATAGGGCTTCTCGCCCAAGTGGATGCGCTGGTGCTTGATGAGATTGGAGCTGACGCTGAAGCACTTGCCGCAGGCGTCGCAGCGGTATGGCTTCTCGCCGGTGTGCATGCGCCGGTGCTTGGTGAGGTCGGACTTCTGAATGAAGCCCTTGCCGCAGTCGGCGCACTTGTAGGGCTTCTCGCCCAGGTGCGTGCGCTGGTGCTTCAACAGGTTGGAGCGGACGCCGAAGCTCTTCCCGCATTCGGCGCACTTGTACGGCTTCTCCCCGGTGTGCATGCGCCGGTGCTTGGCCAGAGCCGAGTTCTGGGCGAAGCACTTGCCGCAGTCCAGGCAGGAGTAGGGCTTCTCGCCCGTCTGCGTCCCTTGGTGCCGCACGCCCTCCCCACCGCCCCTCCCGCACTCGCTGCAGGCCGGGCGCCGCCACAGGAAGCTCTTGCCGCAGTCGCTGCACTTGCAGGCCAGCAGGGCCCCTCGCCGGCGCTGCCGCCGCGCCCCTGCAAACCCGCACTCGGCACAGCGGCATGGCGGTCGCTCGGCACTCCTGTGCACCCTCTGGTGCCGCTCCAAGTGGGAGCTCTGGGAGAAGCCCTTCCCACAGTCCTCGCAGCGGTAGGGCTTGTCACCGGCATGGATGCGCCGGTGCCGATCCAGGTGGGAGCTCCAGGCAAAGCTCTTGCCGCAGTCGCTGCAGGCATACGGCTTGGCCGAGTCGTCTGGGTGCCGTGTCCGCCGGTGCTGCAGCAGGGCGCCGTTCAGACCGAAGCTCTTGCCGCAGTCCTGGCAGACATAGGGCTTCTCTGCGGCATGGTGAGTGCGGCGGTGCTTGGACAGGGCCGCGTTCTTGTTGAAGCCTTTGCCGCAGTCATCACACCGGTAGGGCTTGGCGCTGGCTTTGCTGGCAGGTGCGGTGGCTGCGGCCAAGCAACAACTGCATGAGGAGGCCTTCTGGAGCCCACCAAAATGCGTCCGCCGGTGGCGCTCCAGGTGGGAGCTCCAGGCGAAAGCGCGCCCGCAGTCCTCGCAGACATACGGCTTCTCTCCGGTGTGGATGCGGCGGTGCCGTTCCAGGTGAGAGTTCCAGTTGAAGCCCTTGCCGCACTCCTGGCACTTGTAGGGCTTCTCTTCCAGGTGCTGCTTCTGGTGTTTGATGAGGTGGGCCGGGAGCCCAAAGCTCTTGCCGCACACATTGCACTCGCAGGGCCGGGCTGGGCCGGGCCCGTTCCGCTTGCCGGAGTGGGTGCGCTGATGCTGGATGAAGGCCGAGCCGACGCTGAAGCTCTTGCCGCACTCGGCGCAGCGGTAGGGCTTGGTGCTGGTGTGGCGGCGCTGGTGGGTCGCCAGGGTGGAGTGCAGCCGGAAACCCTTGCCGCATTCGCCACACTTGTAGGGCTTCTCCAGGCCTGCGGCGCCGTGCAGCCGGGAGCGCTTGCCGAAGCCGAAGCCCTTGCCGCAGCTGTGGCACCGACCGGTGTGGCCCAGCAGGCCATGGTGGTGGTTGCGTGAGGAGAACTTCTTGAAAGCGCGGTGAACGGTCGACTTGGCCTGTCTCTTCCCCAGGGGCTTCCTTGGCCGCTCATCCAAGGCCACCTGGTCTGGGCCTTCCTCGCTGGCTTTCAGCTCAGGCTCAAGAGGCTCCTTTGTGTTCTCCGGTGGGAGATCCTTTTGGGCCTCCACCTTCTCAACGGCAACATCCCCTCCGCCCTCTCCTTCTCCATCCTGCGGTGCCTCCTCCTCCTCTTCTTCAATCCCGTTCTCATTCTCACTCACCATCCCATCATCTGCTGGAACAACGAGAGAATCCAGTAACTGCTGAGGTCTGGGAAAGGAAACTTGGGAGAAGGGAATTGAAAAGGCCGTCATGGGTGAGCCACAACTCATCGCTCCCCCCGGCAGACCCCTGCCCTCCTCCTCCCCCAACCGCCTCCTGAACAGAAGACAGGGAGACCAAATCTCCATCTGGCCCACCACCCCACACTGGGCAAGAAGATGCCTCCAGGAAGCCGCCAAGCAGGGAAGCAGGCCTCCCCTGCTGTTACCCCACCAGCAGATGGCATTCAGTTCCATGGAGAAGGGGTGGAGGATCTTGTTCCAGCCATTCATGGGCAACCTTCAGGGGCCACTTGCCAGTGCTAGGTGGGGCCAGAGTAAAAAATGGGAGGAGCAAGTAATGTCAAGTTTGCCTTTGTTTAGTAAGCTAGTTCTACACCCACCCACCATTCATGCAAGCAAGAGGCAGAGTTCAACACAAGGCAAAACTTCTCAAGGAGAGAGCGAAGAGATGAGTGTGGTCTGGGGAGAGCCCAGAGGGCCAGGCAGAGATGTTGCCCCCCCGCCGCCGCCGCCCACATTTGGCTCTTAAGCCGGAGGTCCCCCAATGTTTCTCATATGGCCATCATTGATTAATTGATTTGTATTTCTGTGCTGCTTTTCGTTCAGGTGAGTCCCAAAGCAGCTGACAAAAAAATCAATAACAGCAACAGAATACAGCATCCTCACAATTACAGCATAAATCGTACAAAACAAATAAAACAATTGAAGTCAGAACACACTATGAGCAAAGCAGCAACTAAAAAAAATAAGCTAAACCTCACCATTGCAGCAAAAGTCACATTACTGTATGTGATTATAAATGCTGTATTGACTTGTTAATCTGTAAAACCATGCTTAAGTATTCCTCTGCTATGCTGTGCTCAGCTAACCATTCCCCATTTCTTGCTCATTTGAAAGACCCAGAGGGATGGCTGGAGAGAGCAAGGGGTAAGCAGGAACCTGGGTTCAAACCTTGGCTCACGTCTTTGGACAAGTCCCTCTACTTCAGGCTCAGTATTCCCATCTGTAAAATGGCCTAAGCCATCCCACACAGCAAGCTGTTGGGGTGGTGTTTCTTTCTTTGGCTGCAACTCCCACATGTTGCAGTCCTCTGGGCCCACAGTTTTCTTTGGTTGCAAACCAGCCACAGTCTCTTTCCAGCCTGCTGACAGAAGCACACAGGGCAATCCTGGTCTGCCTTGCTGGGTTGATTGTTCTGTTGTGACATCAATGGAGGCTCCACAACAGACCCGAGCCCAGCAGATCATCTCCTCTGTGTGCTCCCAGAGCAAGTTGGTGGATATCTGGAAGCAATTAAAAAGGAACTGCAAAGAAAGAGTAATTGCCTAGCAACCATAAAATCTGTATCCGACTTCCTTCCCCTCCACCTCTCCACCTTGCTTCTCCCTGTGCAATTCCTGGGGAGGGGGGGAACCTCAAATTTTTTTTGGGGGGGGGACCTTAAGTACATGTTGTTGCTCAACCCAACTCCTTCACAGGTGGTTGGGGCCATTGCTGCCAGATGGCCTTTGAAGGGAAGGTTTTTTTGCTTGGAATCCTTTTCCCTTAAGACCTCTGTTGCTCTTCCTTGCTTCCTGTCTCTCTTTTCAGCAGACCCTGATTTGGCTGTTGAGCAATTTGGAAGGTATCTAGGGCTCACAGACCGCTCATATGCCCCCACCCGGAACAGGCATACTGAGCCTATCACCTGCATTAATGGCCTCAGCCCAGTATACCTGAAGGAGCGTCTCCACCCCCATCGTTCTGCCGGATGCTGAGGTCCAGCGCTGAGGGCCTTCTGGCGGTTCCCTCATTGCGAGAAACAAAGCTACAGGGAACCAGGCAGAGGGCCTTCTTGGTAGTGGCGCCCGCCCTGTGGAACGCCCTCCCATCAGATGTCAAAGAGTTAAACAACTACCTGACATTTAGAAGACATCAGAAGGCAGCCCTGTTCAGGGAAGTTTTTAATGTGTGACATTTTAATGTATTTTTAATCTTTGTTGGAAGCTGCCCAGAGTGGCTGGGGAAACCCAGCCAGATGGGCGGGGTACAAATAAATTATTATTATTATTATTATTATTATTATTATTATTATTATTATTAACAGCAGGCCCCACAGAAAACCCCTCAGCAGCAATAGATTTCAAGGGAGGTTTGACATTTCCTTCAGTATAGCTTGCTTCAGGCCCCCGCACAAGTCATTTTGCTGCCTGAGGTGAAGAAAAAATGGGGTTCCCCTCGGCCCCTCCCATTTCCACCTATAGGAACGAGACAAATTTGCCCACACCTGAGGCAACAGACAACTCACGCGTAGGGCACACCTAGCCCTATCTTCCAATACTTGGCTGTGGCTTCCCGTCCCCCGGAATCTGCTACTTGGGGTGGCCGTCTCACTCTGCCTAATGATAGGGCCGGTCCTGTCTGATCCTCTCACTGAAAAACTCCTGGGTCCATGATGGCTATGCTCCGCCTCTGGTGATCAGGTCCTACATGCTACGCTTCCCACAGACATCTGGCTGGCTGCTGCAAGAAGAAGGGTGCTGAGCTAGATGGGCCATTGGTCTGATCCAGAAGGCTCTTCTTAAGTTTCTTGACGTAGTTTGAAAACTACCACAGCTCTACAAATAAGTATCATGCCATGAGAAGCACAAAAAAGTAGAACAGATACCATTGGTCTATCCAGATCAGTGTTACCCTTCACCAAGCCAGTGGTGCTCCAAATTTTGTTAAGACCTGGTCAGCATGACCAATGGTCAGGGGCTGTTGGGAGGCCTGCAGGATCTGGAGGGAAACAAGCTCCCTGCATCCCTACCTTTAGTGAAGAATATCTTCTGTAGTGTGTAAAAGAGAAGCTTCACCTCCCTCACAGTGAGATAAAAAAGGTAAAGGGACCCCTGACCATTAGGTCCAGTCGTGGCCGACTCTGGGGTTGCGGCGCTCATCTCGCTTTATTGGCCGGGGGAGCTGGCATACAGCTTCTGGGTCATGTGGCCAGCATGACTGGTGAATGAGAGCAGCGCACGGAAACGCTGTTTACCTTTCCGCTGGAGCGGGACCTACTTATCTACTTGCACTTTGATGTGCTTTCAAACTGCTAGGTTGGCACGAGCAGGGACCGAACAACGGGAGCTCACCCCGTCGCAGGGATTCGAACTGCCGACCTTCTGATCGGCAAGTCCTAGGCTCTGTGGTTTAACCCACAGTGCCACAGTGAGATACCACCCTCCAAATATTTGCAACAAGTTGTGACAGTCAAGATGTGTGAGATGCGCAGTTCCATACCGCACATTACACTGGAAGCACAAGTCGCTCAGGAAACCATGGTCACCTTATCACGCCAAGGCACCCTCAGGATACCCATTTAGAAATTCTGCTGTATCGTGTTTCTGCGGTCAAGAGGAACTTGGGTGCATGCTCTGCATCAGGGAAGGGGAATGTGGTTCTCTCCAGGTTGATGGACTACAACTCCCATCATCCCTGATCATTGGCCACAGTGGCTGGGTTGATGGGTGTTGGAGTCCCAACACCAACCTGCTCCGCAGCCTCCATTTTCTTCTCCGGACACTTGACTTACCAGGTGCCAACCCTCTTCTTCTGTGAGACTCGGCAAACGCGGTGATCCGGGGCCAGCTGATTGCAATTTCCTCCGCTGTGCGGTCATGCCGGAAAAAGAGGGGGAGGATGCAATTGGAAAGAAAATTAGATGCAGGGCTTTGGTTACCCAGTAATTCCCAACCGAGTCATTCCACCACCTTTAGGATTCAAGAGCCTGCCACTTTCACCCACTGGGCCACATTCACCCTGGACATTTGAAGAACCATGACACTGTTTTAAACAGACGTGGCTTCTTCCCCCAAAGAATTCTGGGAGCTGTAATTTTTGTTAAGGGTGTTGAGGATTGTTAGAAGACCCTTGTCCATTTTACAAGAGGTACAGTTCTGGGAAGAGGTCTGAAAATGCTTTGCACTGGTATGAAATCTACTAACTGCAACAACAAAAAAAGGCCCTTAACGGCTTCTAAATGGCATCTTACTGTTGAGCCATAGATGAAATGAATGGTTTGGCCTGGATGGAGACGTTTTCAGAATCTGTGCAATGGCAGAACTGGAGGAAAAACAGGGGAGGAAAAGCAAAGTGGACTCTGTTTATTTAATAAGTAAGTTGTTTCCAATTCGTAGAACGCTTTTTGAAACGATGTCCCAAACAATGGAAATGTTAGGTATGATGAGACAGATTACAAATCAGTTCCCAGCAGGAGTAGCCAACATGGTGCACTCCAGAGGTTAAAGGTAAAGATAAAGGGACCCCTGACCATTAGGTCCAGTCGTGAGCGACTCTGGGGTTGCGGCACTCATCTCGCTTTACTGGCTGAGGGAGCCGGCGTACAGCTTCCGGGTCTTGTGGCCAGCATGACTAAGCTGCTTCTGGCGAACCAGAGCAGCGCACGGAAACGCCGTTTACCTTCCCACCGGAGTGGTACCTATTTATCTACTTGCACTTTGACGTGCTTTTGAACTGCTAGGCTGCTGGACCACAAATCCCCACCATCCTTGGCCTTCGGGGAGTTATGGCTGGGGATTCGGGAAGTTGGAATAACAGAATCAAAACCACAGAGTTGGAAGGTATCGCAAGGATCATCTCTAGTCCAACCCCGTGCAATAATAATAATAATAATAATAATAATAATAATAATAATAATAATTTATTTATACCCCGCCCATCTGGCTGGGCCTCCCCAGCCACCCTGGGCGGCTTACATAAAAACCAAAAATACAATAAAATATCACACGTTAAAAACTTCCCTGAACAGGGCTGCCTTAAGATGTCTTCTGAATGTCAGGTAGTTGTTTATCACTTTGACATCTGCTGGAAGGGCGTTCCACAGGGCGGGCGCCACTACCGAGAAGGCCCTCTGCCTGGTTCCCTGTAGCTTTGCTTCTTGCAATGAGGGAACCGCCAGAAGGCGTAGTACAGATGTAGTCTAATAACATCTGCAGGGTACCATGTTGGATACCCTTTGTTTAACAGGCGAGGTACTGTGCACGCTATAAATGTGGACATGCCAATATTGAATGCTTTGAATTGTTTTGGTGATGCCTTACCCAGAGATATCACATTCTCATAGTTCTCCTGCATGTTGTTGCTGGGATGCAGAATAGCCTCTGCAGCATTTCACCTGGAGGACAAGAAGAAGGCGCAGTCACCCACCTTTTTTTGCAGGTGGCGTTAACTCTTGCAAAAACAACACTCTCTGGTGCCCATTATCCTTCCACCCAAACCAGGCCGCTAACAACCATGTCAGGGTGTCGCAACCAAACTCCCTTCAAATTGCCTTCAAATTGCCTTCCTGCTTCCTTCTTCCACATGCACACCTCTTTAAGGAACTGGAGATCAGCGACTGTCATCCTTTTAATTTCGATCTAATAGAAGGGTAGCATCCAAAGAAATCAGGGTTGGGGAGCCTGTGGCTCTCTTCCAGATGTTTCTGATCCCTTCCTTAATCCAACATCAGGTCTCTGTGTCTGTATAGGATCACAGGCGCACAAGCTCATGGAAAGCTGCCTTGTGCTACCTAGCACAGTATCCCCGACACTGACTGGCAGCGGCTCTCCAGAGCTTTTCAGGCGGGGGACACGATTCCCAGCCCTGCGCAGAGGTGCCAGGGATTGAACCCCGCGCCCTTCTGCACGCCAAACAGCTGCCCGACCACTGAGCATAGAATGATGTGAATATATATACAGTATGTATAGATATAGATAGATAGATAGATAGATAGATAGATAGATAGATAGATAGATAGATAGTCTGCCAGCCTTACCCACTGAACCGGGCGGTGTCTGTCTCTGCCGCAGCCGGGTCCGCTTCTAATCGGAGGCGCCCGACCCCGGGCGCGCCGTCGACCCTGGGGGCCCGAAAGCGGAGCCCGATCCGGAGTCACTCCCTTCCCTACCCATCCTGACTGCACTTCGGCTGGCTTCCCTCTGTGCCTTCTCTTCCTCCTTTAAGGGTTCAGGCAGGAGTGAGAGCCTTTGCAATATTCTTCTTATTCTTATTCTTGGCGAGGAGTGGAGCAGGGTGGGTCTCACCCTGGTAGATTTCACCCCAGGACCTTCCAAGGCGCACAAGCCCCACAATGAAACCGCGATCGGTTGCCGACCGGCTTGCTATTGCATGGACACAGGAAGGGGCAGGAGCAAGGCTGGGGGTGCTTGGGATCTGATGCTGGAGAGGAGGGGAGGGGGAGGCAGGAAGACTCCGGGGAGGAGGGGGAGGCGGCTGGAAGGGGGGGGGCGGATTGGAGAATCATAAAGAAAAGAGAGACAGGAGGAGGAGGTGGAGAGGACCAGAAATCGTGGTGGGAAGGGGCTGCCTCCGTCCTTGCAAGCAGCTCCTAAGCTGCACGAAGGAACCGAGCTGCCTCCATTGCAGATCGCCAGCTCTTTTTTTGGGGGGGGGGGAGTCCCCCCTCCCTGTCACAAAAGGCTGGTGGGGTTCTCGCGCCGCCACGAAACGGCCTCTAATAAAGATCGCGAGCCACGCAGGGACTTTCTCATTGTTTTAATTGTTCGGATCGGCACCCCAGAGCAGATTTATATTCAGCACACCCCGGCTCGGGATCTGCAGATCGTCTCCTTTTTCTACCTCCACCCCCCACCCCTCGCTCCTGAACCGGACTTATCAGGTAAATGCATTTTTTGGAGGCGACCCCCGTGCGAAAAGACACCCATTATCTCCCCTGGGGTCGACGCATGGGGTGAGAGGGGACAGTGGATTAGCGGTGGAAGAAGTGGGAGGAGGTGGGGTGGGGTAGCTGGATCCAGAACCGCTCCTTTAAAAAAAATAACAATTGACACCTGATCCTGTTACGCTCGCGTAAGGGATGGATTCGGTTACCTGGTCGCCGAACGGAACAATGGACCAATCAGCCCCGGGGGCGGAAGGTGGTGGGCGATTCTGTTTCGTCTAAAAGTTTCCCAGGTGCTTTCGAAAGATGAGCGCAGACAAAACAAAATTGCCCTCAGGGCCGATCCTCCTTGCCTTGCTAGAGAGCTCCTTTGTGCAGTTTCCAGCTTTGCTGCTGCCGCTGCCGCCGCACGCACTCCTTGGGTTGTAAAGTCTCCTCCTAAAAACCACAGGCTCGGATAAAATTCCTATTCATCCTCAGATCCCCGCTTTAAAAAAAAAAATCGGAAGAAAGAAAACAATATTACAGTATTTCGAAATGATATGCCAGTGTTTATTACAATCGCTTGGCTTGAGTGGCCTTAGGCACGTCAGCCTCAGTTTCTCCCTTTCTGTGAAATGGGAATAAGAGGGATGCGCCTCACGGATCTTACTGAGATGGGAAGGAGATGTTGTTAAGCCAGATCCATCACTGTGCAGTGGATGGAGGAGCCCTTGAAATGGGACGTTTGAGGTTTGGCTTGAGGGAAATACCGGAGTTGATGACCATCTCATCCTAAATTGGGGAATTTGCAGGGGTTTTTATGCATAGCAAAGTCTAATCGCAATTGGCTGTGTATAGTAACACCAGATATCGCACATCTCCCCTCCTTCCATGGTCCCAACTCTTGCTGCTGATGGCGTAGAAAGCTCCATGCAGCGCAGCCACATATGGATTGGGGATCTGCAGCTGTACTTTCCATCATCTCTGACCACTGGACATGCTGGCTGGGGCTGATGGATCCAACAGCAACTCGTGGGTTGGGTTTCCAGTTTGGAACTGCAACTCCAGAAGTTGTCAGATACTTGGAAGGTCACAATAGCTGTGAGTGGGTGCCACTTCCCAGAGCTCTCTAGAAAGAGGGATTGATTGTTAAAGCAGTCTGGGAATTGTAGCTCTGAGTGGGCTCTCCTAATAACGCTCAGCACCCTTCACAAACGGTTCCCAGGATCCCTTGGGGGAATCTGTTTATAGTGGCATTGTGGTGCTTTAAATGTATGCTGTAACTGTGGCCCTTGTATGCTTATGGTTGATGATGACAGTCCCTCTTTAAAAAGTCAGGAAACAGCAACTGGCTTCCGAAATGTAGGAGGATTTAAGGGCTGGTTAACACAGACATGTGCATTCCCTTATTTCTCCATCACTTGGTTATCATGAATATAAAGATCTCCTGCTGTCTGTGCAAACTGACTGTGTTTGAGGTCATGCGAGGTGCCTTGGAAATTCTATGTGTGAATTTATTCACACAAGTCGTCACCGGATGGCTATCCACAGTTAGCAAGTGATGAGTGCCCATGTGTGTGACACCCTGACATCCTGGCAGCTGGACCAGTGCAAGGGGTGTCATAGATGCCTACCTCCAAAGTCAAGGATAGGGAATTTGGTTCCCTGCAGATGTTGTCGGACTCCAACTCCCATCATTCCTTTATCACTGGACTGGGGATGATGGGAGTTGGAGTCTAACAACATCTAGAAGGCCTTAGATAACCCATCACTGCCTTAAGGTGTTTAACTTTTCTGCCATAGAGTCAGGATGGCTAAAGAGCAGTAGATTGTACTCAACACCTGACACACCTTTAGGTAAAGTGAGGTATTCCACAATAAGTATGTGTAGGTTAACAGTGGTATTTATTTTAGGAAAATTTAGGGCCCAAAGTCTGGTCCGGTGTTTGAGCTCCAGATATAATTTACTCCCACAAATAATTATACAGTGGTGCCTCGCAAGACGAAATTAATCCGTTCCGTGAGGCTCTTCGTATAGCGGTTTTTTCGTCTTGCGAAGCAAGCCCATTGACAGCTTAGCGGATTAGCGGCTTTTAGCGGATCAGCTGATAAGCGGCTTAGGGCTTAGGAAAAGGGGGGGGAAAAGGGAAAAAACCCCGCAGGAACTCGCAAGACATTTTCATCTTGCGAAGCAAGCCCATAGGGAAATTCGTTTTGCGAAGCGCCTCCAAAACGGAAAACCCTTTCGTCTAGCGGGTTTTCCGTCTTGCGAGGCGTTTGTCTTGCGGGGCACCACTGTAGTATTCTCTCTGTGACTCCCTGGAGACCAAATTACAAGGCGGTAGCTCAATATTTGTGTGTGTGTGTGTGTTAAAAAAGAGAGAGGCTAATTTGCAAACTGACATTAAACACTAGACTGACGTGATGCTTCTACTCTGCTCTGGTTATTAGGCTCGAGCAAGGAGGAGAATACTAGCTTAGCAGGGGCTACATGTGTGTTTCATGGATGGAATGACTGTCTTGTTTTTAGGAGCCAGTGGCTTGCTAGGACCTGGCTTGGCATCGGATCATGGAGGATGCGTGGCTAGTTGCAGATCCGAATCAGAAGCCCGTTTACAGGGAAACTCACCAGGAGACCTGTGACAGTCTGGTGGCACTGAGTAAGTATCTCCTTCAGAAGATCCCCAACTAAAACAGGCCATATTGCAGAGCCCAGAAGCAGTACCTCGGGTTACGGACAGTCCTGCTTACGAACGCTTCGGGTTACGAACTCCACAAACCTGGAAGTAGGTGTCCTGGGTTGCAAACTTTGCCCCAGGATACGAACGCAATCGGTTTCCAGGGCTGCGGGAGGCCTATGTAGGGAATGTGCGCCTCGGGTTAAGAACACTTCGGGTTAAGAACGGACTTCCGGAATGAATTAAGTTCGTAACCCGAGGTACCACTGTACTTTCTTTCTCTCTGCATGTTCTAAAGCAGGGATCAGCAAACTTTTCCAGCAGGGGGCCAGTCCACTGTCCCTCAGACCTTGTGGGGGGCCAGACTATATATATTTTTTTGGGGGGGGGAAATGAACGAATTCCTATGCCCCACAAATAACCCAGTGGTGCATTTTAAATAAAAGCGCACATTCTACTCATGTAAAAACACCAGGCAGGCCCCACAAATAACCCAGAGATGCATTTTAAATAAAAGGGCACATTCTACTCCTGTAAAAACACACTGATTCCCGGACCATCCGTGGGCTGGATTTAGAAGGCGATTGGGCCGTATCCAGCCCTGGGCCTTAGTTTGCGTACACATGTTCTAAAGAGTCTCTGAGTATCCTCCAAGTTGTGCCTGTAGGGGGAGGCTTGTTCAGAAGCTGCAGTGTGACTTAGAAGGCAGTAAGTAATTAACAGTGCCAACAACTCTTGGAAGAATTAGTGCAGTAACTAGAATCTTCACCTTAACATAGTGCATAAACTTATTTAAATTCTGAACTTGTATGGCTTTTTTATTTTTTAAAAAGAGATTTGTTTGTTTGCAAGGTCAAATGAGAAGATAACAAAGGCAGCCATAACTGCTTTTATTTATTTATATTTAGTTAATAGGTTTTATATACCCTTTGATCATCAAAACCTCTTAAGTGGTGTACATAAAACAAAACATATACGTTAGAAATAACAGTAATATCGGGTGTTAAAAACAGGGCTGGACTAAAAAAAATCCAGAATATAAATAAAATGAGCAGTTAAAAATACATTACAAAATAATATTAAAAGCACATGTCAAATGTACATACATAAGTGGTTGTTGTTGTTTGTTGTTGTTTAGTCGTTTAGTCGTGTCCGACTCTTTGTGACCCCCTGGACCAGAGCACGCCAGGCACTTCTGTCTTCCACTGCCTCCCTTAGTTTGGTCAAACTCATGTTCATAGCTTCGCGAACACTGTCCAACCATCTTGTCCTCTGTCGTCCCCTTCTCCTTGTGCCCTCCATCTTTCCCAACATCAGGGTCTTTTCCAGGAAGAGTCTTCTCTTCTCATTAGGTGGCCAAAGTATTGGAGCCTCAGCTTCAGGATCTGTCCTTCCAGTGAGCACTCAGGGCTGATTCCCCTAAGAATGGATAAGTTTGATCTTCTTGCAGTCCATGGGACTCTCAAGAGTCTCTTCCAGCACCATAATTCAAAAGCATCCATTCTTCGGCGATCAGCCTTCTTTATGGTCCAGCTCTCACTTCCATATATCACTACTGGGAAAACCATAGCTTTTACTATATGGACCTTTGTTGGCAAGGTGATGTCTCTGCTTTTTAAGAAAAACAAAAAAGGGTTTTAACAGGTGCTGAAAACAATATAGTGAAGGTGCCTGCCTCATATCAATGGTCAGGGAGTTCCGCACTGAAGCATTGAATCATAGAGTTGGAAGAGACCACAAGGGCCATCGAGTCCAACCCCCTGCCAAGCAGGTAACACCATCAGAGCACTCCTGACATATGGTTGTCAAGCCTCTGCTTAAAGACCTCCAAAGAAGGAGACTCCACCACACTCCTTGGCAGCAAATTCCACTGTCAAACAGCTCTTACTGTCAGGAAGTTCTTCCTAATGTTTAGGTGGAATCTTCTTTCTTGTAGTTTGGAACCATTGCTCCGTGTCCGCTTCTCTGGGGCAGCAGAAAACAACCTTTCTCCCTCCTCTACGTGACATCCTTTTATATATTTGAACATGGCTATCATATCACCCCTTAACCTCCTCTTCTCCAGGCTAAACATGCCCAGCTCCCTTAGCCGTTCCTCATAAGGCATCGTTTCCAGGCCTTTGACCATTTTGGTTGCCCTCCTCTGGACACGTTCCAGTTTGTCAGTGTCCTTCTTGAACTGTGGTGCCCAGAACTGGACACAGTACTCCAGGTGAGGTCTGACCAGAGCAGAATACAGTGGCACTATTACTTCCCTTGATCTAGATGCTATACTCCTACTGATGCAGCCCAGAATTGCATTGGCTTTTTTAGCTGCCGCGTCACACTGTTGGCTCATGTCAAGTTTGTGGTCAACCAAGACTCCTAGAACCTTTTCACATGTACTGCTCTCAAGCCAGGTGTCACCCATCTTGTATTTGTGCCTCTCATTTTTTTTGCCCAAGTGCAATACTTTACATTTCTCCCTGTTTAAATTCATCTTGTTTGTTTTGGCCCAGTTTTCTAATCTGTCAAGGTCGTTTTGAAGTGTGATCCTGTCCTCTGGGGTGTTAGCCACAAGTGTCACAAGTGTGGAGCTCACATTATGTGGCACTTCTAAAAGTGTCATTCCCATATATCGACGGAGTCAAGTTGGGTGTATATGGGGGAAGGTGGTTCGTTCTTCTTTGACCCTTTAATGGAAATCTTTTTGCCAAAACTTGCCCCACCCATTGTGGGCTCTCAGGCAGCCTAGGAGAGCCTGCCCAAAAGTGAAAATGTGATAGAAAATAATGGGTGGGCTTCAGATTTAAGAAATGGTTATGCATCATCCTAACAAATGAAAACAGTGCACAGGAATGGGAGACTCAGGGCTCTCCAGATATTATTAGATGACAAATCCCACCATCCCTGATTATGCTCAGGGCTGACGAGAGCCGCTCCTTCCTGCTTCTCACCCCGGCAGCATTTTTATTCCTGTAAATCATACAATTTTGCGGTGGGTCAGCAAGTGATTTATAGCTGTGCAGTTGCTGCTGTTTTGGTGTGAGGAAGAGGGTAGAACAAAGCAGCACAGCACTAACGTTAGATGGGGGAGTTGTGTTTTGGTGATCACTTTGAAAAAAACCAATAATATATATTATAGCATGGTATTCTTCTTGTTTTATGGCGATCACTCGTAGCCGAGTAAGATTGTCTTCCATAAACACGGTTTTAACAGTGAGTCCGTAAGTGACTGTGGAGGCCAATTCTGGATCCACACATCCTTCCGCAGTGGGGACATTGGTTTCCGGGCGGGAGTTGATCACGGTGTGGATTTGCCAAGCGTGCCTTCCTCTTAGCACGTTTCTATTCTAAAGTGGGATATCAAATCCAAACTCTTCTTCTCCCTTGCGTCCTGAGTTCGAGCGTCCTTGATGAGTTTGGATTTGATATCCTGCTTTATCACTACCCTAAGGAGTTTCAAAGCGGCCAACAATCTCCTTTCCCTTCCTCCCCCACAACAAACACTCTGTGAGGTGAGTGAGGCTGAGAGACTTCAAAGAAGTGTGACTAGCCCAAGGTCACCCAGCAGCTGCATGTGGAGGAGCGGGGAAGCGAACCTGCTTCACCAGATTACGAGTCCACCGCTCTTAACCACTACACCACACTTTGAAAAGGCTGTTCTCCAATTGGAGCGCTCGCAGGCCAGTGTTTCCCAATTGTTAGTGTTTATACTACATTTTAAAAAATTTGCCTTGAGACAGCCTTTAAACCTCTTTTGTTGACCACCAGCATTACGCTTTCCATTTTTAAGTTCGGAATAGAATAGTTAGCATTATGTGGTATTATAGCATGGTCTTAAGCAAGGCGGAAGTATCATATCTTTGATATAGCCTGTTTTTCCTTCTTTATGTAGGACCTGCAAGTCCCAAACCCAATGAGATTTTCCTGGTAGAAGAAGATGAGGAAACTTGTGTCCCGGCATCTATTAATAGAGAGAATGCCCGAAGAGCCACCTTAGGTGAGTAGTGCACTTTCAGTGGATCCCAATCTTTTTCTTTGACAGGGCCAACTGATTCTCTTCGTCCGTAGTCTCCTGGAGGCAAGAAGTGTGAGAATATGGACCAGGCCAATCATTGGTACTGCAGAGACAAAGGCTGCTTGATGGGTTTTCTTTTGCACCTGAGATCTAACTGGACACCTTACCTAGGGTAAAGGAGATATTTTTCTTTGGCAGGTTGGCGTTTGGCCCTCCTGTTCTTTTGCCCTCTCCTGAAATATCTCACTTGGCTCATTTACTCGAGCCACTTAACGTTAGGGCACTGCTGAGTGTTGGTTGTGCTGTTGCCTTGCACCTGGAGGAAGGTGGCACCTCATTATTGCTACTGTTATTTATTTAATTAGTTATTTCATTTATGGATCACATGACGATTAAAAACCCTGGTCCCAAGCTGTTATGTGGCTTTGTATACTAAAAGCAAAACCTTAAACTTGGACGGGCAACATTTTGGCAGCCAGATCAGCTCCTTTGGCAAAGGTGTCACACAGAGGTGTAACAAAATAAAATAAAAATCCCTTCCAGTAGCACCTTGGAGACCAACTAAGTTAGTTATTGGTATGAGCTTTTGTGTGCATGCACACTTCTTCAGATACCGTGCATGCACACAAAAGCTCATTCCAATAACAAACTTAGTTGGTCTCTAAGCTGCTACTGGAAGGATTTTTTTTTATTTTGTTTCAACTATGGCATACCAACATGGCTACCTACCTATATCTGAAACACAGAGGTGCGGTAGCAGCCTGGCTGCCACATTCTGCACTAGCTGCTGCTGGCGGAACAACTTAAAGGGCAGCTCCACCTAGAGCTCATTGCGGTAGTCCAGTCTTGAGGTTACCCATGCTACTGTGGCTAAGGCTTGGCCATAACTGCCACACCACATAAAGCTGGTAAAAGGCCCTCCTAGCTGCTGAGGTCTCTTGGGAAACCAGCAATAGTGATGGATTCAGGAGCATTCCTTTTTACGATGTGCCTGTTCCTTCAACCTTGTTTCTGAATCGTTTAAGATTTTGGTTATCACATTTATCAATACATAGGAAAGACTGGGGTGGGGGATCAAGTTGCATAGTTGCCTGGCTCCCTAAAAGTCCAAAACCGGCAGTCATGAGGTCCAGAAGCCTCGGCCCTGTATACCTGAAGGAGCATCTCTGCCCCCATCCTTCAGCCCACCTCCAAGGGCCTTCTGGCGGTTCCCTCACTATGAGAAGTGAAGCTACAGGGAAACAGGCAGAGGGCCTTCTCGGCAGTGGCGCCGGCCCTGTGGAAAGCCCTCCCATCAGATGTCAAGAAGATAAACAACTACAGTCCAACCTTGGTTCATGAACGGCTTAGTTGTCGAACGAATCGGCTCCCGAATGCCGCAAACCTGGAAGTAAGTGTTCCGGTTTGCGAATGTTTTTTGGAAGCCGAACATCCGACGCAGCTTCCATGGCTTCCAATTGAGTGCAGGAAGCTCCTGCAGCCAATCAGAAGCTGCGCCTTGGTTTTTGAATGGTTTCGGGAGTAGAACGGACTCCCGGAACGGATTAAGTTCAAGAACCAAGTGGTACCTCGAGTTACAAATGCCTCAGGTTACAAACGCTTCAGGTTACAAACTCTGCTAACCTGGAAGAGTTATCTCAAGTTGAGAACTTTGCCCCAGGATGAGAACGGAAACCGTGTGCCAGTGGTGAAGCGGCAGCAAGAGGCCCCATTAGCAAAAGCATGCCTCTAGTTAAGAACAGTTTCAGGTTAAGAATGGACCTCCGGAACGAATTAAGTTCGTAACTAGAGGTACCACTGTACACAACTTTTAGAAAACACCCGAAGGCAGCCCTGTATAGGGAAGATTTTAATGCTATTGTGTTTCTGTATATGCTAGAAGCCGCCCAGCATGGCTAAGGGAAAATAATAATAATACAGTGGTGCTCCGCAAGACGAATGCCTTGCAAGACGAAAAACTCGCTAGACGAAAGAGTTTTCCGTCTTTTGAGGTGCTTCGCAAGACAAATTTCCCTATGTGCTTGCTTCGCAAGACGAAACATCTTGCGAGTTCTTGCGAGTTTTTCCCCTCCCCCCCTTTTACTAAGCCGCTAATAGCTGCTAAGCTGCTAATAGCGCTAAGCTGCTAATAGCCGTGCTTCGCAAGACGAAAAAACCGCAAGACGAAGAGACTCGCGGAACAGATTAATTTCGTCTTGCGAGGCACCACTGTAATCATCATCACCACCACCACCACCACCACCACCTGAAAGTTTTGAAGGAATCCTTAGCAAGGCTTATATTTTCCTTGAGCTTTGCCTGCTCCTTCAAATGTGCCGACTGTCCTAAGGGAGATTTCTTTTCCTCTGTGTCTTCCCAGCAGTCGAGGGACTGGGCAGCGAAGAGGAGGAGGAGAGCGACGAGGAAGATGTCCAGCAGCACGACAGCCCTGCGGTGGTGCAGCTGGACGCCGGGAGCTGCCAGAGCCTGCACTGGAGGGTGGTGCAGCAAGTGGGCGGCAGCAAGGTCCTGGCGCGGGAGGGGCCTCCCCTCATGGTCCTGCAGAAGGGCTACGAGTGCGAGGACTGCGGCAAGGTGTTCAGCTGCAGCTCGCACTACAGCAAGCACCGGCGCACGCACACGGGCGAGCGCCCCTTCCGCTGCGGCGACTGCGGCAAGAGCTTCAACGTCAGCTCCAACCTCTACCGGCACCAGCGGGCACACGCCAGTGCCGGCGCCAAGCCGGCGGCCCCCTCCCCCTCCCTGATGCCCAGCCGCGGGCTGCCCTACCAGTGCGCCGAGTGCGGGCGCTGCTTCCGCCGCAACACAGAGCTGGTGACCCACCAGCGCCTGCACACCGGGCGACTGCCCTTCCAGTGCGGCGACTGTGGCAAGAGCTTCTCGTGGAGCTCCCACTTTGCCCGCCACCTGCGCATCCACACCGGCGAGAAGCCCTACCCCTGCGACGAGTGCGGCAAGCGCTTCAGCCGCAGCTCGCACCTCTACCGGCACCAGCGCACGCACGGCACCAGCGCGGCGGCCAGCGTCACCCGCGCCTACATCTGCACCTACTGCGGGCGCAGCTTCAGCACCACGCTGCACTTTGACCAGCACCAGCGTACGCACCGCGGGCGCAAGCCCTACAAGTGCACCCTGTGCGGCAAGGCCTTTGCCGACGGGCTGGCTCTGGTGAAGCACCAGCGCCTGCACCTGATGGGCGGGGACCAGAGCCACCAGTGCGCCGAGTGCGGGCAGAGCTTCGGCGGGCGCTCGCAGCTGGCCCGGCACCGCCGGCTGCACGGCACCGCCGAACAGCCCTACGGCTGCGGGGAGTGCGGGCAGAGCTTTGGCACGCGGGGCCAGCTGGCTCAGCACCGCCGTCTGCACCTGTCGGCCGACAAGCCCTACCGCTGCGGCGAGTGCGGGCTGAGCTTCACCTGGAGCTCCCACTGGGAGAGGCACCGGCGCATCCACACGGGCGAGAGGCCCTACTCCTGCGCGGACTGCGGCAAGCGCTTTGGGCGCACCTCCCACCTCTACCGACACCAGCGCACCCACGCCGGCGGGCAGCCCCACGTCTGTCCAGACTGTGGCAAGAGCTTCAACAGCACCTTGCACTTCCAGAGGCACCAACATGCCCACCACCTCGAACCGGACGGCGGCCCGCTCCCCGGTCGGGCCTGCGGGGACTGTGGGAAGCCCTGTGCTGCCTCCGCCGCCTCCTCTCTGCTAAAGAACCAACACGCGCATGCGGGCGAGAGGCCGTACCCCTGCCCCCAGTGCGGGCGCCGCTTCCGCGACACAGAACATCTCTACCGCCACCTCCGCAGCCATGCCCACCGGGCAGGGGAGACTGTCCTCATGCCGGCTTCTACACAGCGCAAGGAGCTTGTACCATGCTAAGGCGCCAAGGCCAGTTCGCCCGGCTGCGAGAGCGCTAGGCTTTGTGCTGGGGGGTCAGACGGGGGCCCTGCCCATGGTCAGCAGATGTTCAGTGCTTCCCAGGTGTCGTTTCCCTAGGTGTAAAGGCCCAGTCCAAAGTCCATTGGTAGGGGCGGGTGCGCTTTGCGTTTTGGAGGTACGAAGGAAGTAAAATGGGGCGGTATCCTGTTCTCTCATTCAGTTAGCAGGAGGGTTTGTGCGGCGTTCTCCTTTTCCCTGCCACTGTGACCCCTTCCCAGGTCAGCGGGGTGGGGTACAAATAATAAATTATTATTATCCTTCCCAAATTTCTCCAGAGAGTTGGGAGACCCCCTAAAGTAATTTTAGGGGTATGAGAAGAGAGGAAGAGAACATTACTTTGCACAAGCGAAAATCCTTGCGTTGATGGAGCAATCGCGTAGTGCTACTTTGGAATCAACCCGTGGCGTCCCTACTGGACCGATTCGGGTCAGCATAAGCATAGGTGGAGTTTCAGGTCCCACTGATCTTTACATCAGGCGCACTCTCTGCCTGCAAAAATGTTCTGTCCAATCCAGAAGCTGCCTCTGCACCCACCTGACCTTGCCCAGTCCTTTGAGTTCAAGGTGGCTGCCGTTGGCTCCTCAGTTCCTGAGGGTAAGCTGTGTGATTTGTGCTTCACGCTGTCCTTGCGGAAGAGGAAAGGGCCGCTGGAGATGGTCTGGGCACATCTGGATACCAGGCCAAAGGTGCAGTCGCAGCAGCACGAAAGAAAGGAAGGCAGTTCTTCACCAGAACAAATCGTGGAAATCACACACAGCTTGCAAAGCCGATTCTGCGACTGCACAATATTCAGGGTTTTTTATTTCCAAGAGTGTCTGTGGTGCGGATTTGGAGAAGGGTTGGACCAGGCCTAGGCAAAGTAGGAAGAGGAGGGTGGCAGCCAGCACCACAGGAAGTCATGTAGGACAGAGATGGCCTTCCAGGTGATGTTGGACTCCAACTCCCATCATCCCTCACTGCTGGAATGGGAATTGGTGTCCCACAACATCCAGAATACCTCAATAGGAAAATCACAAGAGTCCCATTTCTGTGGTACAGAAGGCTTTAAACCAGCCTTCCTCAGGCCCTCCAGATGTTTTCAGACTGCAATTCCCATCATCCCTGACCACTGGTCCTGCTAGCTAGGGATCATGGGAGTTGTAGCCCAAAAACATCTGGAGGGCCGAGTTTGAGGAAACCTGCTTTAAACTGTGACAGACACATACACCAGACGTTGTTGGACTCCCATCTCCCATCACCCCCAGCCAGCATTGCCAATGGTCAGAGGTGATGGGAATTGTAGTCCTTCAACATCTCTGAAGGGTCACAGGTTAGCTACTCTGGATCTGCAGCCCTGCCCAAGTCATATTTTGCCTCCAACGGGCCTGGCCTAAGTTATTTTTTCTTCCTGAGGGTGGAAAACGCAAATGGCACTCATCCCAGTTCAGTTGTCAATATGGTGTTGTTACCAATGCTAGTCCCACTCAGAGTAAACCCACTTGAGTTACCGACTATCATGTGGCTGTTCCATTTACAAGAGCAGTGTCAAGGCAGGATTGGGGCCAGGTCTGTAGAACTCCCCTCAGCAAAATGAGGAAGAGTTCCCTCAGCCACGGCAGGGTTGGTTGAAGCAAGTGAAATGATACATGTGACCATCAAAAGAGGGGCTCACATAAGTTCATGAAGTGCAGAGTATAAAATTATCCAATGGTGCCGCTGCAGAGGAGCCCTGTGGAAAGGGCAAGATGGCTGCTCTGTTCCCACCAGTGTTCCTACCCCTGCCACCAGATTCAAGGGGTGGGGAAGGGAGACCAACCCTCCCAGAATCAGAATTATTGTGCAAAGTAAGCAACACACCACAGGTTTCCTTATCTTAACACAACGGTCTGTGCCTCCATTTGTGTTTAGGTTCACACTAGCAATTTCTCTAACCTGAAAATTGCCCCTTTCACGTTTTGATCCATGGGTGTATTTTACCTAAAAAATGAAGCGAGTTGCAAAGCAGTTTCCCCAGCAAGGTAACTTTGGAAACTGAAGTTTTGGGGAGGTTTTGACCTCTTGCTCCCTTGCAAAATGCCAAGGTCTGTTGAGGAAGCTGTGCTTGTTCACCCGTTTTAAGTTTGTAGTACAGTAGTACCTCGGATTACAGACGCTTCAGGTTACAGATTCCACTAACCCAGAAATAGTACCTCAGGTTAAGAACTTTGCTTCAGGATGAGAACAGAAATTGTGCGGTGGCAGTGGGAGGCCCCATTAGCTAAAGTGGTACCTCAGGTTAAGAACAGTTTCAGGTTAAGAATGGACCTTCAGAACGAATTAAGTTCTTAACCTGAGGTGCCACTGTACTGACGCGTCCCCTGTTAAAAAGGCATAACCAAAAATCTCCCCCCCCCCCACCAGAGTGATGTGGTACAATCCAATCTACCGCCTCATTCTAATTTTGCTTTCCAGCATGGATAGACTCTGTTCTATTCTATGGCCATTCCAAACCTGATCTGAGCTGTCATTGCCAACATTTCACAAGTTTTTGTGCTTGGTTCCAAGACAGCTCTGCCCAATTGCATTAAAATATAGCAACCATAGACATTTAGGACTAGTTTATACAATCAGCAGAACACGGTAGAATGTTCTCCTGGACTTTTAACACTTTTAACGCTCCAAGTAAGAGGTTCCATGTTTTTATTGATGTCTATCATGAATAAAAATCCCTGCACCATGAAAACTAGCAGATCAGGGGAATGACTAGGCTAAACTCTCTTCCCTGACATGCTAGCTTTCTATATGCACAAATGTGGATTCCATCCTTCAAATAAGTACAGTCCAGCTTTACCTTTTGCAGAATGTATCATTAGCCTAGCTTCCTGCTCTACATGATCTTTCTAAGCCATTACCAATATTCCTGCATTGCAGGGGGTTGGACTAGATGATGATGATGATGGAGATGATGATAATGATGATGATGATAATAATAATAATAATAATAATAAATTTTTTTTAAATTTATATCCTGCCCTCCCCAGCCAAAGCTGGGCTCAGAGCAGCTAACAACAATAAAAGTAACACAGCATTCTAAAAACAATTCATTCTAAAATCAATTCAAAATCAAATTAATGGCAACCATTCTGAAGGCAACCCTGTTTAGGGAAGTTTTTAATATTTAATGCTGTATTGTTTTTAACACTCGATTGGGAGCAGCCCAGAGTGGTTGGGGAAACTCAGCAAGATGGGCAGGGTATAAATAAATTATTATTATTATTATTATTATTATTATTATTATTATTATTATTACCATTGGGCTAGCGTTCTATGAGGATTACCAAAGGAGGGGGGCCCTTCCAACTCTACCATTTATGATTCTATGGATCCTTTGAAGTGGAAATGCTAGTAGTCGACCTTCTAGAGCCCTAGACAAAGGGCTATACAGTGGTACCTCGGGTTAAGTACTTAATTCGTTCCAGAGGTCCGTTCTTAACCTGAAACTGTTCTTAGCCTGAAACACCACTTTAGCTAATGGGGCCTCCTGCTGCTGCCGCGCTGCCAGAGCACGATTTCTGTTCTCTTCCTGAAGCAAAGTTCTTAACCTGAGGTAATATTTCTGGGGTAGCCGAGTCTGTAACCTGAAGCGTATGTAACCTGAAGCGTATGTAACCCGAGGTACCACTGTATTTTGTTGCAACAGTTAAGTCAAATCTCCAACTTTTATTTCAATGGACTTTGGATTGGGCTGTGAGGGAGGTAATAGATTAGGTGGGTAGATTAGATAAAAGAAGTAGATCAGAGCGATGTTGTAGCGAGGGATCAGATATTTTGTGGAGCTGAGTAATTCCCGTATAAAACAGTCCCACTGGAGCAACTGAAGCAGACTGCTCTGTACCCCTTTGTAAGACGCCACCGTGCCCCTTTATAAAGAGGCTGGTGGAAACAGGTTGGCAGTTCTGTCACTCTTGGTGCCATGGGAAACAGCAGGAATAAGTCTTACCTGCAAAACCACCTTGATAGTTTTCTGCATAGGATGACCTGAGAGAGACAGACAGACAGACAGACACACACACACACACACACACACACCCCCCTCTCACAAAAAGACCTTGGACTGCCTTGAATCTCACTGGGGGGTGGGGTGCATTTCGTTCCTTGCGTCAGCACAATGATTTCATACTGGATGTTGTTAAGAACCTGTTTTCGGTATCCTGGGGAATATCTACGCCCCGCGCCCCCAATTTCTTCCTGCGTTGTACCACTTCCCACACCTCTTGTTGTAACGTTACTACCTGTATACACCAAACTGACCTCATTTGACCGGAATGCCGTCTGCTATCGGAGGTTTTTCCTGGGGGAAAGAAACCCCAGCCAAGGTCTCAAAGAGTTGATTTTTAGGAGTGTTAAGATTATACATGGTGCCCGAGTAAGGAAGCAAAAGGCCAGTTTTCAATACTTGATTTCATCTTTTAGGGTTGCAACAGGCCAGAAAAATAAGCCAGCCTGGTTCGCTCCTGTTCCTTTAATGAAGGCTTAATAATCAGAACAGATGAACATGGGAGTCAGATCATTGGTCCATCTAGTTTAGTATTGTCTGCACTGACTGGCAGCAGCTGTCCAGGTGTTTCAGGCCGGGGTCTCCCAGCCGTACCTGGAGGTGCCAGGGATCAAAACTGGAATCTGCCAAACAGACACTCAGCCACTGAGCTTTGGCCCTTTTCTGCGAAACCAGCCACATGAAGCTGTTCATGGCATGGAGTTACAGCATTGCTACCGCCTGATCATAGAGGGGACCTCAGAGGTCATTCAGTCCAACCCCCCTGCTAATGCGGGAAATCCACTTCTGCAGCATCGCTGGTATCCTAACCACTGCAGGTCAAGCAGCTGCTTAAGGGACAATAAAAGGGGCTTGCATCGAAAGCTGATGCAAAAGTGTTCATAATTCCCATCCTTTTTACTTCCAAGGAGAAAGCCCAGCACACTAAAGGGAGATCGAAACCTGTCATGTCTGCTATTCCAAAGAAGGGACAACCCTGCATACTTGAGCACTGGAGAAAGGCCATTCAATGTCCTGTACCTGCCTTCCTTAACTGGGACTTTGAAGTTGTGCATTGTGATTTCCTGTCCCTTTACTGTTTTGCTCTCAAGGCCAAATGTTGAAGGGAGCACTTGGCAGTTGCTTAGCAACCACAGGCTATAATGCCTCCCCAGCCACTTCCGGCTGGACCAAGAAGTGGTCCAGGAGCATCTCTTCCAAGTCCTTCCTTCTTCCCACAATGCCCCCACAGTCAGGTGAAAGTGGGTTGTGTGTCCCCTACAGCCAGCTTTGCAGTGTCTCCAACCGCCCCATCCATCATCTTGAAGAGATGGAACAGCCTTTCGAAAGATGTTAGAAATTAGAACAGCTTTTCCCCCCAGGAGGAGGGCACACCTTGCGTGTAGAGGTCTCTCACCGATGTCAGCAACTCTCAGCAAACTGATTGTTGTTGTTGTTTAGTCGTTTAGTCGTGTCCGACTCTTCGTGACCCCATGGACCAGAGCACGCCAGGCACTCCTGTCTTCCACTGCCTCCCGCAGTTTGGTCAAACTCATGCTGGTAGCTTCGAGAACACTGTCCAACCAAGCAAACTGATTAGATGAAACCAAGTGTGGGTTTAGCGAGAATTTGGTGGTAGGCTGTCCTCACCTTTTGTGCGTTTCTGATCCAGCTGTGTCTGAAGTGAGCAGGAACTTGTACGTACGTATTGTGAATAACATAGACTAGGGGAATAAAAGTGAATAAATCTTGATCTATGTGCAGAGCTGTTTTTCTCCCCAGTTTTCTCTGGAAATAGGAAGGATGGGCGACGTGGTGGTAAAGTCTCCGAGCTGTCCTTTTTATGTCAAAAGAAGAGCCTGCCAGTGGCCCACCCGGGCCAGCATCCTGTTCACACTGTGGCCTACCAGATGCCTATGGGAAACCCGCAAGCAGGATCCGAGCACAAGAGCCCTCTTTCCTGCCATTTCCAGCAACTGGCCTTCAGAAACATTAGGGCCTTCAACCATGTAGGCAGAGCAGGGCCATCAAGGTGCTATGCAGGGCTAACTGGTGTTTGTGAAGAGGGATTGACAGTTAAACCACTCTGGGAATTGTAGCTCTGTGAGGAGAATAGGGGTCTCCTAACAACTCCCAGCACCCTTAATAATAATAATAATAATAATTTTTATTTATACCTGGCCAGAGCTGGGCTCAGGGTGGCTAACACCAGTAAAATTACAATAAAAACATAATAAAGGTAAAGGGACCCTTGACCGTTAGGTCCAGTCGCGGACGACTCTGAGGTTGCGGCCCTCATCTCGCTCTATAGGCCGAGGGAGCCGGTGTACAGCTTCCGGGTCATGCGGCCAGCATGACTAAGCCACTTCTGGCAAACCAGAGCAGCGCACGGAAACACCAGAGCGGTACCTATTTATCTACTTGCACTTTGATGTGCTTTTGAACTGCTAGGTGGGCAGGAGCTGGGACCGAACAATGGGAGCTCACCCTGTCGCGGGGATTCGAACCGCCAACCTTCTGATCGGCAAGCCCTAGGCTCAGTGGTTTAGATGACAACGCCACCCACGTCCCGGAAAAAACAACAACACATGGGGGAACAATTTAAAATACAGGTTAAAATGCAATTTAAAATGCAGCCTCATTTTAAAAGTAGCCCATGGATCAAAACCGTAAGGGGAGGGAAAACATAAGGGTCAGACTGAGTCCAAACCAAAGGCCAGGCAGAACAGCTCCATCTTGCAGGCCCTGCGGAAAGATGTCAAGTCCCACAGGGCCCTGGTCTCTTGTGACAGAGCGTTCCACCAAGTTGGGGCCAGTACTGAAAAGGCCCTGGCCCTAGTTGAGACCAATCTAACCACCTTGCGACTTGGGACCTCCAAAGTGTTGTCATTTGTCGACCTTAAGGTCTATAGTGGGGCATACCAGGAGAGGTGGTCCCGTAGGTACGTGGGTCCTTAACAAACTACAGTTTCCAAGATTATTTTGGGAGAAGCCATGACGGTTGAAGCAGTATATTGGTGCTTTAAACATGTGGCTCATCATAGCACATGCAACCGAACCCCTGAATTATCACTGAGGCTCTTCTAAATTCATATTGATTGATCCTGAAGTACCTTCTGAGACCTACCAGGAATAAAGGTAAAGGAACACCTGGCAATTCAGTCTAGTCACGAACGACTCTGGGGTTGCGGCGCTCATCTTGCTTTAAAGGCTGAGAGAGCCGGCATTTGTCTGCTTCCACAGACAGTTTTTCCGGGTCATGAGGCTCTTATGGTACTAGGGGGTTGCCCCGTGTTGTTGTTGTTTAGTGGTTTAGTCAAGTCTGACTCTTCGTGACCCCATGGACCAGAGCACGCCAGGCATTCCTGTCTTCCACTGCCTCCCGCAGTTTGGTCAAACTCATGCTGGTAATAATAATAATAATAATAATAATAATTTATTATTTGTACCCCGCCCATCTGGCTGGGTTTCCCCAGCCACTCTGGGCGGCTTCCATAAAAACCAGAAATACATTAAAATATCACAGATTAAAAACTTCCCTGAACAGGGCTGCCTTCAGATGTCTTCTGAATGTCAGGTAGTTATTTATCGCTTTGACATCTGATGGGAGGGCGTTCCACAAGGCGGGTGCCACTACCGAGAAGGCCCTCTGCCTGGTTCCCTGTAGCTTTGCTTCTCGTAATGAGGGAACCGCCAGAAGGCCCTCGGCGCTGGACCTCAGCGTCCGGGCAGAACGATGGGGGTGGAGACGCTCCTTCAGGTATACTGGGCCGAGGCCGTTTAGGGCTTTAAAGGTCAACACCAGCACTTTGAATTGTGCTCGGAAACGTACTGGGAGCCAATGTAGGTCTTTCAAGACCGGTGTTATGTGGTCTCGGCGGCTGCCCCCAGTCACCAGTCTAGCTGCCGCATTCTGGATTAGTTGTAGTTTCCGAGTCACCTTCAAAGGTAGCCCCACGTAGAGCGCATTGCAGTAGTCCAAGCGGGAGATAACTAGAGCATGCACCACTCTGGCGAGACAGTCCGCGGGCAGGTAGGGTCTCAGCCTGCGTACCAGGTGGAGTTGGTAGACAGCTGCCCTGGATACAGAATTGACCTGCGCCTCCATGGACAGCTGTGAGTCCAAAATGACTCCCAGGCTGCGCACCTGGTCCTTCAGGGGCACAGTTACCCCATTCAGGACCAGGGAGTCCTCCACACCAGCCCGCCCCCTGTCCCCCAAAAACAGTACTTCTGTCTTGTCAGGATTCAGCCTCAATCCATTAGCCGCCATCCATCCTCCAACCGCCTCCAGGCACTCACACAGGACCTTCACCGCCTTCACTGGTTCTGATTTGAAAGAGAGGTAGAGCTGGGTATCATCTGCATATTGATGGACACCCAGTCCAAACCCCCTGATGATCTCTCCCAGCGGCTTCATATAGATGTTAAAAAGCATGGGGGAGAGGACGGAACCCTGAGGCACCCCACAAGTGAGGGCCCAGGGGTCTGAACACTCATCCCCCACCACCACTTTCTGAACACGGCCCAGGAGGAAGGAGCGAAACCACTGTATAACAGTGCCCCCAGCTCCCAGCCCCTCTAGACGGTCCAGAAGGATGTTATGGTCGATTGTATCAAAGGCCGCTGAGAGATCCAGCAGAACTAGGAAACAGCTCTCACCTTTGTCCCTAGCTCGCCGGAGATCATCAACCAGCGCGACCAAGGCAGTTTCAGTCCCATGATGAGGCCTGAATCCCGATTGGAAGGGATCCAAATGGTCCGCATCCTCCAGGCGTGCCTGGAGTTGTTCAGCAACCACGCGCTCAATCACCTTGCCCAAGAATGGAAGATTTGAGACTGGGCGATAGTTGGCCATACTGGCCGGGTCTAAAGATGGTTTTTTAAGAAGCGGTTTGATGACCGCCTCTTTCAGCGGATCTGGGAATGCTCCCTCACAGAGAGAAGCATTCACCACCCCGCAGAGCCCATCGCCCAGCCCTTCCCGGCTTGCTTTTATTAGCCAGGATGGGCAAGGATCCAGGAGACAGGTGGTTGGTTTCACGCGTCCAAGCAGCCTGTCCACATCCTCGGGGGTAATGGATTGAAATCGATTCCATGCAACTTGACCAGACAGAGCTCTAGCACTCTCCCGCCCCAGCCCTGCTCCCACGGTGGTGTCTAGCTCCTTCCGAATATGAGTGATTTTATCTGCAAAAAACTTTGCAAAATCGTTGCAGGAGATCTTGGGGTCTTTACAAAGCCCCGGTGGTAAAGGTGGTTCCGTTAAATTACGAACCACCTGAAAAAGTCTCCTGCTACTATTTTCTGCAGATGCAATAGAGGCGGTGAAGAAAGTCTTCTTCGCCGTCGCTATCGCCACTTGGTAGGCTCGACGTTGAGCTCTAACCTGTGTCCGGTCAGATTCGGAGTGAGTTTTTTGCCACCGACGCTCTAGCCGTCTCAGCGATTGTTTCATCGCCCTCAGCTCCGAAGAAAACCACGGAGCTGTCCGGGCTCCATGCAATCGGAGAGGGCGCTTCAGAGCCAGACAGTCGATAGCCCTGGTTAACTCCGCATTCCAGCGGGCCACCAGGGAATCAGCTGAAAGGCCATCAACATGGGATAAGGCATCCCCTACCACTCTCTGGAAACCATTTGGATCCATTAAGTGGCGGGGGCGGACCATCCGAATTGGTCCCACCTCCCTGCAGAGGGGAAGGGTCGCGGAGAAGTCCAGTTGCACCAGGAAGTGATCTGACCATGGCACTTCTTTTGTTTCACTTTTACTTAGTGTCAGATCACCCACGTCACTAGAGGTGAACACCAGGTCTAAGGCATGTCCATGACTATGAGTTGGGCCAAACTTATTCAGGGACAGCCCCATGGAGGCCATGCTTTCCACGAAGTCCCGAGCAGCCCCTTGTAAGGTCGTGTCGGCATGGATGTTAAAATCCCCTAGGACAACCAAACTAGGTGTCTCCAGGAGAAAATCCGCCACGACCTGAAGCAGCTCAGACAGGGAATCCTTGGTGCAGCGGGGAGGTCGGTACACCAAAAGGAATCCTGTACTGCCCCTATTGCCCAACTTCCAGAACATGCACTCAGAAAACTGGATCTTCCCAGTAGGACGCCTGGTGCAAGCTAGTGACTTCCTAAAAATCACTGCAACCCCCCCTCCCCGCCCACATGACCTGGGTTGCTGTGCGTAAGAGAAACCTGGTGGGCAAGCAGCGGCAAGGACAGGCCCATCTGCTTCCTCCAACCAGGTCTCTGTCACACATGCCAGGTCAAGACCTCCATCCACAATCAGGTCGTGGATGGCAGTGGTTTTATTCATCATTGACCTGGCATTACACAGCAACACCTTCAGGTCATGTAGGTTTCCCCTGTTGATTCCAGTATCCATCCGGTCAAGGCCAGACCCGGAGGCAGGGATAGTCTTCAAACAACGACTAAACCTGCCTCCTCGGTAATGACATGGTCTGGTCTTAGCGTAACTCCGCCTCCTGCCCATGGTAGCTTCAAGAACACTGTCCAACCATCTCGTCCTCTGTCATCCCCTTCTCCTTGTGCCCTCCATCTTTCCCAACATCAGGGTCTTTTCCAGGGAGTCTTCTCTTCTCATGAGGTGGCCAAAGTATTGGAGCCTCAGCTTCAGGATCTGTCCTCCCAGTGAGCACTCAGGGCTGATTTCCTCCAGAATGGATAGGTTTGATCTTCTTGCAGTCCATGGGACTCTCAAGAGTCTCCTCCAGCACCAGAATTCAAAAGCATCAATTCTTCGGCGATCAGCCTTCTTTATGATCCAGCTCTCACTTCCATACATCACTACTGGGAAAACCATAGCTTTAACTATACGGACCTTTGTTGGCAAGGTGATGTCTCTGCTTTTTAAGACGCTGTCTAGGTTTGTCATTGCTTTTCTCCCAAGAAGCAGGCGTATTTTAATTTCGTGGCTGCTGTCACCATCTGCAGTGATCATGGAGCCCAAGAAAGTAAAATCTCTCACTGCCTCCATTTCTTCCCCTTCTATTTGCCAGAAGGTGATGAGACCAGTGGCCATGATCTTCTCCTGATCCTTTCTGAGGATCCAGCAGAGGGCTCTGGCTGCTGCTTCTCAGCCATGGAGGCTGCTGTCTTCTCCCCTCCTTTCCTCCGGCTGCATCCGGGGTTGAGCTTCCTGGGTCAGCAAGCGGCAGCAGCTGCTGCATCCATAGTGACCTGGGCGTCCGTGAGGCCTCCCCACCCCACCCCGCCCCCTGCAAGCTGCAGCGGAAGCTGCCCGCACGGCCCACTTTGCAACCCGATCCCAGGAGTGGGAGGCTAGATCGGGCCGCAAACGCCGCCACTACTCTGCTCCCGGAGAGGTGGAGGAGGAGCAGGCAACCTGGAAACTGCAGGAGGTTGCAAAGCAAGGCTGAGCCCGAGAAAGGAGCAAGCAAGCAAACAAACCACGCTTGCAATCTCTCCGGGGAGAGGCTCCGAAAAGGCGGGAGCAGAATCGGCAAGGATGGAGCCGGGCTGCAGTCTCTCCCCGCACTTCATTTGAGAGTAAGTCCCCTATAATTCAATGGCGCTTCAAGGTTGGAAGAGGGCCAGGCCTCTGTTTGAAGTCATAGACATAGGAGCCAGTTCCTAGGGGCCGATGAGTCTTGCTGGGTGACTTGGGGACAGTCCCTGTCTCTCTCAGCCTGGCCTACTCCACAGGGCTGTTGTTGTGAGACTAAACGGGGAAGGAAGAGAACCACATAATAATAATATTTTATTTATATCCCGCCCTCCCCAGCCGAAGCCGGGCTCAGAGCGGCTAACAACAATAAAACACATACGCTGCCAGGAGCTCCTTGGAGGAGAGGCGGGATATAAATGCCAATACAAGAAATAAACAAAGTGCACCAAATGTTGGGATTTGAGTCTTTGAGTTCTGACAAGTCGTGCACCGACCAGCCCCTCTGCCCTTGGTCTCTCATCCTACAAAGACCGCCTCTCCCCCAAGCCCTAGGCCTAGAGGAACCTGATTAACTCCTCTGCATTCCTCAGTCCTACCACATGTTTAAGTGTGGAGGACGGTTGTCTGTCATTTCAGGGGTTTCCCACATCTGCTGAAGCGCCTGGTGACCAAAATCATGCAGGAGAACTACGACAACGTCATCTCACTGGGTAAGTAGCCATTTCCATGCTTTTTTTTGGGTTAGATATCAAGATGCTGCTGACATACTGTCTACGCCATCTTACCCCAAACTAGTGTCTCCCACCCTTCTCTGATGCTGTGGACTATAAGTCCCATCAGTCCCGAACCACTGGCTGGGACTGATGGGAACTATAGTCCAAAATATCTGGAAGGTACCAGATTGGGGGAAGGCTGGTCTGTATTGCCATGCCGCCTAATCAGAATTCCTTTGGGGTGAAAGGCACCATCATGCCAAACACAGCAGACCTTTAGTTGAGCTATTTATTTATTCATTCATTCATTTGTTCAGTCATTCCTTCATTCCACAAGATTTATATACAGTCATACCTTGGATCCCGAACGCCTTGCAAGTCAAACATTTTGGCTCCCGAACGCCACAAACCCGGAAGCTGCAGGAGCTTCCTGCAGCCAATCGGAAGCCACACCTTGGTTGTTGAATGTTTTCAGAAGTCGAACAGACTTCTGGAACGGATTTCGTTCAACTTCCAAGGTATGACTGTACTGCTTGATTGTAGTAAAACAGCAAAGCGGTTTTAAAAAAGAATAAAACTATCAGTTGGAAAACCAGTTAAAAACAAGTACGGTGGTACCTCCAGTTGCGGATTTTAAGCTGAGGTTGCATGGTCATCTGTCAGATGCTTTAGCTGAGATTCCTGCATTTCAAGAGCTTGGACTACAATTCTATGATTCTATGAAATATACCAAATATAGCCATATTTCATCGAGACTTGCCACCCCTGTGCTTGGCCTGTTGTATAAGTAACAAATGGTTGCCAAATGGAGGCAAAATGTGTAGGTTTTGCTGCACCTTGATATGTCCTTAATTTATAATACTTTGTAAGTCAGTTTCTCGGAGATGAGAATAAACATTACTTGACCGAACCATCTATCTAAAGGAAAATCCAAAGACTCTATCCTCTGTTTTGGCTAGCAGTGCATTCTACTGCTTCTAGCAGAAGCTCTTCCCTACATCGTGCTATGGGACCCACTTAACTAGGCATGCCAGGGCTTGGACCCAGGAACTTCTGCATGCATAGGGTTGCCATACTGCAGAAAGTAAAAACCAGGACTCCCTGAAAGTTGTTGAGCCTAAGGCATATGGCAGCCCTAGGCATGCATGGCTTGTGCTCCGCACACTAGGCCATATGGCCACTCTCTCCAATGGACTTAGCCCTGGACTGACCCCTTTATGCGCTGCTCTAATCTTGGGAGCATCTCTCCACTTCCTCTGACTTGCCCCTTCTCTTTCTGTCTCCACAGCGGAGGAGATCGCCATCAGTTGGCCCCGGATCACAGCTTTTGCTGAGTCCCACAGGAGGAGAGGATTTGTCCCTGGTAAGTTGGCATGGAGGAAGGCATCTGGCGGTACCCACCCACCCACCCACTAGGGCTGTGCGATACCTGCTTTTCAGCATCGCCAAAAAAAAATCACCAGCAAAACACCGCAATATAGATCACGAAGTCTGAAATAAGGATGGAGCTATGTGGAGGAATTGGCTGGCTTCACGTGTCTTTTTTTCCTGCGTCGTGATTTTTGCATAGCACGCACACATGCAAACAAGTACCATGATGCGCGATATATTGCCAGGTCAAAATTATGAAGCAAGTCTCACGATACTGGCTTCAAACTGGCCTTCGGCGATATGTTGCCCAGCCGTAACACACATCATGTACTGCAAGAGTGCCCCTCTGGAAGGGGACACAGTCAAACCTCGGTTTTCGAACGTCTCGGCTGCCGAACAATTCGGTTTTCGGACGTCGAAAACCTGGAAGTAAATGCTTTGGTTTTCGAAGGCGCTTCGGAAATCGAACGTGCCACATTGCCTCCGCTGAGTGTCGGCTGTTGCGTCCTGAGCAACCGCGGAAAATGGAGATGATATTTGGCGCTATGTAGTTGGCTTATTATTATTTGGCTTATGATTTGGCTTATTTTATTTTATGCTTATTTGGTGTGAAAAAACCGAGGTACCACAGTATTTGGCTTATTTTATTTTTATTTTATTTTATGCTTATTTGGTGTGGTGTGAGAAATGGAAAGAAGCTGCGAAGAAGCCAAGAGAACCATGGACAGAACAACAACAGCGGTGGAGAAGGAAAATATTTCCAAACACGCAAGTGGTGTCCCTGTATGTCGTCCAACAACGCAGTTTGGTATGGCCGAATCTACAATTGGTAGCATCTTAAAAAATAAAGGAGCCGTTGGAGGAGCCGATGTCGCAAGAGGCGTTGAAACACTTGCAAGACAAAGAACACAGACAATTGAAGAAGTGGAAAAATGGCTTACCATATGGATAAATGAAAAACTGTTGGCCGGTGACCACATTTCTGAGAAAGTAATTTGTGAAAAAGCTTTACAGTTGCATGCCGACCTCACCCAAAACACCCCTGGAACAAGTGCTGAGAGTTGTATTTTCAAGGCAAGTAGAGGGTGGCTTGATAATTTTAAGAGGAGGAGTGGCATTCACAGTGTGGTGAGACACGGCAAAGCTGCCGACAAAGGAAATGCCGACCGATTTGTTTTGGAATTTAAAGATTACGTTAAGGCTGAGGGTTTCCTTCCGCAGCAAGTTTTCAACTGTGATGAGACAGGCCTCTTTTGGAAAAGAATGCCAAAGAGGACCTGCATAAGAAAGGAGGAGGAATTATGGCCAGGGCACAAGCCCATGAAAGACAGACTTTCCCTTTTATTTTGTGCGAATGCAAGTGGAGATTTTAAGTTGAAGCCGTTGCTGGTCTACCATTCTGTGAACCCCAGGGTATTTAAGAAAAACAACGTCATGAGAAGCAAATTGCATGTGATGTGGAGGGCGAACAGCAAAGCTTGGGTAACCAGGCAGTTTTTTATCGAGTGGGTTCATGAAGTGTTTGGGCCAAGTGTGAAAAAATACCTCCGAGACAAACATCTTCCCATGAAGTGCCTACTTGTTGTGGATAACGCTCCAGCTCACCCTCCAAGCTTGGAAGGCGAGTTGGTGGAAGAGTTCAGCTTCATCAGTGTCAAGTTTTTGCCCCCCAACACGACTTCTCTCATCCAGCCCATGGACCAGCAGGTCATATCTAATTTTAAGAAGCTTTACAACCGAGCCCTGTTCCAAAGGTGCTTTGAGGTGACCTCAGACACAGGCCTGACCCTCAGGGAGTTCTGGAAGAACCATTTCAGTATCCTACATGGCTTACATCTCATAGACAAAGCATGGAGGGACGTGTCTCAAAGAACACTGAAGTCAGCCTGGAAGAAATTGTGGCCAGAAGCTGTCCCGGACCGCGTACCTGAGGACGTTGAAGAGGATGCTCTTATTGTTGAGGATATTGTGTCTCTGGGGAAGTCCATGGGCTTGGAAGTGAGTCAGGATGATGTGGAGGAGTTAGTGGAGGAGCACAAGATGGAGCTCACCGCAGAAGAACTTCGAAACGTTCTGATGGAGCAGCAACAGGCTGCAGCTGAGGAATTGTTTTTGCAGGAGGAGGAGAGAAGAGAAAGTGTTCCTACCGCACTGATCGAAGACATGTGTGCAAAATGGGCTGAACTGCAAGTTTTTGTTGAAAAATATCACCCCGATAAAGCCGCCGTGAGCCACGCCACGAGCACTTTCAATGATCATGCGATGTCTCACTTCAGACAAATTTTGAAACGTCGGGAAGAAGAGCAAATGTCCCTTGAGAAATGGTTAGCGAGGAAAAGATCCAGTGAGGCTGAACCAGGTGTCAGTGGTGTAAAAAAAATCAAGGGAATGCAGGAGAGCAGTAACCCACAGTGATTATCGAAGAAGGACCCCCCCCCAAAAAACCCCATCATTGCAGGTAAGAAAAATTTACATTTATCATCTGCGTTGTGTTTATTTATTATTGCTTTTGCAATACAGTTTAATGTGTTTATTGCTTTCATTGTGTATCATTAGATAGTAAAATTCAAGTTAAATTGCTGTATTAGAGGTAATAATAATAATAATAATAATAATAATTTATTATTTGTACTCCGCCCATCTGGCTGGGTTTCCCCAGCCACACTGGGCGGCTTCCACAAAGGCCAAAAATAAACTAAGATGTCACAAATTAAAAACTTCCCTGAACTTAAGATGTCTTCTGAATGTCAGGTAGTTGTTTATCGCTTTGACATCTGCTAGAAGGGCGTTCCACAGGGCGGGCGCCACTACCGAGAAGGCCCTCTGCCTGGTTCCCTGTAGCTTTGCTTCTCGCAATGAGGGAACCACCAGAAGGCCCTCGGCACTGGACCTCAGCGTCCGGGCAGAACGATGGGGGTGGAGATTTTAAAGGTCTGGAATGGATTGATCCATTTTGCATTGCTTTCTATGGGAAACTGCGCCTCGGTTTCCGAACCTGAACGGTCTTTGGGAATGGATTACGTTCGAAAATCGAGGATCCACTGTAATGCAGTAATCTTGGGGAAGCGTTGCAGAACAACCAGTTATAAATCTAATACATAAATCAGTAAATAAGCAGGATGACGTTTGCACAGTCCAGCATGAACCCACCACTTATATGCTATTATTGTCTCAGTGTTATATTGCAGAATGCAGAAGAAACTGACCTGTCTCAAAATCCCTTTTGTTTTGCTAATCCATCTGCATACCATACTCTTTTTTTAAGCATCTGTGCCCTTGCTTTTGAGATGCTTTTACCTGCTTTATCTGTCTCTGTTTCTATTGTGTTTACTATTTTATTATGCTATTTTTTAAAAATAAAAACCATTATATATATATATATATATATATATATATATATATATATATCAGCAGCGCTGATCCTAAAACAGAAGGGTGGATGTTATTTAATTCTTAAATAAAAAAGAAAAGAAAATTCAGGTCTGTTCATTGGCATGGGAGCTGTACCAGTTTAATACAGTGGTACCTTGGGTTACAGACGCTTCAGGTTACAGACTCCGCTAAACAAGAAATAGTACCTCGGGTTAAGAACTTTGCTTCAGGATGAGAACAGAAATCGTGCAGCTGCAGTGGGAGGCCCCGCTAAAGCGGTACCTCAGGTTAAGAACAGTTTCAGGTTAAGAACATATTAAGTTCTTAACCCGAGGTACCACTGGATTATGGCAAGAAGGAGTGAGAACTCCCCATTATTCTGTTGGTCTTGCTCCAGGCTGACGCCGGGGACAGTTTGGCCTATTTTTAAGTCAGCGTCTGTAACTGTGCTTTTTAAAAGTGGCTTGGTGCACAGACGTTAACCATTGTTCACCTCCATGCTATAAAAAGCTTCCCTTGCTCATTTCCTGTATATCAACCTGCCATTAAGACATGGTCCTGTTTGGTTGGCAGCCCTGACTGGGCACCCCAGTCTGATCAGCGTCCCATTTTGTCCCCCCGTGGTGCAGACGTGGAGCCCGATCAGGGCCAAGCAGAACAGACCCCAATGCAAGATTCAACGGCAGCTGGCCCCAGCGAAAGTGGGATGAATGCCGACCTCCGCCGGCAGCTGGGCCTCATTCTGCAGACAGCCGGCAGGAACCAGGTGGAGAAGATGTTGCGGGAGCTGGTGAAAGAGCAGAGCCAGGAAGGGAAGCGGAAAGCCCGGAAGAAGGCGCCAAAAAGCCCCAAGGATGAAGGTGGGCGCGGCTCGTGGCACGAGCTGCAGTGCCGGTAAAACAGGGTGTGTGTGAAACTCCTAAGAAATAAGAACAAAACTCAGCTCAGTGAGGCTGCCAGCCTCTGGCAGGGCCAGCTTGGGCTTCCTGCCTTCCCCCTGAACCTGTTTGATAGATTGATTATTCTTTATTGAACTTACCAGGCACCCAAAGGGTCTCCAAGCGACTTCTGTTTAATCATCTTTTATGTATGGCATTTACATAAATGATTCTGCCTCTCAGTTTAAGCTCCACAACAGGTAGGCTACGCCAAGAGACAATGATTGGCCCAAAGTCACGCAGTGAGCTTAATGGCCGAGTGGGGATTTGAACCCTGGTCTCCCAGGTCTTAGTCGGAGACCTTAATCACTACACCACACTGGCTTCCTTACCTTCTCTTCCTGCCCCACTGTCCCCCAGGATCAGATGAGGGGTGAAATGTGAGGAGCAGACGTGCAGGCGTGGTCTTCGCTTGCTTGCATGCATCTCGGATAGGGAGATATATCAGTTGAGGTGGGGGGCGGGCGTCTCTATTGGAGCAGCTGCCTCATTGGGTGCACAACTAGGGGTAGCTGAGATCCCTAAGACTGATGGACATGCCATTTCCTAACTTGTAAGCGTCCTTCTGGTGATAAAGAGGTCGTTCTTCACTCCAGACATTCCTTGCCTGGTGGTGGGAATGTTGTGGATAGTAGGAGAAGATATATTGATTAAATATTATCCTTCCTCACTCACGCTAGTGAGATAGTAGCAAAGCACATTCCTGGAAGCAAGTTCATGAATTTGTTAGAATCATAGAAGTTGAGCAGTTTAGTCTGGCTCGTCCAGATTGGATTGTTCCTGGTAAATTTCCCCTTTAAACGTAAAGGTAAAGGGACCCCTGACCATTAGGTCCAGTCATGGCTGACTCTGGGTTGCGGCGCTCATCTCGCTTTACTGGCCGAGGGAGCCGGCGTACAGCTTCCGGGTCATGTGGCCAGCATGACTAAGCCGCTTCTGGCGAACCAGAGCAGCGCACAGAAACGCTGTTTACCTTCTTGCCGGAGCGGTACCTATTTATCTACTTGCACTTTGACGTGCTTCCGAACTTCTAGGTTGGCAGGAGCAGGGACCAAGCAATGGGAGCTCACCCCGTCGCAGGGATTTGAAGCGCCAACCTTCTGATCAGCAAGCCCTAGGCTCTGTGGTTTAACCCACAGCGCCACCTGCGTCCCGTTAAATTTCCCCTTTAGTTCCCTCTTAAAAACAAGAATAACACCACAGTCTTCTTTAAAAAGTAATGGTAAAGTTTACTTACATTCAGTTCACAGTATGGTCCTGAAGGCTGGCTTTAGCTTGTAGTTACAGTTACAGTTGTAGAGAAAAAGAAGTCTAAGCTAGGCCTCAGACTTTCTACTTTGTGGCTTCCATCCTCTGTAAGGATGAGCCATGTGCTGCTGGTTAAGAGCCAGCAGAAGAGCAGCAAAAGAGCCAAAGGGCCAAAAGAGAAGGTCAAAAGTGGAAGATGGCTGCATGACTAGTCCGTTTATAGGGTTTGCTAGGGTCACGCCCATCTACCTGGTCACACACGGGGAGGATGCTCCAGACCAGGTGTGACAGGAAGTCCTCCCTGTCTGGAGCTACACTCCCCTGTGTATCCACTCTAGGAAACAGGAAATGTTGCATTTGACTGCTACTGTGAAGATACATCCCACACTAACAGCTCCATGACAACTTGTCTCTTCCCCCCCCCCCCAACGAAATGACAGCCGCTGAGGAGAACGAAGAGGAGCCACTTCAGGGGGAAATCAGTCTGGAGAAGGCAGAGCCGCCGGGTTCCCCGTCAACGGGGAGATTCAATAGCCCAGACGAGGCAGAAGAAGCCAGCGGTGGTCGGTGCCAGCTGGACCTCGAGGAGGGGCAGCTGCCGCGAGTTCCAGCGATCTGTCCGCCGGAGGCCAAGGCTCCCAAGAAGCTCCAAGACCGGCAGGAAAGGCCGGGAGTGTGCGTGGAGTGTGGGAAGAGCAACGCGAGCGGCAGCGGGCGAGGCCACAGCACCCCGACCCCGGAGAGGCCTCACCAATGCGGCGAGTGCGGGCGCTGTTTCCGTCAGCGCTCCATCCTGGCCAAGCACCAGAAGATCCACTCGGGCGAGAAGCCCTACCCGTGCACGGCTTGCGGCAAGCGCTTCAATCGCAGCTCCAACCTGGCTCAGCACCGCCGGGTGCACACGGGCGAGCGCCCCTTCCCCTGCGCCGCCTGCGGCAAGGCCTTCACCCAGAAGTCTGACCTGGAGCGCCACCAGCGCGTGCACACGGGAGAGCGGCCCTACGCCTGCCGCGACTGCGGCAAACGCTTCTCCGTCAGCTCTCACCTCGACCGCCACCGCCGCACCCACCGCCACGGCCTCCGGGAGGAGGAGCCCCCCGCAGCCCCCGCCGCCCACCGCTGCCCCGATTGCGGGAAATGTTTTGGGCAGCGCTCGGCGCTCTCCAAGCACCGCAAGACTCACTCCGGGGAGCGTCCTTATCAGTGCGGCGCATGCGGCAAGCGCTTCAGCCGCAGCTCCAACCTGGCGCAGCACCAGCGCATCCACACGGGCGAGCGGCCTTTCCCCTGCGGCGACTGCAGCAAGCGCTTCATTCAGCGCTCCGACTTGGAGCGGCACCAGCGGGTGCACACGGGCGAGCGCCCTTACACCTGCGCGCAGTGCGGGCGCGGCTTCTCCGTCAGCTCCCATCTCGACCGGCACCAGAGGGTCCACCAAGCCCAGGCGGCCGCCGCGGCCGCTCACCGCTGCCCTGAACACATCAAGGGGTTCCTTCTTGGGGCGGGCAGCAAAGCGGGTTTGAAACACCCTCTGTGCGGAAGCGCCAAGGGACGCTTCACGCGCAGCAGCCACTGCCTGGACTGCGGGAAGAGCCTGGGCAAAATGCCGCCGCTGTCGCTGCAACCGCCGACGGAGAAGCCCTTCAAGTGCGAGGATTGCGGGAAAGCTTTTGCCCAGCGCTCGGCGCTGGTGAAGCACCAGCGCATCCACACTGGGGAGAAGCCGTTCTCCTGCGCCGACTGCGGCAAGGCCTTCATCCAGCGGTCGGACTTGACCATCCACCGGCGCATGCACACGGGCGAGAAGCCGTACCGCTGCGATGCCTGCGGCAAGTGCTTCAGCGTCAGCTCCAACCTGCTGACGCACCAGCGCACCCACCTGGGCGAGAAGCCCTACGCCTGCGGGGAGTGCGGGAAGGCCTTCATCCAGCGCTCTGAGCTCACCATCCACCAGCGCACCCACACCGGGGAGAAGCCCTACAAGTGCGGCGTCTGTGGCAAGTGCTTCAGCCGCAGCTCCCACCTCAACCGGCACCAGCGCACCCACAGCAATGGCAAGGCCTTGGCCGGCAGCGCCGGGACGGCCCACACCACACTGCTGGCTGCCAGCGCTGCCAAACCTGCCGCTCCCCTGCCCGCCTCGGCCTTCTCAGCCTCCTTCGCTTCGCCTGGGCCCCTGCCTGCCCTGCCTTCCTTCCCCTCTTCTATCTCGTCCCTCCCGATCCCTTCTTTGGACCTGCCCTGGTCTCTGTCCTTTCCCTCTCGAGGCTTTTCCCACTCGTCCTTCTCTTCCCCTTCCCCCGGCGGGGCCCAGGCTTCATCTCTGATCAACTAAATCCTGCCTGCCCTACAGCTGCACACACGCCATATATGGAAAGCTTCCCCCCAAAGAATCCTGAGAACTAGTTTGTCAAGAGTGCTGGGAACTGTAGCTCTCTCTCCCTGTGTGCAAACGACAATTCTAGGATTTTTCGCGGAGGGGTGTGTGCGCTTCAGGTGTGTGGTATGTCTCCATTCCCTGCCTGGTGCTCTCCTTTTCCATCTAATGGCCACCTCTCATTCATCCCAGCTCTGTTCTCATCCTGCTTCCCTGGTTAAACAAGCACCACGTCATGCCCTGTTACAATTGCTTTGGCTTGAACATGGATCATCTGGTCACCTGGTGAGCATCCCTCATCACAGGCAAGTTTCTTCCCCTTGGCGGTTACATTGCCTGTGATGAATGATGCCACTGAAGGGAGCCAGTGACGAGTGAGACTGCACTGTGAGAAGGAAGTTTCCCCTCTGAACCTGAGTGTCTTAAGTTGCACGGGAAGGTCTTTTTAATAGGAGGGACCATTCAGAACTTCAGACCCACCACCCTCCTGCATGAACACTGCTTTGTGGACTGGAATGACGGAGGACTGCAAAAGTTGAACCACTGTTTATGTAGTTGAAAAGGACCAAGGGGGTCATCTCATCCAGCCCAATCTTTTTCCCAACGTGAGATTCAAACCCATGACCCTGAGATTAAGAGCCTGCTGCTCTGCCAGCTGAGCTATCCGGTTGTGTTTGGGTCTCCGTGATCATGAAAGCGACTTAGTGAAACGGTGGGCTCTCTCCTGCAGGGGTGGGGGCCTAATAGGAGCTGGAATTCAGTCATATCCGGAGGGTCAAAAGTTAGCCGCCCTTGCCCTGCTGCCCACACACCCTTTTGTCCTGTACTTCTCATTCCTCCTGTTCACGAACGAATGCAGCCTTCTTGGTCATCTTCAGAAGTTTTGGACTACAACTCCCATCAGCGCCAGCCAGCAAAAATATAATGTAGTCCAAAATATCTGGAGGATACCAGATTGGCAAAGGTTGACACAACGTAATGCAGATGAGCTTGCACCATAAGATTCATTAACACAAGGGGTTTTTTTAAGCTTGAAAAGGAGGAGGATTGGATTCTTCTATGATTCTAAACTGCATTTAAAGAACGGGAGGGGTGAAACTCCTGATTAATCGAGACTGTAGAGAGGTCTCACAATATAGAAGCAGCATGGAAGGCAGGAGAAGACTGTGAGTCCAAGGTTTGTTAAAAGGCAGCTGGCGTATATTCAGGCTACCTTTTGAAGTCTGGAATAGTGATTCTAAGTAGCTTCAACTTTAATGAAAAAGGTCCCTGTTTGCACCATCCATTTAAACGCCTATTCTACCCTTTTAAACAGCCATGGTTTCCCCAAAAGAACCTGAGAACTGTAATTTGTTAAGTGTTGAGAGTCATCAGGAGACCCCTGTTCCTCTCACAGAACTAAGATTTCCAGAGTCCTGGAAAGGACAACTGATCGTTAAGCAACTCCGGGAATTGTAGCTCTGAGAGGGGAATAGGGGTCTCCTGACGACTCTCAGAACCCTTAACAAACTACAATTCCCATGATTCTTTTTTTGGGGGGGCGGGGAGAGCCATGATTGTTTAAAGTGGTGTGATACTGCCTTAAATGTATCATGTAGATGGGGGGTCTTAGAAACTGGGATTAAAAATATATATACCTGGATTAATCTGGATTAAAAGATTGTCAAACACCTGCCTGGATTAGGGTGCAACTGCTGGGGGTGGGCTGTATAATCCTGCGTCTACCCTGATGGTTTTATTCTGCAATTTGCAGTCTTCTGCCTCTTCCTTTCCCCAATTCTGCTACCTCCAACTCTTCATCTGTCTTCTTCATCCCACCTGATTCCATGCATATTTACTTGGATACAATCTGCAGTGAGTTCAGTGGGCTTACTTCCATGTAAGGCAAGGTGGGGAACTTGTGGCCCTCCAGAGGCTGTTGTACTGCAACTCCCATGAGCTCTCCAGCCAACATGGCCAATTTATCGTGGGCAATGGGAGCTGTAGTCCAATAGCCTCTGGAGGGCTGCTGGCTTCCTAAGCCCAGATAAGTTTTCATAGGATTGCACCTGTTAGCACATCTGTATCTCATTCCCTTTGGCCTTTCCACCATCTGCATCTGATGCCTCTTCAGTTTGGCAATATCTACATCAGTGGTTTGGATTGCTTTAGTAGCCATTTTCTGCTCCCCAAGGAAGGTCTCGTTGACACGAGCAGAAAACATGAAGAGAAAACATACAATATAGTCGAGTTCTGAGGTTGTACGCTTCAGCTTATGAGAGGGGAATCACAGTTTTTTAAAAAATGTACACATATCTGAGGGATTTCTTGCTGTTAGAATGCAACAGAAGGAAAGGTGAGTTAGAAACTTTCTCCTTATACACTAGTTGTGTTTTTGTGTGTGTGTTTTTAGGAAGTGGTACAGCTCACACTTCAGTCTCATTTCCCCACCACATGAGGAGACCAGGCCAAAGCCTAATTTTTCCTAAAAATTTCTCATAACAAAGTACCCTTGCCAAACTACAATTCCTGGGATGGGGCACCCTGACGGTTCAAAACCACTTTAATGTAGATTTGCCTTCCTTGGTGTTCCTAACACCAGACTGGCTTTGCTTTTATCTTTGTATTTTCTTGCTTTTGGGGGGCCCTTTGTGCTGCTGGGAAAGGCAGACCTCTCACACTGTTATGATCAACTCGGTGCTGTTAATATTATGGTGCATCTGTAGAAAGGAAACATGGAAGACGTGCTGCTTGGGGTGGGGGGTGGGGAGGGTATGTAGGGTTTTCATACTTGCGGAGACCAAAAATACAACGGCTTGTGTTTGACCGGTTGCTGCTGAAAGGACAGAGGCAGGTAGCAAATTATGTGCCTTGTCTCCAGACATCTCTGCCATCTCCAACCTGGAGAAGATTACTGCCGTTGACTTGAAGCTGTCTGCATCTGGGGCAAAGAAGAAAAAATTATGTACATTGCATTAGGAGATCTCCGCTGGGAAAAAGCTTCCCAATTCTACCAAGTTCAAAAGGCTTCACAGTTCGTGGTACTCATGAATTGTGCATTTCAGCAAATCAAAATGTTGACGAGCATCTTTTCACACACACACAACATCCTTTTTATTGTTGGTATTATTAATATTATTGTTTGTGGTGTTGGTTTTTTGTTTTTGTATCGAGTGTAAAACTGGCTACTTTTTATTGTTATTGATGCTGATGAGGTTGGGGATTTTTTGCGGGGGAGGGGTGGAATTTCTAAACTGTGAAGAAAATAAAAAGAGAAGACACGGAATGATGGATTTTTTTTTTTTTTTTTAGGAAGCGGAAAACCCATAAAGGCTTGCTTAAATGTTGATGTTAGGTTAAAAAACACACACCAAAACCTTAAAGAAGTTTCGTCAAGGGTTTCAAAGAAGGATGTCAGAAACACTTGTGTGATTAATTTATGAGAAGGTGCAGACTTAAAATGCAATGCCAGAGACCTTGCTGCTTTTACAGACTCAGGCTGAACACCAAAACAGCAAGCATTCGCCATGACTGTCCACAAGAGGCTAATATGTTAAGCATTATACAGAAAATATATTACGGCCAGTGGCTAATTAAGCCCACCTGTCTATAAAGACATAGGTAGCAGGCCTCCAAACTGCACTGACCACTCCCATCCCTAGACCCCAGCATCTGAAGCCAACAGATAAGCATAGCATCAAAGCAAGAGTGAAAGGGATGCAGAGAGCGCTGTGGTCTAAACCAGTGTTCCCCAACCTTGGGCCTCCAGTTGTTTTTGGACTACAATTCCCACCATCCTTGACCACTGGTCTCGCTAGCGAGGGATGATGGGAGTTGTAGTCCAAAAACAGCTGGAGGCCCAAGGTTGGGGAACACTGGAACCACTTAGCCTCTTGGGCTTGCTGATTGGAAGGTCGGCAGTTTGAATCTGCACAACAATGGTTAGCTCCTGTTGCTCTGTCCTAGCTTCTGCCAATCTAGCATTTTGAAAGCACACCAGTGCAAGTAGATAAATAAGTATCACTGTGGCGGGAAGGTAAATAGCGTTTCTATGTGCTCTGGCTTCCTTCACGGTGTCCCGTTGCGCCAGAAGCGGTTTAGTTCTTCTGGCCACATGACCCGGAAAGCTGTGGACAAATGCCGGGTTCCTCGGCCAGAAAGCGAGATGAGCGCCGCAACCCCATAGTTGCCTTTGACAGGACTTAACCGTCCAGGGGTCCTTTACCTTTTTACCAAAGTAAGAGCACAAACATATGTGGTGAGCTCATTCTTGCAGCAAAAAACAGTTAGTCTCAGGGTGATCTTGACTACCAAGATGGCATTCACAGACCCTCCAAAACCTTTTTGCCATTTGGTTCTACATGAGGTGTTTGGCCTCCGTTCCTTGTTCCAGCATTCTCAGTCCACTGGAAGTTATTGGTGGCGTATCTGCAGAGCCCTCTGGTCTGGTGGTGCTGAATGTCAGATCAGTCTATAATAAAACCATGCTCATTCATGATTTGTGGATGAGCAGGCTGATCTGGCTAAGACTTAAGTGAGTGAGCTGGGTGGACCTGCTTTTACCCAGCTGTGCCCATTTGCTTCTTCCATACTGCACCAGGCTAGACTAGGGGGTTGAGGCAGGGGTGTTGCTATTATCTATAGAAACATTTTGATCAGGAAGCCACTTAACCATGAGACGGGTTTAGAGAAGGTTTTACCAAAATTGAGTCTTCAGCTATTTTTGGACTACAACTCCCATCATGCCTAGCTAATAGGACCAGTGGCCAGGGATGGTGGGAATTGTAGTCCAAAATCAGCTGGAGACCCAAGTTTGGGAAACCCTGGTTTAGAGGGTCTGAACCTATTGCTGGTCCAGAGAAATAGACCATGGCTGCTGCTGGTCTGCCAACCACCTTGTTTTCCCAGCTGCATTCCTGATCAGGTAGTCCCTGGGATATTGTGGGGGGGGGGCACTAAATGGTAATCCTGGGTGACTTCAATATCCATGACAACTATGGGTCTCTCAGGTGGTCATTGCTGCAGCACAGCAGGCAGGGCACACTCCCAATGTGATCTTTTCCCCAAGTGATAGCAAGGATGGACTGAAGAAAGAATGCCAACAAATTTCACTAGGCCCTTTTTCTATTCCATGATCTTCCTTACGGCACAAGTGCTGCAGATGTGGCCACACCAAGGCTAATTATATTGCTTACCTTCCTGCCATAAAGACAAACATCTTGACTTTCTGATAACTAGATCAATCTGGTGACAAAAGCACAGGGGTAGGCCAGGCTAGTTAAAGACAAAAGAACAATCTGCTGGATCAAGTCAAGTTGGTGACCATCACTATAGTACAGTATTTTTTTTTCTAGACAGTTGGCAAACCTACAGCAGATGGCAGCCTTCTGTGGACACTTTAAAGACACTTTTTATGGCAACCTTTTATCTGCCCTCTGCTGTTGTCTTGAGTGGGCCGAGGAATCTTCCTTCCTTCTCTATCACAAAAGGTACATGCCATCGCTGCCCACGTATTCATGATTCCTGCATGCAGTCCAAGAATGGTGATTAAGAACAGTGGGAGTTCTCTCTTGCTGGAGTGTACGTGTTTGAGCCTGTTTCTCTCTGCTGTGCTTTCCACGCCCAGCCATGCCGAAACCTTAAATGTCAGAGGCAAACTGTGCACAGACTTAGGAGCGTCTGCAGAAGACAACATGGCCCAGTCTCTTGGCCTGGTCAATTTCTTCCTGTTCATCTTTGCAGGGCTGCTCCTCTATCATTACAGCAATACCTTCAGATACTATTTCAGGGTTTGCTTCCTAAATATTTGGATGTTCAATATGACCTCCCTTGCACTTCCTGTTATAGCTCTCCGGGGACGAAGTGTGGCAAATGTGAGGTGAGTGAACTGCCGTGTGGCTTTGTATCTTGTTTTTCGGGACTCTGCTCACATAGGAGTGTATGATGTGACTCCTTCATAGCGGTCCAATAACTAATGAGCTTTTAAGCAGCGATGCCCTTCAGGGACTTAGGGGCAGGTGCCCAGAGCCACTCTCAGCAGTATGAGAGGGTGAGGGTGGGATCAAATCCAGCAGGACTGCCTTATCACATTTTGTGAAATTAGCCCCCCCCCCACTCCAGAGACACGATCCAGTTCACTTTTAAAGGCAAACCTACGAAATTTGCACTTTCTGAAACAATATGCGAACTGAAACACTTCCATCCTTCGGTATTTACTTTTTATGGATTTTGCAATGCAGTTCTACAGACAAGTAAGGTGTGTGGAAATGCATACATTACAGCAAAGTGCACATATAGAAATGCATCTATTAGCGAAAAGCATTATGCTGGCGGAAATTGCATACAAGTATGTGTGCCGTGGGGATGCGGGTGGCGCTGTGGGTTAAACCACAGAGCCTAGGACTTGCCAATCAGAAGGTCGGCGGTTCGAATCCCTGCGACGGGGCGAGCTCCCGTTGCTCAGTCCCTGCTCCTGCCAACCTAGCAGTTCAAAAGCACGTCAAAGTGCAAGTAGATAAATAGGTACCACTCCGGCAGGAAGGTAAATGGCGTTTCTATGCCCTGCTCTGGTTCGCCAGAAGTGGCTTAGTCATGCTGGCCACATGACCCGGAAGCTGTACGCCGGCTCCCTCGGCCAATAAAGTGAGATGAGCGCCGCAACCCCAGAGTCGGCCATGACTGGACCTAATGGTCAGGGGTCCCTTTACCGTTATGTGTGCAGTAGGAGGAATTCACTCTAAAACCGTGGTGAATTTTCGTGAGGACTTTAAAAAAAAACTGGAAAGGTGGAGAAACTGCAAAGGTGGAGAACTAAACTTCAGACTGGCAAAATGAGAGAAACCAAAATTGAGAGGCTCACCCACCCTCAGTATGGAGTAGGGTTGTCCACAGCAAGAAAACCCCTTGCGGAAACATGGTGGAGACCAAACCACCCTCACATTCCCTCGCACACAGGGACTAGCTGTGGATCTGCTGAGGGAGGGAGGGTCCATTGGACATGGTGACTGGGGGTGGTGGGGATTGTAGTCCAAAACCTTTGGAGAGCAGCAGGTTGTGGAAGGCTGGCTTAACACCAGAAATGAGTTGTGCCTTCTTGCTAAGCAGTCTTTTGTTGACCGGGTTGCCCATGATTGTGAAAGGAAGAGAGCTTCATGTTTAGGAAAGTGTTTGTTGACACTTAAGATACTCATCAAAGGCTGGAGGAGATGACATTCCTTCAGCTTGAAGGAGAGGCAGCTGTGACTTATTCAGGTCTGATTGGGAGCTTTAACCATTTGGCTTTCCTGCAATCCAGATCTAAGGGCCCTGTGCCTGCTATGCACATCTCACTTGGATTATTTCATTTTTTCTATTGCCCCCCCTCCCTGAGCTTAGGGCAGTCTACAAGATGCTCCTCTTGTTATCTTCATGACATCCCTGTGAAGAAGTCAAAATGAGCATCATGGCCAAGTAGGGATTTGAACGTGGGTCTACCCAGTTGTAATGCAACAGTCCAGAGGTCAGCAAACTTTTTCGGCAGGGGGCCGGTCCACTGTCCCTCAGACAGACCTTGTGGGGGGCCGGACCATATTTTGAAAAAAATGTATGAACAAATTCCTATGCCCCACAAATAACCCAGAGATGAGGGTCCCCAATTATAAAATCATAGAAAACGGGAGATACGTAGCCGCTCCAGCAACATATCTCTATTTCCTCGCATCCAGAAATGCAACAAGGGCTTTCACTCTTGCTAGAAGCTCGGCCATGCCCTCACCAGTTCTGGAAGTCTCCTACAGAAGAGTCCCGTACGCACAGAGACTTTGTGCCTGGCCATTAGGGGAAATAGGAAGCCCTGAACATATATTTTTTAGATGTCCTTTTTATGCTGAGATTCGTAGAGACACCATTGATCCTTTGCTGAGGAGGCTCGTCGATCTTTCAGACAAGTCTAACCCAGAGATGCATTTTAAATAAAAGCACACATTCTACTCATGTAAAAATACTCTGATTCCTGGATGGTCCGCGGGTTGGATTTAGAAGGCGATTGAGCCAGATCTGGCCCCCGGGCTTAAGTTTGCCTACCCATGCACTACACCATACAGTCGTACCTTGGAAGTCAAATGGAATCCATTCCAGAAGTCTGTTTGACTTCCAAAATGTTCAGAAACCAAAGCGCGGCTTCTAATTGGCTGCAGGAAGCTCCTGCAGCCAATCGGAAGCTGCGGAAGCCCCGCCGAACGTTCGACTTCCAAAAATAGTTTGCAAACCAGAACAGTCACTTCCAGGTTTGCGGTGTTCAGGAGCCAAAATGTTCGCGTCACAAGGCATTTGACTTCCAAGGTAAAACATTCGAGAACTAAGCTGTTCAAAAACCAAGGTATGCCTGTACTAGCTTTCATCCGAACAGGCTGTAGCAGGCCACTGTCTTGCTTGTAAAGTTCTCTCTCCTGTCCTTCAACGCCTTTGACCTTCCTGAAATGCCTCTGGTTTTGCTCCCTTGTTTCAGAGTCCTCCGCTTTGCCTTGCTGCCAGCGAAATACTTCCTTGGCATCAAATTCAAGGTGCAGGGCGCTCAGAACTTGAACCTGAAAGTGCCGTATGTTGTGGTTGCCAATCAGCAATGCAATGTGGACATCCTGGGTATGTTGGTTGCATGCTTAAGCCTCAATCTCTTTCTCCCATCCAGTTGGAAGGGCTGGAGTGACCCACCTACAGCTTTACACATATTGCCCTGTGGCATCCAAATTGAAGTGGGCCACAGAGAGTAACTACCTGCCCTGCAGACATTTGCTGATAGAGAAAATATCTTCAGATCACCACTGGTAGGAGGGCATGGACTACTGGCATAATATACTCTTAAAAAAAAAAAAAATCCAAAACCAAAAACGAAAAAAAGAAAAATTACAAACATCAAATTCAGCATCCATATTCATTTCCTAACATAAACCTGTTACATGATTAACTAAATCAAATATACCTAATTACTCTAAATTTCTCTTTGCTGTATACAAATACATCAGAGTTAGAAATTGTATATTAAAATTTTTATATTATAAATATTTCAAATTCCCCCATACCCCCCACTCCTCTTCACTCATGTGTGATCTCAATCTTTTGCTTCTTCCGTCTTGTTGTGTTGTTATAATCATTATTCAGTTAATTTCTTGATTATTTCCTTGCTTACCCCTGCATGTTTTCCACATTATCTATTAATATTCCAGTTCCGGAACCATATTTTTTCATATATTCCTTCACTCCATCCCACTCTTTAATTATTCTCTGATTTGAAAGGCCTCTAATAATTGCCGTCAATATACCCTTATTGGGCCCACCAAAATGTCACAAAAATCACATGCAAGCTCTTTTCTGTTCGTAGGAGAGTTTATTTTATCCTTGCCATAGGCCATAACGAATAGCATTATATAAACATAGTAAAGAGGGGCTATGCATTGTGAGGGTTATACTCCTTGCATCCAGGTGTGTGAATAGGCAGATAAAACACAACATGCACATCCCTCTCCCTCCAGGGAACCCAGGCTACTTTTATCTTCACAACCATCCTGTGAGGTAGGCCAGGCCAAGAGAAGATGTGTGTGGGACCCAAAGTAATCCCGGTTGCTTCACAGCTAAGCAAAGATTTGGTACCCAGCCCAAATCTAATTATTACATCACCTCTCTCGCTAGGGGCTGTAGGGAAGGGTGGGAGGAACTGCACAGCCAGACTTCATTTTGACAGTCTTCCAATTGCCCCAGCGATGCTTCAGATCTTGCCGGAGAGAAGCACCTTCATTGTTAAAAGGGAGATCTTACACTTTCTTACTGTTGGCCTTGCCTGCTGGCTGAGCGGCTTCGTTTTCGTTGACCGCCGGAACAGAGAAACACCTGCCAATTCCATATCGGAGGCAGCAGACGCGATGGTCCGCGACAACGTGAGTGTCAGGGGAATTAACTCTCTTGATGAACGGTTGAGGGAGTTGGGAAGGTTTAGTCTGGAGAAAAGAAGGCCGAGAGGTGATATGTAAGCCATCTTCAAATATCTGAAGGTTGTCAAGGCAGAGCAAGCTTGCTTTCTGCTGCTCCAGACAGCAGAAGGCAAGCCACTGGATTCAAATTACAGTGGTTCCTCGGGTTACAGACGCTTCAGGTTACAGACTCTGCTAACCCAGAAATAGTACAGTGGATGCTTGGGTTGCAAACATGATCCATGCAGGTTGCACGTTCGTAACCCGCGTCTGTGCATGCGCGGGTTGCGATTTGGCACTTCTGCGCACGCGCGACCGCCGAAACCCGGAAGTAACTCGTTCCGGTACTTCCGGGCTTCAGCGGTGCGTAACCCAAAAAAACACAACCTGAAGCGGCTGTAACCTGAGGTATGACTGTACATCGGGTTAAGAACTTTGCTTCAGGATGAGAACAGAAATCATGCGGCAGCGGCGCAAGGCCCTGTTAGCTAAAGTGGTACCTCAGATTAAGAACAGTTTCAGGTTAAGAACGGACCTCCAGAACGAATTAAGTTCTTAACCTGAGGTACCACTGTAAATGAAAGGAGATTCTGACTAAACAAAGGACTTTCTGACAGGAACAGTGGAATGGACTCTTCGGGGGGGGGGACGGCGAGGTGAACTCTTCTTCATTGGAGGTTTTTAAGCAGAATTTGGACGGCCACCTGTTGGAGATTCCTGGGGTCATTTCTAACTCTTCACTTCTATGATTCCATGAGAGGGGCAAGGAGGCCGCGATGTCTGCTCAGTGAATGCACCAGCAGAGTCAATCCCATGCAGTCACTGGTACATTTAGACCATGCCAATCCCACTGCCACCTCACCCATCCTGGCAAGCTGCAGCAATACCTGTGACAGATTACATAAGTGTTTATTGTTGCCCTGTCTAGCCAATGGCAACTGGTGGGAGGACAACCCTGTACACCACTTTGCATGTCTTGGAGGAAATGAAATACAGTAGATAGACAGCTAGACAGACAGACTGTTAAGTTGTGGGCGAACATATCAGACGACACAGCAATTCTTCCAAAGCAGCTCTTTATTTGTAAGCTGGAACAGAACTGAACTGAGGAGCTCAGTCAGCCTGCTTATACAGTGGTGCCTCGCAAGACGAAATTAATCCGTTCTGTGAGGCTCTTCGTATAGAGGTTTTTTTGTCTTGCGAAGCAAGCCCATTGACAGTTTAGCGGATTAGCGCTATTAGCGGTTTAGCGGCTTTTAGCGATCAGCTGTTAAGCGGCTTATCAGCGGATCAACTGCTAAGCGGCTTAGCGGCTTAGGAAAAGGGAGAAAAAGGGGGGGGGGGAACCGCAGGAACTCGCAAGACATTTTCGCCTTGCGAAGCAAGCCCATAGGGAAATTCGTTTTGCGAAGCGCCTCCAAAACGGAAAACCCTTTCGTCTAGCGGGTTTTCCGTCTTGCGAGGCGTTCGTCTTGCGGGGCACCACTGTATAGAGCTCCACTAAAATGCAACATTAACCATTTTCTGTAACTAGCCAATCACTGAACGTCACTTTCGATCCTTCATTTGCATAACTATCTACAGTATCCTCCTGCTGGCCCAGGGTGAGAACTTCGGTACATAACACAGACACCCTTCCAAGCCATTACAGTGGTGCCCCGCAAGACTAACGCATCGCAAGACGGAAAACCCGCTAGAAGAAAGGGTTTTCCGTTTTGGAGGCGCTTCGCAAAACGAATTTCCCTATGGGCTTGCTTCGCAAGACAAAATGTCTTGCGAGTTTTTCCGACTTTTTTTTCCTTCCCCCCCTTTTTCTAAGCCGCTAAGCCGCTTATCAGCTGATCCGATAAGCCGCTAAAAGCCGCTAAAAGCCGCTAAGCCGCTAATAGCGCTAAGCCGCTAAGCCGTCAATGGGCTTGCTTCACAAGACGAAAAAACCGCTAGACGAAGAGAATCGCGGAACGGATTCTTTTCGTCTTGCGAGGCACCACTGTATTGATATAGGCTGAAATATACTCAGAGTCGCATAGTGATTTCATGCTCTTTATTGCAGCTCGTAAAACAGTGAATAAAACCCTCCCCCAAACCTATGGCTTTATATACATTATTTACACAATGGATCCTATCTGGTTGGCTGATTTTGCTTCCCGCCTGGGGCCTGATTGCGTTGCTTCTGCAGGCCAATCACTTGTTGCATTCTAGGATCCTACTGGCCTAATAGGCTGATTGACTTCCTCCCTGGGCCTGATTGGGCTGCTCCTGCAGGCCAATCAGTTGTTGCATTCTAGAATCCTACCTGCCTATTGTTCTAGGATCCAAGCTTAGTACATAACATGGGCAGTGCTTTTTTCTGGGAGGACACAGGGGTATGCATACCCCTAAACATTTTGTGAATCTAAGTTGGGCGTCATTGAGGGGCAGTATTTCAATATGAGTAGGAAAATGAGAGTACTCCTAAACATTTTAAAAGAAAAAAAGCACTGGATATAGGCCATTATTTCTAGGCTAAAAAAAGTCTCGTTTTCTATACTGAGTCCTCTGCAGTATCAGAGCAGATGAAAACTTAACTGGAAGAAATCACATCAGGGAGAGACAAAATTGTAGCCACTGAATTTTTCCAGGTGAAAGAAAATTTATGTTTGAACATCCTTTCAGTATTCTCTTTCCCCTCCAGCTGAGAATCTGTATGTTCCCTGAAGGCACTAGAGACAATGACAGCGCTGGTCTGCTCTCATCCAGACATGAAGCCTTCCTTCTGGCTGTGGAAGCCCAGGTGAGATCATTCAGCTTCCAATCCTCGTGTTTTCCCCCCTGCATCCTATTTACTAATAGTGGACTCCTTCTCTGAGTGGCTATCCTAAGCTAAAAAGACCAGGCTTGTAGGAGCTGGCTTGTCCCACTTTTAAAGTTTATATGTTGCAGTTGGATTGAGGTCAGCCGAACAGGGTTGCCAGCTGTTGCTATTAGGCAAATTCACCTCAGGTTCAGTACAGTGGTACCTCGGGTTACATATGCTTCAGGTTACATATGCTTCAGGTTACAGACTCCACTAACCCAGAAATAGTGCTTCAGGTTAAGAACTTTGCTTCAGGATGAGAACAGAAATTGTGCTCCGGCGGCACAGCAGCAGCAGGAGGCCCCATTAGCTAAAGTGGTACTTCAGGTTGAGAACAGTGTCATGTTAAGTATGGACCTCCGGAACGAATTAAGTACTTAACCTGAGGTACCACTGTATAAGGTATTTTGCTGAGTAAGTCAGGTATTTCAAACCACAGCATTACACTCTCCAAATCCTGTCAGGAGCTGCTGTATTGATGCATACCCAAAGCAAGGAACGATCTTAAAGGGGTATTTTAAAAACACATAGCACTACAGCCCCTCCCCCACCACTTTCCCCTGTGTGCTATTCTTCTGACACTCCACCTCAGGCCAATTTGGGATGGGGCACTGGGGAAAGCCCCATTGCACTAGCCAAAGTCTTTGGACTCAGCGACATTAGTAAAGAAACAATGCTTTGAATCTGTTATAAACACACAACACCAGATGGCGCCAGAGGGCACAATATTTTTCTATGTGGTTTTCCATAGGGGTTCCCCCCCTTTTTTGTTATAGCAATCTAATTTGTAGCATTTTCCTCTCTTCTGTGAGCAGATATGCCCTTTGTGTGTGCTTCTGCCAGCAGGACTCATTCATTGAAACTGGCCCATTAAAAAAACAGTAAAACAAGAGACTTTTTTTAAAAAAAAGTTCAACAAAACACCAAAGAGGCAGGGAGCACCAATCCCCCAAACAACAACTTTTTGTGATAAGGACAGGGGAAATGCAGTGGAAACTTTGAGATAACACTTGTTTTGATGTGATGTCAGCTGACCTCACAGTGAGCAAATTAAAGTGAACGGTCAACAAACAGGTTGTCTGGAAGTGTCCTTAGTCTGTGAGAATATTAAAAAGCAGGACTCCCTTGGAAGCAGCTTCTGAGGCTGCCCACAACGTTCAATTTACAGCAAAGGTAAATTTCCATCTGACTGGCGGCTGATGTGCTTTATGTCCATGCAGGTGCCAGTTATTCCTGTGGTGATTTCCTCCTACCGGACGTTCTTCAACGAGAAAATTAAAAAATTCACATCAGGTAGCTGTGGGAAAGAAATGGGATGGGGAAGTGTTCCGGGACATGGCCTGAGACTGGAACTAGGTGCTGTGAAGGGAACTCATTTTTCCAGACTCCATGCTTGCTGCCTAAGTTGGACTGGGGAAGGGGCTCCGTTTGCAGGGGGTACATCATTTCCTTTGTTTTCTCCTCCAAGGCGAAGTGACAATCCAGATCCTACCGCCCATGAAGACCGAGGGACTGAGCGCAGCTGATGTCCCAGAATTTGCAGACTGCGTGCGAGAGACTATGCTCCCTATTTTCCACGAGGTCTCAGCACTGAAACAGGAAGGTGTCACTGAAGAAGATGCCGACCAAGCTGCCAATCGCCAAGTATCTTCGTAAACCACCCCATTTATTCCCACCCTTAGGCTTCACAGCTTGTGTGTGCCTTATGGACCAGGAAATCTATCCGTATGGTCATAGGCTGCATACAAACATACCTTTGCAGACCTTCCAAGTGTCCCTATTTTCCAGTGACGTCCCTAATTTAGAGAGGCCATCCTGGTTTCTGATTTGATCCTGGAATGCCCCACTTTTCCTTAGGATGTTCCTATTTCACTGGAGAAATGTTGGAGGGTATGGAGTTATCCGTCCCCCGAGCCATCTGAAGGCAATCCTCTATAGGGAAGTTTGTTTAAGGTTTTATTATATTTTTTTATATATGTTGGAAGCTGCCCAGAGTGGCTGGGGCAACCCAGTAAGATGTGTGAGGTATAAATAGTAAAATTATCATTATGGAATGGGACATCCCCCTTTTCAACTGAGAAATGTTGGAGGGTGTGCCTTTAAAGCACCTTTCTCCCCTCAAAGAATTCTGGGCACTTCATGTAACCACTTATATATATAATATAGATCAGAAAATTGCCCAGAGTTACAATTGCCCAGAGTTACAATTCCCAGTAACCTTAACAAAACTACAGTGCCCAAAGGTGGGGGGAATGTGTTTCAAATGTACAGTGGTACCTTGGGTTACATACGCTTCAGGTTACAGGCTCCGCTAACCCAGAAATATTACCTCGGGTTAAGAACTTTGCTTCAGGATGAGAACAGAAATCGTGCTCCGGCGGTGCAGCAGCAGCAGCAGGAGGCCCCATTAGCTAAAGTGGTGCTTCAGGTTAAGAACAGTTCCAGGTTAAGAACAGACCTCCAGAATGAATTAAGTTCTTAACCCAAGGTAACACTGTACTTTTGAAGCAGAAAAAGGAAGTAGCAGTAAATGGAGAGATATAGAAAGTAGAGTCCCTCAAAGATTGGTAATGGGACCCGTGCTTTTCAACTTGTTCATAAGCAATTTAGAGTTGGAGTGGCCAAGTTTGCTGGTGATACTAAGTTGTTGAGGGTAGATAGAAAAGACAAAGACCAGAGCTGAGGGTTGTGTGTTTGCGCGCGTCTAAGGGCAAGCTAGAATAATAGAATCATAGAATCTTACAGTTGGAAGGGACCCCAAGGGTCATCTAATCCAGTCCCCTGCAATACAGGAATCTCAGCTGAAGCATCCATGATAGATGGCCATACAACCTCTGTTTAAGAACCTCCAAGGAAGGAGAGTCCACCACCTCTCGCGGGAGTCTGTTCCACTGCTGAACAGCGCTTACTGTCAGAAAGTTTTTCCGAATGTTTAGTTAGAATCTCCTTTCTTGCAACTTGAAGCCATTGGTTCGAGTCCCACCCTCCAGAGCAGAAGAAGACAAGCATGTTCCCTCCTCCATGTGACAGGCTTTGAGATACTTAAAGGTGGCTATCATATCTCCTCTCAGTCTCCTCTTTTCCAGGCTAAACATACCCAGCTCCTTCAAGCGCTCCTTGTAAGGCTTAGTATCCAGAAGCTGGAGGAAGTAGCAAGCGAAATCCTGTGAGGGAGAGACATGCCTGATTTCTGCTCATATGCAAGGCTTTGGGTGAAGCAAGACCCTTTTGGGGTGCTGATGCTGTGAACCCCTCCATTGTAGGCTCAAGTTGTATATATGTATAAATAAACCATATATCATAAAGTCACGGCAGTCTCCGCTGTCCCTCATTCCAGAGGAAACACAAACCCTGCGTAAGCATCTGGAACACCTGGAATCTCACCCCGCTCGGATATTGGGGTGGCCTGCAGCAATGTTTATCACCGGTTGTACTTACTGTGTTTCATTTTTCTGTTGACTGCACACTTCATAATCTCCCAACTGCTTATCTACCTATTTACCTACAACTCAGGATAACACTTCATGCACCTGATAAAGTAGTCTCTAGTCTGCAAAAGCTTCGACATACGATATACTAGACATGCTAGGTTCCCTTGCATGCTACAGACAAGCTTTCGGAGTTACGGGTTTGTTGCTGTTGTGTTTTAAACCATATTTGCCACCTTGAGCTGCTTGGAGGGAAGAAACCAGATGCCAGAAACCAAATAGGGAATGCAGTAAAAGCACCACCCAGACCTTGAGATTACGAGTCTCTGCTGCTTACATCATGTTGCAAACCTTCCTGCTCTCGACGGCTCAAATTTCTCTGAATACATAGGAAGATGAGCTGTTGCTCGTTCTCAAAGGCTTCTGCTGCCTCCGCTTATGTGAGGCATCTCTGGCAAGGCAGCAGCATTGTGAGGCGAGCACCTGCTGCCATGGCAACCAACACCGCTGAAGCGACAGGGACGGCTTGGCCTGTGCCAGAGAAGAGCCTGTTTGGAGGACTTCACCGTCCGCTTGGGTGAGGCAAGAGACGCAGGCCTCCCATGCCCTCCCAGAAGGCTGGACCCGAGGCCTGTGCCCTTAACATTGCCCTAGAGATCTCAGCCTTATTGGACCCAGGTAAAGATAGCTCAAGCAGGCCCACCTAACTTGACCCCCCCTCTTCCCACCTCCATCATTCCCCATCGTGGACCCAGGCCAGGCCACGAGGTGCAGCCTCTCCTATTGCGCCGTTTTCTAGGGGGTATGTGGGGTACTCGCACTCGCAACACTGAGCACTGTCCTCTTTAATACCCCCTTATTCCAGTATTCCTCTTTGCAGGCTGCAGGTAAGACTGGGCTTCCCCCAGCAGGGAAAGAGGCAACTTTGGGACACAAGGGTGAACTGGTTGGATTTTGGGTCTGATCCAGGCATAGGCAAACTCCGGCCCTCCAGATGTTTGGGACTACAATTCCCATCATCCCTGACCACTGGTCCTGTTAGCTAGGGATCATGGGAACTGTAGTCCCAAACATCTGGAAGGCCGGAGTTTGCCTATGCCTGGTCTGATCCATCGAAATCCACAAAACTAGTTTATTGTATATTCTTGTGTGATAAATCTGCAGCGTGTGTTGCAAGCTCTGGAATATTGTGGGATTATGTAGCGGTAAAAGTGTCGGACTAGGACAGGCATAGGCAAACTCGGCCCTCCAGGTGTTTTTTGGACTACAATTCCCAACATCCCTGACCAGTGGTCCTGTTAGCTAGGGATGATGGGAGTTGTAGTCCCAAAACATCTGCAGGGCCGTGTTTGCCTATGCCTGGACTAGGAGCTTGGAGGCCAGAGCTGCTTGCCCTGCTTATGGGAGGCCAACTGAACTGAATGGATATTATTAACTCATGTACGTTAATTTCAATCAATCTGCTCTGAGCAGGTGGGGAGAACCCAAGAGATGGCCAGGTCAGAGGCAGGAATGCTTCTGAATACCAGTTGATGGAAACCACAAGGGGGAAGAGGGCTCTTTTGCTTAAATCCTGCTCAGAGGTTTCCCCACAGGCATTTGGGTAATCACTATGAGAACAAGATGCTGGACTGGCCTGATCCAGCAGGCTCTTCTTATGAAAGATCAGGGCTAATAGCAATGAGGACTCAAGCAATACCATTGCTTATCGTTTGAATGTGTGGAGCACATGACAGGCAAGGGCAGATGCTTAAAGGACCTTGGACCAGTTTAATGGAACACACAAGATTTTAGAGCTCAATTTTGCCACCTGCCAAAATTAGAATTCCATCCCAAATGTTTAAATCAGACGTACAGTATTTTCATAGTTTTAGTCAGTGGTTTTTTTTTGGGGGGGTGCAGGGGTTCACATACCCCTAAACATTTTGTGAATCTTTGTACTTTTGTCCATTTACTGTATTTATTTTTCCCAATTTGAACTATAACATGGTGATTTTCTTGAGTCAAAATGAGAGTACCCTGAAACATTTTTTTAAATAGAAAAAAGCACTGGTTTTAGTTGTTTACTCCCCAACCTCAAACCCAAATTTTGCTCTGTCTCAGATTTGGGTTCTAAGAATTTGAGATTCCCATCTCAAAATGTGAATATTCCACACCCACACCAACACAGAAAGACACACATACTTAGAAGAAGCAGCTCAAGTCCTAATTAGCATTTGCAAATGCTAAAATTTGGGACCAGGAATGGCAGGGGGCCGGGGAGGGGGATTTCACAATTTTAGAAATGATGAACTCTTTTAATCTCCAGCTGACACCTGAGACCGAGCTGGCGTCAGGTGTTTAGAACGGTGTATTATGGTTCGTAGTGACATTTGTACCATTGGGCACCACTGCATTTTGGGATGGGTGAATCTGTCAATTTCAGTTTCTCTTGGTTTCTCATTTTTCCAATCTCATGTCCAGTTCTCCATATGCCCACATCAGTTTGCAGTTCGTTTGTTTTAAAAAGTCCTTATAGAAATTTGTAAGCATTTTAGCGTAAATTTCTCCTAACACACATATTTTGTATGCAGTTTTGTCTAATATACTTATCTTTGCAAATCAGTGTTCCCTAACATAGTTCATTTTTGTATGTTCTTTTCACGAACATTTTTTGTGGATTTTTTGTTCATTAATTACCCAACCATTTGCATTTTTGTAAGGGATGCGGGTGGCGCTGTGGGTTAAACCACAGAGCCTAGGACTTGCCAATCAGAAGGTCGGTGGTTTGAAACCCCGTGACGGGGTGAGCTCCCGTTGCTTGGTCTCAGCTCCAGCAAAACCTAGCAGTTCAAAAGCACGACAAAGTGCAAGTAGATAAATAGGTACCGCTCTGGTGGGAAGGTAAACGGTGTTTCCGTGCGCTGCTCTTGTTTGCCAGAAGCGGCTTAGTCATGCTGGCCACATGACCTGGAAGCTGTACGCCGGCTCCCTCGGCCAATAAAGCGAGATGAGCGCCGCAACCCCAGAGTCGGACACGACTGGACCTAATGGTCAGGGGTCCCTTTACCTTATGCATTTTTGTACACATTACTTATCTGGACTAATGCAAAATTTGGAGAAGCTGTGAATCTTGAAGGATAGCTATGTTTAGGTTTGCATACTGTTTCCAAAAGTGCACACTGACAGGTACACCATTAAAAGAGATGTCTGGAGATCCGGAGGTCCGTTCTTAACCTGAAACTGTTCTTAACCTGAAGCACCACTTTAGCTAATGGGGCCTCCTGCTGCCGTCATGCCACCGGAGCACAATTTCTGTTCTCATCCTGAAGCAAAGTTCTTAACCTGAAGCACTATTTCTGGGTTAGCGGAGTATGTAACCTGAAGCGTATGTAACCCAAGGTACCAATGTAGATCCATTTCCTCTCCCTCTCAATACAGAACACAATGGCATTTTTCACAGTCCCCCTCCAAGTCCCGTCCAACTTTGGCCCCACCACTTGGTAGTTTATTCTCAAACCGCAGCGGCATCCTGTCCCATGAAGTTGCAGCAGGATCGCAGAGTGATTTTTGCTCCTCTTCCTTGGCAGCAGCAACAGCCGCTCCACCGCAGCCATGGGGCCCCCCGCCCACTTGGTCACAGGCCTGGTAGGTGCTGAGAAATGGCACAGGGACACCCATGCCACCGTTCACGAAACCTCCAAGCTGACGCAGCGCTGCGCAAAGGATGCCCTCGACCTATGGTGTCCGCTCCGAGCCCCAGGCCAGCCTGAGGAAACGCCGTATGAGAAAAAGACCAAGATCGACTCTTGGAAATTCAAGGTCGATGTCCACCCGACTGGAGAGGTGACAAGCAAGCCACCGGAGGGGCCGGGGGTGACCCTGTGGAGGAGCAAAATCAAACCCCCTCCCTGGGTGTGTAAGATGGCCTTGCCCTGCTGCCGAGACTACGCCACCCTCAAGAACAACGAGTATGTGGCCCAGTATGTCAGGGAGACGCGGCTGGTGGTGAGCCGCCTGCGGCAGGCACTCCTGGAGATCAACGACCAGTTCAAGATGCTGCTGCGTTGGAGATTACAACTGGACTCCACGCTGGATCAAATCCGCCAGGGCCTCGTTACCAACAAGCAGAGCCAGGCCATTCGGGAGCACCGACCGGAAGTAGAGAAGGTGAGACCTGCATCTCAACCCTGCAGTGAAGCCATCCAGTGTGGTGTAGTGGTTAAGAGCGGTGGACTCGTAATCTGGTGAACCGGGTTTTCGTCTCCGCTCCTCCACATGCAGCTGCTGGGTGACCTTGGGCTAGTCACACTTCTCTGAAGTCTCTCAGCCCCACTCACCTCACAGAGTGTTTGTTGTGGGGGAGGAAGGGAAAGGAGAAGGTTAGCTGCTTGGAGACTCCTTAGGGTAGTGATAAAGCAGGATATCAAATCCAAACTCCTCCTCCTCCTCCTCCTCCTCTTCTTCTTCTTCTTCCTCCTCCTCCTCCTCCTCCTCCACTTATGAAAAACCCAAGGCTATCAGTCGCTACTCGTCCTGATGCCCATGTTCTCCCTCCACTGTCGGAGGCAATATGCTTATGCATGCCAGTTGCTGTTGTGCCCGGGTCCTCCTTGTTCATTTCCTAGAGGTATCTGGTTGGCCGCTATGCGAACAGGATGCTTGGCTAGATGGGCCAAGTTCCGGAGCCCCGTTGGCATCCTGAAGTGAACGTAACACGCAACTGCGTGTGCGCGGGTTGCGTTTTGCCGCTTCCACGCGTGCTTGCGACGTCATTTTGAGCGTCACGCACATGTACGAGCGGCAAAACCCGGAAGTAACGCGTTCCGTTACTTCTGGGTCGCCGCAGAGCGCGACCCGAAAACACTCAACCTGAAGTGTATTCATCCCGAGGTATGACTGTACTGCAAATCTCGAAGTGTCCATGTGCTATGCAGTCTATTTTGCAGCCATTCACCCACCCAACCTTTGTTCCTCTCCCTGGTATGTAGGTACCTGACAAGGTAGATGCACTGATGAAATGGGAGAAGGATGAGTTTCTGAAACAGAAAGCCAAGCTGGAAGGGATGATGGCGATGTCAGAAGATCATATGAAGGTAGGAAACAAAGCAGGGAATGAAGGCAGGGACAAGCCTCCACAACCTGTACAGGCAAGGGAGGCAGACCAGGTGGACACCAGCATAATAATAATAATAATAATAATAATAATAATAATAATAATAAATAAATAAATAAATAAATAAATAAATTTTGAATTTATATACCACCCTATACCCGGAGGCCTCAGGGCGGTTCACAGAAAAGATCAACATACAAACCAAATATATATATAATCAGAATAAAATCAGCAACCCAATAACACCCCCCTGCATACACAGAAGGGCTTTGCACTTGTAATTATCCCCTCTAAAGGGAAGACAAAGGAAATGAAAGACATTTTCTTCTTTTTAAAATAATTCTTATTGGTTTTTAGATAAACAAAAAGTTTAAAATGTTTTCAAAACACCTGGGGACACTTCCATTTATTTGGTCTTAGTTGACACCCTTGACAAATATGAAAGCTTAGGATTGCCTCACTTTTTTGTTATATTGCTATATTTTGTATTTTGCTTTTGGGGACTTTTTGCTTTTCTTACATAACGATTTTTAAGGCAGCAATACACGTACTGCTTATACAGCACAGAGGCGGAATCCTATGATCTCAGGAGGTGAGGTAGCTTCATTACGTGTGCTGGGATTGGTAGGCCTGTGAAATTAAACTACAGTTCCCAGCATTCTTTGGGGGGGAAGCCATGTGCTTTAAATATATGGTGTGGCTGTGACCCCTTAGGAAGCAATTCAACATAATAACTGCATGGAATTGTCACCGCAGGAGGCAATTCGTAGAGGGAAGGAGTTGGATTATAGTCGCTGCTGGCGGTGTGAGCTTTCTCTCTCCGCTGCACCTAAATGGTGTGGCTCAGATTTGGGGTTGGAGGGGCATGGATGGAAGCTACTTTCTTACCATGGTTTCTTCCACCCAACGACTTGTTGCAGGCACTGGGCACATGTCGGCAGACTCTGAACATGCTGTGCAATGAACGGGGCCGCGTTCTGGACCTGGTGCCACAACCTTTCCGCATGGTTCTCCTAGGGGCTGGGCGTGATTCCTGGCTTGGGCTGAGCCGTCCCTCATCCCCCTGGGTGGAGCGTAACGAGACACCCATCCCTAACCCCATTGCAGCCTTCACACCAGGTAAGGGGAAAATCCCTCCCCAGCTTCCATAAGGAAAATTATTTACAATTCATATTACTGTACTTGCCATTCATACGTTGGGCAGGCTACATGAAAATGAAGGGCAGTGCTTGTCTCTGGCCCCTCAAATATAATGGGTTGGCCTAGATTTGCATGCCAACAAAGGTCCGTATAGTTAAAGCTATGGTTTCCCCAGTAGTGATGTATGGAAGTGAGAGCTGGACCATAAAGAAGGCTGATCGCCGAAGAATTGATGCTTTTGAATTCTGGTGCTGGAGGAGACTCTTGAGAGTCCCATGGACTGCAAGAAGATCAAACCTATCCATTCTGAAGGAAAGCAGCCCTGAGTGCTCACTGGAAGGACAGATCGTGAAGCTGAGGCTCCAATACTTTGGCCACCTCATGAGAAGAGAAGACTCCCTGGAAAAGATCCTGATGCTGGGAAAGATGGAGGGCACAAGGAGAAGGAGACGACAGAGGACGAGATGGTTGGGTAGTGTTCTCGAAGCTACCAGCATGAGTTTGACCAAACTGTGGGAGGCAGTGGAAGACAGGAGTGCCTGGCGTGCTCTAGTCCATGGGGTCAAGAAGAGTCGGACACAACTGAACGACGACAACAACATAAGACAATGCACTTGAACCACAAATCCAGACATGCCACGTGGACCAGTTTAGGACCCCTGGTCTATAATGACTGGTCACAGCTCTCCAGGGCAGACTGTAAACCAGCATGGCTCAAAATCAAGAATTTGCATGCAGGAACAACAACAACAAAGATTTGCATAGGCTTAACTTTGGTACTTTATAGCTCCAAGACAAAAACACAGAACTGAACTGGAAACTTTCCTTAAAATAGGAGATTATTTCAGGGGCAGTGTCAGAGAGTAACCCACTGGCAAAGGGAGGTGACTGGAGCTGGGGTATCATGCACCATTTTAACAGAACCAACAAGCCAGATTTTAGAAGCATTCCAATTTCCTTTCCAGAGTGTGCGGCAGCTCTAGAGGATGCCCGGCGCCTCACCTCTCTTACAAAGGATGTGCTCCAACAGATACAAAAGGCCATCAATGAAGCGCAAGACACCCGCAATACAGCCCACACCACCATTGAAAACAGCCTGCAGGGCAAGAGGGATGAGACTCTCTGTCATAAGGTAAAGGGAGACCCAACATGCTGATAAATTGGCTGTGTTGCACATGAAATTATCCTTCCATGTGCATACAGAACCACATATTGGCTTGAAACCCTGCTTTTTAATGCTAAGTCTCAGCCTCAGTGGATGCATCTATGAAACTTGTTTATGCAGCGCTGCTCTAAGTCAACAAAGCTGTTCCTGCCTTCTCGATTAAACATGCCTCTGCAACACAGAAATTGGGCCACTGCGCGCGCGCACACACACACACACACACACACACAAACTTCTTGCACAGCAAAGTTACAAAATGTGGTGGTAGCTAGTAGCTCAGGGCCCAAGTAGATGTGATAATGATTCATGTTATTAGACCTTGCGTGCTCTATCTTTTGAAAAACATAAACAGCGGGCATAGGGACCCCCGAGATGTGTCAGGACTGGCATGGGAGAAGCAGGTGGGCTTTCACCTCTACTGCAGCCCCAGTCAGAATCTCTCCCTCTCGCACACATTGAGTTGACTTAAAAGCATCATCGCAGTTTCTCTTTAGAGGCCTGCTGAATTTGCACTGCTCTTGTACACTGCTTTGGTATTCTGTAATGTTTAGCGGCATAATATTAATTCACCCCTTTTCCAGTCATTAGATCAACCATTCAATGAATAGGGATGAGTGATAACCCCCACCCCCTTCAGCTGGCTTGCATGTGTCTCTGTGTGTTGTGTGTATGAGCAAGATACAGCCCTCAGTCCAAAAGAGTTAGCTAGCCCTGCTGTAAGGTGTGAGGAGTTTGTTGTGTTCTCAAGTAGGTGAAACTTAATAGTCGGAAATTTGTCCCCTTTTCTAATTGCTCCTACTCTTTGCTTGTCTGCACATGCATTCTCACCTTTTCACATCAACAGCACCCTCGTGTTTCCAAGCAATCTAGCTCAACATCTCCTTCATTGTTTTCTCTTTGGTAGGAACGGCTTGACATTACTCTGGCAGGAACTCGCAGCACCCTGCATCGCTGCCAGCGTTTCCAGCATGAGATGCGTGTTACCCGGGGCATGGCCTTGGTGAGCAGTAAGAGCTGGGAAGCGCCAGTGCTGTGGGTCTTCACATTCCGGTTCCCTCCAGCTCTGCCTGCTTGGAGATTAGCTGGGGTAGACTTGTTCTCCCCTTTCCCTGTCCACCCCTAGGAATCCTCCTTTGATTCTAACCATTTTTGTGTCCACAGGGTCCTGAAAGTAGCAAGTACCTGGAGACACGGGAAAAGCTGACACGGCCAGTGGTGCAGGTGTACCAAAGACATGTAGGAACACAGCTGCCTGAAGCTGCAATCCTCAACCAGGTAGGATGCCAGTAGGGATAACGAGCAAGCCTTTGACTGTAATACAACTGGGGTGGAGAACTAGATCTGGCTGCTGGGCCATATCCTTATTCCCTGCCCTCCCCTGCCACATCTTCTACAGGCCAACTTTGGCTGATAGGCGGGTTTGCCCACCTGTCAGTTATCTGATAATGATGTCAGGTGACCTGTTTTCGTCTGCCCATGTGGCTTGAAATAAAACCACTGCTGGCAAAGGGGCAGGGCTTTGGAAGCGCTGATGACGAACTGATTGCTGATGCTTGCAAAAATTAGATGACTCTCTTCCTAAAGCTGGAAACTTATGCAGGTAAAGTGGTACAGGTTAGAGATGGACAATTGCTTCTTTTTTTGCCTGGATGAAGGTGGGCATGTTTGTACAGTGGTACCTCGGTTTAAGAACAGTCCGGTTTAAGAACAATTTGGTTTACAAACTCCGCAAAACTGAAAATAGTGTCTTGGTTTGAGGACTTTACCTCGGTCTAAAAGTGGAATCTGAACAGTGGAAGGGCACTGGCAGTGGGAGGCCTCGTTAGGGAAAGCGTGCCTTGCTTTGAGAACAGTTTTGGTTTAAGAACAGACTTCTGGAACGGATTAAGTTCGTAAACCGAGGTACCACTGTATAGGCTTCTGAATTTCTGGAATGTAGTCTGTTGAAATTATTGCTCCCACCCATTTTTGCTGCTGGGCCCATCTCCCATTGGCATGCAGTCCTTAGACTAAAAAGGGCTCCCTGCCTGTGCTGCATGTATAGGAATTGGGCTATTTCCACTATAGATGTCTACTCACAAGAAAATCCTACTCAGTTCAATGGAACTTACTGCCCAGGTAAGTGGGTCTAGGACTGGAGGCAACACTGCTAAATTGAACTATCTGTACAATGCAAACCCATCTTGTGGTTGGGAAGCTGACGGGTGGGGACATCTTCCCTGACTCCAGACCATCTGCTTACTTCTCTTTTTCTGCCTTTGTGTCTCTTTGTAGTCCACGGCACAGTTAGATCGCTCTATAGCAGAAACAGGGGAGAACATTGATCAGCTCAAAGCCACCCGCCGTTACCTGCGCAACTCCATTCATGACAAGCAGACAGGCTACCATGTGGATGGCAGTATTAAACGGTTGCGGCAGCGCCGCATGCTTCCACGCACTAACATGAATGAGGTTCTTGACTTGGTCTACACCTAAGGAGCAGAGCAAATGCATGGAGAGATCATACAAATAAAGAGCTGAACATGCTTGAAAGGCCCAGTATAATTTCCTCCCAACTGGGGATGAGGGGAAATATATGACTGGCTGCAGTCACACAATAGAGAATCTAATAATACAGCATTTTAAAGCTCAATCATTATATATACATATATAGAAAATGCAACCCCAAGTTTTTAGAGGGGCGCATGATTTCATGAATGACAAGAATAAGTACTTTTCTATTTGAGAATCGAATCAGTAAATCCAAATCTGTCGCTAATAAACTTTATGTGTTAAATATTAAATATACAGTCAATGCTGGAGCATCTTGTGTAAATGGAGTCTTTGAATTCTCTTCTTCAGGAAAAAATCTCACCCCCACCAAGTACTTTACTTAGGTATTGGTATCAGTTAGGAAGTAGGAAGAGACAAAGATCTGAGTGTACTGGTGAGAGGAGGGGCCCTGTTTTGCAAGTGAGCACAAGTGGACACTTTGCCATGGGGCCCTTCGATAGATCAGGTTGGTTTTCTTTTAACAATGGTCTGCAGTAGGATTCCTTCAAGGGAAAGGAGTCCTCTTGCGAGAGGAACAGCATAATCTATTCACTATGAATACAGCAAAAGACAGAAACCAAATCTGTTAAGTCAGAGATGTGTTGGTGGAGACAGATGTCAAGTATGCAACTACCTGGAACTGTAGTAGTGGCCGATAGGAAGCAACAGTGGGTTTCACATGCATTTGTGCCAGGCAGCAGGATGGCAGTGTTCCATCAGGGGTGGGTGGGCAAATGCAATGAGACAGTCTGGGCATTGTAGGGCATACCAGACTGGGCACAACCTGAATATGGGGAGAAGGACACATTTTCCCAACAGCTCAGAAGCAAGCCTTTATACAGATGGGTGTACGTATGTAGGGTAGCACCAAGGGGAGGAAAGATGAATATATTCCAGTGACACATCTGGGCAGCATAATAAATGGAACCCGTTTCAGCTGCTCTGAAATTGATACTAGGGGTTTATTGGGTTGTTGTTTTTATTTTGATTGTATATTTTGTGGTTTCATATTTTGATTTTGTTCTGTGAACCACCCTGAGACCTCTGGGTATAGGGTGGGGTGTGTGTGTGTGTAGACACAGAAACACAGTCAAAGCATGGTCACTGAGCATGCCATGCCTCTAGTGCAGGTTTTCCCAAACTTGGCTCTCCAGGTGTTTTTTAGACTACATTCCCATCATCTCTGACCACTGGTTCTGTTAGCTAGGGATGATGGGAGTTGTAGTCCAAAAGCAGCTGGACACCTAACTTTGGGAAATCCTGCTGTAGCGTTTCAGGCTAGGAGAAGAAGTCTGAGACACCAACCAGCCGCCCCACTGCAAGTGTCTACTGCTTTCTTATAGGGCTCCCCGCCGCCCGCCATGTGCTTGTCTCGAACAGACTTCGAAATCCGGCCTTCGCCGACTGCTACAGGGATAAGCTGCGCTCCGGTTAAAATTAGCAGTACGCATGCGCCACCTCCCGAAACAACGCGATAAAATGCACCGGAAGCCCCGCCGGAGAGACGGGGAAAAAAAGTTTAACTTGTAGAATCTCTACCTATATTCAGAGGTGCCAAACAACAAACAAACCCCACAACCGAATATTGGAAGCGTGACAAAACGTCGAAAGACGGGGTGGTCTGAGGGCAAAATATAAGAAAAATAACGTAAATTCCCTCAACAACCGCTTCTCCGGTATCCAGGCTGCCATTTTGAATCGGAAGTAGAGGGTGGTCACAGGCGCGCGTGCGCGGAACAAACCACGCGAGAACTTGGTTCGCCGAGAGAGGTTGAGAACGTAGCCGCGCATGCGTACGGCGCGCCGGAAGCCGGCAGCCCGTGCATAAGACTCTGGGTAACCCCGCGCGTGGCCCTTTTCTGCCTCTGCGAGCGAGCGGGACGCGGGGAGGAGAGCGAAGCGCCTCCATGTGAGTTTCTACGGAGGGGGAGAAAAGGGTGGAAACCGGAGTCTTCTTGGGGGGTAGTGAGGGGGGAAGGCCAGAAAAAGGCCTCTGGGGGAAGGGGCACGTGGGGCGGGAGGAGGGAGGCGCAGAGAAGCCGAGGGCGGCGGGGAATCCACTATACGGGGAGGCCCGCTTCAGATCCCGCCTGACTGCCGAGCTGGCCACGTGGCCGCCGCTCGTCAGCCCTCGGTGCTACTCCGCAGGGTTGTTGTGAAGGAGGGAGACGGAGGACCCGTTGCGCCTCCCTCCCTCGCCTCCTGGGGGAGGGGGGATGCGATGAGTTTTATTTCAGCAATAGTCGTTTTAAGAGGGGAGGGCGAGCGAGCTTGGCTTTCTCCCCATCGGGCCTTCCTTAGCTGATTGCTGCATTGCTGCGGGTTGGACTAGATGACCCTTGGGGTCCCTCCCAACCATAAAATTGTGCGATATGCTTCAGCCAGACTTGCAAGTCGTATTTAGCCCCAGCAGTTTTATATGAGGCCCACTTCAAGAGCCCTCTTTCCTTCAGCAGTTCACAGATGGGAAAGATTTTGCAGATCTCCCCACCTTTGCTTAAGAAAGAAGGAAGGAAGGGACCAAGCCTGCAGTCATACACTTTTGACACTTTGAGCAAAGATAGCATTTCATTTCTTTTATTTGTTGCACAAGTCAACCTGCGTTGTCTCAGTTGCATTATCCCCAAGGGTTTGGGGCGCCAGATCTTCACATTCAAAATGAGGGTGAAAAACAGTGCCCTAACTTTTTAGACAAGAATACAGCAACATTACAGGTAGCTAAGATGATGGCCTCTGTAAATTGTTTGACTGCAGCTCCCATCAGCCCCAGCCAGCATGGCTAGTGGTCAGAAATGATGGGAGCTGAAGTTGATAAACATAGGATGGGCACCATGTTGGCCAATTTTGATGTATTTATTTCTTTATTTTGGAAATGGCTCGAGTGGTGGATCTGATAGTGAGCAAGGTAACCCAGATTTGAATGAATGAGCATATGGAATTTCAAGTTCTGTACATGGCACAAACAATTAGAGAATCTGTATTCAGTGTCTGGGTGCATATGATAAACAGTCAATGAATTGTATATGGGCTGTATTAAAGATGTTGAATGCGGGATGTAGCACACATAATTGATACCTACCCAAACCTGTGCAAAAGTCTTGAAGCTTGTTCTGTGTCTTCACAATATTTGATGTCCTGTGTACCAGTAAAGGGTGACAGCTCATACCTTTCATGTGCATAAAGGTACTTGACCCTGCTAGGGGAAAAAAATCACTTTTGTGTGGCAGCCAGTACAGGTTCAGTTTGCATATTCTACCTGAGCCATTGAAGGGTAGATTGGGCCAATTCAAGACCTAATAGTTATTTATTCCACCTCTAGAATGACTGACTGGGAGACAGCCCCTGCTGTGGCAGAGACCCCTGATATCAAGCTGTTTGGGAAATGGAGTACAGATGATGTGCAGATCAGTGACATCTCCTTGCAGGTATGGAATGAGGTTGTAAACAACCTGGGCAGAGCTCTAGGGAAGTGTTGTCTTCCGGTGGAGAATGAACTTGCGTCCCTGCTTGTTTCCTAATACTTTTTCCTTATGCTTCTTTAGGATTACATTGCAGTGAAGGAGAAATATGCCAAGTATTTGCCACACAGTGCTGGGCGCTATGCTGCCAAGCGCTTCCGGAAAGCCCAGTGTCCTATCGTTGAGCGCCTCACTAACTCGATGATGATGCATGGACGCAACAATGGCAAGAAGCTCATGACTGTGCGCATCATCAAGCATGCCTTCGAGATCATCCATCTGCTCACAGGAGAGGTGAGTTGGACATGGAGCAGAAAAGCTGTCTGGGGAAGGAGACATATTGTGAGATGGGTTTTTGATCCTGGAGGCTAGAGGGAGAGGAGATGGATAAATGCCCACCAGAAATATCTGGTGTGACTTGAAGCCTAGCTATGCACATTGAAGCAAAAATTTGCTATACAGTAGTTGTAGAAAACATTAGTTGACTAAGAAACGTGTTTTAGTCATCTAAACAGTAAGTCGATGTTCTTCTACTCACTAGCAGTGTATTTTGGGAAGGATAGCCCATTATGTGTTGATTCAGAAGACAAGCAATAGAAAAATCTAAGTTTCCTCCCAACCCATCAGACACAAATTATGTTTACTGATGTGGCCCATTACACGCTTCCCATTATTTTCAATGTGATGCAAAGTACTGTGTTTCTCAGAATATGTTTGGGTCTTGGTTGATGTAAAGGTTTTAATCCATTCCCTAAGGGCCAGCGAGATACACGGATTGCTAAATATATATGTTGCAATCTTATTTTCCCACTTGACGAATTAAAAACTATCAAATCAAATTGGTTCTGACTCTCATCCACTTAAGAGTTCTTAAAGTACTCATACGTGAAATTGTGGGTTTTCCAATACAAATAAGTGATTTGTTACTAAAAGCAATCTCCATTCTTGCCAGGTTTCCAGAACTGCCGTAGAACTGCCTGGTTTGTGTTAGGTTTTTAGCAGGTGTTAAGCAGTTAGCATTTTCACAAGTGTTTTAATTGTAGTATTAGACGCAGGTTTCCACTACCAAGCCTTCTGGATATGGTAGGGTGAAAATTCAGCTCCCCAAAAGTACAGAATTGCATAGGTTTGTATTTACTGGGCTATCCTGATTTGCTGTGCATCTTGTGTTTCCTGTATTCTTAGTAATACTCTTACATACTAAGAACATTTATGTGAATTAACATTTGGGCAGGTCTACCATTCACTTGAAATTTGCAGGTTTTGTGGATGGGCTTACAGGATTCTTCTCAGTTCCTTAAGTATATATTACCTTTGTTCTCTAGCCTTGTATTTTTTTGTTTTTAGTTTGGAGGAATTGTGTCTCTCATTGGAGGGATTGTACCAGTGGTAACTGTAGAATATTTCATAGACCAATTTTATTGTCTAGGAAGATGGGAGACCTCGTCATTAACTTCCTGTAAGTCATTTCTGGTATATGAACCTAGAATATTTTTTGCTAATCTTCACTTGTGTGGACTGTGTCCATTATAAAGAAGGGGAAAGTGAGTCTGAAGAGATGTGTCTTTTATAAGTCATGACATTGGCTGTGGTTAGAAGCTGTACGTTACTCCGTGGAGTAGACTGTAGTTGCAGCCTTAACCTGCTTTATCTTTTTTACAGAACCCCCTTCAAGTCCTGGTGAATGCCATCATCAACAGTGGCCCTCGTGAAGACTCTACTCGCATTGGTCGAGCTGGCACAGTGAGGAGACAAGCTGTTGATGTGTCACCTTTGCGTCGTGTCAACCAGGTATGGGATTGTCCTGTAAGAGTTGTTTGACCATGGAATGAACTCTGTTGGCAGGTGGTGGAGGTTTTCAAGCAGAGGTTGGATGGCCATCTGCTGGGTGCTTTAGTCAAGATTCCTGCATTGCTGGGGGTTGGACTGGATGATCCTCAGGGTCCCTTCCAACTCTACAATTCTATGATTAAGGAAGAGCATTTTCTCAGCTGACTCTGCACGCCAATGTAATCTCTGTCTCCCCCCTGCAGGCTATCTGGTTGCTCTGCACTGGGGCTCGTGAAGCTGCCTTCCGCAACATAAAGACCATAGCTGAGTGCCTAGCAGATGAGCTGATCAATGCAGCTAAGGTGAGAATCAACTAATAGGAAGTTCCTTCAGTGGGGTTTAAGTACCATCCTGACAGTGGCACATTCTAAGCCTTTTTACTGTTGTTATTCTGGTGTGTGGTTAATTAATTTCCTGTTTTGGAAGCATTTTAACTGCTGCTGCTTCTTAATTTTGAAAACATATTTTCTAGTAGTGTTGTGTTCTTGTGTTTTATGTTTTTACGTTTTATGCAAGAGCAGCGTTTTCCTGAAAGGCGGTGTAGGAATAAGTAAATTGTTGTCACGTGGAAATCAGCAGCAGGGTTTTCAAAGCCAGATGCAGGGACGGTAAATAGGGCTCTCATTATAACCCCAAGAGTGAATTGGTTTGCGGCAATAGTTGTCCTAAACTGCAAAATATACAAGTGCAGCACTCCTTGAAGATTTTAGCTGTAGGTTGCCTAAGAGATGCCTTGTGTAGCAGTTCCTGAAACTGAGACATTGTCACAGCAGCCCACAGTTGCTCTAGGTCTAGCTGTTAATAGCATTCTCAGGCAACATAATCTCTGTTGTAAAATGATTGCTTGACACGCAACCTGGTATTTGGCCCAAAAAGCTTACGGTGTTGTGGTATTGAAACCATAATCTTAAATAGCTGAAATGGTATCCATAATGTGTGTGTGCCAGTTGCTGCAACTGTTCTGTAGCAGCTCCTTCAGCTGTTCATTGGAGGGGTGACTGGAATTGCCACCTATTGGGAAGAATTTATTTGAGCAGATTGCTTCAGGCTGAGCTTGGGATCATGCTGCTGTGTGTGTATGTCTGTGTCTCATGGTTGCCTCCCATTTCTAGGGTTCCTCCAACTCTTATGCCATCAAGAAGAAGGATGAGTTGGAGCGTGTGGCCAAGTCCAACCGTTAAGAGCTGCTGCTGCTGCTGGATATCCAAAGCAAATAAATTCTCATTTTCACACTGTGTTGCTTCTCTTCCTTGCGATCCACCTTCTTCTGAAGCATGTGGAGCTATAAAGAGAATCTGTGTTGTGATGTAGCAGTTTAGAGGTAGGCAATGGCCGCCACCTTGGATGGCTTTTTAAAAAAGAGGATTGGAAAAATTCATGGCTAAAACTGTCAGGAACTACTAGCTATGATGGCTGTGTTGTACCTGACACACTGTGTGTGCCTCTGAATGTCAGTTGCTAGAAATCACAAGTGGGGAGAGTTGCTGTCACACTCAAGTCCTGCTTGTGGTCTCTCTCCAGCCACCTGATTGACTACTTTGAGAGTATGCTGGACAACATGGAACCATGATCGGATCTAGTTTGGCTGTTGTGTTCTTAAATAAATTACAGCAATAACCAACCCAGAACACAGCTAAAACAACTGAACACTTAAAGCTAGCATAAACCGCACCCAATGGGAACTTGGTGCAGAAGTAAAGCACCCCTAGATTGTGATTAAAAGCCTGGGAGAGAACAAGATGCTCTCCTTATAATTTGCCCTGGAATAACATAGCGCATGCCACCAGGTCCTCTCCCTAGGTCCTCTCCCTAGCAACTGCCCAAGTTACTGCATTAGACACCTGGGAAAAGGTCTCTGGTTATCTGCTGCAAACCACCTTAAATACCTACTTAGTAAATCCCAATCCGCATTTTGCCCACTTCTGTTCTAAAGGAATGTGGAAGAGTTGCTGTTCCCTGGAGCTCTTTGTCATTTTCATGTTTGCAGGAGCAGAAGAGTTAGGTTACCTTGTTTGTTTTACCCTCAGTCAGGGATAAGGTAGTACATCTCAGACCTTTGTGCTTAAAAAAGGTAATTTGGAATGCCATTCTTTGCTGCAAGCGATCCAGTCTGTGGACATTTTTCATTTCCAGTTTCTCTAGGAAGGCTGCATTCAGCTTATTTGTGTTCATGATCTGCAGAAGGTTTCACAGGTCAGTCATGCCTGCAAACCACACAAATCTTGGGTTTTGAATTGCATCCAAACAAACTTACCTCCTTTCTGTAAAACTCTGTCTCGCCAGAGTGGTGCATGCTCTGGTTATCTCCCGCTTGGACTACTGCAATGCGCTCTACGTGGGGCTACCTTTGAAGGTGACCCGGAAACTACAACTAATCCAAAATGCGGCAGCCAGACTGGTAACTGGGAGCGGCCGCCGAGACCACATAACACCAGTCTCGAAAGACCTACATTGGCTCCCAGTACGTTTCCGAGCACAATTCAAAGTGTTGGTGCTGACCTTTAAAGCCCTAAATGGCCTCGGTCCAGTATATCTGAAGGAGCGTCTCCTCCCCCATCGTTCTGCCCGAACACTGAGGTCCAGCTCCAAGGGCCTTCTGGCGGTTCCCTCACTGCGAGAGGCAAGGTACAGGGAACCAGGCAGAGGGCCTTCTCGGTAGTGGTGCCCGCCCTATGGAACGCCCTCCCATCAGATGTCAAAGCGATAAACAACTACCTGACATTCAGAAGACATCTGAAGGCAGCCTGTTCAGGGAAGTTTTTAATATGTGACATTTTAGTGTATTTTTCATCTTTGTTGGAAGCCACCCAGAGTGGCTGGGGAAACCCAGCCAGATGGGCGGGGTACAAATAATAAATTATGATTATTATTATTTGTTTAGAAAGGGAATTCCAAATATGTATGTGTCTATTGATGCTGGGTGTGCATCCTTCGTCCAAGTGCACTAAAAAAATTCCATGCCAAGCAGAGTTTCACTTCTCCAAAGAATTTTTCATTCCACTTCCTGTGTTTACAGAAGTGACTTTGGCACGGTAAAAGTTGGGAAAGGGCTTAGCAGTTCCAACACCTATGTATCTGGAGGCCAGGTTTAATCTTTTCTTAAATTTACAGTTCCAAGATGAGAGTTCGTATTGCAATTTGGTGCGCATAAATACAAGTTGTGAAATTTATCGAATGCCAAAAGATTAATGGGTGTCTAAATTGGAGGCCCCCTTTTGAGCTTGAGGCCCTGGGCCCGAAGAGCTTTCCACACCCCCTCCAATCAGCCTCGACTTCTGTACATGGAGTCCAGTTAGCTAACATGGATCATGGTTACAGGTCTGTGGAGATATCAAAGCTCTTTGACTGTATGCCCTTGTCCTCTGTCACTTCAGATGATGGATGAGGAAATGCTGTCACCCATTATCCCTGAGTATTGGGCATACAGGCTGGCATTAAGAGTTGAATAGCATCCAGAGAGCTGCAAGTTCATATAGGGGAAAATCTCCACCAAACAACTTTTTGAAAGGGGTTTGCTGAAATCCAAGGATTCTGGTGAATCCAGTGTCCATGTAAAGTGACTGGCACCACCTGCTCTGCAAAATATGTGTCCTTGTGATGGCAAACAGAGCAGCCTCCCCCAGTTATCCCTACTAAGATCCTGTGGGGCAGGTCCTCCCTGTCTGGCTGCATGTCAGCTACCCAACACCACCTGAAGCAAGTCACAAGCACATACCAGGCCACTGGATTTACCCCAGGGGTAGTGGCTTCCTGTTGGTCAAAAATGCTCTTGGAATGACGTGGGAGAGATCTTCCGGTTTGGTCCTGTCTCACCAGCATGGATGTTCCGCGTTCCAGGGCGGGTCCTTGAGGTGGTACCCTTAAAGGCAGGTTGGCAGAAGAGACTGACTTTCAGGAGGATGAAACTCGTCTGGATGCTCTCCTATGGAAGCCCCATTGCAATAACACAAGGCAACTCGTATGCAGGTCCTGTAGTTGGAAAATGACCCTGAGGATCATCTAGTCCAACCCCCAGCAATGCGGAAATATCTCTTGTGAATGTAGGGGCGGGGGGGAATCTTTGGTCCTCCAAGATTGTGCCAAGACAACGCCCATCAGTTCCCAGCAAGCATAGCCAATGGCCGGGGATGATGGGAGGAGTAGTTCAGCATCAAAGGCCAATGATACAGCACACCTGTCTTAAAGATTTCAATTCCGTAACAATGAAATTGTTACTGTGTATTATTATTTGTTAAATTTGTATAGCGTCCTGTACCCGCAGGTCTCAGGGCAGTTCACAACATAAAATCACAATATAAAAAGCACCAAATAAATAATAAATACAAGAACAACCACCCCCAACACATTTTAGAAGGGCATTGGATTTTAAAACCTATGCAGCAGAGATTTCCGTGTGCAACCGAGGACTGTTATAGAAACAGCCCAAAGGTCGTGTAACACAAACACACTTTATGCTTTTGCTAGCAGAAAATGCCCATTGCTTTAGGTAAAGGTAAAGCGACTCCTGACCATTAGGTCCAGTCGTGGCCGACTCTGGGGTTGCGGCGCTCATCTCGCTTTATTGGCTGAGGGAGCCGGCGTACAGCTTCCGGGTCATGTGGCCAGCATGACTAAGCTGCTTCTGGCGAACCAGAGCAGCGCATGGAAATGCCGTTTACCTTCCCACCGGAGCGGTACCTATTTATCTACTTGCACTTTGACGTGCTTTCAAACTGCTAGGTTGGCAGGAGCAGGGACCGAGCAATGGGAGCTCACCCTGTTGCAGGGATGTTTTAACCCACAGCCGACCCACACCCATTGCTTTAGAGCTCACTAAAAGATAATGCCAACAGGTGGCAGCCTTCCTTAGTCAATGAGATAAAGCAGCAGGAGCTGGAGAATTGCCTTGCTTGTGATTTACAAAGTAACAACTTTGTGACAGAGGGGCTGGCTTTTTAATTTAATTTTTGTTTTACTGTGGGTGTCTTCTGCAACATGTTCTAGACCAGGGTTTCCCAAACGTCGGTCTCCAGCTGGTTTTGGACTACAACTCCCACCATCCTGAGCTAGCAGGGATGATGGGAATTGTAGTCTAAAAACAGCTGGGGACCCACATTTGGCAAACCATGGTTTAGACACATAGGAACATGGGAAGGTGCCTTGTATTGAGTCAAACCATTGGCCCATCTCAGTTCAGTATGGTCTGCACCAGCAGGCAGCAGCTGTCCAAGATTGCAGACAGTGGCATCTCTCTCACCCCTTCCTGGAGAGGCCTGGGATTGAACCTGCGACCTTCGGCATGCAATTCAGATAGTCCGCCACTGAGCTACAGGACCTTCCCCACAATAGTGCATTAATGATGAATTTATTCTGCTTTGCGTTTATTTACTTTATTTATTTTTACAGTTATACCACAGCTTTTCCTCTAAGGAGCTTGGGGTGGTGTACATAGCTCTCCACATTTTATCCTGTGAGGTAGGTCAGGTGGAGAGTGAGTCACTCAGCGAGCATCATGGCTAAGTGGGGATTTGATCCCTGCTCTCCCACGTCTTAGATCAGCACTTTGACCACCCACACCGCACTGGCACTTGTTCTGCCATGGTTCCCCAATGCTACCACATTATTGCTGTATGAAAAATGGTATGAAAAATTGCAGAATTTCAGTAGGATAAAGGTAAAGGACCCTGGATGGTTAAGTCCAGTCAAAGATGACTACAGTGATACCTTGGGTTACAGGCACTTCAGGTTACAGACTCTGCTAACCCAGAAATAGTACCTCAGGTTAAAAACTTTATCTCAGGATGAGAACAGAAATCGCAGCGGGAGGCACGATTAGCTAAAGTGGTACCTCAGGTTAAGAACAATTTCAGGTTAAGAACGGACCTCCAGAATGAATTAAGTTCTTAACCTGACGTACCACTGTGTGGGGTTGCGGTGCTCATCTCGCTTTCAGGCCGAGGGAGACAGCGTTTGTCCATAGACAGCTTTCCGGGTCACGTGTCTAGCATGACTAAACTGCTTCTGAAGCAACGGGATGCTGTGACAGAAACCAGAGTGCACAGAAATGCCGTTTACCTTTCCGCCACAGTGGTACCTGTTTATCTACTCGCACTGGCGTGCTTTTGAACTGCTAGGTTGGCAGGAGCTGGGACAGAGCAATGGGAGCTCACCCCATCGCAGGAATTCAAACTGCCGACCTTCTGATTGGCAAGCCCAAGAGGCTCAGTTGTTTAGCCCACAGCGCCACTTGCGTCCTGTTTCAGCAGGATTTGCATTGGCTGGAAATGAACTGTGAGAGAGAGTGCCCCAGAACATTTGGAAGTGCAAATGGTGTTGAAATGATGATTGTGTACGACCACCCCAGTACTGTTGTGATGGATGCAGAATAAAATGGATGTCTGGAGGCGCCCACTGAGAATCAAATCCATGGATGAAGAACCGAAGGGGTGATCTTCTGAGGCAGTTGAGGGGCGGCTTTCTCACTGTTCTTCAGCTCTTGCTGAACTACAAGTCCCTAGCAGTGGTCATGCTGCCCAGGCTTGGTGCTTCAGGCACTCCCGTAGGGTGACAAAGGAGACGAAGGTTCCTGTACCATTCGCAGCTTTGTGAAAATGGGAATTTTGGAAGGTGCAGTTGTTGTGCCGGGGTGGTGGTAGGTGGGGGAGACAAAAGCACCAATCTGCACACACTCCTACACCTGGGGAAGAAGAACCTATGTCCCTCCATATTTTGTTGGACTGACTCCAACTCCTATCAGGTATGTTCAGGGATGCTGCAAGATGTAAGTGCAGAACTCCATCGCCCCTCCTTCGTTCTACGCTATTTAAAGATGCAGGAGTGTAGTTCTTCATTTGTTGTGTCATTATTTCGCTAGATAGCGTGGAGCAGTATTTGGCAGCCAGGCACCCTCCCAAAGTTTTGGGCTATGAAACCCCACATGCGCTGGCTTTTGGGAATTGTAGTCCAACCTGGGGGCACCCAGTTGGCAAAGATCGGTGTAGAGGATCAAACAGGTTTCTCATGCACAGCACAGGGTGGCCAATGTGAAGGGGGAGCTCCTCTTCAGTGTTGAGGTTTCCACCCCCCAGGTTCTCTTCTGAGTTTTTTTCCAGTCCTGGCAAGGGCAAAACAGATCCGGTTCTGTTGGCTGTGGGAGGTGTGGGCTGGTTAGGCAAGTCAGACTTGAACAGGGACCAGGCAAGTCTTCAGGAACCTCAACCATTCTGTGTTTTGCTGTTGGGGCAGATGTCGGGTGTCACCCCTCCTTCTGAGAACAGGCAGGAGGCAACGAAGAGGTCTAGCTTCAGGGGACAGTCCAAGTGTTGTTGTTTTTTTGCAGGGGGGCCAGGGATATTCTAGTAGCAAACCTGGGAGCCTGTCAGCTTCAAAGTGTGTGTAGAAGTACAGTATATAAAATTTTGTAAATCAAACCTCCTTTGAGCTTCTATCCTTAAATAACGTGGGTGGCAGTTGTGTCCATAAAGAGAAAAAGAGAGAGATTATTTATTTGTTTGTTTCTTTACTATTCAATTTCCACCCCACCCTTCCTCTCAAAGAAGCCCAGGGAAACACATACGGTAACTAAGTAGCAAAACAATATAATTAGAACTACAGCACATTCAACCCTCAAAGGATTCTGGGTACTGTCGTCTCACAGAGTTATCATTCCCAACCACCCTTAATAACCTGCAGGGCCCAGAATTCTTTGAGGGAAAGAGCGAGTTTTGCATGTGCTTTGAAGATACAGCCAAAGTTCTGTATCAGAGTAGACCATTAAAAAGACTAGACCCAAGTTAATTAACTTCAACAGGTCTCCCCTGAGCATGACTAAAGTTAGAGGAAACCCACAATTAACAAAAACACGTAAAATACTGAGAAAACGAGAGCGTCTAAAAATGTGTGGAAACTGTCATTCACAGTTGGTAATGTCAAGGCTTCTGGGAACAGCATCTCACAGCCATGTGATGCCTGGGGTGAACAGGAATGTTTCAAAATCCCCCTGAAGTTAATCTTGAGGGGAAAAGAAGATGGACGTCAGCCCGGAGGGCATTCAAAAAATGAAGTGTCACCACTGAGAAGGCCCCGTCATGGATCAACGCCAACTGAGGCCCATGTGTGTACTATACATTTAAGCACTATGACACCACTGTCATGTCTTCTTCAATGAATCTTGGGAGCTGTGGTTTGTTAAGGGCACTATTTCCCTCCCAGAGCTACAATTCCCAGAATCCCTCATGGAGAGGGAATGGTTTTTAACCACTCTGGGAACTGCATATTACTTGACTGATATATTAAGACTTTTCAGGCTTTGGTACTCTAGATCTAAGAACTTTGCCAGTGAATCTCATTTTTCAAACCATCTGAGGAAGAAGAGGACCCCTGGACCACCGGTTGTAAACCACTGCTGTTCTCTTTGTGGGGTTTGTTCTCCCCATCTGCTCTTTCCTCCGCGCACATCTTGCACCTCTGAAAATCAACATTTTGAGATTTATGACCAGCTGTAATAATCTACAGTGGAGAAAAAGCATTAGGTGGCAGGGGACGGCTTATAAAATGATTTAGGGTGGGTTGGGGGCTCCATCCCATAGAATCCTTTGCACCCACTTTAATTTTCGGAAGAGCTCTTTCCTCACATAGTAATGCATGGCAAATGTGCCGCTGTCCACCTGCTGTAGGCCATGGATAAAAAGGTGACCAGTTTATAAGGACCGGTGTTTACAGGCCAAAAGAGCCTCTGTCCTGCGAGAAGGACGGACTCTGCAGCTTGCAGTTGATGTCGCGGCTGGAAGGAGGCAGTCTGGGAACCCTGAGGAAGGATTATGTGCCGGCAAATTCCTCCCCAAGCAGCCTGAAGGAGAGAATGTGGCGGCACCGGCTTGGCCACCCCTGCCTTGCCTCACAGCAGGTGGAGCCCTGAGGTGGGGTGTGACCTGGGAATACATTCTCTCCAGGGGGCAGATTCCAGTGGCAGGGAGTGGCTGCGAGCAAGCGGGCGACTGGAGTCACGAGAAGGCACCGTGAGACGGACAGGAGCAAACCTGGCACTCAGCTAGCTGGAGACAGATCTCTCTTGCAGGAAAACGTCTGCCGTTCGAGATCAGGTGAGGCTTTGCAAAGAACTGGCAGGGGTGGGCCAGGAAGCAACAGGGGGCTGCAGACAGATGGGCAGGAGTTTGGGGTGGTGGCGGCAGAGATTGTGAAAGCAGGCAAGTCTTCCAAAATGGGGCCAGCTGAGAGCAGAAGGTGCTCAATCCAGGAGAGAGAGGGAAGCCTTTTGATGTGGCTGGAAGCTGATTTCCGGGTGACCCACAGTATGCTGAAAACTATTCCTAGTGATGCACTCAGTGGATGCTGGATGCCTGCTTGTTTGTTTTGGGCAATGGATATATTGGCATGCGATTGTGATACATTGGGTTTAAAACCGCCCCTCTGGGAAGGCGGTGGGCAACCATCCGGTGCTGAGAACCAATGGATAGAGTACAAACTTGCTTCTAGTCCCCGTGGTTCCAGGAAAACCTATGAAGGCCATTTCTGCTAATGGCTTAATATTTAGAATGGAATTGGTAGACAAGGAATGGACGTATTGCATAGATAGGGATTTCTAACGTCTGCAACAGGACTCAGTCCATCCCATAACAAGGAAATCCTATGGTGGGCATATGGGAGCTGTTTGTAGTTATCCAGCAGTGTGAGGGAAGTGCACTCTGCACATGCTCAGGGGCACTCTGTCACAGGTGTGCCTGACTTCACACATTCTGGGATTGCATAATCAATCTGGAAATTAGTTTTGTGGTCTGTGGGGGGTTCCAAGTCCAACAAAGCTCTGTATTTTGAGATCACCCCCTTGCTTGGTCTCTGCTTTGAGGTCCTGTGATCCAGGGAAGTGACCCTCGTCGTGTTTTCAGGTGGTCCCTAGGACCGCAATTGAAATAGCAGAGGAAGGCGCTGAAGAGTCAGAGATTTCTTTGAAGAGGCTGTGCGAAAGAAAGAAAGAAAGAAAGAAAGAAAGAAAGAAAGAGCAAGCTAGCTTCTTTGGCAGCACCAAAAAAGAAAAGAAAAAAAGGCTAGTCTCTTCAGCAGCGCAAACAGCAGCAGCCATGAAAACCTGAGAGCACTCCTGAGCTGTTTGCACAGTTCTCCTGTGTGTGTTTGTGAGCAGATAGCTTTGCTTGATCAGGGCTATAGAGAGGCAAGTAATGGAAAATTAGGGAGCCTTTCTGGAAAGCAGGGGCCATGGGGTGCAATGGGGATGGAGGAATACAGTGGTACTCAAAGAACAAGGCAAACAGAATAAGTCCTTGGCTCTGTTTATATGTACTGCCTTTGCTCTGCTTGCATCCCATATTCCACGTTTGAAGCCGCAGGTGAGCAATAATAGAGAAATACAGGACAATCTGTACGTGGGCTTCAGGTGTCTTAAGGACAGTGACTATTACTCATTTCCCTGGCTAAAACACTGTCCCGCTGTTACCTTTTAAAAAAGGAAGTCTCTCTAGAATTAGTTTAGGATATCTTTAGGCGCCAGGCAAAAACATTCCTCTTCTCCCAGAACAATCTATGGCCTTTTAAACTGGATGGCTGTATTGTTTTTATTTGTTACTATGTTATGTGTTTTTGTGTTTTTATATTGTCAACCGTCCTGTGATCCTTGGATGAAGGGCGGTATAGAAATTTAATAAAAAAAATAAAATAAAATCACATCGGTGATTGCATACCTGCACTAGAGTCCTCCAGGGCTGTGTATACATTTCAAACACATTCCCATTCTTCCTCTCACCCCCTTTTTATCAAAAAAAAAAAAAAAAAAAAAAAAAATCAATTAAGAAAAACCCTGTGAAAAATTTCTGTTAAGAGTGCTGATAATTGGATGATTTTTGTTGTAACTTTGTATTACAGTGGTACCTCGGGTTAAGAACTTAATTCGTTCTGGAGGTCTGTTCTTAACCTGAAACTGTTCTTAACCTGAGGTGCCACTTTAGCTAATGGGGCCTCCCGCTGCCGCCACACAATTTCTGTTCTCATCCTGAAGCAAAGCTCTTAACCTGAGGTACTATTTCTGGGTTAGCAGAGTCTGTAAATCTGAAGCATCTGTAACCTGAAGCGTCTGTAACCCGAGGAACCACTGTATTGCGATTCAAATATGAATCACCTTCTAAACCGCTGTCTCCATGCGATGTACACATGAGATCTACACAACTGTAGCTGTGTGACTATTCTTTAAGGAGAGGGGTATGTGTGATTTAAAGTCTACGCAGCCCAGTTTTCAGTACTCATTCCAGAAGTGTCTTGGATATGGTTCGCCAAGTCCTGCGAGGAACGGTTGGAAGAGCTGTGTGAGTTTAGGCTGGATGGTCGCCTTCAAATACCTGAAGGGCTGTCATGCAGAAGACGTTTCTCCACAGGCCAGAACTAGAACTAATGGGAGAGAATGGCAAGGAAGGAGGTGTTGGCTGAATCTTCTCAACAGCCCAAACTGTTTGACGGTGCAGCACACAGCCCTTCAGAGAAGGCTGGACCTTCCTTCACTGCAATTATTTAGGAAGAGGCTGGGCCGCTGTCCCTAGCTGCATCTTGCAATGCAATCCTGCGTTAGGAACACAATGGCTCCTACATTTGCCTTTTGAAGGATGCCCTGTTAGTTAGGATAAGTTGCTGGAGTTCCTCACTGTCTCGTCTGGTAAGGGGATCCGAGGAGGCAGAGATTTGGGGGTTGTTGTTTTTTTGCAATATTCTTTATTGAGTTTGCTTATTAGTACAGTGGTACCTCGGGTTACAGACGCTTCAGGTTACAGACTCTGCTAACCCAGAAATAGTACCTCGGGTTAAGAACTTTGCTTCAGGATGAGAACAGAAATCGTGTGGCGGCAGCAGCTGCAGGCCCCATTAGATAAAGTGGTACCTCAGGTTAAGAACAGTTTCAGGTTAAGAACGGACCTCCAGAACGAATTAAGTACTTAACCTGAGGTACCACTGTACAGTTATTCATTTCATTCTTCAAAACATAAAAAACACATTTAAAAAACCCCCAGAATAAAACAACATCTTTAACAGTGACTTCCCTCCGCCACATTGCTGGTACTGACTTCTTTTTTCTTTTTAACTGTGTCCATTTTCACCTTTCGATTCATTGAACTCACATGGCAAACATTATCCGTCTGTTAACTAGTTTGTGAAAATTACTCAAAGCATATTAGAGGTTTTGTTTGGGAACAATGTTTTTCTAAGCATACTCTGTAACACTCCCATTCAGTTTTAAAATTTTGGTTTGTTTGATTCCTGATGGCCTCTGTCATCTTTGCTAGTTCTAAGTATTCACATCATTTAATTTGCCAGTCTTCCTTCGTTGGAATTTTCTCTCCTTTCTAATTTTTTGGCAATCAACATTCATGCAGGAGGCAGCAATTTGTGTGCCATCCTGTGTTCACTGCCACCAGCGCTGTTTCCATTCTGCTGCAGTCTGGCTTCTGCTGAAATATACATTGATTGCAACTAATGTCATTCAATGCATTTCAATTGAAAGGAAAGGTCCAAACCAATGCCAGGGAACAACATGGTTATTTATGTGTAACCATCTGCGGACTAAAAAATCCCAACAATCGCAAATGCCACTCACATTCATTTCCAGTGTATCTGAAGAAGTGTGCATGCACATGAAAGCTCATACTGAGAACAAACTTGTTGTTGAGTCGTTTAGTCGTGTCTGACTCTTTGTGACCCCATGGACCAGAGCACGCCAGGCACTCCTGTCTTCCACTGCCTCCTGCAGTTTGGTCAAACTCATGCTGGTAGCTTCGAGAACACTGTCCAACCATCTCGTCCTCTGTCGTCCCCTTCTCCTTGTGCCCTCCATCTTTCCCAACATCAGGGTCTTTTCCAGGGAGTCTTCTCTTCTCATGAGGTGGCCAAAGTATTGGAGCCTCAGCTTCAGGATCTGTCCTTCCAGTGAGCACTCAGGGCTGCTTTGCTTCAGAATGGAGAGGTTTGATCTTCTTGCAGTCCATGTGACTCTCAAGAGTCTCCTCCAGCACCAGAATTCAAAAGTATCAATTCTTCGGCGATCAACCTTCTTTATGGTCCAGCTCTCAACAAACGTAGTTGGTCTCTAAGGTGCTACTGGACAATTTTTAAATTTTTAAAATATATATTCATTTTTGTGGTTTCCGTTCCTGACCTCGGGCAAACATGAGAATTGCGGCAATTTTCAAATCCCATTTCCAATGTCCTGAGCGGTGGTGGAGGAAGCTGCCCGGTCGCTTGGGGCGGTGTGCCCAGGGGCAGGGTGAGCGACCCATAGGGGCTGGGCACATTGCAGTTCCTCCAGAGTCTGTTTGTCTCCTCCCACTCAGCCGCCCTACAGCTGGTGGGGAGGCAGCGGGTGGACCCTTTGGGCAGCGCAGAGCCTGTGCACGCCCGAGCCCCACGTCTCTTCTGGAACAGGCCCCACAGTGAGTGCCGCCCAGTATTTTGTCACCCTCCTCAATGGTGACACCCGGGCCAGTCCGCACCCACTGTACCCCCCTTCCTCTGCCCCTGGTCCTGAGTCTAAAGAAGAGAAATCTGGGAAGATGGTGCCCCTGGCGTCTAAGGCATATGCTAAAAGCCTGCTATACCATTTGGCGGTCTAAGGCAGCTGCCTCAGGCAGCTGACTTTGGATGTTATAAAAAGGCAGAAAGCTGTTAGTCATTCAGTTTATTGCTGTACTTGTACTGCCAGGGAGGGGAGAGGGACTTGTTGGAATCTGCCTCTGGTGCCCCAGATCCCTTGACTTGCATTGAATACTAGGCACTTTGTCTTGGGCTGGGGGTGTTATTTGTTCCTCTGCTGGCCCCCAAGTTTTCTTGGACTGGCCCTGACGAACGCAAGTGTACACACATCAGCACTAAGACCTCATTGCAATACTCAGTCCCCTGTTTCAGTCTGGGTATTTGTAGTAATTGGCAGTTACAGTGTTTATTTATTTCATGAAATTTATGTACAGTGGAACCTTGGGTTACATACATTTCAGGTTACATACGCTTCAGATTACAGACTCCGCTAACCCAGAAATAGTACCTTGGGTTAAGAACTTTGCTTCAGGATGAGAACAGAAATTGCGCAGCAGCAGCAGTAGCGGGAGGCCCCATTAGCTAAAGTGGTGCTTCAGGTTAAGAACAGTTTCAGGTTAAGAACGGACCTCCGGAACGGACCTCCGCTGTACTGCTTGAGTGTAAACCTCAGAGCGGTTTACAAAAAAAAAAAAAGCAATAAAATTATCGCTAAAAAATTTAAAACCAGAATCTAAAACATACGGAAAGTTACAAACCCCACATCAGAGCAGACTAAAACAAACTCATACGAACTTTCTAAACATCTAGGTAGTCTTGTCTAAATAAGAATGTCTTCAGCAGGCACCCAAAAATGATAGAGGCTGGTAATATTAAAGTTACTAATTTTAGTAGTATTATGGGTTAAGATCCCTACCAATTACTGCAAGCCATTTACTGCAATATCTTTTTATCTGTATATTGCCTTTCATGCACAATAACCAAGTGGTGTGCAGAAAGCAAACATACAAGAGACCCACAAAATCCAGATCGAAACGACAGCCACTTGCTTGGGTGTGGAGAATCTTTTTCTGCCCAAGGGCCACATTTCATCTGAGGTGACACTCTGGGGTCCACATGCTGGTGGTGGGTGGAGCTAGAGATAAAAGTGGGTGGAGTAACTCACGTCATTTTTACCTTTGTACAGTGTGTATGTATAAGCTAGCTTACTGCAGCCTGGGGTGCTATGGGAGAGGTAGTACCTCTGGTGGGGAACACATTGTGCTCCTTCTAGGGTAGTTTGTTCACCTTTGGTCCCCACCCTGTGCTCAGCTCTCACCTGCGGTTCCTGGAAGCTGACAGTGGCCACACCCCAGGAAATGGCTTTGACTGACTGGACAAACCAGGTGAGGGAAGCCAATGGGTCTCAAACCCTCAGTGAGTTAGGAATTTCCCTTGCATGCGAAGACAGGCTTTGGCAGATTGAACAGACGAGACCAACAGTGGATCCAATGGTCAAGAAGGCAGTTTCTCCACATGCTGTAGAGGGACGTGAGGGGCAGATGGGGCCTGCCAACCTGGGAAGGTAGCAATGGAAAACTCTGATGGAAACCTCCACTGCATTGAGGGCCATATTGGGGACAAGAAAAGGCTAAGGAGTAAACCCTACTACACAAATCTGGAGTTGAGGTCCCTAAGACGGTTGGATATGTCTTCTTCCAGCAACTCCTGCAACCCAGCTGGTGCCAAACACATTGCTCTGCTTTCTTTTGGACCACATCAATGAGGTTGAGAGGAGAGTCTTGTTGTCTGGGCAGTGGTTCCACAACTACAGAAAAGGCCATCCCTCTCCTTGCCACTAGAATAAGCCTCGTCAGGTCGAGGCACGACCAGGAGAGTGTCATCATCCTTTGAGGTTAGGGCAATTCTTTCTGACTGTCAGTGGCTACCGGAGACAATTTTGTTTTGTTTTATTGACAAAGCTGCTTGTGTGCCGCCATTCCATTGGTGTTGTTTGGGAATTGGAAGAAACCGAAAAAGTTGGCGCCATTTTGAAATCTCTGGTTAAAACCAGTGCAGGTTTGAAAGGTTCTGTTGGGCATCTTGCTTCAAAAAAGATGCCCGGCTGAATCCAAACATGAAGGACAACCTGTGCCTTGATCTCAGGAACCATTGTGCAGATTTGGGTTATGATCTCTTAAAGGTAAAGGTAAAGGGACCCCTGACCATTAGGTCCAGTCGTGACTGACTCTGGGGTTGCAGTGCTCATCTCGCTTTATTGGCCGAGGGAGCTGGAGTACAGCTTCCAGGTCATGTGGCCAGCATGACTAAGCCGCTTCTGGCGAACCAGAGCAGTGCACAGAAACGCCATTTACTTTCCCGCCAGAGTGGTACCTATTTATCTACTTGCACTTTGACGTGCTTTCGAACTGCTAGGTTGGCAGGAGCAGGGACTGAGCAACGGGAGCTCACCCCGTCGCAGGGATTCGAACCGCCGACCTTCTGATCGGCAAGTCCTAGGCTCTGTGATTTAACCCACAGCGCCACCTACGTCCCTCTTAAGAGGTGCCCAAATGCGTAGAAAAGGCAGAAACGACTTTTCAAAATTCTAGTAGAAGTGTGATTGTGGAGCAAGCGAATGAAACACACCATCGCTCTAGCAGAGAGTGCAGAAGAGGCAGGTTGTGCATGTGTAGATGACTCCTTTTCGTGAGTCTACCTGTTTGTTTTAAAAGCATCTTCATCCTGCTCTTCAGCCAAAGCAGGCTGCTCAAGCTGTTTGCAAGTAACAGAAACAAGGCAGTCCCTGCCCTGAGGCAGGCAATCTTAAAAACACAACACAAAAGGGGAAATTATTTCAAGGCGGGGAAAGAAGAACAGGCGGCTCGGCGTTTAGGTGCAGTAGCAGCCGATTGGGATGGAAAAATCTCAAGGAGAGGCGGACAGACGCTGCTGGTCTTTCAGCAGTGCCAAAGGAGAGGCCTGCCAATCCCTTTCTCCCTCTCCTGAAGCCTGATGGATTGGAGTAGGTCTAGTTATTACACATACATCTGACCCTATTTTTAACCTGTGAAAAGCTGTCAAACATTATCCTCAAAATCCACATGTCATCATGGCACAGACGAAGGCCACCTTCACACCAAACATTTGAAAACTATGATGCCACTTTAAACAGTCAAGAATTATGGGAGCTGTTATTCAGTAAGGGTGCTGAGTGTTGTTAGGAGACCCTCCTCTATTCCCCTCACAGAGCTACAATTCCTCAAGTGGTTTCAAAACTAATCTTCGCAGGGAATGCTAGGAAATCGTAGCTGTTATGTACTGAAGTTCTCACCCTGGGCCAGCAGGGGGATACTGTAGATAGTTATGCAAATGAAGGATCGAAAGTGACGTTCAGTGATTGGATAGTTTGTATGCAAATGAAGGATCGAAGGTGACGTTCAGTGATTGGATAGTTTTAGAAAATGGCAACAGTTACATTGTTCTGGAGCTCTATATAAGCAGGCTGACTGAGCTCCTCAGTTCAGTTCTGTTCCAGTTTACAAATAAAGAGCTGCTTTGGAAGAATCGCTGTGTCGTCTGATATGTTCGCCCACAACTTAACAGTAGCTCTGTGAGCCGGATGCGAAGGCTGCAAAAGTTGGCACAGGTTTGGAGGGGGTTCCAAATTTTGGGGTTTGTAGTTAATTTTACTGCGGATGTGGATTTCCCAGCAACCCTCAGCACCATGAACAAACTACATATACAGAAAATACAACCACGAACCTGAGAAGAGCTGGATCAGGCCAGTGGCCATCTAGACCAGCTTCCTGTTCTTACCGTAGCCGACTAGATCCCTGTGGGTAATCCCCAGAGCAGGACCTGAGAGCAAGAGCCCTCTACCCTCCTGCTATTTCCAGCAACTGGATTTCAGCAGCAATTCTGCCCCCAACCACGAAGGCAGAGGTCTAATAACCATTAGGTCTAATAGCCATAGGGACACGGGTGGCGCTGTGGGTTAAACCACAAAGCCAAGGACTTGCCAATCAGAAGGTCGGCAGTTTGAATCGCCATGGCGGGGTGAGCTCCTGTTGCTCGGTCCCTGCTCCTGCCCAACTAGCAGTTCGAAAGCACGTCAAAGTGCAAGTAGATAAAGAGGTACCACTCTGGCGGGAAGGTAAACGACGTTTCTGTGCACTGCTCTGGTTCGTCAGAAGCGGCTTAGTCATGCTGACCACATGACCTGGAAGCTGTACGCCAGCTCTCTTGGCCAATAAAGCAAGATGAGCACCACAACCCCAGAGTCGGTCACGACTGGACCTAATGGTCAGGGATCCCTTTACCTTTACCTAATAGCCATGGATAGACTTATTCTCCAGGAGATAAATACAATATTCACGTTATGCACTCTTTCCCCATCTGTATGGATTTTGGTACATATTCTTTGGCTGAAGAACTGTATTGAAAACCTTGTTGTTAAAAGAGTGTGATCTGTTGTTCTGGAAAGTCGAAATTTGATCAATTTGGCTTCAAAAACAAACCAACTTCCGCTGCCACCCCTGGTTGCCAGGCACAAATGAGATGAAGGCGGAAAGCGAGAGACAAAATTTCAATAATTCTTCCTGTCAGGTTTGAGATTCTCGTGATGTGGAGCTTCCGGACCCCCAAGTAGAGGACAGGGAGCGTATGTGCATGAATTGGGGGGCGGCAACATTAAAAAAAAGAGAAACCAGCCGCCCCTTTTGTGGTGCGTTTAACAGTAGCTTTCTATCGCTGCCTTTAGCAGGTGATAGCGCTTATCTCCTTTCTGTGAAAAGCTTTACTTGCCTATCTGAGCAGAGCAGGGTCCTGTTAAACTAAGCCACAAAAGTTTTTTCCTCCTTCCTGCTCAAATTGGCAGCACAAGAGAGTTGCCAGAGGTTCATTTGTTCATGAGATTATTCCAGATTTTGAAAGGAAGAGTTCGTTACAGGAGAACAAGGATCTCTTGAAGGCAGGGTAGATGTTCTGTCTTCCAAAACACAAGAGCTCCTTAAGTGGATGGTAAGTCCCGAAATAGGGTGGGGTGTGCTTAGTGGAACTGATAGGGGGGTGGAAGGAGTGGGGAGGACAATCGGATGGCCAGGTGTCCTGGCTGCACCTTTAACAGTGGGGCAAAACAGGGAATTGGGTAACCTGCAGCTGCTGGGCTTCCCTTGTTCTACCTCACTCTTAAAGTTGCAGCTAGGACACCTGTCCTCTTTCGCACCTGGCCTTCTACCCCAGCTGGGGAGGAGCAGTCATGGCTGAGTTCAGCATGCTGTCTTGAGATCAAATGTTTCCAGGAACTTCACAGGAAACGGAGAAGGGAATTTCTCGGGGTGGAGAGGGGGTGACGCTTTGCAGAAAGCAAAAGGCCCTTTTAGTCCTTGTTTTTAGCGTGTTTCTCAATCCCACAGGGCTCTGTGCCCCTTCCAAACCTGTGCGCATGTATGTCTGTGGCAAAATGCATAAGATCAAGCTTGCCAAACCAGTTCCTTTGTCCCAGGTAATGGCTTTGGCTGGGATCCCGCTTAGATTAACACACCCTCCCCCAACCCTGTGGAGGATGCTGCTGGCTTCCTAGGGAAAGCGGTGTTTGGTGGGTGCATTCTTGTGGAACACTTCTTCAAACAGAACAGGAACCTGTGGCTATCCCAGTGCTTTCGACTACAACTCCCATCATCAGCGACCATTAGCTGGCTGGTTGGGGCTGATGGGAGCAGGAGTCCCACACCTGGAAGGCTGCAGGCTCCCTCCCCAGAGCTTTGCTGGAATGTGAGGAGAAATGTCTACAGTGGTACCTCGGGTTACAGACGCTTCAGGTTACAGATTCCGCTAACCCAGAAATAGTACCTCGGGTTAAGAACTTTACCTCAGGATGAGAACAGATATCGCGCGGCGGCAGCGCAGCAGCAGCGGGAGGCCCCATTAGCTAAAGTGGTACCTCAGGTTAAGAACGGTTTCAGGTTAAGAATCAACCTCCAGAACGAATCAAGTTCTTAACCCGAGGTACCACTGTACATCAGGGGTCAGCAAACTTTTTCAGCAGGGGGCCAGTCCACTGTCCCTCAGACCTTGTGGGGGGCCGGACTATATTTTGAAGGAAAAAAAGAACGAATTCCTATGCCCCACAAATAACCCAGAGATGCATTTTAAGTAAAAGGACACATTCTACTCATGTAAAAACACGCTGATTCCTGGACTGTCCACAGGTCAAATTTAGAAGGCGATTGGGCCGGATCCGACCCCCGGGCCTTAGTTTGCCTACCCACAATTTACATGGTTAATGACCCAAGTTGGGAAACACTTAAGAAGCCTGCCTCAGATGAAGCCTAGTCCTTTGGGGTGGCAATGCTAGACCCTTCCTTTCTGGAAGCTGTTCTGTATTAAAATAATGAGCAGGATAATTCTGCCATTTCTGCTAAGGATCAGAACAGCTTGAGAAGGCAATGGTTTGGCAAACCAGAGAGGAATGGCAAACCAAGCTGATGGACCATGCCGAAATGGCAAAACTGACCGGAAAATGCAGAAACCAAGAAGACTAAAAAGTTTATAAAAGAATGGGGGGAAATTTATAAGTTATTTAGGAGACCACTGTAGGCAGATGGATTTTGATTTCACTTGTAGTCTAACAAATACCGTGGACAGTGTAGACTAATATAAAAGTTAAGAGTATGGAAGAATATGCAGTTGCAAATGTTCAAAATGGGACCCCATGGAGGGGGTGGGGGGAAGTCACGAGATTCAGAGAGGAATCTCTGTGCATGGAATTATATTTGGATTTTTATAACTTTGTATTTGTAAAACCAAATAAACATGATTTCAAAAAGAAAAAGAGAAGGCTGTGGTTTGGGATTGAGACGCCTTGTTTATAGGGTGAGTTGGGACGAGGGGGGTTCATGGTAGTGCCGGCGGTGAATGTTTAGAGTCAGTGAGATGCACTTTGATTATTATAGCAAAGAGGACAGGCTAGGGTAGGTGATCTACGCCAGCCTGTGGAGTGGTATTGAGGAGGAACCAGCTGCTCTCAAAACTCTGCTCAGATAATATTTCTGCAAATGACAATGTTTTTGAGCGACAGCAGAATCATAATCTTGCACTCGGATCCTGCTTGTGGGCTGCTCAAAGGTATCTGGTTGGTTGCTATGAGAAAACAGGAAGCTGGGCTAGACTTGCCACGGGCTTGATCCTGCAGGCTCTTCCTCTTCCTCCATTTCATGTTCATCATGACTTCTGAGCAGAACCCTGTGTGTTGACAGACGGTATGCATGCAGCCTATCTTGTTTGTGGAAGTGACAGGAAAAGATGAGAGCCACTTTTTGCACATTCAGTCACAGACTCTGCAAGTGTCCTGGGAAAAACAACAGGGCATCCTGTTTTGCCCCCCGCAGGAGCATGGCAGCCACTTTGGGCACCATGATCTTGCATGATTTTGTGCCAAGATTCCCCCCCCCAGGTGCTTTTTTTCAGGGCTGTAATCTTGTGGCGCTGTGGGTTAAACCACAGAGCCTAGGACTTGCTGATCAGAAGGTCGGTGGTTCAAATCCCTGCAACGGGGCGAGCGTTGCTCGGTCCCTGCTCCTGACAATCTAGCAGTTCGAAAGCACATCGAAGTGCAAGTAGATAAATAGGTACCACTCTGGCGGGAAGGTAAACTGCGTTTCCATGCGCTGCTCTGGTTCGCCAGAAGCGGCTTAGTCATGCTGGCCACATGACCTGGAAGCTGTACGCCGGCTCCCTCGGCCAATAAAGCGAGATGAGCGCCGCAACCCCAGAGTCAGCCACGACTGGACCTAATGGTCAGGGGTCCCTTTACCTTTACCTTTAATCTTGTGCAGTGCTCTAAAATTCATGTTTTGGGGCACTGTGCTCTCATGCAAGCGCATGATCCCCGCGCCACAAAAAAGCATGTGTTTTGAGCTCTGTGATCTTGCTCGGCCAGGAAGACACAAGTCCCGGTTTGGGGACTGAACATGTTGGAGGGTATACAGTCACACAAAGTGTGAATAGTGGGAATGAAAGCTCTCTTCATACATTACACAGGAAGTTGCCTTATAGATGGTTGGGCCATTGGTCTCTCTATCCCAGTGCTTCCAACACCACTGTTGGGGAATATCTGTGGCCCTCCAGGTGTTTCTGGACTGCAGCTCCTGGCCAGGGAGGATGGGAGTTTTGGTCTGACAAGCCACGGGTTCGCCAACCCTGGTCTGCACTGGCTGGCTGAGACTCTACTGGATTTCATACGGGGTTCTGTTTCTTGGCCCAACCTGGAGATGTCATTGGGCATTGAACCTGGGACCTTCTGCATGCAAAGCAGATGTTCTACCCCTGAGCTATGGCTAAATCGCCTCTGGGAAGGGGCATCATGGTTACCAAGGGGCTGCATGTCCAGCCCAGTTCTCAAGGTCACCTGCTTCCTCCCAGGTGTAGAGGCTCCTTGCACAATTAGAAGGCTGAACTTAGGGGGCTGAAAATTGTAGGGGGAGCCTGCATGAACAGAGAAGGTTCCTTGCTTCAGATGTCATCCCTTAGCACCTGAAGGCATGGTGCAACCTCGGGAGCTGGACTGAAACAGCAGGCCCTTTGTATCAGTGTCCCTCCTCCGTACGGGTAGCGCATAAATAGGGCTGCAGTTTGGGGGTGGCACAAATCAGATTATTGTTCTTGTTATGTACTGAGTTGAATAGGATCCAAAAGGCATCAATCTGATTGGTCCTAGAACAATAGGATTCAGAATGCAGCAGTCTGATTGGTCCACAGGAGCCACCCAATCCAGCTCCAGATGGAAGGGAATCTGCAACCTGATTGGCCTACAGCAGAATCCCGGAATTAGCCAATCACGTGGGGCCCATTATGTAAATAATGTATATAAGGCAGACATTCTGGGGGAACTTCCATTCCTCCTCACCACTATGAGCTGAATAAAGAGCATGAAATCCACTCTCTACTCCATATATTTCAATTCTCAATTCCTGTGTTCCCCTTGGTTGAACTGGATAACCCTCAGGGTCCCTTCCAGCTCCACAATTCTATGATTCTACTAACGCTGGCAATTATAAAATATGTCAGACGTGATTCTAGATTCAGGTAGGTAGCTGTGTTGGTCTGATGCAGTCGAAATAAAAAAGAAAATTAAAAAATTGTCCTGTAGCAACTTAGAGACCAACTAAGTTTGTTCTGGGTACAGTATAAGCTTTTGTGTGCATCTCTGCCCTGTCATTCTTTACAAAATGCTGTGCTTTGATGCACCCCCACAAACACAACCCCAGCTTTAATCCCAACTGAGAACGAGAATCGCTTAGCTGCATTTTTGAGCCTTGAGCCGACTTTGAATGTGGTTTGCCTGGTTCCCCTCATCTGGATGCCCTTTCATGGTATCTCCAGATACAGTGGAACACCTCCCTTTTAATCCACATCGGGGAAGGTTGCTCCTGTACCAGTGTGGTTGTAAGGCCCCTTATCACTGGGGGTAAATATTTGGCCTCTCTCTCTTTCTCTCCTTTCTAGAAATGTCAACACGGGCCCAACCCAAGTCTCTGGGGCAGTTGAGCTGCGATGCTGCCTGCTGACACGGAACAGGAGGCCTCGGCCTCTGGGCACAGCGTGGGGGTCAATGAGGCCATGGAGCAGCCTGACGTCAGCTTCCAGCCCGAGGCCTCGGCCCAGCAGCCGGATTGCAAGGAGGAGGCGTCCAGCGCCGAGCCCAGCACCCTCGACTGCGTTATCTGCTTCACCCCTTACGACCGGCTCTTCCGGCTGCCCAAGGAGCTGAGCTGCGGCCACATCTTCTGCCTCGAGTGCCTGGCGCGCATCAACGTCTCTTCCGAGGATGTCAACGCCCTCACCTGCCCCATCTGCCGGGCCCCCACGGCCTTCCCCTCCCGCAAGGGGTTGCCGGGCCTCCCCACCCGCAGCGACCTCCTGGAGCAACTCTCTTCCATGCCCGCCGTCCCCCCGGGCTCCGTGCGCTTTGACCGTCGCCGGGGGCTGCTCTACCTGCCGGGCAGGGGCCGAGGCGCCACCCCAGCCGGGCCCAAGCCCGGGACTTCCCTCAACACTGTCAGCCTGAGTGTCGACGTTGGCAGGCCTGCGCCGCCAGGAGCCAACCGCAACCTGGCCCTCTCAGGCTGGCCGTTCTACGTGGCCTTGGCGGTCGCCCTCCTGGTTACCATCGGCTTAATTACCTGTGGCATTTACATATTTTTGATGCCGTCCATGTACACTGTTTCAATGGGAGGCCCTCATCATAGTAACCAGAGTCTTGGGCCAGGGTCGAACTGGACCTCCAGCCCAGCATCTGGCCCTGTACCCTAGGGCTAAAGAGGGGCAAAGGAAAAAGGGCCCCACTTGCCCCCTTCCTGTCTTCCAGTTGCCATTTGTAGCGGCTGCACCACTTGTAGCCTCCGATTGCACAGAGGCTGCTTGCCTCGCTCAGAAGCAGGATACTGGGGAAATTGCCACGTGTCCAAGACTGGCCGAAGCTGTGGAGGCACTTGCACTTTACCAGGTGAATTGCTGCTTGAATGACCGGAAGAATTCCCACCGCAGCCATCAGGGGCCACGTTGCCTCAATATGGCGTACCATGCCTGAAGTTGCCGTCTATAATCTCGTTGCTGCACTCAGAAGCAGGGCAGTCCAGAGAGAACAAATCCACCTTCTCAATGCAAAATGAGTAAATGTGTGAATAGGACTCTTAGGTTGGTCCAAGAAGGCGATGGCAGAACCCCGAGGTGATAAGACTTTCTGGAGGAAGGGGATAAGGGGTTGCCTTTTTGGAATGCTCTCCTGCATAAAAACATACCAACCTGCGTAGTAGGAAAACTAGTTCAGCAGCAGGTGGGTGAGGACAGAACCTTTCCCTCCTTGTTGTGCTTGATTTTTAACTTGGGACAAAGGAGAGCAAATGAAGATGGGGACCATAGGGGCACAATCCACTCTACCATCTCTGTGTGTAGAGTTTGCAGCATAGGCTCTAGATCTTTGGTGGGGGCTGAGGGTGGGGAAGTTAACTTGGCCAGAGGGCCGCTCCCTGATCAGCCTCACCTCTCTGTTGCTGCCCATTCACTCACCCTGTCCATCACGGCCCTGGAGGAGAGGGCAAGGGGATTGGAGGTGGCTGCTTCTCCTTGGGCCAGTCCCTGTTCACTTGCTGGGTGAGGGGGTCCCCAGGGCTTTGGGAGTCAGCAGCGGTGGGGTCCTAGCTAGGGATGTGGGACCCCAGCAGATGCTCAGCAATGTTGACTCCTTGTACCAGGGCAATGCGAGTACAGCTCCTAAGGGATGACCATTTCTCCAACTTAATTAACATGCACAAGGATGAGGACTTGAGAGCCTAAGTGCGCATGCTTGCAACTTGACATCATGTTGGGTCTCTTGACTCTCACATTCACAACCGCTAGCAAGACAGCCAGCTTGCTTTCTGTGTCTTGAACAGCTGCACGGCCAGCAAAAATTCAAATTGCATAGCTGTGGCGATAGGTTGGTGGTAGTGGCTTCACCTGTTAAATTTCTATCTGCCACACAGCAATTAAAGGCACAGGAGCCCTGCGGGGGTGGGGGGCAGCTCATCACAGGAGGAAGGATAATCCGGTTTGGATTTGAGATTTCTGTCTTCATCACAGAGTCGTCATAACTTGTTACTGGACTTAGAGGGCAAAATGGTTACAGGAGAGACGGACTTGGCTCGTTTTGGTGCCTTTTTAAGATACAGAAATAATCTGGTAAAGCACAGAAATGAACATGGTTGGCTGCCAGTTTCTTGCAGATCAGATTCCTGTCAATGTCACGCCAGTGGGGGTGCCATTCAAAAATTGGCAACCTGATTTCGCACCCACTCAAATTTAGTGCTCCAGCAAATTGTTTTCCATTTAATATTTCATGTCTTGCTTGTCTGCGTTGGGCAACTGGGCAAGAGCCAACATGACTTCCTCCCTTAAGTGATGCTGCTGGTCCAAAAACTCGGATATTCCTCGAAGACATAACCATATATATATTTTTAAATGAAATCTACTACCAGCACAGGCCCACAGGTTTCTAAAGAACCCCTTGAGGATTTGTTCTGGATGCATACTTATGGCTTTCCATGAGCTGATCAAACTGATCTCCACTAATTAGAAACCCTGGGACAAATGCTGGGAGCTTGATTATGGACACTTCCCATTGTTTCCCACGGGACTGATTGAAGGGACTCCCCAAATATTTGTCTCCCCCTCCCTCTTTGTCTCCCCCCCAATAAAATTTGTTTTCCAGAACAGTATTCCGTTTTTTAAAAAAAAGTTTTAAAACCCTGTGATTTCACAAATGGAATATAACACAGACCAATGTAAACATGCAGAGATATATTGCATAGAGAAGAGGGCAGGACATGGGAAAATGTTAAGGCATGTGGGATCTAGGTTTTTCCTCTGCTGGAAAGGCTGCCACACATAACCAGGTATAAAATAGTGGCACATGGGCCAGAGCTAATGGCCTACCTCAGCTCCTGAAGCTCACACTGGGGCAACCTGTGTATGCAGGTACAAACCTACAGGTGTGTTACTACAGATTCTAACAACAAACTTTAGGGCAGGGGGAACCTCCTTTGTTATTGCTGTTCTTAGGACAACTGGGAAACCCTTCCTGATCTACTGCAAATCACTCAGTAGATCTCCCACTGTACTTTCTTCTCCACCTGCTCTAGAGTTACAGCAAGACTACTCTAGTGATAAGTTGGGTGGCCAGATTCTTACGGGCTGAATGACGAACACAGACAGCTGTCTATGCAAAGTACAGAATATGATAAAGGTAAAGGACCCCTGGACAGTTAAGTACAGTCAAAGGTGACTATGGGATGCAGCACTCATCTTGCTTCAGGCCGAGGGAGCCAGAGTTTGTCCACAGACAGCTTTCCGGATCATGTGGCCAGCATGACTAAACTGCTTCTGGCACAAGAGAACACCGTGATGGAAACCAGAGTGCATGGAAACGCTGTTTACCTTCCCGTCACAGTGGTACCTAATTATCTACTCGCACTGGTGTGCTTTCAAACTGCTAGGTTGGCAGGAGCTGGGACAGAGCAACGGGAGTTTGCCCCGTCGTGCGGATTTGAACCACCAGCCTTCCGATCAGCAAGCCCAAGAGGCTCAGTGGTTTAGACCACATCCACACAATACAGTTAAAACAGTTCCCAGGATTCTTTGGGGGAAGCCATGGCGGTTACAAGTGGTATAAGAGTCATGGCTTTCCCCCAAGAAATCCTGGGACTTGTAGTTTGCTGAGCGAGCCGGCCACTTAGAGCCTTCCTTCACGGCTCCGCTATGCGCCCCTAAAAGCATCTTCCATTCCTGCTCACTCACCTACCCCTCCACCTGAGTTTTTCCATCAACCCGACTATTGTAGGGCTTAAGTGACAAAGCATATATTGTGCATGGATCAGAAGCCTGTGTGTGCAGCTTCCGTTTAAGCTGAAGACAAGCACACCGTTTTCAGAGCCAATTTGGAAGCAGCCTCGCCGCCTTTGAATCCAAGCGCACCTTCCTTCTCCTGGAGCTGGGCTCTGAAAGAAAACAAGTTCTGCAAGTTTGCAGCAGCAGCAACAGCCGGTTGTGGCCGGTGCAGATTGGCTGGCCCCTCCGATGTCACCGAGAAACCTCCTCTGCCCAGTCACCAGAGCAGCTTTGCGCTGTCCATTCAAGAAATTAAAGCACACTAATTTAGTGAATGGATAATTCATCTACCTCTTACGAGCACCACCACCGCTACCCAAAGCTGGTGCAAGAATAGAAAGATGGAGCACAGGTTGGGGAAATGGTTTCATTCACAGATGACACGAGAGCCCAAATCTCATATTGTATTATTTTACTGAAGAACATCTGCACGCTGGATGGGGACACCTGGCAGGCACCTGGACTCCCCTTCTCTCTCCCCCGCTCCCCTTGGCAGCACCCACTGCTCCCACCCACATCTGTTGGGACAATAAAGTGCTCAGATTGGAAAAGTGTGGGGAGAAACAGGTGCTGATGCATGCATGCTTGCTTGCACACACACACATACACACAAGCTACTGGTCGAAAGGGACCTGCTAACCCACATTTCCCTAATATTCACCAGCATCCTGCCCAGCTCTTACCCTCACTGTGGCTTCAGATCCTACATTCCTAGTGGGGTGAGAGATGAAGGCATTTGTGGCGAGTCTGGCAGAGAGTGCAATGCAGGCAGCAATCTCGTAGGCAGAGCTCAGAGTTGGCAAGCACACTGGAGATGCCTCTGCCCACCCCATGCGCCGAAGAGTGACGCTTCCCTATGCACTTTGTTACAAGAGAACTGGCAAGGTGTTCGTGTCTTCAGTGGCTGACAGCTGCCTCTGAAAAGGAAGCAACCTGGTTGGGTTTCAGCCTTCTTACACAGTCTCTGGACGTACCCCTGGGTGTCTGGGTAGGAGCTTCTCCCTGCTTAACAAGTGCATTCTGCAACTGAGAATGTGCAGGAATGCTGCAACTTCCACCGCCCTACAAGCTAACTGCACTTGACCCCCACCTCCTTAACTTATGCCTTCAGTCTTATCAGGCAGAGAGGGGACTAGGCTGCAGTCGCGCACAATCCTGCGCTCGTATGCGCAAGCTTCAAGGGAGGTCAAAATGAGGTTCGATGGCCTTGTGCAATGTGGCTTAGAAGCACAACCACAGGAGGAATGTGTGTGTGTGTGTGTGTGTGTGTGTGTGTGTGTGTTTGTTTCTAGTTCCCAACACAAACAGCCACAATCAGACTGGGCAGTGGCCCTAGTTTGATCATTTCAATGCCAAATGACATACGAAACCAATCCGTTGTAGTCTAACTGCGTGGAATTGTTCGGGGTTTGCACAGTACAAAAACGCTTTGGCCGAGCTGTGCAACAGGCTGGCTTGGCCCACAAGTAAACGGATTATCCCTTTTAATACTGTTCATACAGGCGAACTGTCCCAGAGCTACAGTGCCTACCTTTTCTAGACAACCAGTTGTGCCCGGAAGCGATATGCTTGTGGGAAGCAAGGAGGGGAAAGCTTCCACTGGTAACTGCAAGCACAACTGTCAATTGCTATGCTGCAGTTGAACCGTACTTAGATTGGGGCTTCTGTAGGCTGCAGCAGCCAGATAGCCAAATAGCTGCACGGGAAGAGACACTGCAGGATGCAATTATTCAGAGTCTTGAGAGATTTACACACACACACACACACACACACACACACACACACACACCCAACCACAAAGAGCCACAGAACCCTTATTTCTGCCTGATGCGCACCCATCTTTCCAGAGAGGCACATTTGTCAAGTCACCAAGTGTGCATGTGCATTTGGGGAGGGGAGGGGCAAAACGGCGGTGTCCCCTGCAATCTGCTACTTCTAAAACAAGTCTCCATAGAGTTGGCACCTGGATTCCAGGTTCAAGGGGCACAGGCAGGTGGACGGACACAAAGGTATTTTACAAAAACCAGAGGTTATGATTTCTCTTCTTCCCTCCCCCCTTAGAAAACGAACGAAAGAACTCTGAGCAAACTCCCCAGCCGGCTGTACAAGTCCCTACCCACTGGTTTCGTGAGCCTCTGCTCCGAGCTGCCTTGGCTGCGCCGGCGGCACCCGCCCTCCTCCCCTTCTCCGTGTCGCTTGCCCAGGAAAGAGTGTCACTTGTAGAGCAGGTGAACACGGCTGCCATCGCAGTTGTTTCGCCCCAGCTTATCGGCCTGCTCGGCCACCAGGCAGCGGACGAGAGGGAGGCTGGGCTGGTAGAGGTTTGGGGCGGTGGCTGCTGAGGCCGAGGCTGAGTTGTTGAAGTGGTTGTCGGCGGCACAGTTGGAGGAGCGCCGGCGGGACCGCAGCTGCTGCCGCTCTTTCAGCTGCTGCTGGAGCTCGGAGACCCGCTCTTCCTTCTGTGGGGTAAAAAAAAAAAAGGTAAAGGACCCCGGACAGTTAAGTCCAGTCAAAGGCGACTCAGGGGTTGTGGCACTCATCTCGCTTTCAGGCCGAGGGAGCTGGTGTTTGTCCACAGACAGCTTTCCGGGTCATGTGGCCAGCAGGACTAAACTGCTTCTGGGGCAATGGAACACCGTGACGGAAACCAGAGCACACGGAAATGCCGTATACCTTCCCGCAGCAGTGATACCTATTTATCTACTTGCACTGGTGTGCTTTCAAACTGCTAGGTTGGCAGGAGCTGGGGCAGAGCAACGGGAGCTCACCCCGTCGTGGGGATTCGAACCGCCGACCTTCCCAAGAGGCTCAGTGGTTTAGACCACAGTGCCACCCACGTCCCTTATTGTTGGGGAGGGGCAAGGAGGGGAAACGGGTGGCTGCAAGTGACTTAGAAGCATGAAAGAGCCGTATATCTCAATATCCTTAGGGCTGCCTCTCTTTCTCCAGGACTCCGTGTTCATAATCTGAGGCTGTTCTTTGTGTGCCTCCTCTGTGTGAGGTCCAGAGGGTGGCAAGACGAGAACGGGGCCTTTTCTGCAGTGGCTCCCCATTTGTGGAATGCTATCCCCAGGGAGGTCCATCTGGCGCCTTCATTACATATCTTTAGGCACCAGGTGAAAATGTTCCTCTTCAGACAGGCCTTGGGCTGATTAATATTTTACAGCCTTTTAAATGTGTTTGTGGGGAGGGAGGGGGGGGCTGTTTTGTTGTTTTTATTTTAATAACAAAAACAACTGCCATCAGCCCAGCCAGCAGGGCAATGGTCAGGGATGATGGGATTTATTTTTTTAATATTGTAGCATCCGGAGGGCCGCAGGTTGTCCACCCCTGAACGATTCCCCTTCGCAAACAGACCCAGGAAGTAATTAACAGCAGGCCCTAAGGTTGCCTGGCAACCAAATCAGGTCTGTTCCCTTGACTAGCTGAGTTGTACCATATTTATTGGTACATTTGGTTTACTCAGATTGTACGCCAAGTACTTTGAATGCTTAAAGAAGAGTTACAAGAACAGTAAACATCGTAACACCGCCTTGTGTGCCCTGCGGGTGATATCGTGCCAAGTCATACTCAAGAGTAGACCCACTGGTTATAACAGGTCTACTCTGAGTAGCTGTCATCACCCCTTATAGTACATTTGATGGCTTCCCGGTTGGTGTGTGGCTTTATGTTTTATTGTATTTAATCTGATTTTAACTGTCGATGTACTATATCCTGGGACTTTTCACGGCAGAGCAGGTTTATCAACAAAAGCCAATGAAAAAAATTCACTGGTTTGAGGTTTTCTTTCTGTTTTGTTTTAAAACATCTTCCCACCCCACCCCCCATCTTATAGGGGTATTTGGAAATGTAGGGGGAAATCGGAATGCTGTGTGCCGTTCTGGCCCCCTTAAAAAAAAAGATACTGTGGAGTTGTGAAAGATTTCAATTGCAACCAAGAGGGTGGAGCAACTGCCCTATGAGAAAATATTAAACCATTTCATAGAATCTTAAGAGTTAGAAGGGACCCCAAGAGTCATCCTAGTCCAGGGGCCAGCAAACGTTTTCAGCCGTGGGCCGGTCCACCGTCTCTCAGACCTTGTGGGGGGCCAGACTATATTTTGAAAATAAAATAATAAATGAATTCCTATGCCCCACAAATAACCCAGAGATGCATTTTAAATAAAAGCAGCATTCTACTCATGTAAAAACATGCTGATTCCTGGACCATCCGTGGGCCAGATTTAGAAGGCAATTGGGCCAGATCCGGCCCCCGGGCCTTTTGCCTACCCATGTCCTGGTCCAACCCCCTGCAATGCAGGAATCTCAGCCAAACCATCCACGACAGATGGCCCTCCAAGCTCTGGTTAAAAACCTCCAGGAAAGGAGAGTCCACCACTTCCAGAGGGAGACTGTTCCATCTGCAGCTTTTTAGCTTAGAGGAATGACTTGCAGCGGGTGACATGGCCGAAATGTACAAAATTATACATGCCATGGAGAAAGTGGATCGGGAACAGCTTTTCTCCCTCTCTTGTGGCGATAGAACTTGAGGATATTCAACATAGCTGAACGTTGGAAGATTCCAGGCAGATAAAAGAAAGGGCTTGGACATGGAGCACACAGTTAAACTATGGAACTCACTGCCACAAGAGGCAGTGACAGCCGCTGACTTGGATAGCTTTAATGGAGGATTGGGCAAATGCATGGAGAAGAGGATTACTGATGGCTACTAGCCATGATGCCTATGTTCTACCTCCACTGTCAGATCCACTTCTGAATATCAGTTGCTGGAAACCTGTTATGTACTGAGTTGAATAGGATCCAAAATGCAGCAGTCTGATTGGTCCTAGAACAATAGGATCCAAAATACAGCAGTCTGATTGGTCCCAGAACAATAGGATTCAGAATGCAGCAGTCTGATTGGTCCTAGAACAATGCAGCAGTCTGATTGGTCTGCAGGAGCCACCCAATCCAGCTCCAGGTGGAAGTGAAGCCGCAACCTGATTGGCCTACAGGAGAATTCCAGAATTAGCCAATCACGTGGGGCCCATTGTGTAAATAATGTATATAAAGCAGATACTTTGAGGGGACTTTCATTCCTCCTCACCACTATGAGCTGAATAAAGAGCATGAAATCCACTCTCGACTCCGAGTATATTTCAAAACCCCAGGAGGAGAGAGGGCTGTTGTGCCCAGATCCTGCTGACAGGCTGGTTGGCCACTGTGAGAAAAGGATGGCTGCACTTGATGGGCGAGATCCAGCAGGGTTCTTCTTATGTTCCAGAAGAGACAAGCCACCAATGGCAGGAAGCACAGGGCAAGGGGGGGGGGGGAGAGACACACACACCCAACCTCACCGGAACAAGTCACACCCTGCCTCACCTCTGCGATGATCTTCTCCAGTTCGCGGTTCTCCTTCTCCAGCATCCGCGACTTCTCCTCCTCGTTGTTGTTGGTGGACGAGCCCGTCTTCATGGTGTCCTGCTGCTCCGACTGCCACTCTCCCCGAGTGATGAGGCGCCGCATCTGAAAGGACAGGCCACACACAAGCACATGGGGCTCAGCCGTACGACTGCACCTCAGCGTCAAGGAAGGAGAAGACCGAGCCTGGCAGCAGGAAAGGGGAACTCTGGTGCTGGGCCCAAAATGCCAACCTCAGGTCTGAAAGCAGAGGAATTTTTCAGGGGAGGATTTTAGAGATTCCTAAAAATGTGGAAATGGGGGACGCGTGGGGGTCAAATGCTTCTCTATCTGGGCCTTGGGACTCTCCCCAAGCCTCATCCCTCACTGGGTTGTTGTTGTTGTTGTTTTGGTTTTGTAAAACTCCCAAGCAACACTAGGCAAGTCTGCTATATATTTTGGGAAATTGTTCCTTCGCCACCTCTTAAGATTTCATAACCAAATGCTGCATGACAGGGTTCCTCAGATGAAGGAGCAGATTTTCCATCTATGCTTGGGCATCCTTTTGAGTCAAGCCTTTCCTGCTCCTTGCCCTCCCTTGAGTGCTTTTGCCTGGCTGGACTGTGCCCTGTGATAATGCCTCCGGCCTGTCTGGATGGAGAGACGTGTGTAGAGGAAACCTCTGGCCTTTGCGTGGCTGGAATGCAGTCCACTGTACAAAAAGGTAGCTTCACACCAGTTTCTCCACCCGCTTGTTGCCACTGAACCTCACCCACCACGGCCACCCAGAAAGTTGCCCATGAGAAAACGCAGCCAGCTCTCCTGCGTAAGATGCCAGCGTGGAAACTGGTTAAACTACTTCTGCTTCTGCGTCCCTGGATCTGTGGGAGGACTCAGTGAGATGCTAACAGGCATTAAGGTAGGGAATGGTGAAACAAAGGACTAAGGAAATGTGAACAGCAAAATAGTCTGTTGCTGCTGTGAATCCCTTTATCCCCACCCCCGTGTAACCAGCAGAGGCACCAGGAGAAAAAAACTGGGGTGAGGGGCACAGAAAGGACAAAACGTATTTCTAGGTGGGCAAGCTAAGTCTCTGGGGGAAGAAGTAACAGTATACAGTGGACGCTCGGGTTGCGAACGTGATCCGTGCGGGAGGCACGTTTACAAGACGCAGCGTTCGCAACCCGCACCGTTGCATCAGCGCATGTGTGGGTTGCGATTCGGCGCTTCTGTGCATGATTTAGCGCTTCTGCGAATGCGCGATTGCCGAAACACAGAAGTAGCCTGTTCCGGTACTTCCGGGTTTGGCGCAATGCGCAATCTGAAAACGCACAATCCGAAGTGTCTGTAACCCGAGGCATGACTGTAGAGGCGGCGACCGTTTTAGGCTAACACATGGGTCCTTTTCGACCTCAAAGGAGGAAGAATGGGCCCCCTCATGCAAAACTGTCACTGCCTGTATGTTAGTGGGAGGGAGCTCTTTTTGGGGGATCACTTACCGTCCCCCAGTCCCCCAGTGTCATCCATGAGTATAACCTCATCCTCCATCTGTTTTCTTGGAAGCAAATCACAGTAATTTCAGTGGGGCTTATTAAAAAACAGACGTCTGTAGGTTCACAGACTTTATCTCAGCACATTATCCATGCTTTACGTCAGGGACTGTAAATTATGGGGACTAGAACCTTGGCCCCTTTTGGGGTAAGTGAAACCTGAGATTCTTGGGCATGCGCTAAGTTCTGCTGCATACCACGCTAGGAGCCAGTCGCTACCAATGTGCAGCTTGATCCCAGCTTGGTTGTTACCTTGGGCACAAAGAGCACAACCAGGGTGATGTAGGAGGAGAAGACAATGGCGAGGGAGGCGAAAGCGAAGGCTGCATCCTGTTGACTGCTCAGGATCATGGTGACCGGGGCAGTGATGAGACACAGCACCTGCAGGAGGGAAGGATTAGAGACAAGGTCAGGGGGGCTGTGCAAGTCCGGAAAACACACAGTGCAGCTGTCATTAGAAATGAGGGCATGCAGGGATATTTTATTCTGTATTGCAAAATTGACAACTGTGCTTTATCTGTGCTTGTCTGTATAGCTGAGGGCGGATAATGGCACTGAATTCCCACAATGTCACAAAGGCAGGTGGCTGGCACTGCGGTGCTTTACACTTGAGAGAGCAGCTTGCCTGAGGCCATGTGGCTAGAGTGAACCCAGATGTTCCAGGGGCCTCCCAGTCACAGAATCAACATCTTTCCTTGCAAAGTGGAGGCTGGGCCTGGGGAAGCACAAAACTCACCTCTAACACCCAAAGGAAAGACAGCTAGGCACCGGGGTACATAGGGATGCAGTCTGCTGCCTTATACAGAATCAGACCATTGGTCCATCGAGATCAGTCATAGCTACATCAGTGGTTTTCAAACATTCCCCCCTCTCATCCCACTTGAAAATTGCTGGGGGCCTTGGAAGATCACTTAATGATTTTGCTGCCTTCTTGTAACAATTCTAATGCGCTGTGCTGGATGTTGTTGGACTTTTCATTGTATTTTCGTTGCCCCTTTTATGTTTTATATAATCCACTTTGCTTCACTACAATCCGAATTCCATGGAAATCAAATTGTAACACAGCAAAATGCAATATATAAGAAATAGGAAGAGCGAAACAAATACAATTAAAAATCATGGCAAATATTTAATGTGATGCATATGCCAGTGCATATCCCAAGCCGGAATTAAGATTGCCAGAAGAAATATCAACAACCTCAGATATGCTGATGACACAACCTTGATGGCAGAAAGTGAGGAGGAATTAAAGAAACTTTAATGAAGGTGAAAGAGGAGAGTGCAAATTATGGTCTGAAGCTCAACATCAAAAAAACAAAGATCATGGCCACTGGTCCCATCACCTTCTGGCAAATAGAAGGGGAAGAAATGGAGGCAGTGAGAGATTTTACTTTCTTGGGCTCCATGATCACTGCAGATGGTGACAGCAGCCATGAAATTAAAAGACGCCTGCTTCTTGGGAGAAAAGCAATGACAAACCTAGACAGCGCAGAGACATCACCTTGCTGACAAAGGTCCGTATAGTTAAAGCTATGGTTTCCCCAGTAGTGATGTATGGAAGTGAGAGCTGGACCATAAAGAAGGCTGATCGCTGAAGAATTGATGCTTTTGAATTCTGGTGCTGGAGGAGACTCTTGAGAGTCCCATGGACTGCAATAAGATCAAACCTATCCATTCTGAAGGAAATCAGCCCTGAGTGCTCACTGGAAGGACAGATCATGAAGCTGAGGCTCCAATACTTTGGCCACCTCATGAGAAGAGAAGACTCCCTGGAAAAGACCCTGATGTTGGGAAAGATGGAGGGCACAAGGAGAAGGGGGGAACAGAGGACGAGATGGTTGGACAGTGTTCTCGAAGCTACAAACATGAGTCTGACCAAACTGCGGCGTGCTCCGGTGGACACGACTAAACGACTAAACAACAACAACTTATGCCAATGCCTGACTTGAATCACAAGTCCAGACATGCCATGTGGACCAGTTTAGGACCCCTGGTCTATAAAGACTGGTCATAGCTCCCCAGGGCAGACTGTAAACCAGCATGGCTCAAAATCAAGCATTTGCATGCAGGAACACACGGCAAAACTTTGCTCTTTCTCCCCAGAGGTTGTGGGTCAGGAGGACTTGTTGCTCTCGCTCTCTCTTGACTGCAGTCCAGGTTTGATTTCCCTCTCTCAGAAAGCCCACTCAACAAGGGCATGAGATTTTCAAGCCAGCCCAGTGGTCTGGACACGTTAGAGACAAGCGACTCACAGCCACATTGTAGATCGCCATGCCCACAGCGCGGTGGTCGTTGATCTTCTCTGTGGAGACTCCCTTTGTCTCATAGGCAAGGAAGATGCCCAGAAGCAGCAACAGCCCTTTGAAGCCATAGAAGATACCTGCAGACAGGGAGAGAGAGAAGAAGGGGTCAGCAGGGGCCCTCAAAGTGGTAATGGAGGAAGAGGCATGGGGAAAGGCCACTGCAGTGGGCGGTGGAGACTCTGCACATGGCTTATTGCTGACTGATAGTCATACCCTTCATTTCTATGTGTTTCCATTACTTACCGTATTTTTCGCCCCATAGGGCGCCCTGGCCCATAGGGCGCACCTAGTTTTTTTTTGGGGGGGGGAATAAAGAAAAAAATCCCCCCCCCAGGCGTGGGGCTGGGGAGGGGGAAGCCCGGGCTTCCCCCGACCCCAGCCCCCATAACAGGCTGCTATCTGCAAGCCTTGGGAACTCCCGCAAGTCTCCCCAGGCTTGCGGATATCTGCCCGAAGCGCGGGGCACGCTCCACTGCGCTCCCCGGGTTTCGGGCTGCAGGCTGCTGTCCGCAAGCCTTGGGAGCCCGGAGGGAACTCCCGCGGGCTCCCAAGGCTTGCGGATAGCTTCCTGAAGCCTGGAGAGCGAGAGGGGTCGGTGCGCACCGACCCCTCTTGCTCTCCAGGCTTCAGCGAAAGCCTGCATTCGCCCCATAGGACGCACACACATTTCCCCTTCATTTTTGGAGGGGAAAAAGTGTGTCCTATAGGGCGAAAAATACGGTATACCCCACTTTACCTCCAAGAAGCTGAGGGTGGTTTGTAGATGGTTCTGCTCCTCCTCCGTTGTCATCCTCACAACGACCTTGCGAGGTGGGTTAGGCTGAGAATGCTCAATTGGCCCAAGGTCACCCAGTGAGTTTCTTTTATATATATATATAAAATTTTTATTGGAATTTTATTTACAACATAACACCCCCAATACACAATCCACCCTCATTAAACGTGAACATAACATACAGTGAGCATAACATACAACAAAATAAACAACAAAATAAAATACGTCCTTTATCCTGTATCTGACCTCCTTATTTACTTCTTATAAACTGTTTCCTTTATGAATAATTATTAAGATTTTTCTAATTATAACTTAAATATCCACAAAGTCTCCTGCAGACATTAATCGAAACAAGTCCAGGTATGTATTTGAGGGCACTGTTTTGTGAAGTATTCTCTGCATTTCCCCCATGCTTTTTGAAACTCTTGTCTAGTGTGATCTCTAATTGCCTCTCTAGCCAGTTCAATATACTCTAACAGTTGGTCACCCAGTGAGTTTCATGGCCGAGTTGGGATTGAACCATGCAAGAGGAACGTCTGAGAGCACAAGCCATGAAACAGGAATTGTGTTGCTGGGAGAAAGAAGGAAGGATGGATTGCAGTATGTGTGGGACGGTGAACTGAGTTGTTTTGGGTCCTCTCCAGGCATCCTTTTTAATTGCGCATAATCTGTTCTTCTGGATCGTCTGTGTGTATCCTCAAAATAGACATGGTCCCTTTGCTGGAACAATAGGTTAGGGAACAGTTTTGTACGTGAAGCTTGGCCACCATCAGCTTCCTGTTTTCTGAAGCCAGAAGTGCTGCTTTCTCCCTAGCATATATGGTGTTTAATAGCAAGCAGTTGGGTTCAAATCTGGTATTATAGCACCAATTCTGAAAACCATGTTTTCAGAAAGGAGGAATGGGTGGTCCATGGACATTACTATAACTAACTTTAAAAGAACCTTGTTCAAACTTACCACCAATTTGCCTAGTCTGGAGACAGTTCACTGATAGCTCAGTCAGTTGAGCATGAGACTCTTAATCTCAGGGTTGTGGGTTCGAGCCCTAAGTCGGGCAAAAGATTGCAGGCGGTTGGACTCGATGACCCTCGTGGTCCCTTCCAGCCTAGGATAATTATTTGGGTTCATGGTGCTGATGGGGGGGTTATACCCAATGTGCTTTTCAACACTCTGCCTGCCAAAGGTTTATGGGAAGTCATACTGCTCCATTTCCAACCAGTCCATGTCCTGCAGTTGGTGTGTCCCATCTATGGTGCGCTGTAATATAAAAGTGTCCTTCCAGATGGGAAGAATGCAGTAGCACTGTGGAAGCAGCAGAGATCCATTAAAGGTAAAGGGATCCCTGACCGTTAGGTCCAGTCGTGGCCGACTCTGGGGTTGCAGCGCTCATCTCGCTTTATTGGTCGAGGGAGCCTGCGTACAGCTTCCGGGTATGTGGCCAGCAGGACTAAGCCGCTTCTGGCGAACCACAGCAGTGCACGGAAACGCCGTTTTCCTTCCCACCAGAGCGGTACCTATTTATCTACTTGCACTTTGACGTGCTTTCGAACTGCTAGGTTGGCAGCAGCAGGGACCGAGCAACGGGAGCTCACCCCGTCGCGGGGATTCGAACCGCCAACCTTCTGATCGGCAAGTCCTAGGCTCTGTGGTTTAACCCACAGCGCCACCCACATCCCCAGAGATCCATTCTAATGTACTATTATTGCACCGATGACATGTTGCAGAACACACACACATGCAAACACAGACAGACAGACAGACACACAGACAGACACACAGACACACAGACACACACACACACACAGAGAGAGAGAGAGACACACACACACACACGTCCCAGTCTGGCAAGGGCTCTAGTAGTCCTAGGATGGGGAAACAGGTATTCCAGAGGACAGGAAGGAGGGCACAGGCATAGGGAAGAGGGGATGGGCAGAAGCTGGACAAAACCAGCCCCCCAGCAGCATGGCTGAAGAGGCTCACCCAGCCAAGTGTTCATCCTCTCCGAACTGCAGTGCTCCAGCTTAGGGAGGATCAGCACGTCGATGTCACTCTTGGGCTCCTCTTTGGTGAATTCCTGCAGGGGACACAGGAAGGAAGGGTTTAATCACTGAGGAAGATGCGAAACACGAGTTAACAACGATGAGTCACAGTGCCAGCCATTTATTCAGTTGTTGCCTTGTGTGGGCCAAAGAGCGTGTGATGCCGGGCAGAGTCAGGCCTGCCCCAATCACATGCCCAGGAGCAGGCGGAGATGCGGTTCAAACTGGAGAACAGTCTCCGGCTTGTAGGATTTTATCCCAACGCTCTGTTTTATGACCTGTTGAAATTTACCCAGATGTTTTACCAGCAGGATCTCTGCTTTTATATGTTTGCTTACGGTGTTGTGTATACATCTTTCTTTTCTCTCTTAATGATCTGGGGCAGATCTACAATGTAACTAATGGAGCTTAAACTTCAGGTCCCCTAATCCTGGAGGGGGGCCCCAAAAGTGACTTCAGCCCACATCGCTTTTAAAAAATTGTGTGTAGTAGACCCCGTTTGAGTCGCACGCTGTGGGTTAAACCACAGAGCCTAGGACTTGCCGATCAGAAGGTCGGCGGTTCGAATCCCTGCGACGGTGTGAGCTCCTGTTGTTCGGTCCCTGCTCCTGCCAACCTAGCAGTTTGAAAGCATGTCAAAGTGCAAGTAGATAAATAGGTACCACTCCGGCGGGAAGGTAAACGCTGTTTTCGTGCGTTGCTCTGGTTTGCCAGAAGCGGCTTAGTCATGCTGGCCACATGACCCGGAAGCTGTACGCCGGCTCCCTCGACCAATAAAGCGAGATGAGTGACGCAACCCCAGAGTCGGTCACGACTGGACCTAATGGTCAGGGGTCCCTTTACCTTCCTTTTACCTATATTTCAACATCCCCAAAGTTTGAGACTCCGTAACACAGATGTTGAAAAGGTTTTTGTAAACGACCCCACAGAAGAAGATAACAGTGGTTACCTAGACCTCGGTGGTAGTTTCAAAGGGGCCCCCATAACAGTTCGAGCTTCAAGGCCTCCAAAATGTAGGTCCGCCTCTAGATATCATTGTGTTTTATGTTTAAAATCCCTTATGTATTTTGCATATTAAGCAGCAGGTAAATGGGGATGATGAATGAATGAAAAATTATTCTGCGAGCAGACGTTGTGGATAAATGTGGCACGGGGGTTGACTGCCAGTCACTCGCATCCCTTTAGTACTGTAAATTGCAGACCCTGATTTAAAAATGATGGGGGGCAGACTGGTAGCTTTGAGTCTGGCCGGCCCCTGCAGAAGAGCTGTTGCTCAAGGGTTGAGCACCTGCTTTGCATGCAGAAGGTCCTAGATCAATCTCTGGCATCTTCAGGTACGATTGAGAATGTCCCCTGGCTGAAATCCAGTCCACCAGCAGTGACTGATTCTCATTGACACTGGTAGGGCAGAAGGCAGGGAGGCTAACAGTAGGTGGCGCTAGAGCCAATGATATGCCAAAGCCCAGTCCCTGACTGGATGCCAGACGGCAGGCTGGTGGGACCTGACTGAAAGCAGACTGAGGTTGAGGAGGGACAGGGGGCCAGTTCCCCCATAACACCAGCCTCTACTGTAGCCATCTGAGCTAGACGGATTGTGATGGCCTGGGAATCGGATTCAGAGGCTGAACCTGAGGAATCCCAGCCTGCACAGGAGTCCCTGTCTCCAGGGCCGGCTGAGCCAGGGCTGGGGCTTGAACCTGAAGGGCCCTCACCTGTGCTGGATCCGCTCTGGCTCCAGCTGAATCCGCTCTGGCTCCAGAGGTGATTGAGGACCCATTGCCTGCAGGTGCTCCTCTCTCAGCCCTGTCAGGGGAAGGTGAGGTTGCCTCTGGGTCCAGTAATCCTCCAGCCTCTCCGGAGCTGCAGAGGCCCAGGGCAGAGAGGCGGAGGGAACTAAGTTCTATCAGGAGGAGTGCTCGCCTTAAGGCCAGGAGAGGCGGGTCACCTGTGGACCGGGGCCGCCCTAGGCCTCAGAGGAGATAAAGGCCAGCCAGCCCAGTCCCAGATTCCAGGAGCAACATCATTGGTAACCTGTTCCTGCTGGCACCCTGACCTGCTCTCCTGCCAGAGTTCCTGACCATGCCCGACTCCTCGTTTTGGACCTCGCTTCGCCCCTGACGGACAGCCTCCATACCCTCAACCTAGAACCGGACTTAGACCACGCCGCACGGTAACACCCCCCCCCCCAGGACCAGCACACGGATCAATAGTCTGACTCACTCAAAGCCAGGTTCCTATCTCTTGTCTCATGCTAGTTGCAACACAGGCAATATTATTAATGTTCAGGCATCTCTATCTGACCGAGAGCCACATGCCAACGTGATGCAAGAGAGACTCATTGAACAAAAGAAACTCGCCAGTAATTAATCACTTATCTGTCAAAGGACAGAGGTTTGCAAACTTCCTGGTTCCAGAAGGGTTGGAATGCAAAGAGGCTTTCCTTAAACACTGAGATGTCACATTCCAAGCCCCCACGGCTGCCTCCTCATCTAGGCCATTGTTTGCCCTCAAATCTCAACTTCTGAATCCTGTGGGCATTGCTTGACCCACGGTCCTCAGCAGAGAGTTGATAGGCTGAGGAAAGTTGTGTAGCTGTTGCTCGAGGGTTTTAGGGGGTATGTCTTATAGAACAAATGAGAAGAACAGCCGTGGAGGCCCCCCCCCCACCTCAGGAAGGGCCATGGCTCAGTGGCAGGGCACCAACTTCTTATGAAGAAGGTTCCCAGCTTCTCCAGCTTCTCCAAGCTGGGAAGCCCTGCAGAACTGCTGCCTGTCTATGTAGATAATGCTGGGGTAGGTGAACTAATGGCGAGTCAGCTCATTGGTCCATCTAGTTCAATGCTGTCTGCACGGACTGGCAGCGGCTCTCCAGGATTTCAGACATTCCCAGTCCTACGACTATCTAGAGGGCTGAGAAACATTGTGTAGCTGTTGCTTGAGTTTGAGGAGGACATGACGGGTCTTCTAGCAGCAGACACACAATTTTATCCAGCTCCACGGGACCACAATTTAAGCCGGGCATGGACCACCTTTGGCATCTCAGGTCCCAAAGAACTGGGCAAAGTTAGGTGCGCCTTCAGAATTTGCCTGAAGATGTACAATGAAGAAACACTAGTGAATGGCATGACTTAGGGGCTGCCATAGGGAATGTCCTCTCCTGGGCGGTGCAGCTGTAGAGACGGCTCCTTTTGCTGGTCTTACCACAGATACCTGTAAGCACCTATCTTTATACCTGAAAACACAAAACCCTGTAAAACTTCTAACCCTTCTGGAATCAGGAAGTTCGCAAGCCTTGGCCTTTGACAGATTAATTATTGGTGACTTTCTTTTGTTCCAAGTTGTCCCTCTTGCATCACGTTGGCCATAACCGCGGCTAATAACTGCTTGTAACACTTGGTCAGATAGAGATGCCTGAACTTTAATAGCACCGCCAGTGTTGCAACTACCAGGCGGTGGAAGATAGGAACCTGCCTTATAGTGAATCAGACCATTGGTCCATCTAGCTATCGACTGGGCAGGCTGCAGTGCAGGCTGGTCCATGGAGGGAACTGGTACACTGTCCCACCAACCTCTGTCTGCTCTCAGCTGGACCCACCAGCCTCCTGTCTCACTACCAGTCAGCGGGTGGGCTCTGCCCCTCGGCTCTGGCGCCACCTACTGTCAGTCTCCCTGCCTTCTGCCCTATCAGTCCAAAAGGGCAACAGCCACCGCTGGTGGCTGGAAGTGGCTCTCCAGGATTTCAAACAGGGGGCACCCTCAACCCTATCTGGAGATGCCGGGGACTGAACCTGGGACCTTCTGCATGCAAAGCAGATGCTCTACCTGCTGAGCCGTGGCTCTTCCCTAGATCTGTGACTGGACCACCTGACTCCCTCACCCCTAACTGGGTGGGATGATTCTGCAGTGGTTGTGGAGAATGGACCATTCTGCTGTGCTGCTCCCCTGAGCTAAATCATCCTGTAAAGCAGTTTTTAGGCCCACAATGTGTTTTTTTTGGGGGGTATTATATCTGCCCTTTCTCCACTGCTGCTCCGAAAGCTGCTTCCGGGGGTGGGGGGCATTTTAGATCGGGGAAACACCCCTTCCCCCAACATCGGTGCTCCAATTGCAATTGCAAGGTACCTCCCCAGCTGTATTAAAGTGTGTATCAGGGACTATAGGGAGAACATATAATCGACCTCCTGCATCCATTTCAGTTCTAAGATGCCAGCCTGGGGTCTGATAAATTTGATATACAGTCGTACCTCGGAAGTAGAATGCCTTGTGAGCCGAACGTCTTGGCTCCTGAACGCCGCAAACCCGGAAGTGAGTGTTCCGGTTTGTGAACGTTCTTTGGGACCCAAACGTCCGATGCGGCTTCCGATTGGCTGCAGGAGCTTCTTGCAGCCAATCAGAAGCCACGCTTTGGTTTTGGAAGTCGAATGGACTTCCGGAATGGATTCTGTTCGGCTTCCGAGGTACGCCTGTGATAAATTTGTATATCCTGCATCTGCAGATCTCAGTGCGGTTCACAACGTAAAATACAGTACAAAAACACAAATATAAGGAAGGTTCCCTAACTGCCACCTTGCAGGATAAGGTAAGGCTGGAAGAGGTTCCCCTTTAAGGCTTTCAGAAGGTATTAAGTATCCCAGGTTTGCAGAATGTCTGCCTATAAAGAAAGGCGGTAATGGCAGGTGGAGGACCTGAGAGTCACTTTAACCGGTTCTAGAATTCTCACACGCACGGGAATTCCACCTGGGAATTCCCCAGGAAGCTTGTCCCATGTCAGGAACCAATGGTTACAAGAATATCCGTGTGCAGCAAGCGGGGCGTGTTTGTGTGCCAGCGACAAAGTGCGCAGAACATGAAGCAACAGCTGTAAATTCTTAAAAAGCAGATTGAACTGATCCTTCGACAAACATCTTAAAACTGCTGTCCGCCGGCGACGTCTTGCCATGCACCCTACATGTGTGTCAGGGAGGAGGGAGGGAGAGAGAAAGAAGCAGATACACAGATGAGAGACGGGCAAAAGGGGAGTCAGGATTATTAGGGTGGGAAGGAGCCAGGAAATTTTGGTGAGGATGTGGGAGAAGAACGAGCAGTTAGGATTAGGTAGTGGAGGGGAGAGAGAGCAGGAAACAAGAGGCAAAACGGGAGGTGGAGGAAGATTCTTCCATGGTCTGCAGCTCGGGATAAGTGTGCACGTAGATGTTTATTAGTGAAAACCATCACTACAGCCCTTCCTGTAAGGTCACGCACTCCACAGAACAATTTGCCTACTGTGAGTATAGCATTGCCCTCTTCCACTGCAAAAACAGACAAACCTGTCAGCTCTGTTTTAATAAACAATGCTCTGTCCTCAAAAGAGAGTCAAGTGTGGCTGGAAACCTTGCCGCCTGCATTGGACACACTGTTCCACAACTCTGAAATATGTGTAGGCAAGCTGCAGTTGCTCAGGGGTGGCAGAAAGGCACTCTGTGTATGCTCAGTGGTACTGTGGTACCTCAGGTTAAGAACTTAATTCGTTCTGGAGGTCCATTCTCAACCTGAAACCTGAGCTACCACTTTAGCTAATGAGGCCTCCTGCTCCCGCCACGCCACCGGTGCGCAATTTCTGTTCTCATCCTGAAGCAAAGTTCTTAACCCGAGGTACTATTTCTGGGTTAGCGGAGTCTGTAACCTGAAGCATCTGTAACCTGAGATTATTCCTCTCCATTTTTTCAGTCCACAGTATCCTGCTCTCTATCCTATTTAACACATACATTCAGCTGCTGGGAGTGGTCACCTGGGACTTTAGGCTGAGGGGTCATCAGTACGCTGGTGCTACCCAGCTCCATTTGTCTGTAGCAACTGAATCGGGAGAAGTCCTAGACCAGTGCCAGCACTTGGTGGTGATCTGGATGAAACTGAATCTGAGTCCTAGAAAGAAGAAGGTTCCGTGGGTGGGCGACTCCTGAGTCCAGCTCATTGGTCAACTGGCTGCTATGGACGGGGTCACTCTGCCCCTGAAGGAGCAGCTTCATAGAGGTGGTCCTGGATCCACCTGTGGAATCACCACTAGAGGCCCAGGCGACCTTGGTGGCTGCCTTCGGCCTGTTTCAGCTGGTAAGACAACCACAGCCATTTCTGGAACAGGGCAGCCTGACCCCTATCGTCCATGCTAATCCCCGGGCTGGATGACTGCAATGTGAGGCTGTCCTTGAGGCTGACTTGGAAGCTGCACTCAGTGCAAAATCATAGCTGTCAACTTACAGATTTGAAAATAAGGGACCAGCAGATTCGGAAATAAGGGATCAGCAGCCAAAATAAGGGATTTTCGGAGCACAAGTATGTTCAACTTCTGAGCCCCTCCAAGCCAAAGGCAGAAAGCCCAGCCAGCAGCCAAACGAAGCCTCAAGCGGTGGTTCCCACAGCACAGCAACCCGGCAAAGGGGATGCAGCAAGGAAAACCACCGTCACCTCTCCGCTGGGAAGTGCTGAGCAAAGGCAAGTCCCCAGGCAACGCGGCCGATTTGATCGGCACAAGGCATGCAAGCTCCACCCCCCTCAGTCGTTCTTAGATTCCTTATCGGGTGAGCAACGCATCCAAGCAACACAGTTGGAGCCTCCCTCCTCCCTGGCTGGCAGGGAGGGAGGGAGAGGAGCTGCTTCCTTTGAAACCCGGGAAATTTAAGGGACATCATCAATAAGGGACAGCAGCGGGACACGGCGCTGGGATAAGGGACTGTCCCTCCAAATAAGGGACGCTTGACAGCTATGTGCAAAATGCAACAGCTCAACTTCTGACCGGGACGGAATATCACCATCGTATTATGCAGCTGCTGAAAGAATTGCACTGGCTGCTGCCACTCAGCAAGGCTCAATGCGTTAGTGTAGGTCTACAAAGCCTTCTACAGTCCAGCTTGGGACCAGGATACCTAAAAGACTGCCACACTCCCCTGATCACTGTGTTCTGCAGACGGGACTTCAAATGGGAAGAGGGTGGAAGGGATGGGGGAGGGCTGAGCAGCAGTAGCACAACCCTTTGCACTGGGCCAGCTTTCCCAACCTGGCGCCCTCCAACTGTTGCTGGACTGCAACTCCCATGATCCCTGCCTGCTGCTCACGCTGGGAGAGGCTGATTGGTGCTGGAAGTCCAGAATCTGGGAAAGGCTCTTAGATGGCCTGGCTGCTCACCAGAACATGATGGTTTGAGCATATATCACCAATCCTGGCCCGACTGCACTGGCTGCCAGTTGTTTTCCAGGCCCAGTTCAAAGTGCTGGTCTTGACCTATAAAGCCTTACAGGGCCTCAATACCTTAAGGACAGCCATTCCCCATACAAACTGACCCACACACTGCACTTGTCATCTCAGGCCCTTCTCTATGTCCCCCTTCCCCGAGAGGTTTGAAGGGCGGCAACACAAGAACCGGCCTTTTTGGTGGTGGCTCCCCATCTGTGGAATGCTCTCCCCAGAGAGGCTTGCCTGGTGCTATCATTAGATACCTTTAGGCGCCAGGTGAAAACATTCCTCTTGGCCGTTAAATAATCTATGGCCTGTTAAAGCTGTGGGTTTGGGTGGACTGTTGTTATGATTATTTTATTACTACGCTGTCTGTTATTATGCCTTTTATTATGTTTTTATTATTGTGCTCCGTAAAATGAGTTCTTAATGTTGGACACTGCTCTGGAACCTTTTGATAAAACGGGGTACACAAATCAAATAAATAATAGTAATTAAGGCCTTGTACTGAAAACTGATTTCCTAGTTTGGTTCTGTCACCAATTAAGCACTGGGCATGGAGCACCTTGTGTATTTGTGGATGTGACTTGTGTTCAATCGCCCTGCAAGCTATTTAATCCTTCCAGCATGAAGAAGAACAACAACAGTTTGGATTTGATATCCCGCCTTTCACTCCCCTTAAGGAGTCTCAAAGCGGCTAACATTCTCCTTTCCCTTCCTCCCCCACAACAAACACTCTGTGAGGTGAGTGGGGCTGAGAGACTTCACAGAAGTGTGACTAGCCCAAGGTCACCCAGCAGCTGCATGTGGAGGAGCAGGGAAGCGAACCCGGTTCACCAGATTACAAATCCACCGCTCTTAACCACTACACCACACTAGCTCTCCCAATGAGAGCCACACGCAAGGGAATTACCTCTGTGGTGCGTTTCAGTGGGTTGACAATTTGCCAGATGGCCAAGATGACGAAGTCGAGCCCGACAAGCAGCCCAACCGTGGCGTAGAGCTTCCAGGGCTCCAGAGTCTGGAAGAGAAGAGGAAAGACAGAATGAGGGAACAAGAGGCCTGAGGGCACTTCCAGGCGGTTGTTATTTGGGGGTGGGATTCAGTCCCATTGTGGCTGGCTCAGGTTGTGCAGTTATAGCTGCCTGGGAGACCTTGTGCAACAAACCCACTTCCCCAAAGGGTTGGGCATTTTTGTGTGTATATAATTTAAATTTTCTGTTTTACTATTTAAAATACTTATTTAAACATCCTTAAAATATCAAGGACTTCTCTCCTTCTCTTTCCATGGTTCATTTAACATATCATAAATCCCTGCATATTTTACAAAAAACTAAACCATTCAGTATTCCATTATTACATCCATCAAAACTTATTTACACTGTTGAATTTATCTTAATGCCGCCAACGTTTTCAAGTGTACACAGTTTCCCCCCATAGTATACTCAATAAACATTTTCCAGTCTTCTCTCATCGTATGTTCTTCTCGTTCTCTTATTCTGTACGTTAAATCTGCAGGCTGAACATTTTTTGCCAATTTAAGTTGCCATTCAGCGTTGGGCGTTGTTGTTTTTTTGAGAAGGAAAGTGGTGGGAAAATCAGTGGGAAATGTGGGATAATGCTTGCTTTGGCGCAATGCCATCTGCACTCCCTGCACATAATTCGGAATGAACGCTCAGTCGACGCCCAATGTCACCTAATCTCCCAGCAAACTAATCAGGATGAGTGCTCAAAAGACGGGGAGAGCCCTGAGTCAGCTGAAAGGGGTGTTCCAGAATACGCAAAAAACCATTCACAGAGGTCAAGCACAGAGGCTCCCCTCTATGGCACACCTGAGATTCGCTATATTGTATGAACCGCTCCACCCAAAAGCCTTTAACCTAGAGACACACCTGCCAGATATGAAGTAGGCAACCTTAATCTGCATTAGCAATTCTGGAAGACCAAAACAAGGGAGCGGTAGTGTTGATTTCAGATAGGTTTCTTCTGAAATGGGTGGCTTCGGTCTTGCGATCACCCCCAAAGCCCCCACCCATAACTGCACAAATGCTGGGAACTATAGTTTGCCAGGGTCCCCAACAGCCTTAACAAACCATAGTTCCCAGGATTCTTTGGTGGAAGCTGTGCGATTTACAGGTATGGTGCATGCATAGTTCTCGCCCAATGCTCCCACGGTATCTTCGCACACCATCTAGCCAGTCACAACTGTTTCATAAATAATGGCGTTTCAAAGAGAGGCCTTCTCAGCACCAAACGGCTGAACGCTCTCCCTACTGCACAGTGGTGTTACCTGCAACCGAAAACCTCAAAGAGTATTGCGGCCAGCAAATCTTATTACAGCAGAAACATCCACAGACTAGAGCCCACTCCATCATAATCATCAATTAAATTTATATACCACCCTTTATCCAGAGATCTCAGGGTGGTTCACAAGATAAAAGTGCAGGATAAAAGCACAAAATAGAAAGTTAAAACAAAAACACCACCCCTCAATGCATAGAAGCTTATGCCACAAACAAATTGTGAACCTTTCACGTGCTAAAAAAAAGACTATTTGTATCGCTTCTCGGCCTTTTGGCTAAGATCAAGTGTAAAAAAAGACTATTTGCTGGGTTTTGCCATAGCGCAGACTTAACATGGCTACACCTCTGAAAGCTACGCAACTAGAATGGGGAACCTGAGTTGACTCCAACTCCCATCAGCCCTCAGCCGGCATGGCCCAAGGGTCATGGATGATGGGAGTTGTAGTCTAGCCACGCTTGAAGGGCCACACCGGCTCCCTCATCCTTGCTAGGCAGTTCGTCTCTGGCGGCATGGTAAAGCAGGTCAAAGCGCCTCACCTTCCGCCGTTCTTTCTTCTCTTCTTTCTTGGTGAAAACAGTGTGCACCCACCAGATCTTGGTGAACATGCTGCCGTAGCCCAAGCTGAATCCCAAGCCCAGGAGCCAAAGACGAGCCTGTGGATTGGACATCCCACAACAGCAACAGAAGAGCATGGTGAAGAGCAGTGCCACATTTTGCACAACATACCCAAGAACTGCCAGACCTCCCCACAAAACTGTAGCACAGAGACAAACTAGGCATTATGGAGGCAACCTGGATGGAAAAGCCATGTGGTTGCCAGTCTAGAATGGAGAGGGCTTTAAAATGCAGCTTCGGTGGGTGGGTGCTCTCTCTCTGTGTCCCCCATCCCCCCAAAAAACACTGATTTACCACAGCTTATTGTCTCAGTAAGGGACGTGGGTGGCACTGTGGGTTAAACCACAGAGCCTAGTGCACCAGGGTGAGCTCTCGTTGCTCGGTCCCTGCTCCTGCCAACCTAGCAGTTCAAAAGCACATCAAAGTGCAAGTAGATAAATAGGTACCACTCCGGCGGGAAGGTAAACGGCATCTCCGTGCGCTGCTCTGGTTCGCCAGAAGTGGCTTAGTCATGCTGGCCACATGACCCGGAAGCTGTACACCAGCTCCCTCGGCCAATAAAGCGAGGGGTCCCTTTACCTTTACCTTATCTTACCTTATCTTACCTTACCTTTACCTTATCTATTCCAGTCTTGTTCACTGCTGTTTTGATTTCCCTCCCATGTTTCCTCTGTCATCCTCCTTCCTCTTTCTCCACCTCAGGTCTGGGGAACCTGCATTGGACTCCAACTCCCATCAGCGCCCAGCATGGCCAAGTGTCATGGTTGATGGGAGTTATATTTGGAAGCATGCTGCCTTAGATAAACCTCCTTTCTTCAAGGTTTTAAAGCCAAGGCTGGGTGGCCATCGGTCATGGATGCTTTAGTTGAGATTCCTGCACTGCAGTGGGTTGAACTAAAATGACCCTTGGGGTCACTTCCAACTTTTCAAAAGGTTCCACCAATGGTGTCCCTGAAAAATTTTACACATCACTTGGGAAGACAGGCAAACTAATATCAGTGTACTGGAAGAAGCAAAGATCACCAATGTTGAAGCAATGATTCTTCAACATCAACTTCGTTGGACTGGTCATGTTGTGCGGATGCCTGATGATCGTCTTCCAAAGCAACTACTCTATTCCGAACTTAAAAATGGAAAGCATAATGCTGGTGGTCAACAAAAGAGGTTTAAAGACTGTCTCAAGGCAAATCTTAAAAAATGTAGTATAAAGGTAAAGGTACCCCTGACCATTAGGTCCAGTCGTGGCAGACTCTGGGGTTGCGGTGCTCATCTCGCTCTATAGGCCGAGGGAGCTGGCGTACAGCTTCCGGGTTATGAGGCCAGCATGACTAAGCCGCTTCTGGTGAACCAGGCAGCGCACGGAAACACAGTTTACCTTCCTGCCGGAGTGGTACCTATTTATCTACTTGCACTTGACATGCTTTTGAACTGCTAGGTTGGCAGGAACAGGGACTGAACAATGGGAGCTCACCCCGGTGCAGAGATTTGAACCGCCAACCTTCTGATCGGCAAGCCTTCGGCTCTGTGGTTTAGACCACAGCGCCAAACACTGACAACTGGGAAACACTGGCCTGCGAGCGCTCCACTTGGAGAAAAGCCTTTACCAAAGGTGTCATGGGCTTTGAAGACACTCGAACGCAGGACGCAAGGGAGAAGCATGCTAAGAGGAAGGCACGCTTGGCAAATCCACACCATGATCAACTCCCGCCTGGAAACCAACGTCCCCGCTGTGGAAGGACGTGTGGATCCAGAATTGGCCTCCACAGTCACTTACAGACTCACTGTTAAAACCGTGTTTATGGAAGACAATCTCACTCGGCTATGAGTGATTGCCAAAGAAGAAGACTTCCAACTCTATGATTCTAATAAAGTAGAGGTAGAACATAGCCATTGTGGCTAATGGCCAGTGATTGCTTTGTCCTCCATGAATTTGTCTAATCCTCTTTCAAAGCCATGCAAGTTGGAGGCCATCGCTTACAATTCTCTAATGGAAGCGTCAAGACTGGAACCTACTTTTCCCCATTGGTAAAATACAGCAGGACGTACCAACTTTACTTAAGCTTCAATGGTCAATGAAGATTTTACATTGTCTGCTCTGCTAAATAATATTCCCATGCTGCTGACTGAATGGGTGTGGCAACAGAAGAGAAAGAGAGTATTTTACAGCAGCCTTGCAATGTGGTTCAGGGGCAGGGTTGAGGCTAGTTTGGTTTTGCAACCCAAAACGGTCCTTGGAGCGGAAACCTTGCACTCCATCGAGTTGCATGCATATACCTCTAAACGTGTTTTAAAATTAAAAAAGGAATCAATTTTCCCACAGACTCCTAGTTAGAAAGCGCATCAAATCCTCCACTGCCTGCTACCTTTTGCTCTCTTTTTTCGGTGGTGGGAGGAGGCAAATTGGTGCCTGAGTGTTGCTATGTCAAAACTTGGATTTTGTCCATCAATTTCCATGGGGAGCTCTCGCTTCTATCCCAGGGGAAGATGGAAAAAGAAGAGAGCTACGGGTCTCAGAAACAGCCCTATGCGTGATCTAACTGGGAGGTCTATGTCCAACAGAAGATGCCCCAGACCTCTAGAGAGTCTATCATGTACCTGGCAAACAAAGGGAAAGAGGCCCTTGCTGATGTGGAGGCCATCCAGTCCGAGCGGGAAGACAGACGCTTGCGCCAGTGCGCAACCCACAGCTGTCATGTTGTTGAGGTACGGCTGCGAGTTCTGGATGTATCTGTGAAGGAACGGAAGGTGTGAGAGACCTAAAGCGGGGATTTGCATCAGAAAGGATCTAAACCAGGCTGCCCTCGATGCCCACATTATGAAGTTGCAGATACTTGTATATTTTGTGAGATGTGTTGTATGATATATATACAGTGGTACCTCAGGTTACAGACACTTCAGGTTACAGACACTTCAGGTTACAGACGCTTCAGGTTACAGACTCTGCTCACCCAGAAATAGTACCTCGGGTTAAGAACTTTACCTCAGGATGAGAACAGAAATCGCGCGGCAGCAGCGGGAGGCCCCATTAGCTAAAGTGGTGCTTCAGGTTAAGAACAGTTTCAGGTTAAGAACGGACCTCCGGAATGAATTAAGTACTTAACCCGAGGTACCACTGTATATATATTATTTTGAAGTCGCTTATTTGTATATTTCTATATTTTGAATGACATCATACCAATTATATATTTACTAACAGCTATTAGCCAGCGTGTTGCGTTTGCATTTTTGTAGATTGTCACATTTTGCAACACAGGGGTTTGTGTTTGTTCACATTATGGGGAGCAACAGATTAAAGGTTTGTTGTCCGGGCTTTGCATCCTCAAGAGCCATGGTGGTGTCGGATAAATGGTGTTTAACACAGAGTCTTGCATAGGGGGATAAGACAGATGCCAAGTCCTCTCGGAAAATATATGGATCTGTATCCGCACTGGGAACCTACCCTCACATGTTATTAGCTCACTTTTTATAAGGCATCTGCATGACGTCATGATCAAAATATACCATATTTTTCGCTCTATAGGATGCACCAGACCATAAGACGCACATAGTTTTAGAGGGGGAGAACAAGAAAAGAAATTTCTCTCCCTCTCTGCACAGCGCCCCTTCAGCGAAGTGGCAGGAGAAACGGAGCCCCTTCCATTTCTCCTCCCGCTTCGCTGAAGGGGCGCTGCGCAGAGAGGGAAAGCTGCACAGCACCTCTCCAGCGAAGAGAAGTCAGGAGAGCAAGAGGGATCGGTGCGCACCGATCCCTCTTGCTCTCCTGGCTTTGGCGAAAGCAATGCGAAGCCTCCGAAGTGCAGCGGGAGCGCTCCTGCTGTGCTCCGGAGGCTTCGTGTTGCTTTCGCTGAAGCCCTGGAGCTTGCATTTGCTCCATAAGACGCACACACATTTCCCCTTAATTTTTGGAGGGGGAAAAGTGTGTCTTATAGAGCGAAAAATACGGTACTCCTCCCATGTTTTCCCTTCCCAGCTTCTAAGGCTTCCCACCAACTTCTAAAAACTGAATGGAGCAGCTGCACAGATTCCTCAGGTGCAGATGACTCGCTGAGCTGCTATTCCATAGCTCTACCAGCAGAAGAGTGGGTGACTAAGTAGGTTGAGGGTTACCCACCTGACGTGCCCGTTGTAGATGTTGAAGGCCAAGCAGATGATGGCCAACAGGATACCCACGCTGGAGAGCACCGAGACAGAAATGAAGAGCTTCTGGGAGAGGTACCGGAAAGTGATGATGACCTTTGTGTAGTCAGCTGGTGGGACACCGCCTGTAGGGTATTGGGGGGGGGGGGAGAACAGAGAAACTCAGGCACCGGGGAGCGCCTCCTAGTCCTTTCCACCATTAGCATCCAGGAAGACTATGTTCTTCTTTTTTCCATGAATGGTTTTGCTTACCCCTTTCTGTGACCCTGGAAGACAGAGGGCAAGTTGGCACCAGCCAATCTGACAACAACAAGGCCGCCGTGTGTGTGGATGTGGCTGTGTGGCAACTGCCCTGAATGGCTCAACAAGCGCATAGACTGCCTCCTGACTCAACCCAGTTTCACATATTTCCCAAGGTCATAGCTGTCAACTTTTCCCTTTTCTTGCAAGGAATCCTATTCGGAATAAGGGAATTTCCCTTTAAAAAGGGAAAAGGTTGACAGCTATTGCCCAAGGTGCTTCACAGCAGCTTGGTCTCAGCAGACACTGGGACTTGACTTGTTTTTAAATATATCTATCTCTATTTCTCTGTGTCTCTATCAATCTATCTCTGTGTGTATGAGTAGTAAGAGAACCATGTATGGCACCTTTAGCTACTGGGAGGAAAGATGGGATTTAAATGCAGTAAATAAAACACACACACACACACACACACACACACAGTCTAATTTTTCATTCACTTTTGTGAACAGCCACACCTATTTACAAATAAAATGAACCCAAGAAGTCAGGAAATTGAAAGTACCGGTATTGTATGAACTATTTTGTATGCATTATATCCCCTTCATGGGGGATGTCATGGCAAAGGGGCTTGAATAGCTATGAGCTATGCTGTGCATGGCCACTCAAGATGGACAGGTCATAGCCGAGAGTTTAGACTAAATGTGATCCACCTGGAGAAGGAACTGGCAAACCACTCCAGTATTTTGCCAAGAAAACTCCATGGACATAAAAAAGGAGAAGCTTTGAGAAGAAAGTGAGAGTTTCCAAGGCATGTTCTGGTTCATGGGGTCACCGAGAGTCGAACACGACTAAGACAACTAAACCAAGGTTACCAGACGTCCCCGTTTCCCGGGGACAGTCCCCGGATTTACAAATCAGTCCCCTGACAAAACCCATCTATTTAGCAGGAAGTTGAAAAGTGTCCCTGGATTAATTGAAAAACAACAACAACAACATGCATTATATATTTTATTTTGGGTCCTGCGAGAGTCACACAACTGGTTGCCATGCCTAAAACGTCAGTCTCTTACCAATCCATTTTTCATTGTTGTACCAGGAGAGATTATCCTTGGTGCTGTCGTAATACCCGATCTTCTTATAGATGCCATCTGTTGGCAGAAGGAAGCATTACATACAGTAGGGAGGTGAAGCATTGATGCTGGGTAGGAAAGTGGAACAAACTCCTCGTGGTGCAGGGGATGGGCCTGTGGCTCTCAACTTAAATTTCGTGCGGATGTGGGGAACATGGAAGGAACGGGGAGGGGGGAGAGAAAATGAGGGGGAAGCCTAAATGGTTGAAAAGGGGGGGGGGGAGTCCAGACCTTTGGCTGGGTGGAGAGAGAGCGAGAGAGATGTCAGAATGAGAGAGGGAGAAAGAAAGGGGTGTTAAAGAAGTTAACAAATAATAAGACAATGAATAATGGGAGGCTGGGATTGATCAGGAGCAGTACTGCACAGTGGCATATGGGGCCTGCCCAAAGTATCACAGGCCACACAGAACAGCTGCCTTGCAGGAATGTTTCAGAAGAGAAACCAACACACCCAGCACAACAACAATGATCCTTGCTCACCCTGAAGCTGTTCGATGAGGGTCCAGGCCATCCGAGAGCCGCTGGCATCAAAGACCACATGTCCCTGGTGAAGAAAGGGAAAGGGAGTTGCATATTCAGTAGTTGGGCCTGGTGAGCACTTCATGTTCCCAATTCCTACAGTTACAATTTGTGGGTTGCCATCTGTTTTTATTCTGATCTTAATCTGATTTTAAGATGTATTTTAATTGATTGTTTGATTTTATGTGTTGAATTTACTATATACTCTGCTGTTAGCCGCCCTGAGCCCGGTCCTGGCTGGGGAGGTTGGGATATAAATATAAATATAAATATAATTATAATAATAATAATAATAATAATAATAATAATAATAATAATAATAATTATAATTATTATTATTATTATTTCCAGTGCTTTTCAGGGGGGTGCAGGGGTACACATACCCCTAAACATTTTGTGAATCTTTGTACTTTTGTCCATTTACTGTACAGTGGAACCTCAGGTTGCGAGCGCGATCCATGCGGGAGGCACGTTCGCAACCTGCAGCATTCGCAACCCTTAGCGTCGCATCTGCACACATGCAGGACGCGATTTGGTGCTTCTGCGCATACGCAAAGCGCCGAAACCTGGAAGTAACCTGTTCCAGTACTTCCGAGTTTCGGCGCGTCCGTAACCTAAAAATGCGTAACCCAAAGCGTCTGTAACCCGAGGTACCACTGTATTTATTTTTCCTGATTTGAACTATAAAATGGTGATTTTCTTGAGTCAAAATGAGAGTACCCCTAAACATTTTTAAGAGAAAAAAGCACTGTGCATATTAATACAGGGTCTCCCAAGTTTCAGGGTGGCATGCAAATACTGTACAGATAGACAGACAGACAGATATGTGGGCATTTCTAAATCCCAAACATCCACATTCTGCCCCAAGCGGACCAGGTTCAAGAGCCACGCACAGAGACTCCCTCAAAGGCTGAAGAGTTGAGGGCTCGGTAGATCTCATCTGTGATGGTTCTGTTGTTATAATTGAAGTCTTCCAGCCGCAGGCCCTTCTTCACCAGCTCCGTGGAGGTCTTGTTGAGTGCGAGTGCCAGGGCCCAGATGGCATCATAGGCCAGCGGAGCCTCCTGGAAGCCTCCCGTTTCCTCTGGGGATTTTTCCACCCGCTTCGTCAGCTTCTCAATGAACTCCTGTGATGTCTGTAGGGGACAAAAGTGTTAAGTTGTGGGTGAACATATCAGACGACGCAGCGATTCTTCAAACAGCTCTTCTTTATTCAGATGCCAGAACAGAACTGAACTGAAGGGCTCAGTCAGCCTGCTTATATAGAGCTCCAGTACCTTGTTACTGTAACAACTTTCTAAAACTATCCAATCACTGAACATCACTTTCGATCCTTCATTTGCATAACTATCTACAGTATCCCCCTGCTGGCCCAGGGTGTGAACTTCAGTACATAACACAAAGAAAGACTGAAAATGATCCCCAGACATGTAAATTATGGTTAAGGTCGGATGGATAATGTGTTGTCTCTGTATCACGATTTGATTTTGCAACAGGATTGAGTCTTAAAGTTGCAGCAAGTTTTGTTTTTCCAGGCACCCCTGTCCTTCCACCCTATGTTGACTCTATAATGGCATTTTAATGTTTTGATGTTGTATTTTAATCTGGTTTTTAAGTTGTATTTCAATCAATTTGTTTTTATATCGGTTGTTAGGCGCCCTGAGCCTGGTCTTGCCTGGGGAGGGCGGGCTATAAATAAAATTATTATTATTATTATTATTATTATACGTAAGTTAATCCTACCTAGTAAAAAAGAAAAAACCAATGGCTTCTCAAAGATCTGGTGTAAAATTCTTAAGACTGAATAAAGTTTTAAAAGTATTAACTGTCACATGAATCAACTCTCTTTAACAGACAGAAATCCATTAAGATGAAATCTTGCTTTAAAAATCTGGGAGGGGGGAAGCGGGTTTTTAAAATTTGGTTTTTGTCTATTTGGGATATTACAAAAGTTTCTCGTTCCCTTTGACAGTGTATATTGCTTTCACCATTGCTCATAACCTGCAACTTGAGCAAACGTCTGGTTTCTGTGTTTTTTAAATCACCTCTCAGCTTGAACCAGACCTCTCCAGACTTTCGCCTTGGAGCCAGTTCTCAACAACAAGAGTTAGGCTTGGGGCATTTGACAACATTTGCGGGTTAGGACCCTTGTATCTACGGGACCGCCTCTCCTGGTATGCCCCACAGAGGACCTTAAGGTCCATGAATAACCATAGTTTAGAGGTCCCAGGCCCTAAGGAAGTCAGACTATCCTCCACCAGGGCCAGGGCCTTTTCAGTGATGGCTCCGACCTGGTGGAATGCTCTGTCCCATGAGACTAGGGCCCTTCAGGATTTAACCTCCTTCCATTGGGCCTGTAAGACAGAGCTATTCCACCTGGCCTTTAATTTGAATTCAGCCTGATCTTTTATTTCCCTTCTCTTCCCTTCCCCTCCCTTTTTATGAAGATCACCCACTCTGAGACCCCATAGCTAATTCTCCCTTGACCTCCTCGCTGGCCCAAGTAGGACCAATTAAGCCAGCTAGCCCTGGGCTTTATCTGATTGATTTTTGAATTTTATTGTTATTCATGTTTTTATACTGAATTTTAAGCTGCTTTTATAATTAAGTGATTTAAAGTGTTTTAAATTTGTTGTTAGCCACCCTGAGCCTGGTTTTTGAACCGGGAAGGGCAGGGTATAAATAAAAAATTATTATTATTATTATTATTATTATTATTATTATTATTATTATTTATAATAATAATAATAATAATATCACCTTAGAACACCTGCAAAGTGCATTTCCTTTGTGGGCAACAAATCAGAGCCAGCCTCTATGGCGAGGGTTTCCAAATGTCAGAGCGTGACTTCCAGGCAAGTGTAAAAACCCCAACATTTGACATTTAAAAAGGTAAAGGGACCCCTGACCATTAGGTCCAGTCATGGACAACTCTGGTGTTGCGGTGCTCATCTCACTTTATTGGCCGAGGGAGCCGGCGTACAGCTTCCGGGTCATGTGGCCAGCATGACTAAGCCGCTTCTGGCAAACCAGAGCAGCGCACGGAAACGTCATTTACCTTCCCGCCGGAGCAATACTTATTTATCTACTTGCACTTTGACGTGCTTTTGAACTGCTAGGTTGGCAGGAGCAGGGACTGAGCAACGGGAGCTCACCCCATCGCGGGGATTTGAACCGCCGACCTTCTGATTGGCAAGTCCTAGGCTCTGTGGTTTAACCCACAGCGCCACCCGCACCTCCCTATCCTCCCATGCCCTCTGAGACACTCCCTCACCATATTGGAGATGCTGCGTGTGTTCTCTGGGTTCAACATGACGATTTCGGTGGTGATGTGGCCTTCCACAGCCTCCCTCATCTCCTCCTCGGTGCAGTTAATATTCGCATCCTTGATGCGGAACCAGTTGTCGGCGTACCAGCCAATCAGGAACCAGACGTACTTCTTCCCAAACAAGCGCTCCTTGTAGACCTGTCCCAGTGCCGCAAGAGAGGAGAAAAGAAGGTTCGCCAATAAGTAGAGTGGTCCAGTCTGGGCCATGCCATGGCTTGCATTTTATCTCAAGCCTCCTAGCACACATTGTAGCTAGGAAGGGCTAGCACACATTGTAGGAAGGGCTGTAGCTTAGTAGGTAAAGCTCTGCTTTGCCTGCCGAGAGTCGCAAGTTCAATCCCCAACATCTCTAGTTAAAGCAGGGAATGAAGGAAGCACCTTCGCTACAGCCTCTTGTATTCCCAGAGAGGAACCTCCGCCCTGGACACTCACCTCACAGAAGACCTTCCGCGCCTCCGTCTCATAAAAGAGTCCAACGATGATACGGGCATCTTGGCGCTGTAAGGGGAAAAATAGGATCAGGTGGCTGGAGGGAATTTCTACAGAATCAAGCACGATCAATTACCGTATTTTTTGCTCTATAAGACTCACTTTTTCCCTCCTAAAAAGTAAGGGGAAATGTGTGTGCGTCTTATGGAGCGAATGCAGGCTGCGCAGCTATCCCAGAAGCCAGAACAGCAATGCTGCTTTCGTTGCGCAGCGATCCCTCTTGCTGTTCTGGCTTCTGAGATTCAGAATATTTTTTTTCTTGTTTTCCTCCTCCAAAAACAAGGTGCGTCTTGTGGTCTGGTGCGTCTTATAGAGCGAAAAATACGGTACTTATTGCAGATTGATTGGTTATATTTCTATGCCTCTTTCCATTCAGACGAATCCCAAAGCAGCTTACAGGCAACAGATGACAATAACAGAGCAGAACGTCACAAATACAGCACAAATCATATCGAAGAACTAACAAATCGTCAGCAAAACGACCCCAAATTATCAAGGAAACAATTACCGCCTATGAAACAGAACTACTAAAAATAAGGTAAGCGTCACAATTGCAAGGAAAATTGCATCACAGGATTCACAAAGTGCTACAGCATTCATAATCTATAAAACAACAGTATTAACAACATTCCCAAAACAGCAACCAAAAATAAACCAAGAATTGCTGAATTCACGCACACATTCTCCTCACCCCCATAACTCAAACTTTTCATGTATCTTTTAATGAATTGAACATAGGAGCACGTAGTTTGCTTCACACACACACACACACACGACTGGGCCAAAGGCCCACCTTGTCCTGCATCCCGGACCCTCCAAGTGTCCCTATTTTCCAGGGAAAGTCCTGGATTTACAGAAGCCGTCCCTGATTAGACCCCAGAATGTCCCCCTTTTCCTTAGGAAGTGGCTATTTTCATCAGAGAAATGTTGGAGGGTATGGAGTTATGTGAACCCCCTCCCCGAGCCAAGGAGATAAGTAACTTTACAACCTTTAGAAAATATTGGAAGGTGGCCCTGAATAGGGATGTTTTAAGATGTTTAATGTTTTATTATGTTTTTATATATGTTGGAAGCTGCCAAGAGTGGCTGGGGCAGCCCAGTCAGATGGATGGGGTATTAGAAGGAGGAGGAGGAGGAGGAGGAGGAGGAGGAGGAGGAGGAGATGCTGATTTTCATCGGAGAAATATTGGAGGGTATGGCAGCCTGTTCTCTTAATGGCCAACCAGATGACTCTGAGAATCCCACAAGCAAGATCTGAGCTCTCCCTGCTTATAGTTCCCTAGCTATTATAGTTACTGTATTTTTTGCTCTATAAGATGCACCAGACCACAAGACGCACCTAGTTTTTGGAGGAGGAAAACAAGGGGGGGGGGGAATATTCTGAATTTCAGAAGCTAGAACAGCTGCGCAGTAAAAGCAGCAATCCCTCTTGCTGTTCTGGCTTCTGGGATAGCCTGCATTCGCTCCATAAGACGCACACACATTTACCCTTACTTTTTAGGAGGGAAAAAGTGAGTCTTATAGAGCAAAAAATACGGTAGCTTAGTGTTATGCAAGCAGTGGTGTAGGAAGGTCAGGTGGTACCTGGTGTAGAAAATTTCTTGTCACGGCCCCCCCCCACATTGACTTTTTTTTTGCCTGCAAAAATGGTTTTACGTTATTTCATATTTTCTTACAAAGGAAATAATAATAATAATAATAATAATAATAATAATAATAATACAACTTTTATTTATATCTTGCCCTTCCTGGCCAAAGTCGGGCTCAGGGCGGCTAACATCAGATACATAACATTGCTATAAAATCAAGCAATAATTAAATTACCTCCTAAAAACATGTCAAAATCAAATTAAAGTCTAATTAGATGGCTTTCCGCAGGGTTAGGGTTGGGATCAGTAGGTGCTCCAATGAATTGAAATTTCAGCCTTCACGACATAGGAAAACGGCCAAGTAAACAGATATTTTCACGGACGAGGGTCAAGATATTAACTGATAAACTGATATGCATGAAATTTCATATATAGCTATATAATCCCCAGTGTAGTAAAATAAAACCCTTGGAGCAGGCATTTTAAAAAAAAAAGTTTTTTATAAACTACCCTAAAAAAGGTAAAGTTAAAGGTACCCCTGACCGTTAGGTCCAGTAGCAGACGACTCTGGGGTTCCGGCGCTCATCTCACTCTATAGGCCGAGGGAGCTGGCGTTTGTCCACAGACAGTTTTTACGGGTCATGCGGCCAGCATGACTAAGCCGCTTCTGGTGAACCAGAGCGATACCTATTTATCTACTTGCACTTTGATGTGCTTTCGAACTGCTAGGTTGGCAGGAGCAGGGACTGAGCAACAGGAGCTCACCCCATCGCGGGGATTCGAACCGCCGACCTTCTGATCGGCAAGTCCTAGGCTCTGTGGTTTAGACCACAGCACCACCCGCGTCCCATTATGAACTACTCTAGTAGGGCAGTAATTGTTCCTTGATAATTTGTCACACACACCCATGATGGCACCAGGGGCGGCCCGCCCCCCTGCCCCCCCTTTCCTACACCCCTGCCAACAAGCTGCCTCTTTGAAGCAGAGCATTAAAGTGATGGTTGTTCTCCTTTGTTTGTCATAGCAGGCAACCACTGCTCAGAGGTACGCTACTATCTCTTATTAAAAGGTAAAGGGACCCCGACCATTAGGTCCAGTAGTGACTGACTCTGGGGTTGTGGTGCTCATCTTGCTTTACTGGCCGAGGGAGCCGGCGTACAGCTTCCGGGTCATGTGGCCAGCATGACTAAGCTGCTTCTGGCAAACCAGAGCAGCACACGGAAACGCCGTTTACCTTCCCACCAGAGCGGTACCTATTTATCTACTTGCACTTGGACGTCCTTTCGGACTGCTAGGTTGGCAGGAGCAGGAACCGAGCAAATGGGGCTTCACCCCGTTGCAGGGATTCGAACCGCCGACCTTCTGATCGGCAAATCCTAGGCTCTGTGGTTTAACCCACAGTGCCACCCGCGTCCCTACTTTCTCTTATTATGGAAATGCTATTTATGAGCAATCTGAGTTAGTCTGATTCTTTCCAAAAAACAACAACCCCCAAAACCATCAAAGCTACTGGCGTCACCATCTAATTGCGGTCCTGAATTCCTACGCTGATTGTACATTGTGCAAAGGAGAGCTTTCTTTTGTAAGCCCTGAACTTACTGCTGCACATCAGGCTGGCGCACGGGTGGCTGGCCCAATCTAGCTGCAAATTCTGCATATTTGAAGGAGACAAGGCATTTGACGAGAGAGACACGCCGCCTCTTGCTTGGGGTCCCTGCCTCTTGCTCCTGCGGCGCGAGCGCCAATGAATCCGAAATGCAGTTTTCATTAATGTTTAATAGACCTTTCCCGAGGAGCCTGGTGATCTGAAGTCACGATGCAAAACACCCAGTTTCTGGGGTGAGGGGAAAGGGGCCACCTTGCCTATAAGCCACCCTGGCCCCATAGGGTCCCAACCAGCAGAGGGAGCCGACTTTGGGGTAGGCAGGAGATAAGTTCTGCACCAATCAAACAGCCCTCCCTCCAAGATATACCGTATTTTCCACTTTATAAGATGCACCAGACCATAGGATGCACCTAGTTTTTGGAGGAGGAGAACAAGAAAAAAAAATATTCTGAATCCCAGAAGCCAGAACAGCAAGAGGGATCTGGCTTCTGGGATAGCCTCTTGCTGTTCTGGCTTCTGGGATAGCCACGCAGCCTGCATTCGCTCCATAAGAAGCACACACATTTCCCCTTACTTTATAGGAGGGGGAAAGTGCGTCTTATAGAGCGAAAAATACGGTGTGTGTGTGTGTGTGTGTGTGTGTGTGTGTGTGTGTGTAGAGAGAGAGAGAGAGAGAGAGAGAGAGAGAGAGAGAGAGTGCTCTTGTTTTCTTCTGCAATAATAAATGCAGCCACTCGCTGACATGAAAAGGGAACAAGGCAGCGATATTCTGATGGCTGCTGCTGGATGCTTCTTGCAAGCGTTGCCTCCTTGTTCTTTTTTTAAAAAGAGAAAACCCAACCCAACAGGGGATGCGAAGTGCTGCGGCAGTATCTGGCTCATTCATTCTGGTGGCATCAGTTCTCCCCTGAGCAGAAGCTGTCAGGAGGATTGGGGATGGCGCTGTCTGTCCATCTGTCGGCTCAGGGGATGGCAGCTGCCGCCAGAATGAGAAGGCACTGAATTTTAGGGGTGGCTTCTTTCTGCCTCACCCTGCCCCCCCACCCCCACCCCCTGCTGGCCTCCACCAGCAGGTGTGTGTGCCAGAAGCACCTACCAATCGTGCATGGCTTGGACCATGAGGGGGCAATGTAAGCCCATCTCATAGATTATAGAGATTCATGTTTTGATATACATCCTGCCTTTCCACAAAGGAAACGGCGTTCAGAGGTGCTTAGGGTGGAGAAAGTGGACGGGAGGTTTTTTCCCTCTGTTAAAAATTTGAAGGAAGAAGAGAAAAAAGAGTTGGAGCAAAGTACAGCGGTACCTCGGGTTAAGTACTTAATTCGTTCCGGAGGTCCATTCTTAACCTGAAACTGTTCTTAACCTGAAGCACCACTTTAGCTAATGGGGCCTCCTGCTGCCGCCGTGCCACCAGAGCATGATTTCCGTTCTCATCCTGAAGCAAAGTTCTTAACCTGAGGTAATATTTCTGGGTTAGCGGAGTCTGTAACCTGAAGCGTATGTAACCTGAAGCATATGTAACCCGAGGTACCACTATATTGAGAAAGAAGTCCATAAAAAGGTTAAATATTTAGGGATATGGTTAACATCAAGAAATATAAATATCTACAAAGAGAATTATGAAAAAGTGTGGCTCGAGATAAAAAGAAATCTAGAAATATGGAGCAGAATGGATCTCTCCCTGCTAGGAAAAATAGCAGCAGTAAAAAGGAATGTTTTGCCAAAAATGCTGTCTTTTCCAGTCAGTCCCAGTAATGGTGAAAGACAATTGCCTCAAAAAATTGCAGAAGGAAATTTCCAAGTTTATCTTGGGTGCAAAAGGCCAAAGGCACCTCTATGGAATCTACAGCAGGTAGGGATGGCCACCTACTTGGAAGATAGACAGAAAGACAGACAGACACCTAGACAGACAACCTTGTGGAAGATAAGGCTATCGCAAGGGAGGAGAGTGGCTGTTTAACTCCTGTCCTACTTGCCTGACAAAGTGCAGGGTAAGCAAACATCTACAAAATTTAATCCAAAAGCATTCCAGTTACAAGAGCAGCCATGCATTTCAAATGCAACATCCATGTTTCAATAATATATCGGTAACTGCTAGTTAAAAGCTTTTACTAACTCGCATATACAGTCGTACCTTGGTTTTCGAACAGCGTAGTCCACAAACAACTTGGAACTCGAATGCTGCAAACCTGGAAGCAGGTGTTCTGGTTTGCGAACTTTGCCTCAGAAACTGAACGTCCAGCGTGGCTTTCACGGCTTCCGATTGGCTGCAGGACGCTCCTGCAGCCAATCAGAAGCCACGCCTTGGTTTCCGAACGTTTCGGAAGTCAAACGGACTTGCGGAACACATTCGGTTCGAAAACCAAGGCATGACTGTACTAATAAAGGAAGCATTTAATTTATTAATAGTCATCCCTGATCCAGGCTCATTGGAATCTCTACGTTTTTATAATTAGAAAAATGCTACTCAGATAATGTTAACGAACGTATCTAAGAAATGTTGCATGATTTAACTCATAGTTCCTTTATCTGTCTGCCTTTCTTTCCTTTTCTTCTCTTTCCTCTGTTATTAGATTGCAAATGTGTAAGTGTTACACATTGTTAAATTGTTATAAACTGAATGTGTGTGTGTGTGTGTGTGTGTATGCACACACCAAAAATTTCTGCATAGGTTTTCAAAATCTAAGGATTGCAGCCAACTAAGTTTTACTCAGGGTAGACCCACTGAAATGCATGGACCTAAGTTAGTCCTATCTATTAATTTCAAAGCATCTGCTCTGAATGGGACTAAGATTGGATGCAACCCTAACTGTAAAAAAGCATCATTGGTAGTTGACCAAGTAATGGTGGTTGGGACGAGGAAGCAAAAAAGTTTTCACACCATTTCTTCCACCCAGATCACCTCCCCCACATACACACACACACTGTCACTTGGGGTAATATAACACACTGCCACACACTGCCACACACACACACACACACAGAGCAAGGGCATTCTCAAAATTTCAGTCAATTAACCCTCCGTTCCCAGGACTAAAAAGAAAGATGTCTGTCCAGGAGGCGCTACTGAGATGCTGAGTGCAGGCAGGGATACAGCACGACTCATTTCTCTAGAGGGCCCTTCTTCAGCTGGTGGGTCAAAACCCACCTGCAGGACAAGGTCTGATCCAAGTGGGTCTCAACAGCAGCACTATCACCCTGATTTTACACATCACTTGGGAGGTCAGGTGAACTAATACCAGTGTACTGGAAGAAGCAAAGATCACCAGTGTTGAAGCAACGATTCTTCAACGTCAACTTCGTTGGACTGGTCATGTTGTGCGGATGCCTGATGATCGTCTTCCAAAGCAACTACTCTATTCCGAACTTAAAAACGGAAAGCGTAATGCTGATGGTCAACAAAAGAGGTTTAAAGACTGTCTCAAGGCAAATCTAAAGAAATGCAGACAACTGGGAAACACTTGCCTGCGAGCACCCCAATTGGAGGACAGCCTATACCAAAGGTGTCGTGGACTTTGAAGACACTCGAATTCAGGACGCAAGGGAGAAATGTGCTAGGAGGAAGGCACGCTTGGCAAATCCACACCGTGATCAACTCCCACCTGGAAACCAATGTCCCCACTGTGGAAGGATGTGTGGATCCAGAATTGGCCTCCACAGTCACTTATGGACTCATTGTTAAAACCGTGTTTATGGAAGACAATCTTACTCGGTTACGAGTGATCACCAGAGAAGAAGAAGAAGTATCACCCTGCAGATATATGTCAAGCGATTAAGAAGTGGGTCCCCAAATGCATGTTTGCATTAAAGGTGGGCCCTGGGTCTGAAAAGGTTGACAACGCCTGGTCTAGAGGTTAGCCGAGGCCAAAGGGATGTGGCTCGTGGTTATGAACCCTCCTTGCAGCTGCCACCCAGAGCACACTTACTCGGGAGAAAGCCCCACTGAAGACACTGGAGCTTATCTTCAAGCAAACACGTCTAGGATTCTGCTGTCCGTTTGCGATATGTACACTGGGACGAAACTTTTCACAGCTCCGCACGAGCCCGTCCCTACCCCACAACAGCCTGAAGCTGTCCCAGGCAGCAAAAAGCACAGATCTGGCACGTACAAAAAGCAGAGATTCAAAGCAATCCAAATACAGTGGTACCTTGGGTTACATACGCTTTGTCCATTAAACTTTGATTAGTTTAATGTTAAGTAAACGTCCAGTGCGCTTCCAACGCCATAAGTCTTATCTCAGCAGAGAATTTCGTGCAGCGGCTGAAGGAGGCAGGAGAGTCAGTACCTTTTATAAATGAAGAATCCTGGAGCAAGCACTTTGGAACTCAGGGAAAAACTTTTTTTTTCTAAAGCAAAAAAAAACCAAAACCCTGGCGATAAAGCACACATGCTTTTATCTCCGGCATAAAGAAAACTTTACTCTAAACTTAACTCATATCAGCAAACACGCCCATGGCCACAAACTGAGTCTGTGAGTCAGGTCAAGGGGGGAAGAGAGAGAGAAACACGGGTGAACTGACTATTTATACAAACCAACTCACATTCCTGGATGCTTAATGACTTTCAGCTGCTCAGTGATTAGAGCGACTTGTTACCTCTTAACCCTTTAGTACCAACACGCTTCAGGTTACATACGCTTCAGGTTACTTACTCCGCTAGCCCAGAAATATTACCTCGGGTTAAGAACTTTGCTTCAGGATGAGAACAGAAATCGTGCTCCGGTGGCGCAGCGGCAGCAGTAGGCCCCATTAGCTAAAGTGGTGCTTCAGGTTAAGAACAGCTTCAGGTTAAGTACAGACTGCTGGAACGAATTAAGTACTTAGCCCGAGGTACCACTGTATCCCACCCACCCTTGTTGAAGGGGGTTTGGATGAAGCAAAGCTGAGTCCCTCTGCCCTCCCTGCCAACAGGGATCTCTAAACCTGCGGTCAGTGCGCACCCACCCCTCACCCACCCCCTGGCAGCCAGGATCACCTTCAGATTCTTGACGGGCACAGCAGGGTCAGAGAAGAAGCTCTGGCGGAAAGTGATCTCGATCCCGGCTTCTTTGACTCGCTCTTCCAGGTCATCCAAGGTCTATGGGAATGAAGAAGGAGGCACAGAGATAAGGAAGGAATAGGTGGTGTTGGAGGGGAGCAAAGGTTCAGTGTATAAGTAATGCTAAAATAGGGGATACAGTGGTGGTTAAGGATAAGGGTTTTAAGAATCAGCAGTGCACGTTCTCTGTGCTTCTACAATCTCACTGGTAAAGTACCTTTTGCAAAGGTAAAGGGACCCCTGACCATGAGGTCCAGTCGTGGCCGACTCTGGGGTTGCGGTGCTCATCTCGCTTTATTGGCCGAGGGAGCCGGCGTACAGCTTCCGGGTCATGTGGCCAGCATGACTAAGCCACTTTTGGCAAACCAGAGCAGTGCACGGAAACGCTGTTGACCTTCCTGCTGGAGCAGTACCTATTTATCTACTTGCACTTTGACGTGCTTTCGAACTGCTAGGTTGGCAGGAGCAGGGACTGAGCAATGGGAGCTCACTCTGTTGCGGGGATTCAAACCGCCGACCTTCTGATCGGCAAGTCCTAGGCTCAGTGGATGCAGCTTCCTGAGAATCTCTGTTTCTATTTTATTCAAAAAAAAATTCTAGCCCCTGTGGCTGTAAGGCGATAACTGAAAAATATTCAGAAACCTTTTGTTGTTGCTGTTGTTGCTGTTGTTGTTGTTGTTGTTGTTGTTGTTGTTGTTGTGACGGCTTCACTGAGCAGGAGTTCTCCATAAATCCTTGCCTCTTGCCATGGCAAACAAAACCAATTTTGTCGAAACATAGGTGACAGCTAATTTGGCTCCTCTTAAGAGCCAAATTACGCATTACGTTAAATGTGCTTAAAAAACAAGAAGGATGATAATGGTGATAAAGAAGAGGCAATGTAAGGGCCCCACCCCCAAACCAGACAGGAACTGCTGCATAGCAGTTACCAAAAAGATATCCTTGCCTTCTTGCACTGGTTTAATGAGAATCGCCCCCAAGCTATTAGCTCTCCACTGGGCTATTTGCTTGCTGTGAGTAATAGCCTGTTTGCAAGTAAAGGCCTAGGCAGGGAACAGGCAGGACAAGAAAGCTAATTGACAAGAGTAGGGGAGGAGGAGGAGAACAAGGAGTTTGCTGGCGATCCTTTATCAGCGAGAGACATGCAGGAGTCTCTGGAGGAAAAGTTCTGAGTGTGAGGAGAAGTGTTTACTGTCCCAACCCCAACCCCTTTCCCAGTGCCGGATTTACGTATAAGCTAAACAAGCTATAGCTTAAGAGCCCACTCTCTTGGGGGCCCACAACAAATTTAAAGGGGAGAAAACACCTGGATTTACATTTCCAAAATTTAAGATAAAACACAAATTAAATAAAACCTACATAAAGCAACACTGTTTTGTGTTGTGTAGGCTCCTAAGATGTAATGGGCCCCACCTGCTCCCTAAAATATCACTGGTTTGCTCATTTCTATATATAGGGTGCCTACATTCTGCAAGGACCGGTTGCAAGGCAACATGTGCAAATGGCTTTAGAGACCTATTAGGTCCATAAATTACCATATAGCATATATTCAGCACAAAAAACAGTGACAATTTGTGGACAAAGGATAGCCGGACATATAAAGTAGCTCAGGGCCTCATCAAACCTAAATCCAGCCCTGCCCTTTCCTCACACTGAGCCATAATCTATTCATTTATTTAATTTTATCTAACACGGGGTTGGGATGTTACTGGACTCCCATCTCCCATCCATCCCAGCCAATAGGCAGGGACTGGTTCAGTCCAGAAGCTTCTGGAAGGCCACTGCTTCCCAAGTGCCACAAACTTAAGCACACCCAACGCCATTAGCATAAAGTCCGCAGAAAGCAATAGTGGTGGCGTTCACTGCCTAGGAAAATCCACTGGATAAAGGGTGGTGCAGCATAGCTCAGTGGCAGAGCTTCTGCCTTGCGTGCAGAAGGTCCCAGGTTCAGTTCCTGGCATTGCCAGGTAGGGCTGCAACCCAGAAGAGCTGCTGCTGTCAATCAACGTGGTCAATACTGAGCCAAATGGCCCAATAGTCTGACTCAGTAAAAGGCAGCTTGCTATACAGGTGTCGAAAGTAAGGAGCGTGTCCTCTCTCTCCAAAATAAAAAAAAAACAGTTCGTTTAAGCACACTTTCGAAAATGCATGACTAATGTAAGCTGGAAGTTTGGCGCCTAACAGTACAGGAATCTGTGCTGCATTGTGAGCCTGGTGTAAATATTATTATTATTATTATTATTATTATTATTATTATTATTATTATTATTATACCTCCCCCCAAGATTCTGTAAGAACCATGGGATGGCTTCTGTGACCAGTCACGTATTGCGCCAATCAGCACAACTATGGTCAGACAAATTTTCTAAGTGGTTCTAAGATTAGACAAAGGGGTTTCTTCAGCTGCAGGAGAATTGCCCGGCCTTTGGGAGCTTGTGGAAATGTACCACAATGAGGCACGAAGGGCTGCAGCCCATTTGCTTATCGCGGTCCACACAAAAATAGCTTCATTAGCTTAACATTTGCATTAATGTGATGGACATGTCAGAGCGCAGCTGGTAGAAATGTTCCACTTCTTTTGTCGGTGCGATTTCCTTGTCTGAAACTGGAAGTGGTAATTCTTCTTAGGACATCTTGGAGAGGGAACAGCACTCGGCAGAGATCTTAGATGACATTTATTAAGATTCAGTAGGAAAAAGGGACCGAGAGATATGCTTCATGCCAGAGAGAGCAGACTAGAGGCAGACTAACAACATCCCTGCCTCCTCCTGTTTTCGTTTTATCCATGCCTCTCCTATCTCATTCTTTTCTTCTCCTCTCTCTCAGCTGCCTAACTTCAGACTGGAAGCTCCTTGCAGCAGAGACCTCTCTCCTTGCTGCTTATATTACCCAGCACATTAACAGCCTGCATAATATTGATAGGTAAAGGTAAAGGTACCCCTGACCATTAGGTTCAGTCGTAGCCGACTCTGGGGTTGCGGCCCTCATCTCACTTTATTGGCCAAGGGAGCCAGCGTACAGCTTCCGGGTATGTGGTCAGCATGACTAAGAGCAGCACATAGAAACTGTTTACCTTGCCGCCAGAGCGGTACCTATTTATCTACTGGCACTTTGACATGCTATCGAACTGCTAGGTTAGCAGGAGCAGGGACCAAGCAATGGGAGCTCACCCCATCGTGGGGATTTGAACCGCTGACCTTCTGATCGGCAAGTCCAAGGCTCTGTGGTTTAACCCACAGTGCCACCCGCGTCCCATTAACAGCCTGCATAATATTGATACAATTGTACTAATCAAGCACAAGCTGATGTGTTTGACATCTTAGATCGTTTTTACTGTAATACTGTGGTTTTTAGTTTGCCTACTTCCTTCTGATTCTTTTTTACTAAGATGAAAGTGAGGTTTAGAAGCACTGAAAGTAAAACAAACAAATAAGGTCTTAAAGATAACTTGGGTCTTGATAAGGACTAGAAACTGATTTTGAAAGAAAGCTGAAAGTTTCAAGGTTCTAATATTACAGTATGGTGCATGGATTTGTGTGTGTTCAGGATAAAGCATCACATACGGATGAGGATTTTTAAGATGATGAACTTCAGTTCAGACAAATAAACTCTGATAGCCTGCTGAAGTTTGGGTATCCACAAGATCAGTTCCGGTAGATAAACGACTCCTTAAAACAGCCTTTCCCAACTTGGTTCCCTCAAGATATTTTGGACCACAACATCCATCAGCCCCAGTTTGGTGTAACAACCAGGAGAGTTGCTGCCAGCACTAGAGAATAGATTGGCTCTGACACAGTACCAAGAAGATTATTGTGTTCCACAAAATATAGCCCATTTGTTTGGTGCTGCAGAACTTAATGGGAACCCTTGAAAAGCAACTCTGTTTTTGGCTGTTGCCAGAATCAATCAATCCGCAGACAGCTTTCCGGGTCATGTGGCCAGCAGGACTAAACTGCTTCTGGTGCAACGGGACACCATGACGGAAACCAGAGCACATGGAAACATTGTTTACCTTCCTGCCACAGTGATACCTATTTATCTACTTGCACTGGCGTGCTTTTGAACTGCTAGGTTGGCAGGAGCTGGGACAGAGCAGCGGGAGCTCACCCTGTTGCTGGGATTTGAACCGCCGACCTTCTGATCAGCAAGCCCAAGAGGCTCAGTGGTTTAGACCACAGCACCACCCATTCCCCTATCAAATGTGTGGTCCTTTTAAGTGCTTAAGCAGCACCGCTGTCTGGGTTTTTTTTTGGGGGGGAGGGTTGGGCAATGCTGCAGGATGTCCCAGGATGCCCGAAAGGTGTGTCAGGTGGGGGATTTCTGCTCAGGGCTGGGGTCTCTCCATACCGAGGTGAACACCTCTGTGGTCTGCTGTATGGTGGCGATCTTGGTCCAGCTCCACTTCTTGAAGAGCTGCACGCGGGTGGGGTTGTGCAGAGTGGCAGACGGGTGCGTGCGGAAGAAGGTGGGGAAGCGCTGGCGGTTGGAGAGGGCTGGAGAGCTGGAGCCATAGGACAGCTGCAAGGAAAGGAGGAAGAGACGGGAAACAGGGCTTTAAAAGGCTGAGACCGCCAACACCGGCCTCATTCAGTCTATGGGTTCAAAGTTTCCCACCCATCGTTAACTCTGGCACAGAGATACCACCCAACCCTTCAAATCACAGAATCAGGAAGGGATCACGAGGGTCAACTAGTCCAACCCCCTGCAATGCAGGAATCTTTCACCCAACGTGGAACTCGAACCCACAGCCCTGAGATTAAGAGTCCCATGTTCTGCATTGCTCTCAAACCTGCTTTCTAGAGGTGCTGGCGGTGGATGCCAGACACTTCCAGGCGGCCTGTTTATTGAAGATTCTTCCTGATTTGTTTGCAGGGGGGGGGGGTTTAGATCAGGAACGGATAAAACCTTTGGCAGCCTAAGGGCCACATTGTCTTCCGAGGGCCAATGGTGGGTAGCACCACACCTGCTATTTAACATGCATTCGCTCTGATTTGTTTTGCGGGGGTGTTAGAGGACGTTGCGTCAAAGCAAGCGCCACTTCCCATATTTCCAACATGTTTTCTTGCCACTTTCCTTACTGCAAACAATCCGGTCGTTTTTTCTTTGTTGCACAAGACCTGCTAAACAGCTATAATGGTTTAACCCCAATCGGCTGGTGGGTGACTGAATCCCACCGAAAATGTGTGACTGTCTGGAAGCACCCACTGTGGGGGTCCCACCCCCGCAGAGAAGCTTCACCCGGAAACCTTATCTCCCAATCCTAGGCGTGGGCTGTGCTAGCTTAGTGTCTACAGAAGTGCACTCTGCACACGCTCAGAGGTACTCTCGCCACAGCTTCCAGTTCTGAAAACAGGTTGCTGAGCTGAACCCTGCTTCCCCATGAAAATCCACAGGCACCACACACACACAAACGGATACACGAAGTGAAAGGTATGCTCACCACAATGAGGTTCCACATGCGTGCTGCTTCGGCCACCAGGGTGGAGACACTACTGCAGCCTGGCATGAGGATGATCTTGATGGGGTCATTGTAGAGGAGCTCGTAGAGGAATTTGGTGGCCACACCTGGTTCGCACTGCACGGAGTGGGGCGGACAGAGAACAAATCCCGTCACAAAGGTGGCAACGTACGGTATATCCCTAACCTGCACGCAAACACTCCCGACACACTCAGGGGAACAAGCCCAGGAGACAGCTGGGGGAAAGGCTAAAATCACATACTAGGTATTGTACATGACGCGGACGCAGGACGTGGCTCCTGTCCAAAAGAGCTGTCATCGACTTAGCAGGCACAGAAGGTCAGTGCTTGAGAAGGCAGCGGTGGAGACAGGATGGGAAAGGGTCAGGTGGCCGTGAAAATTTGGGCAAGGCGATGTGCCATGGGATGAAAGAAGCTTTGCTAGCAAAATGGATCTGCAGGATGGAGAAGGGAGCTTGACGAACAGAGAGGTGAAAGGCCCTGGGGGTGTGGGGACTGTGGCTCAGTGATAACTAGCACATGATGCTGTGCATGTAAAAAGTTTAACCCCCAGCATAGTGCATTACTGACTGAGACAGACTAATAGTTCCCTGTGTTCCTGGGGGTGCAACGCTAACCTGCACTCTCAGGCAAGGGCTCAACTGTGTTTCCTTGGTTTCACTCCTATGGCTGGTGAGAGGGAGAGGGAGAGCTGCAGATGAGCTTCCCCCTCTCAAATGCCTTCTTTTCCTATCCCCACCCTATGAAAACAGCGTAAACATCTGGAGAGGCCTCAAGTGCTCAGGGCTTAAGGAACAAGGCCAAGAGCAGTGGACCAGAGTGCTTGGTTTGATGCAGGAACCGGGAAGGAAAGTTATTTTCCTTTAAACAGGCCATCTACACATCTGCCCTGAGCAGCAAGGGATATGTGAAGGCAGGGGCAGAATGGTCCCTCTGTTTGCAAAAACATAAGACGACAAAGCCAGACCCTGTGCAGGTTTTTCAACAGCTGCTGAGATTTTGATGGGTGGGTTTCCTCCTCCCTTAGGTCTTGTATGGGGCTGGTTTGCCCACCTTTCTGTTGCCATTGTGCAAAATGAAAGATGGGGCAGGAGGAAATGCAGGCCAAGCCGTTGCATAACAAGGGATGGCTTTTTCGTGCCAAGGGACCCATCTCCTCCTGCACTGATCCTGATATTAACGGCCAGCGGAAGGGCTGCCCCCTGTACCCCCTTCTTCCACCAGCACAGCATAATGGGAGACCAGCCTCCCCTGCCAATGGGGATTGGAGATATCCTGTCCCTGACCATGGAGGCTCCATTCTTCGACATCACAAGCACAGCACAGAAAAACGTGGCCTGCCGGCGTTCTGAGCAGCAGCTTGGAGAGGCAGGTTCCCAAATATAGCTGCCAATTTACCCTCCACTTCCGAAGGACTTAAAGAGACAAGGAACGCCTTTCTCCCTTTCTGTGCAGCTAAGATCTTCCCACACACCCCACCTGACCTCCGCCCTGCTGCGTTGCACTTTCTCTCTTTCTCTCTCTCTCTTTGGGCAAATATACTAGGCATCCCACCCTCTACTCCCCCCCCCCCACCATTCCAAGAACCGCCAGGGCTGCCCATTCTGCTCCTGGCTGTGCGCCTCCACCGCAAGGGGATGATGAATTATTCAGGGCATAGCCGCCCGGGAAAGAGGATCAGTTTCCATGGCAACCCCATCGCAGGCGCTGCCACGGCAACCTGTCAGCGCCAGGGAGCGGGGCTTCAATTGGGAGGGAACAAAGGGAGGAACGCGGGGCGCAGGGCGGGTGGGGGACCAGGAAGCACCCAGGGTAGCCGAAGAGTGAGGGAATAGAGAAGAATCGGCACAGCAAAGGCAGCTTTTTTCGGGGTGGGGGTGGGGCGAGGATTGATGCATATGCGTGGGAGGAGAGACAGACGAGACCACGGAGATTGGCGGAGGGGCGGATGGATGAGTGGCTGTGAATTTGGGGATCGGGCACGGAAGAGAGCAGCGCTTCTGGAAACGATGGCTGGGGACAAGAAAACGGGCAGGACAGACGGAGAGGCGGCAGACTCAGTTTTGTGGGTGAACAGAGAGATGGGGGCGCTTAGGGTGAGGTGCACAGCGCTGGATGTGGAAGGAACACGCCACTTCTGGCAAGAAGCGTGGGCAGAGCCAGACAGAGAGTGGGAGGGCACGTGTGTTCGTGGAAGGCGGAGTGGCCACGGAATGGGCACTGGAAGCTGATTCGGCTTTCCGTAGTCTGCCCATTGCTTGCACCTGCTGTTGCGTTTCAGGGACTCCCCACAGGAATTTAATTTCATTTATTAAATTTGTGGGTCACCCATCCTCCACTGATCTCGGGGGCCTTTTGCAGCAGAATAACACACAGCCCATAATAGAAGAGCAAAAAACTGTGACAGCAGGATGCTGGGCTCCATGGGCCTGTGGTCTGATTCATTCCCGAAAGGCTCTTCTTACGTCGAAAACATGAGCCTCAAGTCCGCTGCAGTATGGGCCTTCTTGGAAAAGATGCACACACACACAGAGAGGTCTGTCTTTACCTATGACCATGCTCAGGGCAATGCAAGCAATCTACAGGCACCTGCCACTCAGAGGGCCAGCAGATGCCACCTCCCAGTTTGGGGAGATGAGGAAATGTGGCCTGGTTTTCTTGCAACCTGGGAAACAGAGAACTACGATTCAATGGCCTTTCCAGTACTACCACTGAAAGCCAAAGAGCTTGGCAACAACAACAAGGGCATGGCTTCCTCCCAGGCCCTGCTTGGCTGTGATGAAACCCTAGAAGGCTGAAGCCATACAGCGAGAGCTCCTCTCTCTCCACCCCCTTGTGTTGCTAGTTGGGTTCCTCTTCTTGTTCTTGACCTCTGGCACATTTCGATGCTCAGAGAAAACTGGTGACGAAAACAGAAGAAGGGCCTGCTGGATCAGGCCAAAAGCCCAACTAGGTCATCAAACCAGAGGCGTGTGGGAAATCCGCACGCAGGACCCAAACAAAAGAATTGTTTTCCCTCCTGAGGTTTGCAGCAACTGGTGCTTAGAAGCACGGCTACCCCTGGACATTAGTAGAGGGAGGTGTCCTGCTGCTATCCTGAAAGTCACTGAACATAGAAGACAGAAGTGTGAAGAGCTGGGTGGGTGTTTAGGACCATGGGTGAACTGCCAACAGGTACGAATGCACGTATTGGAAACCAGACAGGATTGGCACCTGAAGAATGGCACAAGGTACATTAGAGGGGGAACACTGGCCCCTTTGAGAAAGGGGCCGTGGCTCAGCAGGAGAGCATTTTGCTTTGCAAGCAGGAGGTCGCAGGTTCAATCCCTGGCGCCTCCAGGTAAGACTACAAACGGCTCCCTGTCTGAAACCCTGAAGAGCAGCTGCCAGTCAGTGTTTTTGTCCCCTGTTGGAAACTCTGGAGAGCCCCTGAGAGCCAGCATAGATGGTACTGAGCTCGGCAAGAGAAATGGTCTGACTCAGAACGAGGACGCTTCCGATGTTCCTGTAAACACACGGCGGGCACAAACGCACAACAGGCAGAGTGAATGAGTACACAGAGGCATGAATGCGCAGGGAAAGAAAACAAAACACCCCCCCAAAAAAGGGGGGGATGGGAGAGAAAGAGAGAGCACATGGCAAAATGTGGCTGTACAAACCACATGCTGTTTGCCTGTGGAATCAAATTGGACAGAACCTTTGGTTGCCGTTCCATTGCATTCGTACCTAAATGGCTAAGTCCCACTTGCGCAGGACACAGACCTAGAACAACGTATATGCAAATATACAGTAAAGCAGTTAGAGAGGGAGAGGGCAGCATGCCTGAGAAGGCTGAGCTCGAGGCCCAGATATGCCTGCAACTGTACTGGCAGCTCAGGGGGAGACCCTGGGACAGGTTCCCAGTTCAGGCAAGACCTGGGCCAAGTTAGAAGTCCTGCCTTGGACAGTTTGCCTCTTGAGGATGCATGCAGTGCCTTCTAGCTTTGCACACCCCTCTTAATTCTGTCTCATACTGGCTGTGACACACACACACACACACATCCTGGAGCGGGAAAATTCATTTATGACTTTGGCTCAAAAGGTACCTCTAGGAAAGAAAGAACTGACAGGGTTAAACAAATGCTAGGATTCTTCCACCGCCCTCCACCTCCTGCCGCCATAACTCCTTGTTGAATTCTCTTCAATTTCTAACCTTGGATCCCCATTCCCACCACTGGGTAAATTGGCTGGGGATATAGTTGGACTGCAACTCCCATTATCCCCAGCCCACTTAGCCAGTGGTAGGAATGATGGGAGTTGTAGTCCAGCAATGTATGGAGACCCAAGGTTAAAGAAGAGTACTCTTAACAGAGGTCAGCAATCCCAGAAACAAGCTTTAATCAAGCTCACGGCTCTAGGAAGAGGCAACGGAGAGCCAAGTGCAGGTGAGCTTCACCTGGGCTGCGGCTCAGCGGAAGAGCTTCTGCTTGACAGGCAGAAGGTTGCAGGTGGTCCCATCCCTGGGAACGTCCCCTGCCTGAAACCCTGGAGAGATGCTGCCAGACAGTGCAAACAGCACTGAGTCAGAGGAACCAATAGTCTGACTCGGAATAAGGCAGCTCCTGGTGCTCCTTCTCAAATGGACCACTTGCCCTCCTGCAATCTCTACCCCAGGAAACCGATCCGCACTGGCACCGGCGACCACCCACCTTGGTGCCACATCATCCCATCTCCCACCCCTAGGACCTCTCATTTGGATCCCAATCCAAGAGACAGTCTTCCCCTTAGAGACCACCAAAGTAGTCATCACCCACAGCCTGGTCCATATTGCAAGAGGGGAAACCAACACACAGAGAGGATTCCTTCTGTAGCCCTGGCACACAGGACTCCATTGACACCCACAGATCTAATGCTGCTCTTCCCATAGCCACAAACAGTAGCACCATCCCTGCATGCTGATCCCTCCATTCCCTTGACAGAAGCGAGGTCCTGCAAGGAAAAAAGCATGGGGCGGGAGGGAGCACATCTCCCTATGCCTCCTTCTGTCCACACCATCAGTGGGTCACCTGGTAAGTCTCAACGCGAATCTTCCTCTCGTGCAACCCACCTCGCATCAACGTCCCTGGAAGCCCCCCCCCCCACTTCCCACCAGCTCCACGTCAGATCGCGGCCCCCAGGACTCTTCTCCCACTGCATGCACTGCTGAGACTGCTGCTTCCCTTTGCAGACTTCCTGCCTCCCTTTTCACCTTGACTGCTGCTGCTGCCATGTTGGGCCAATCACCCCACTTTGCAACTCTGGCTTGCATCTCTCCCAAAGCCCCAATATATCTCTGTGGCACATCTCTCCCAACACCCCTTTTCCGATTGGAGCCCACCAAACCTCCCCATGCCCAGTTTCCCCCCAGCCCTCTCTGCCTTCCTCTCTTGGCAGCAGATGGGACCGCAAGGTTCTCTGTCCAAAGGAGGTGCTCTGGCCCCACATGAAAGGTGAGGGGGCAGAAGGGGACCATCCGTGGCACTGCCCCGTTCAAGCTTGCATCCCTCCGGCCTTGGCCAGTTCCCTTGCCCCTCACCTCCCAGCTCTCATGGGGTGCTGACTGGCTGTCTTGATACCTTCCCACACATCTGCTTCCTACTTTCAAGGTCTTTTCATCCATCCCTTCTCCAGGGATGCAGACCAGCCCCAGCACCTCAATTACTCCTGTGAGTCCATCCACCCAGGGCTCACTTCGCTGCACTTGCACCAGGAGGTGCACCACCAACCCCTGCCGATGCCCCCCATCCTGCCCGTCCAGTGTCATGGGATGTCGTCGTCCCCCGTCCCCCAACCTCCAGAGCCGCTCATCCCCGCAGCGATGCCCACGTGTCGCCCCTGAACGGGCGGGGGCGCTTGGGAGGGTGGGGTAAGGCTGGGACGGGTCGCAACGTCGTCTCACCTCGCTGTCGCGGTGGTCGAGGCGCAGCTCGTAGTCGGGCAGGATGTCCCTACGGCTGTTGACGTCGTCGAGGGCCATCTGGGCCGAGGGCAGGCAGGCTTGGCCCCCGGGCCACCCGCCGGTCATGGGGAAGAGCGCGCCGATGTGCAGCCTCTTCTTGCCTGCGCCCAGCGGGGGAGAGAGCAAGAGCCAGCCCGTGAGCACCAGCAAGGCCGCCTGGGCACCCCCGGCGGGGCGCGGGCCGGGCCAGGCCATGGTGTGCGGCCGGCCGGAGGTCAGGGGCGGCGGCGGCGCTGGCGGCGAGGGCGCGCGGCGGCGGCGCTGGCTGCACTGTGCGGCGGCGGCGAGGGCGCCAGAGCCGGCTCCTCCATGGCGCTGCCCGGCGTCGGTGCTGCAGTGAGCGAGCGGGCGGGCGGGCGGGCGGGCGAGCGAGCCAGCCGAGGGGGGAGGGGGAGGAGGAGGGAGGAGGAGGAGGAGGAGGAGGAGGGAGAGCGGGGAGGGGAGGGGGAGGGAGAGAGGGAGGGAGGGGGCTGATGTCAGCGCGGAGCCGGCGTTACTCCGGGGCTGGGGAAGGGGGTTGCGATGAGAGCCCACCGCGGCGCCACGTCCCGGCGCAAAGGGGTGGGGACCAGGGCAAGCGAGGCGAGGGAGGTAGAGGCCGAGGAGGCGGTGGAGGAAGGAGAGGGGAAGGGGGGACCCACAGGAGGAGGTGTGGGGAAAGATGGGGGTGATGGAGAAGAGAGAGGGGTGGAGGAAGGGGGATACGGAAACAACTTGGGATGATGGAGAGAAACAGGAAAGGAAGGACGGGGCGCTGGTGGAGAGCAGGGAAAGTGGCAGGGTGATGGAGGGATGGGGAAGTCAGGTGAAGGAAGCGGGGAGCACAGGTGTGCGTGTCTGGCTGCGGGGAAGAGATGGAGGAGCAGAAGACATCCAGGGATGGGTGGAGGAAGAGGGGTGGGTGGCTAGAGGCGCTGAGAGGTATAGATTGGAAATGGAGAAAGGATCAGAATAGAAATCAAAGAGGGGTGGATGGGAATGAGGGGCAAAGAGTTGGGGCGGGGAGGAAGGGGAAATGGCCTGTAGTGATGGGGGATGGAGCAAGAGCACGTGGTGGAGGAGCGCTAGGAGATTGTGGAGAAGTGAGAATAGGATGGAGAGAAAGGGAAGGAGGCAGGGAGAATCTGGCTGGTAAGGAAAGATGCTTGAATGGAGACTCAGAGTGAAGAGGCAACGGAGGCCCAAGGAATGAAAAGTCAGGGGAAGATGGAGAGAAAGAGGCAGCTGGAGAAAGAGAGAAGTGGATGGATGATCAGAGAGAGGGCGTGTATACTAAAAAGAGGAAGACTAGAAGGACCTCAGGCTAGCTCCAGGTCTTGCTAGGGCCCAGCTCCCATGAACACTGACCATGCTGGGTGGAGCTGATGGGAGCTGGAAACCGACAACCTCTGGAGAGCCACAAGTGTCCCACATGCCTGTGTTGAGGGGATGGAGAAGAGGCTGGCGTAAAGAGTCAGTGAAGGGAAGATGCATGGAGGTTTGTGGAAGGAGGTGGCACAGGTCTAAAGTATGGAGGAGAAAGATGGTGAGGGCAGAGATGAGGGAGGGAGAGATGGATTGAAGGGGTGGAAAAGCAGCTGGTGGCCAAGCCGGGCAGAAAGGGAGTAGACGAGACAGGGAAAGATGGACCTGGGGTTGAGAGCTGGGCTGCTGCAGGGAGGGAGGGAAACTGACAGGGATGCAGAGATTCAGAGAGAGGAAACACAGCGATGAGGTCAAGGATGAAGGAGGGTTGAAGAAGAAGCTGGTGAAAGGTGCCTCCAGACTCTCCCTGTTTTTCTGGAGGAAAAACAAAATAAAAAAATTCCTTCCAGTAGCACCTTAAAGACCAACTAAGTTAGTTCTAGGTATGAGCTTTCGTGTGCATGCACACTTTTTCAGATACATCTTCAGAAAGCTCATACCTAGAACTAACTTACTCTTCAGAAAGCTCATACCTAGAACTAACTTTCGTGTGCATGCACACTTTTTCAGATACATCTTCAGAAAGCTCATACCTAGAACTAACTTAGTTGGTCTTTAAGGTGCTACTGGAAGGAATTTTTTTATTTTGTTTTGACTATGGCAGACCAACACGGCTACCTATCTATTTCTGGAGGAAGTCACTCACATCTCAGAACTTTAGGTTTGCGCTATCAACGTGGATGGAAGGGCTTTGTTGCCCTAACAAGTCCACTTTTTTTTTTTTTTTTTTAAAAAGAAGAATTGGGAGTTTTTTTGTAGTTTGGGAAAGTGATGGGGAAATTCACTGAAAAGTGTGGAGTGAGCAAATGTCTAACAGGAAGACACAGAAATTAAATGGACGCAAGCAAATCAGGAGAAACGCTCATTGTCACATAACTGCCCCACAAACAGATCTGAACTAATGCTCAGTGAAGCCTGGATGTACAGTAAGGCATTTCCGGACGGACAAGCTGTTGGGCATTGTTTGCAAGGAGATTAGATGACACACTGGCTATTTAATGAGCGTTCACTCTGATTTGTTTGTCCGGAGGCTGGACGACGACATTGCATCCAAGCAAATGTCACTCCACTTGCCTTATCACAAGAGTCCGATCTTCTCGGGAATCAGGGTTTCATTTCATTTACCTATTTTTGCACAAGAGTTCCCGTAGTTGTGCAACCTGAACTTGTTGACATGCGACTGGATCCCACCCCAAAACAAGCGAAAGCCTGGAAGTGCCCGTAATCTAACCTCTGCGTAAACTGGGCGCAAGCAAACGAGGACAAATGCTGAATAAACGGATCGTCTTGAGGCAAAGCAGAGAGAGCAGGGAAGAGAGGAGATGGGAGAAGCTTTGTGGAGGAGATGTACAGAGATGGGGGGGCAGGGGAGGAGGCAGAGGAGAAAAGGCAGATGGGATCGATCAAAACAGTTGATACCGAGGGAGAAGCAGAGGCGCAGTCTGAGAGGTGCGGAGGACACAAGGAGCAGCTGAATGAAGGACAGGGGTTCACAGCCATCGGGGCAGGGTGTGGGGAGCAAAGGGATCCCCGCCCCACATGCAGACGGAGCTCCATCTAAGGGGTGCATCATGCTTCTCAACTTCCAGCTGACCAGAAGAAACTCTTTCTATATATTAGTTCAGCAACAGATAAAGTGGTGGTGGTGGGGACCTGATGTGAAAACAAGCTAAAAGCAGTTGCTTTGAACTGCATCAGATCTGTTCCCTTTCCTGCTGTGTGTGGGGCGGGCGGGGGGAGAGAACAGTTTTCTGGTTTAGAATAGAGACACTGGGGGGTCAGGATTCCTAGATTCAGTGGAAGGGGAGCCCAGATGATACAACGATGGTGGTACACGTGTGTGTGTGTGTGTGTGTGTGTGTGTGTGTTTGGTGGTACTGGTGGAGGGGCGCGCGCGCGCACTGTGAAGTCCTCGGCTCTTTTCCCAGCTTTGGGGAACGGGGAGGAGGTGGTGTATGTCACCAGCTCCCCTCCCTGCTGGCTGCTGACATTTTCCTGGCACGGAGACATGCGGAGGTGGCTGGGAAAGGAACGGAAGCAAAGAAAGGAATAAAGAGCTTCCCTGCAGATCAATGTACTTTCACCAGCCGCTCGCTGGGGTTCACCCCTGGCGGGGAAACGGAGTCTCGGGGAGAGGAAAGGGCACGCACAGAAGAAAACAGGGAGGGGGGAGGGAGGGGAAGTGGAAGCAGAAAAGAGCAATTCTTGGTTCTCCAAATCTCCCTGTTCTCACCCATCAGGGTCTAGGGATAACCAACGTGGCGCCCGCCTGGTGTTGCTGAACTACAACTCCCATCAGAGGCAGCATAGCCAACGGTCAGGAATGAATGGAATTGTAGTCCACAAACCACCAGAGGGCACCTCATTAGCTACGCCTGCCCTAAGCTAGCCTTCCCTCCTCACCCTTCCCTGGCTCTTTTGGACTACAACTCCCATCAGCCCCAGTCTTTGGAAACTGCATTTCAAAACATCTGGAGGTAGCCAAGTTGGTGCAGGTTGCCCTGAACCCTACTAATCTTTCAAGGAAACCAGGGGTTTGGGGTGTCCTCCCAGAGTTAGGAATAGGACATCTTCCCAGAGGGACAAGGGGCCTTGCTTTACCCACATGCACCCAGAAGAACATAATGGACTGACTCTTAACATAGCTGGAGGGAGACATACAGGGGCCTCCCATATTTATTTTAGGGCCTAGAAGAAAGTTTTAAGTGCCATCTCCAAAATAAAGGTAAAGGTACCCCTGATTGTTAGGTCCAGTTGTGGACGATTCTGGGGTTGCACACTCATCTTGCTCTATAGGTCAAGGGAGCCAGCATTTGTCCGCAGACAGCTTCCAGGTCATGTGGCCAGCATGACTAAGTCACTTCTGGCAAACCAGAGCAGTGCACGGAAACGCCGTTTACCTTCCCACCAGAGCGGTACCTATTTATTTACTTGCACTTTGATGTGCTTTCGAACTGCTAGGTTGGCAGGAGCAGGGACCGAGCAACAGGAGCTCACCCCGTCGCGGGGATTCGAACCTCCGACCTTCTGATTGGCAAGCCCTAGGCTCTGTGGTTTAGACCACAGCGCCACCCGCGTCCAAAATACTTAACTTTTAAAGCGCATCTATGGGCCCAAAGCTATGGTCTGCCATCACCACCTCTGGGCAAAAAAATTAGAGCCTTTCAAAAGCCCAACAAGTAGGTCACTTGGCAGGCCGCTTGCCCCTCTATAAAGACCTGTGCAATCACTTAGATCTTCAGCTGCTGGGTCAGATGGCATGACTGGGATACAGCCTTACATAAGGTAAGTTACATCAGCACTATTGCCACCATATGAATATATGGTAAAGAAAATATGAAGTGGGTACCCAAACACATCTTTGTGCCAAAGGTGGGTCGTAGATCTCAAGAAGCTGAGGACGACTGACTTAGATCATCTGGGGAACTTTTATTCATGGGACCCCACCCAACAGAATACGAGGCCGGTGACCCCAAATGGGCCTTTTGCACCATAGCTCTTGCACCATGGAATGCCCTATCCCTCTGCCATATGTGAAATAGCATTGATCCAGTGGCTTCCGATGTCTTGTGAAGACATTTTCTTCATTTGCCTAGAATTTCCCTGACCCACAAGAATCTCTTGTTTCCGAATTCCTGCCCCTGGTTTTTATCTGTTTTCATACCGACGGTTTACTGCTTTTAGTATGCTGTTTTACTGTTTTTTTATGTTATTTTTGTACACCACTTAGGGATTTATTTATTTATTTTAGATATATAAAATATCATGCAGGTTAGGAATGCTTTTAAATACAATACAATGAATTTTAAAAGTGATATAAAACAACATAGTGCTTACTCATCCCTGGCAGAGGATGACGAATTTTCAGAGAGAGGCAGTCACATGGGTCTGTGGTGGTCTTTAAAACCCCAAAGGACGGATGCCAAAAGAGAGACAAACAGCCCATGAAAAACAAGGTGGTTACCTCATTGCTTGGTATTCAGTAATCTGATGTCATTACCTAAATGGATGGACACATTCTGGCCGGGAAGGAAGAGGTCATTTTGCTGTTTTTTGGCCTAGGCAAGCCACACACGTGATAACCGTGTGGGAAGGGGGACAAGACGGCCTCGGTCCAGTATACCTGAAGGAGCGTCTCCACCCCCATCGTTCTGCCCGGATGCTGAGGTCCAGCGCCGAGGGCCTTCTGGCGGTTCCCTCATTGCGAGAAGCAAAGCTACAGGGAACCAGGCAGAGGGCCTTCTCGGTAGTGGCGCCCGCCCTGTGGAACGCCCTTCCAGCAGATGTCAAAGTGATAAACAACTACCTGACATTCAGAAGACATCTTAAGGCAGCCCTGTTCAGGGAAGTTTTTAACGTGTGATATTTTACTGTATTTTTGGTTTCTATGAAAGCCGCCCAGAGTGGCTGGGGAGGCCCAGCCAGATGAGCGGGGTATAAATAATAAATTATTATTATTATTATTATTATTATTATTATTATTATTATTAGACACCTAGAATCATCCCCTACCCATGTCCTTCTTGTAGCTCCTTGAGAAGTCCCATCTCACAATAAGAGGGACAGTACTGCAGGTAAGAGAAGCTGATGCATCTACCTGGCGGCGTTTGTTTGAATGCATTAGCTGCTGATGGGGAGCCCAACCACTAGGGAAGCTGGCTCCTGAAGGAAAAGGCTGTGAAACCAAAGCACGTTTGATGTGAAAATGACGTTTCCAAAAACAGCCTTCCCATAGCATGTATATATATATATAAAAATCTGCGCTCCAGCTGGAATGTATACAGTTTCATGCATTAATAACCTCAAGGCTCAGTTATTGCAATGCTTGGGCCTGGTCTGGAGGCTAACACTTGTGCACCAGTCCAGATGGTGGCTAGGCTGCTGGTGGGGGCAGACTATCGCTGGCACATTTCTCCAGAGCTTGAAAGCTTGCACCTGCTGCCTGTATGCTGCCAGGCCATGTCCCTTGAGCGTCATGGTTGAGTTGGCTTTCAAACCCAGGTCTCTGTAGCCCAAAACCCATCTCTGATATATGGAGGAAGCGAGCAGGGTATGCACCCTAATGGCCATGACTGAGAAGAAGAAGAGTTTGGATTTGATATCCCGCCTTTCACTCCCTTTAAGGAGTCTCAAAGCGGCTCACATTCTCCTCTCCCTTCCTCCCCCACAACAAACACTCTGTGAGGTGAGTGGGGCTGAGAGACTTCAGAGAAGTGTGACTGGCCCAAGGTCACCCAGCAGCTGCATGTGGAGGAGCAGGGAAGCGAACCCGGTTCACCAGATTACGAGTCCACCGCTCTTAACCACTACACCACACTGGCTCTCCAGTTTAACATATGGGTACTGGTCCTGATCTTTGTAGAGAAGAGAATATTACCAACTGCAGGCAGGGGAAGAGATGCATTTCAGCTGGTAGATCACCCGCTTTGAGGGCTTAGGGTCCCATGTTCAGTCCCTGGCATTCTTGGGTTGGGTAAGACTTCTGCATGAAACCCTGGAAAGTCATGGGTGAGCTAGATGGAGCAATGGTCCAATTCAATATCAGACAGCTTCCAGTGATCTTCCAGTGCCTGCATGCTTTCTTTTAGCCAACGCACTGCATCAGAGCTTCTAGGGGGAAAAACAGGCTCAAGCTTCCCCACCCCCTGATCTTTTCCCTTCTTAGAAAACTTTCTATTTTGTACACATTCCTGCTCAGGTTTCCATATCTGGCATCACGAGGCTGATGGTGGTGTGCATCTTAAGAGACATTTCCCAGAACATGGACTACTGCAATGCGCTCTACGTGGGGCTACCTTTGAAGGTGACCCAGAAACTACAACTAATCCAGAATGCGGCAGCTAGACTGGTGACTGGGAGTGGCCACCGAGACCACATAACACCGGTCTTGAAAGACCAACATTGGCTCCCAGTATGTTTCTGAGCACAATTCAAAGTCTTGGTGCTTTAAAGCCCTAAATGGCCTCAGTCCAGTATATCTGAAGGAGCGTCTCCACCCCCATCGTTCAGCCCAGACACTGAGGTACAGCACCGAGGGCCTTTTGGCAGTTCCCTCACTGCGAGAAGCCTAGTTATAGGGAGCCAGGTAGAGGGCCTTCTCGGTAGTGGCACCCACCCTGTGGAACACCCTCCCACCAGATGTCAAAGAGAACAACTACTACTAGACTTTTAGAAAACATCTGAAGGCAGCCCTGTTTAGGGAAGCTTTTAATGTTTGATGCATTATTGTATTTTAATCTTTTGTTGGAAGCCACCCAGAGTGGCTGGGGAAGCCCAGCCAGATGGGCGGGGTATAAATAAATTATTATTATTATTATTATTATTATTATTATTATTATTATTATTAACATTCCATGTGGATCCTCAGAGCTAGAAGGGTCGCAAACGCAGACACCCACACGCCTTGAAAATGGGATTGTGAAAGGCAAAAGATTTATATGATCTGAAGAGAAACCAGCCTAATTTTGATCTCATGGACAACACCCCAAAGACCTCAGGTTCAAAGCCTGTCTGAACGGCAGGGAGCAGCAGGGTTGGAGGGGAGCAGGTAAAAGATTGCCCCGACTCAAAGAACCTTGACTCGTAAATCTAACACGGACTCCGATGGCAGTGTTGGCTAGTGCCCATTGGGACTGGTAGGGCAGAAAGCAGGGAACCAGCCAGTAGGTGGCACTAGAGCCAATGCGAGGTGGAGCCGACTTATTCACCTCCTTCCTGTTGATTTCTAAGGAGGAGGAAGCTGACAGGCAGTGCTGTCATTCCCTGGAACAAAATCATAGAATCATAGAGTTGGAAGGGACCACAAGGGCGCTCTTGTCCACCCCCTGCAATGCTGTGGGAAGTTAGGAGGCAGGCAGGTCAGGCTGGCCAAGGCCAGATTGAAGCTATTAGGGCAGTGCCCCATATCCCTACTGGATCAGCCTACCACTGTTTGAGGGATAAGTTAAGGATTAAGAACATATAAGAACCATAGAGTTGGAAAGGACCCCCCCCCACACACACAATGATCATCTAGTCCAACGCCCTGCAATGCAGGAATACAGTGGTACCTCGGGTTAAGAACTTAATTCGTTCTGGAGGTCCGCTCTTAACCTGAAACTGTTCTTAACCTGAAGCACCACTTTAGCTAATGGGGCCTCCCGCTGCTGCTGCGCTGCCAGAGCACAATTTCTGTTCTCATCCTGAAGCAAAGTTCTTAACCCAAGGTACTATTTCTGGGTTAGCAGAGTCTGTAACCTGAAGCGTCTGTAACCTGAAGCATCTGTAACCCGAGGTACCACTGTACACAGTTGGCTCACGGCCTTGACGTTATCAGCACCATGCTCTAACCCAGTGTTCCCCAACCTTGGGCCTCCAGGTGTTTTTGGACTACAACTCCCATCATCCCTCGCTAGCAAGACCAGTGGTCAAGGATGATGGGAATTGTAGTCCAAAAACAGCTGGAGGCCCAAGGTTGGGGAACACTGCTCTAACCAACTGAGCTAACGATATAACCTAAAAAGAGACTCCTGGATGAAGCCAAAGGGCCATCAAGTCCAGCAGTCTGTTCTCTCAATGGCCATCCAGATGCCTGTGGGAAGCCCACAAGAGCACACTCCCTTGTCCTGCCATTTCCAGCCACTGGTTCACTGACCTGAGGTGATTCATTGCCCTTAGGGCCAGTGGGCACGTCTGCATGTGGATGTCAGGCATAAAACCCTTGTGAAGGTGCTGCCAAATGGTGACCAATCAGGAACAGGCCACAGCTCAGTGAAACAGCAAAAGCTTTGCATGCAAAAGGTCTCAGGTTCAAATAAGTACATTTCCGAGCACAATTCAAAGTGTTGGTGCTGACCTAAACGGCCTCAGTCCAGTATACCTGAAGGAGCGTCTCCACCCCCATCATTCAACCCGGACACTGAGGTCCAGCGCCGAGGGCCTTCTGGCGGTTCCCTCACTGCGAGAAGCCAAGTTACAGGGAACCAGGCAGAGGGCCTTCTCGGTAGTGGCACCTGCCCTGTGGAACGCCTTCCCAGCATATGTCAAGGCAATAAACAACTACAGTGGTACCTCAGATTACATATGCTTCAGGTTACAGACGCTTCAGGTTACAGACTCCGCTAACCCAGAAATATTACCTCGGGTTAAGAACTTTGCTTCAGGATGAGAACAGAAATCGTGTCGGTGGCGCGGCGGCAGCAGGAGGCCCCATTAGCTAAAGTGGTGCTTCAGGTTAAGAACAGTTTCAGGTTAAGAACGGACCTCTGGAACGAATTAAGTACTTAACCCGAGGTACCACTGAATTTTACTTTTAAAAGACAACTGAAGGCGGCCCTGTTTAGGGAAGTTTTTAATGTGTGACGCTGTATTGTTTTAAATATTCAGTTGGAAGCTGCCCAGAGTGGCTAGGGAAACCCAGCCAGATGGGCGGGGGATATAAATAATATATTTTTATATATTATTATTATTATTAGGCAATGAGAAAGGCCTCCCTCTAGGCCTGAGACCCTTGAACGCTGCTGCCTCTCAGGATACACAACAGCAGCTTGCTGTCTGGAGCCCACCTGGGTGAAGATTCCCAGAGAGAAGCTGTAGAGCAACCCTGGCGTCTTCCATACCAGTTCCTGGTGACTTTGGGGTGGGGGTTGCACATGAACAATGTGTGTCAAGAGACTCAAAACCAGAGAGCTTCTGACGGGTGAGAGGAGAAAAGGAGCCGATCTGACTTTTGACAGCATAAAGAATGACCCAAAGGGAAAGAACAGAGGAAGTGGCGTCGTGACAAGAAGGCTCAGGCTTGACGGAGAGACGAAGTGTGCATGCAGATGGGCCTCGATGGAGACAGTCTGGCCACATCAGCGACGGCGGCTGCTCTGTTAAGCACCGCCAATCATCAAGGATTCTGGGCAGGTGTGCCCCACATGGGGGGGGGGGAGAAACGGACTATTGCCCTTGAAAGCAACAGTTGAGATGCATCAGTGATACATGGGGAACACTGAGTGCTGGCCGGTACAGAAACTGGGGTGGGTAAAGGGAGAGGAAGATTTTTTACCCTTTAGGCTATTTTCAGCTGGAGTCACAGCATGAAACTGATTCTGCAGCCAAACCCCCGAAATGCCCTTAAAACCAGGGGAGACAGAACGTTATGGAAAAGTTCAAAGCACACGTTGAAAGAGAGATGCTGGTGCTTTCGGATGCATGGATGAGAGATAGTTTTAAAGCGGAACGGTTAAGATGTTGGCTTGAGAAAAGGGAGTAAAAGGTAAAGGGACCCCTGACCATTAGGTCCAGTTGTGACCGACTCTGGGGTTGCGGCGCTCATCTCGCTTTATTGGCCGAGGGAGCCGGCGTTTGTCCGCAGACAGCTTCCGGGTCATGTGGGCAGCATGACTAAGCCGCTTCTGGCGAACCAGAGCAGCACACGGAAACGCCGTTTACCTTCCCGCCGGAGTGGTACCTTTTTATCTACTTGCACTTTGACGTGCTTTTGAACTGCTAGGTTGGCAGGAACAGGGACTGAGCAACGGTAACTCACCCCGTCACGGGGATTCGAACCACTGACCTTCTGATCAGCAAGTCCTAGGCTCTGTGGTTTAACCCACAGCGCCACCCGCGTCCCGATAAAAGGGAGAGCCGGGCAGTGGCGTAGCGTGGGTTGTCAGCACCCGGGGCAAGGCAAGTAATTTGCGCCCCCTAACCCTGAGTGAGCCAGGTAGGGACAAAGAGCTGCGAGTGCGAGCGCGCCCCCCAGATGTTGCGCCCGGTGCGGCTGGCCCCCCTCCACCCCCCCACGCTACGCCACTGGAGCCGGGTTCAAATTGATGCTCAGCCATGGACTTCACGGGATGAGCTTGGGCCAGGCACTCTCGATCAGGCAAATCTACCTCACAGAGCTTTTGTGAAGATAAAGTGGGCTGATCCTGAACTCCTTGGGGAGGAAAGGTGGGGTCTACACTTAGGTAAAATGAGTGCCATGTTTTCTAACCCTTAAGCCATCCCGTATCCTAGATTTAGTTACAGTATTATTTTATTAGGTTTTGTGTGTTTAAGCCACCCTTCACTATAGGGTTCCCAGGGTGGGTTACGATGACAAAATATACAATTTTTAAAAGAAAGTAAAACTATTTTGATTATAAAACCAGGAAAAATGTTCCGAATGGAACCGAACAGTATAAATTCAGCCAAAGACAGGCACCCCACAAAACAAAATAACTTCAACATCACAGGCCAGGGTAAAGATACCTATGGATTAACCAAGGTCAATCAGCTGTGAAGGAAAGGCACTCTTTGTGTGCTCAGAGGTTAACGTCCACAATTTTTCATGTTCCATGTCACATCTGTACTATTCATCTTCTCACAGAACTACAATTCCCAGAGTGGTTTAACAACCAGCCTCTCATCTTTGCGGAGCTCTGTGAGAAGAAGAAGAAGAGTTTGGATTTGATATCCCGCTTTATCACTGCCCTAAGGAGTCTCAAAGCGGCTCACATTCTCCTTTTCCTTCCTCCCCACAACAAACACTCTGTGAGGTGAGTGGAGCTGAGAGACTTCAGAGAAGTGTGACTGGCCCAAGGTCACGCAGCAGCTGCATGTGGAGGAGTGGAGACGCGAACCCGGTTCACCAGATTACGAGTCTACCGCTCTTAACCACTACACCACACTGGCTCCCTGTGAAGGGAACAGGGGGTCTCCTAACAACTCTCAGCACCCTTAACAAACTACAGTTCCCAGAATTCTTTGGGGAGAAACCATGACTGTTAAAGTGCAGGTGTGCGCATCAAAATCCTCTCTTATTTGTAGCTAGTTATGCCAACCTAGCAGTTCGAAAGCACCCCCGGGTGCAAGTAGATAAATAGGGACCGCTTACAAGCAGGAAGGTAAACAGCGTTCTGTGTGCTGCGCTGGCTCACCAGATGCAGCTTGTCATGCTGGCCACGTGACCCGGAAGTGTCTGCGGACAGCGCTGGCTTCCGGCCTCTAGAGTGAGATGAGCGCACAACCTTAGAGTCTGGCAAGACTGGCCCGTACAGGCAGGGGTACCTTTACCTTTACCTTATGGTGAAAGAAACAGCATCTGCCACTGCAATCTTATGTAGAGCCTTCCCTTTGGGGTGGTAAAGGTAAAGGTAAAGGGACCCCTGACCATTAGGGCCAGTCGCAGATGACTCTGGGGTTGCGGCGCTCATCTCGCTTTACTGGCCAAGGGAGCCGGCGTACAGCTTCCGGGTCATGTGGCCAGCATGACTAAGCTGCTTCTGGCGAACCAGAGCAGCGCACGGAAATGCCATTTACCTTCCCGCCAGAGTGGTACCTATTTATCTACTTGCACTTGGACGTGCTTTTGAACTGCTAGGTTGGCAGGAGCAGGGACCAAGCAACGGGAGCTCACCCCGTTGCGGGGATTCGAACTACCGACCTTCTGAATGGCAAGTCCTAGGCTCAGTGGTTTAACCCACAGTGCCACCCGGGTGGTAGCTTTCATTTATTAAATTGCAAAGGCTTGTTTATGCACTCAAGGAGTAAAGTGGGGAGAGTTCCCTGAAACGTATTGTTTTAGGCTGTGTGTGATGTATCAGTATATTTGAATACTGCCTCTTCCCCTTTCTCTCCCTCACACACCTCAACCTCCCTGCATGTGAAAATCTAGCCTATCAGGAGGAAGGTTTCCACTGAGCCTTCTCCTTGATCTACAGTATTTGTATATACAGTGGTACCTCGGGTTAAGTAATTAGTTCGTTCCGGAGGTCCGTACTTAATCTGAAACTGTTCTTAACCTGAAGCACCACCTTAGCTAATGGGGCCTCCCGCTGCCGCAGCACCGCCGGAGCCCGATTTCTGTTCTCATCCTGAAGCAAAGTTCTTAACCTGAAGCACTATTTCTGGGTTAGCGGAGTCTGTAACCTGAAGCATATGTAACCTGAAGCGTATGTAACCTGAGGTACCACTGTACAAGGAATGCTTCGCCCTGCTGACATGGAGGAGCATTGAAAATGCACGCCCTTGCTCGCAGCCTTTAATGGAATCGCCCACAAAGAGCTTTTAACACTTACCATTTTACTGGTAAGAGAAAGTATTTAAGCAGATTGATATGGATGTGGTGGATTCATTTTTAAAGGCAGGTAAATCAGTCGTCTACAGATCCTCCCATTGGGCCTCCTTTCCTCTGCGAACTTTGACCGCAGCAACAGCGCTTGCGGCCAGCCTGGTGTAGAGATGGGGAACATGTGGCTCTCTAGTTTTTGTGGGACTTCAATTCCCACCAGCCTCAGCAAGCATGGACGGCGGTCAGGAACGATGGGAGCTGTAGTCTAGCAACATCTGGCGAGTCCCTTCTCTGCCCTAGCAAAAGGACACAAGACTGAGCCGGCATTTTAACTCCCATCTTCTCCCTAAAGCAACCGCTTGCCTATTCCTTCTCCTTGCTTGTTATCTCTGCCACGTTACCAACCTGCTACTTTAGCTTGGTCCAAGAAGAGCTCTGAGCTGCATGACATTCCAGCAAGGGGATGTAGGTCAGCCTGGGATTAGGGAGGGATGTGGGATCTGTATGTAGTCCCTCGTGATGCTAACACACCTTCCTTTCTACTGAGAGGGCAGCAGGGCCCTCCTCCAGACGTCTACTCAAATGTAAGGTCTGCTGAGTTCAGTGGGACTTGCTGCTAGGCAGGCGTGTGTACAGGTTTGCAGCCTGAGTCTCACTACTGGGTTCAGGATCCCAGTGGGGCAGGGAGGGGCATCAAAGCTCTGTCTACTATCAGGTCCCTTAGGGTCAGCTGCAAGAAGCGAAGGCACCCATTTGTCACAAAGAAAACCACACAAGCCAAGGCCAAGATATGGCAAAGCGGAAGGGTGAAGGCGAGACATCTTTGCAGATGTGGGAGAGCAAGGGGGAAGGGCAGTCAGAATACAACTCACCTGATCCAGGTGTGTAAACAGGAGGCCGCCACACTACAGAAGGGAGCAAGGTAGAAAAAGCAATCAGAACCAAAAGAGAGGTCTGTCCCCAATATTAGGCAAATGGAGGCAACTGCCTCAGGCAATGGGCATGGCAAATTTTCACCCCAGGGGCCTCTGTGAGCTTTTTTGATGGCTACCCCACAAACCCAGTTCTTGTGGGGAGATGCAGAGCATCCATCCCACCCCATGCTTCCCTTTGAGGAAGAGGTCCTTTGTCAGAGCAAGGCATTCTGGGTAAGTTGGCCTGGGAGAGTGTCTGAACCACCACTGGTGGTTTTTTCACAGCAGGTAGGGTTTTTTTTTTAAAATAGAAATTTTAATTAAGTTTGTAAGGACAGATTAAATGATGCAGAATTGAGGGAACTCTTATCATCCTGTCAGCACAATTAAAAATACCTAGGATCATAAACCTTAATTGATTTAATTGGTATATAAATCTACTTTAATGGATCATTCAGACATGTCCCAGCTGCAATCCCAAAGTGCGAACGTCTATTATTAAGACTGAGGATGAAGTTCCTGCTTATTTTTGGAAGCTGTTTTGGTTTTGGTGTGTTAAGGACAACCTTCTTCCATATGGTCCTCCTCCCCCCATATGCTCTGTTCAAGATCTGAGGCCTTGCTCCAAGTACCACTTCGTATGAAACGCAGTCAGCAGCCACCAGGAGCAGGGCCTTTTTGGTATCAGCCCCACTCCATAGATGTCATGACCCCAGACCCTGGGCCCTTGCAGTGTGCTGCAGAATACTTAAGGCCACGAGATTCAGACTGCTTCCTCAGTACAATCAGTACAATTTCCAGGAGCCTCCTGGCCAGATAACACAGCCCCACACCACCCTCAGAGTCCACAGCTGTCTCTCCCACTCCCCGACTCAGATGAAGGCCAGTATAAGGAGACTTCCTCTGTGGAAAGTGTATTATGTGCTCAGTTGGTTTTAGCTCTTAGCTTGGTACAGAAGAGCTCCAGTGACGCTTGGAGCTGTCCAAGGTCCTGATTGTCTCTGCTTTCTGTCTAAGAGAGTTTCTGACCAAACTTGTCCTGCCTTGATCCAGCCTGTCTGGGGGTGACTTGGCTTTGCTGACCTAGACTGGACTTTACCTGCTTGATCTGGCCTTGCCTGTCACGACTTAACTTCACTGGGTACAACCCATTTCCCCTGTGAGGTTCAAGAGCCTACAGGACTGGATAATGGAATATGTACTCAAAAGAAAAAAATTATCCGGGTCCGACACTTTGTCCTTTTTAGAGTCTGTCCGAGACATGGCTGTTCCAGAAGGCCTGTAATTGATTGATCTCTTTACTTTGTTATTTTTGAGAGGTTTACCGCCATTACTAATGTTTTACTTGATGACATTTGATGCCATCAAATTTTATATTGCCTCTTTTAAACTAACTGCACGGCGGGCTCTTATGCAAGCCTCTGTGAATTCCACTTTGTGGGATGGGCAAGATATAAGGAAGCTCATAATAAGGGATCTTGGCAAAAGCCCTATTATGCCAACCAATATGCCCCTGCCAGGACAGAGATGCCAAGAGAATGGCTATAATGGGCCAAAGTGGTGAGTCCTTCTTCATTCTTTGTCTGGCTCTTCCCCTTTGTCCTTACCTCCTTGGGTGACCCTGATGGGAGTACGAGACTGTGAATTCTGTACCCCAGGAATGGGGAGACTGCCACCCTCCAGGTGATGGGAGTCCAACAATACGTGGGTGCTCACAAGTTTCCCATCCCTGCTATACACTTCCAGCCTCTGTCAATGGTGCAAATTTACACCAGCCATCTATTGTGTGGCCACCAGTTTGTTAGCACAATCCAGGGGGCTAGAGGCTTTCCTGAACCCCACCCCCAGTTCTTTCCATACCAAAGTGTTTCTCATAACCTCATTCTTGAAACTCATCTCCTATATATTTTGGAAAGTCGCTTGCTTGCTTGTTTGGTATGCATATGCATATTTCTTAAGACACCATAACCAAATATTGCATGATGATACCTGAGATCCAGGAGCAGGTTCTTGTCTATGTTTAGTTACAATTGGTCACTCTTTTTAATCAAGATGACAGCCTGACCCTATCAAACCTGCACTGATTTTAATCACCAGTATAAAAGCTGCACTGATTTTTAGTTTTCTTGAAATTCCCAAGCAAGTGCCTTATATTCCACAGTGTTCGCCCCCCCATAGAAATACCATTTCATTCCTTACTCTCTCAGCAGAGAAGAGGAACAAGAGCCAGAGTGCATCATGTACCAAAAAAGTATCAAATATAGCTGTTGTGGTGTTAATTCTAAGCCCATTATAACTATATATTAAAAAAATTCCTGGAAACTTCTGCTAGAGTCACAGATCCACACACTTTTTCCCTGAGTGAGAACTTTCTGCTCCAAATGTAGTTATGGGTGTCCACAGGAGTTTTCCTGGGGGTGCTGGTCGTGAAAGTAAAGTACCGTATTTTTCGCTCTATAAGACGCAGCAGACCACAAGACGTACCTAGTTTTTGGAGGAGGAAAACAAGAAAACAAATATTCTGAATCTCAGAAGCCAGAACAGCAAGAGGGATCGCTGCGCAGCGAAAGCAGCAATGCTTCTTGCTGTTCTGGCTTCTGGGATAGCTGCGCAGCCTGCATTCACTCCATAAGACACACACACATTTCCCCTTACTTTTTAGGAGGGGAAAAAGTGAGTCTTATAGAGCAAATAATATGGTAAAATACTGAAAGGGGAGCAGCAGGCCAGCTTCTCACTGAAAAAGAGGGAATAATAGCACCTGTGCTTTTTTTGTTGCACATTTCAGGTTCCACAAATGCTAGAATTTGACTTTTAAAAATATGAGAATCTAGGGGTTATGGTTCCATCATTGGGGGAGTGGAATTGTCATCGTTGTCCCCCAACCCAGGACATCTATCCATTTGCCCTGATCCCACCACTCCACCTGTTGTCCTGCTTTGTGACTTACATTCGCAGACAGGCTTGGAGGAACTCCAGCGGCCCACCTTGGTGCAGTTGCTACGTGGGCTGCCCACCAGGTGGAAGCCAGGATTGCAGCGATACTCCACCCAGGTGCCCTCCACAGGCACCCGCTCAATCGCCCGGACATGCACTTGCCCGTTCTCCAGGCTCAGATGCATCTTGGGACAGGTGCGCACTGCAGGGGAAAGGAAAGAAGCAGTCGTTTGAGAAGCACGGCCCAATTACTAGAGTATGTAGCTTGGTTCAGCCCCTCTCCGCAGCCTGGCCTGGCTCTGGGGGCAAGCGGAAAGACTCGATGGGGGTTGGACTCGATGGCCCTTGTGGTCTCTTCCAACTCTATGATTCTATGATTCTATGAAAGACGTGCATGGCAATAACTGTTATGTATTGAAGTTCTCACCCTGGGCCAGCAGGGGGATACTGTAGATAGTTATGCAAATAGGGGATCGAAAGTGAAGTTCAGTGATTGGATAGTTTTAGAAAATTGTTACAGTTACATTGTACTGGAGCTCTATATAAGCAGGCTGACTGAACCCTTCAGTTCAGTTCTGTTCTGGCCTGTGAATAAACAAGAGCTGTTTGAAGAATTGCTGTGTCGTCTGATATGTTCACCCACAACAATAACAACTCTTCCCCCTCTGCCACATGGGACTCACAGCAGCGGCTCTCGACTTCACTGTCCGTCCAGGTGCCGTTGGACAGGCACTTCCGCACTTTGGGCCCCACGATCTCGCGCTCGGGCCGGCACACGTATTCGATCTCGTAGTCGAAGGGCAGGAAGCGGGCACTCTGGACCTGTTCGCGAGTCAAGCCTCGGTAGCGGATGCCGCCATCCCAAGGAGGGAAGATGAGTTTGCAACCTGGGAGGGGAGAGGGAGAAGAAGAGGGGGAGGGAAGGGGGGAAGTCAAGGTAGAGGAGGGGGAAAAGAAGAAGGGAACAATTTTATTTTATTTTATTTTAAGCAGTGATCAGCACTGGCTTATAAGCAGCCTGCATCATGAGAGTCTGTGTGCTGTACTGCTTAGGATCTTGGAGGCCTGAGTTCAGCCACAAAGCTTTTCGGGTGACCTGGAGCCTATCATTTTTTGACCCTACATAACTCCATTCTTATCCATTCTTAAGGAAATCAGCCCTGAGGACAGATCCTGAAGCTGAGGCTCCAATACTTTGGACACCTCATGAGAAGAGAAGACTCCCTGGAAAAGACCCTGATGTTGGGAAAGATGGAGGGCACAAGGAGAAGGGGACGACAGAGGACGAGATGGCTGGACATTGTTCTTGAAGCTACCAGCATGAGTCTGACCAAACTGCGGGAGGCAGTGGAAGACAGGAGTGCCTGGCGTGCTCTGGTCCACGGGGTCATGAAGAGTCGGACACGACTAAATGACTAAACAACAACAACAACAACAAACTCCACAAGGCTGTTGTGAGAATAGAAAGCACATGTTTTCATTCATATATGCCACCTTATGGAATCTTATGGAATGAAAATAAGAACTTCCTTCTTTGGAGATTTTAAAGCAGAGGTTGGATGGGCATCTGTCATAGATGCTTTAGCTGAGATTCCTACATTGCAGGGGGCTGGACTAGACAGCAGTTCTCAACCTGTGGGTCCCCAGATGTTGTTGGACTACAACTCCCATCATCTGGCTCAACTCCCTGAGCTCTGGCCTTCCTAACTACGGGTGATGGGAGTTGTAGTTCAACAACATCTGGGGACCCACAGGTTGAGAAAGGCTGGACTAGGATGACATTCAGGGTCCCTTCCAACTCTATAATTCTACGATTCTATAACACAATTTTTAAAAATGGGTCCCCCTCTAAATCTGTCCTGGGGGGGGTCCCCCAAACTCTCCAGAGCAGATCTGTGGATGCCACAGGCCACACATGAAAGGAGGAGAGATTAGGGGAGTCCAGCTGCCCAAGCGGAAGTTGTTCCACTGTGTGTTTGCTGAGCTGAACGCTGCCCAGCATGCTAGAAATAAAAGAAGCATTTAAAATACAATTAAAAAGTACGCTGCATCTAGTACAGCACATTGCAACTGCTAAAACAAGCAGAAACATTGTTAAGTGATCATCCAAGACCCTAAGCAATTTTCAAGCAGCCCATTGGAATAAATGTTTGGGAGCCAATTCAGGTACAGTACAAAAATCTTTACACGGCGAAGGAAGTCTTCAGTGAAGGAATTCTGCCATATGCAATGCGAGTTATTTTACATAGATACCCTCTAAAGCAGGGGTCAGCAAACTTTTTTAGCAGGGGGCCGGTCCACTGTCCCTCATACCTTGTGACTATATTTTGGAGAAAAAGTTAACGAATTTCTATGCCCAACAAATAACCCAGAGATGCATTTTAAAGAAAAGCACACATTCTACTCATGTAAAAACACCAGGCAGGCCCCACAAATAACCCAGAGGTGCATTTTAAATAAAAGCACACATTCTACTCATGTAAAAACATGCTGATTCCTGGACCGTCCGTGGGCCGGATTTAGAAGGCGATTGGGCCAGATTCGGCCCCCGGGCCTTAGTTTGCCTCTCCATGCTCTAAAGGTTAAGCAAACTGCACCAGCACAGAGGGAATACAGAGAGCCATTTCCCAAGTTGATAACTATTCCTCAGTGAGTAGGCAGCCACCTGGGGTGCTGATCAGCCATACTGCCGGCCCACCTGGAGAGGGTTTTTAATCGCACTTCCGCAACCAATTAGGGAATCCAGGGAAGCAGAGGAGCCGGTACAGCTCTCCTCAGCTCAGCGCATGGGCGGGGGCTCCAGGCAGATGGTGGCTCCCCGTATAGATTGATGCCCACAAGTTGCTACTTCGTAAATGGCCATCTGCATACGCCCCTAAATATAACAAATTATTCTATATGCTCCAGGCAGAAGAAGGGAGAGGCAACAGGGAGTGCATTAGCACTGCATTTCTAGGGAAAGGGAGAAAGCGGGTAGATCACGAGACCAGAGAATTAGTGTGGGGTAGCGGAGAAGATGGAAAATTCAGACCAGGAGTCCTGGATTCAAATCACCTACTTAGGGATGTCCCAACCTGGCTCACACTAGAGGAATGTTTGAAAGAGCTGGGTATGTTTAGCTTGGATGAGAGATTAAGGGGAGGCACTTTACAATGAAAGCGACATTATGGGACTTCGAACAGTCGTGGCTTCCTGGACAGTTTGTAAAAGCTGCTGAGAGTTGCTAGGAGACCCTCACAGAGAAGTTTAATGGTTAGTTCTACTTTCCAGGGAACTCTGGGAATTGTAGCTCTACGAGGGGAATTGGGGAGGGACAGCTCTCAGCACCCTTAACAAATTGCAGCTCCCAGGTGGCTGTGGGGAAAGCCATGACTGCTAAATTAGCAGCGGGTGGCACCGTGGCCTAAACCACAGAGTCTAGGGCTTGCTGACCAGAAGGTCGGCGGTTTGAATCCCCATGACAGGGTGAGCTCCAGTTGCTCCTGCCAACCTAGCAGTTCGAAAGCACGTCAAAGTGCAAGAAGATAAATAGGTACCGCTCTGGCGGGAAGGTAAACGGCGTTTCTGTGCGCTGCTCTGGTTCGCCAGAAGCGGCTTAGTCATGCTGGCCACATGACCCGGAAGCTGTACGCCGGCTCCCTCAGCCAGTAAAGTGAGATGAGCGCTGCCACCCCAGAGTCGTCCGCGACTGGACCTAATGGTTAGGGGTCCCTTTACCTTTACCTTACCTTCAAATATCTGAAGGGGTGTCATTACAGAAGAAGATGAAGCAGAGCTGTTCTCTGTTGCCCCAGAGGGCAGGACTAGAAACTAAATTGCATTTCAACTGAATGCCAAGAGAAACTTCCCAACATGGGCGTAGCCAATGGGGGCGGCAGGGAGGGGCAGCTGTCTCCCCACCAATAAAAATAAAAATACATAGCAAACTGAGGTTCTGACCCCCCCCGAACAAAAGGCCACCCCCCTAATAAAAATCCTGGCTAAGCCCAAGGTAGGGCTTGTTTGACCATGGGACAGACTGCCTTGGGAGGAAGTGGACCCTCCTTTGTGGCAGGTATTTCAGCAGAAGGACGGTGGCCATCTCTTTCATGTGTTGTAATTGCATCATCTGGCAATGTTGATCCTGCGTTGAGTGAGGGGGTCAGGCTGGAGGACCTCCATGGGTCCCCCTCGGCTCTCTCAGTCTGTAACCTGGGTGACCTCGATGGCACAATCGCTCTCGCTCAGCAACAAGCAGCCATTTGCCTGCTCACACGCTGCGAGTAACTAAATCAAGGCTCCCTGCAAGACCGTAGCCCCTACTCAAAGCGAGTGACCTCATCTGACAGTGAGTAATTCTGATGCAAAGATGCGGCGCGATTACCTGCCCAGAAAGGAAATTGCCTGTTCGTTTTTTGCATTAGTCACCACTCTTGGCCTTACCTCTTCCAAGTTGAGGCACCCACTCAAAAGAGAGAGCTGTTTCCATCTCAGCTGGCCATTAGGAAAACGCGTAACGAAAGAACAGGTATGTGGTTTTTCTTATTTCCTCCTCCCTCCCAATTCGATTTTCCTCTGATGTCGTGCCTTTGTAGATTGCAAGCATGGTGGGCAGGAACTGCGTTGTTTTTATTGACTTGTAAGCCACCCCAGGAACCTCTTTTTAGGCTCCAAAATAAGCAACTCTTGGGAACCTTTTTTTAAAAAGAAAAATCGAAGAAGGGGATAAAAAAATCTTTACACAATGTAAGAGGATACCTGCTGGGTCAGAACAGAAAGTTACCTTAGCAGCATAGCCTCCTGCTTCCAATAGAGACCAGTCAGGTGCTTCTGGGCACGTCTGGCTCCCCAGCAAATTGGTAGTCAATGAGCATTGACTATGTCTGAAGATGGAAGTTCTGCATTCCATGGTGCCTCGTGGAGAAAAACTAGGGTTGCTCTTCCTTTAGGTTAAAAGCAATCCTTTTTTCAAAAGAAGGAGGAGAAACGGTGCCTCCGATGTTGATTCAGGAATAAAAAGGCTTTCCTTACACTGCACGCGGTTGAAGTGAGAACAAAGGGGAGAATTTGACATGGTCTGCTTTGAGTTCCCTAACACCGACTCTGCACAGTGCTTGTCCAGGAGGGTTTGAAGATGCTTAACTCTGCAAGAAAGAGAAAGAGGCCACAGGCTGACAAGGAACTGCGGGGGTGGCGAGGGAAGAGCAGGCAACCAGGAAGGCTCATCATGAAAGGCTTTGTATTTTATTTATTTTAATGGTATTGTTATCAGATAGGAATAGAACAGAGCTGTAATTAATCACCAGACACAAAGGTGATGCTCTTAATTTAATAAAGCTAATTTAAGGTTCTGCCGAATGACCCCTTTATTCAGCATTCATCCTGATCTGCATGCAGAGAGCTTATGGGTTGGTTAGGCTATATTGGGCATTTACTGAGCATCTCTTCTGATTAGTTTACAGGGTGTTTATATGCCATATAATCACAGAATTGTAGATATATAAATGCAACGTAATTAGAAATATTATATTAGAAATTTATGTATAGCAAAATGGGACGCGGATGGCGCTGTGGGTTAAACCACAGAGCCTAGGACTTGCCGATCAGAAGGTCAGCGGTTTGAATCCCCGCGACAGGGTGAGCTCCCGTTGCTCGGTTCCTGCTCCTGCCAACCTAGCAGTTCGAAAGCATGTCAAAGTGCAAGTAGATAAATAGGTACCATTCTGGCGGGAAGGTAAATGGCATTTCCGTGTGCTGCTCTGGTTGGCCAGAAGCGGCTTGCTTAGTCATGCTGGCCACATGACCCGGAAGCTGTACGCCGGCTCCCTCGGCCAATAAAGCGAGATGAGCGCCGCAACCTCAGAGTCGGCCACGACTGGACCTAATGGTCAGGGGTCCCTTTACCTTTACCTTATATATAGCAAAGGGAAGTCTATAGCAATTAAGTATATTTTAATCTAGTCAACTATGTGATAGGCTTATGTTACAAAACAAATATGGATTTTGAATTTGATGTTTGTAATTCTTTTTCAGTTTTGGAATAAAGTTTAAAAATAAAAATAAAATCATAGAACTGTAGAGTTGGAAGGGGTCCCGAGGATCATCTAGTCCAACCCCCTGCAATGCAGGAATATGCAGCTGCCCCACCCAGGGATTGAACCTGCAACCTCGGCGTTACTGGCACCATGCTCTAACCAACCATCAATCATTCATTCACCCCACATTTCTCACTTCCTTTCCCCATCACTTTCCAAACCACATAATATCTGGTCCCCCACCCCCAATATTTAATTGTTTTCACATATTCATACAAGAAGCAACAATCAATATTTAAGAACCCCACCCACACAGACACACCAAATTTTGTGTGTGTGTGTGTGTGTGTGTGTGTGTGTGTGTGTGTTAAAGTGGATTTGTTGTGCTAGGCAGGCAGATCACTTGAATCCGCTTTGATTATGCAAACCTAAATTTCTGATAGCTGCTAAAATCCTGCCCGGAAAATATGTGTCTGCAGATACCCTTATTAAGATAGTACGGCGATAAATTAAAATAGAAGAAGCTGATCTATGGAGATGGCTTCTGAGGGATTTTAGGCTGATATGGCTGGTGAATCATCCAGCTAGGCGTGGGGACCCCCTGGAGATACCTGCTCTCATGATGTCTTCAAAAAATGGTGTGTGAATACAAATTCCTCTTTAAGCCTTCTCATTGGGAAGAACTGGCCATTTCTTCTCCCTTGGCAGGAACCAATCACATGTATAAGAAAGGCTAATTATAACCCCCCTCCTAGGTAGGTTCTGGTTAGGAAGAAATGAGAACATAGAATGTAGAACGTAGAACTGCAGAGCTGGATGGGACATAGCTCAGCTGGTTAGAGCACCGTGGTGACAATGCCAAGTTTGCAGGTTCAATTCCTGATATGGGAGAGCTGCATATTCCTGCATTGCAAGGGGTTGGAGTAGATGATCCTCAGGGTCCCTTCCATGGTATTCTAAGGGAGGCTGTTTCTTCAAGATTCTGGAGGCCCTGGGCCTATTTTCTTATGCCAATGGGACCTGTGTTACTGGAGAAGGTTTAGTAACTCAAGTCCCAGATACCTAAAAGCAGCTTCTGTTGAGCTTATCTATATCTACTTGAGGGAGAGAATGGGAGTTGTTTTCTGCAAAACTGGCTGAAGCATGGTCGCTGAGGTCTTGGCAGGCAGGTTGACAATGGCTCAGCAGCAATCACTGTGTCCAGTTCTGGGCACCACTGTCTAAGGAGGACCTTGACAAGCTGGAATGTGTGCAGAGGAGGGCGACCAAGATGATTAAGGCTCTGGAAAGCAAGCCTTATGAGGAATGGTTGAGGGAGCTGAGTATGTTTGCCTTGGAGAAGACTGAGAGGTGATATTATGGTCATCTTCAAATATCTGAAGGGCTGTCAAATGGACGGTGGAGCAAGCTGTTGTTTTGGCTGCTCCGGTGGGGTAAGGACCCAATCCAATGGATTCAAGTTACAGGAAAGGAAAGGATATTCTGGCTGAATATTAGGAAGGGCTTTCTGACAGCAAGAGTCGTTCTGACAGTGGAACCGACTCCCTCAGAAGGTGATGGACTCTCCTTCCTTGGAGGTTTTTAAATGGAGGCAGGACGGCTATCTGCCAGGGTTTCTTTGGTTTTGATTCCTGCCTTCCAGGGGGTTGGAATAGATTACCCTTGGGGGTCCCTACAACTCAGCAATGCTGTGATTCTATGTGGAATGATTGGAACAATGCAAGTTAATGAACAGAGTGGGGCAAAGAATGTTCCAGGTATTCAGCGTGACAGAATGCGCGAACTGCGGAGAGATGATGTGTCAGTACGTGCGTGCATGAATCTCCTGATTTTTGTTCTTTGGGTTTGCCTGCACCAAGCTTACAGGGAGATTGGTTTATACCAAGTCTTTATTCGGCATTTATTCTGATTTGTTTATAGGGCGCTTAAGCGACAATAAGCATACGCCCTGATTTGCTTGCAGGGCGTTTAAACCGTCTTTCCGTTAATCATTCATTCATCCCATGCTTTTTAATGCACTTCCCCTGTCACTGCCCAAACCACAAGGAGTCTGTCGCAGCTTTAAAAACAAGAAGGGAGAAAGGACTGGATTTGTTGCTCTGGGGCAACAGAGCCCTCGAATCCACTTCAAATGCGCAAACCGGCGAGCGAACGCTCATATCCCTCTTGCAGAAAACAGTGACAGTCTAGAGGCGTCCCGTGTTGACTGATTGCATTTTTAGGCAGCGTTCCATTCAACGAATCCCAAAGCGGCTTACAAACAAGCAGCAGCAACAACAGCAACATGACAGAACATCATTCTACCGGCACGACTCATATAATTGTAATATACCGCTCCGCCTCGAAGCCAAGGTAAAAGACCATCGCAAAAGCCTTCAGCTGGCCTAATGCCACTATGGCTTATATATATATATTATTTAAGGAAAACAGGAAGGAGGCCTTTCGTGGAAGGTTGCTAAGGAAAGACGCTCCACCGGTTTGGTTTTGTGCCTTGCCTGAGCCGAGCCAAAAGGGAAGAAACAAGTGTGCTCAGTGCAGGCGAAAACCTGAGCTGTGCATGCAAATCGAGCAATTACTGTAACCATGTAGTTGAGAAAAACACCCATTGGGGGAACTGACTTTCTTCCACATTATGGGAAGGATAAGGAATGATTGGGGGGAAACAATGAGTTACTGATTACCATCAATACCTCACAGGGAGATTTATTCCTATGCTCACAATGTAGCTGCATTTATGTATGGATTTTCTTTCTTCTTCAAGAGGCTACCAACTTTTCAACTGGCCCTGATAGCTGTGCCTCTAACAGCAGCATCATTTTAGGAGACGAAAATGTTGCTCTTCCGTACCTGTGAGTTTGTCCCGGAAGGCAAAGGGGCTGGCTGGCTGCAGCTAGTGGTGATGGTGTTCCTGAGATACCACTTCAGGTTTCAGCTCTTGCTCCAAGTAGGAACTGTGCTCTGTCGGACCTTAAAGGTAAAGGTAAAGGGACCCCTGACCATTAGGTCCAGTCGTGGCCGACTCTGGGGTTGCGGCGCTCATCTCACTTTATTGGCCGAGGGAGCCAGCGTACAGCTTCCGGGTCATGTGGCCACCATGACTGAGCCACTTCTGGCGAACCAGAGCAGCGCAAGGAAACGCCGTTTTCCTTCCCGCCGGAGCGGTACCTATTTATCTACTTGCACTTTGACGTACTTTCGAACTGCTAGGTTGGCAGGAGCAGGGACCGAGCAATGGGAGCTCACCCTGTCGCGGGGATACGAACCGCTGACCTTCTGAATGGCAAGCCCTAGGTTCTGTGGTTTAACCCACAGCGCCACCCGCGTCCCTTCTGTCGGACCTTAGGAAGGGGCATAAAATGGCCATGAGAAGCAATGTGAATAGGGCTCTCCCAGGGCCGTTCAAATGAAACAGGGGGGAAAAGCAGGCGCCAACAAAGGTGACTGGGTCAACTGGAAGGAACACAACTCCCAGAGTTCCCTGGGAGGAGGGATTGACCATTGCAGCACTCTGAGAACTATAGCTTGGAGGGGGAACTGGGGTCTCTTACCAACTCTCAGGACCCTCAACAAACGGCAGTTCCCAGGATACATACCACTTTAAACAGCCATGACCATGGGTAGGCAAACTAAGGCCCAGTAGCCAGATACGGCCCAATCACCTTTTAAATCTGGCCCGTGGATGGTCTGGGAATCAGCGTGTTTTTACATGAGTAGAATGTGTGCTTTTATTTAAAATACATCTCTGGGTTATTTGTGGAACATAGGAATTTGTTCATTTTTTTCTCTTCAAAATATAGTCTGGCCCCCCACAACGTCTGAGGGACAGTGGACTGGCCCCCTGCTGAAAAAGTTTGCTGACCCCTGGCCATGACTGTTTAAAGTGGTATGATGCTGCCTTGAAAATACAGTGCCAATGGGGAATCTCTCTAGATCAGGGGTCGGCAACCTAAGGCCCATGGGCCCCCGAACCGAGCCGCCCACTCGGCGAATACCCTTGCGCTGCGCTAAACTGGCGCAACGTGGTGACTCGCTTCCACGGCACCGGAAATAGTGTCTGTAGACTGCCCAGAAATGGCATCTGCACCGACACCGGAAATCACACCTGCGCAGAGGCAGGTGCCAGAAATCGCGTGAGTGCACACGATCCAGCCCACTGAGGGATCTCCACTGAGGTGAATCGGCCCAGGCAAGGTAAACCTTGCTGACCCCTGCTCTAGATCTGCCAGAATCTGTGGGCAACTGCCCTGTGGTGTGAGCAACTTTAACAGCAGGTAGCAAATTCCCAGTGAAGCATTTTTGGGCCCTGGAATGACTCTGCCCTATGAATCCCCTAAATGTTCGGACCCAGGGCCTAGCAGTTTTCAGGCAGTATATAAAGAATATTTGTTCTTGTTATTAGGCAGCTGTCACAGCCACCCAGGTGGGTCCCAGCTCACGAGAGACCTTACTCCGTTGTAGTTTACTTACAGGAAAAGTTTATTGAAGATAATTGCTTCTTTCACAGTTCAGCTTTGTGGCTGTACGTCTGTCACGTTAGACCGCCGAAGTCCCCCTCTGACTCCTCCCCTCCTCCACACCAACTTAATAGCCTGGCTCTAGACCACCTCTTCCTCTCCTTTCTTTTCCGCAGGGTCTTTCTGCCCCCCTGGGTTCTCTCTTTCCGGGATTCGCCTGAGGCTGAATCCTCTGCCGCCTCCTGCCCCCTCCTTCTGGCTTTGGGGCCAGGCTCCTCCTCTGAGCTTTCCCCACTTCCGCGCGCCTCTATGTTTGAACTTGGCGCGCGTACGTTGCTTTTGACCTTTCCTTCGTCCTCTATACTGCCCCCTGTTCCACTCTCTACCCTTTCCGGCTGAACACCTTGCTCCAACCCCCTCTCTCTGTTTTCTCCTGTTCCTCCTCCCTCCGAGAGGCTGACAACTCCACCCCCTTTACTCCGTTCCGGCTGAGACCCCTCTGACAGCGTCTGTGCTTCACTGGGCTTTCTCCCCTCCTTCCCTGACTTTTCACAGCTTCTCTCTTCTCCTGCTTTTCGCCTGATCATGCTAGCTCCCTTTTGGGAATCCTCTGACTCACTGCTTAGGCTCATAGATTCCCTTCGAATTCCGTCATCTTCTTCCTCGTCTCTCTCTCCCTCCTCCCACTCGCTTTCCGTCTCCTCTGCCATCTCCTCACTTCTCCCAGAAACCCTGACATCCATCCCCCCCTCGAAGCCCCCCCTTCCCCCCTCCCGGTCGCTGGGTGCAGGTTGAGGGAAATGTGGTTCTTCCTGGGTCGGTTCAGGATACCGGGTGTCCACGTCAATCTTCTCCTCTGGCAGCTCCGTATACGTGTGTTCGAACTCGGGTTCCCCCCCTGAAGGCATCACAGTCTCTTCCTCCCTCACTGCTTCTCCTGGCGCTGCCTGCCAAGGACCTGTCATCCACCTCTGACTCCATACCTCCCTTGGCTGATCCACCCACCAATAAGGGTTTGTCTCTCCCCCCCCCAGGCGGGGATCCCTGGTCGGGCTTGTTTTGGGCGTAGAGCCCTCGGGCGAGGAGAAACCCCCGAACGTGCTGCCCGACAAAGTGGGCGTGAAAAGCCAATCATCAAAATACTCCTCGGGCATGGGTTTGTGCGGAAAAATTGCATGAAACTCCTCCTTCAACAGGGGTTCGTCCAAAGCGTAACCCGGCACCCAGCTATTTGCAGAGACTGGAGTGCCTTCCCTGGCGAGAAAATATTCAACTCCCTCCTCCCCCCATCGTGAATCCAGTATCTCTGTGACCTCATTAAGAGGTTCTGGTCTTGGCGACTCCCCTCCCTCAGGCGCCCTTCTACGTGGCTCTGGAGGTGCTCCTGACTCTTGAAACCTGTGTGGGGCTTTGTAGGGAGTGAGCACCGACCTATGAAAGACCGGGTGCACCCTGGAGCCCTCCGGAAGGGCTAGGCGAAAAGCCACCGGATTGATCTTAGCCTCAACTTGATATGGTCCTAGCTGCCTGTGTTCTAACTTCTTTTTGGCCAACGACCTGGCCGGCATCGCGTGGGCTGCTAACCATACCCAGTCCCCAACCTGAATGTCTTCCCCCGCCCTTCTGTGTTTATCGGCTTGCACCTTATACGCCTGCTTTGCCAGCTCCAAATGTCTCCGCAGCTCCTCGTGCACCTCTTGCAACTCTGCTGCAAACTGGTCGGCATTTTGAGGTCCCCCCCCTTCAGGTGCTGTAAAGCTCGGGAAGGTTCTGGGATGACGTCCATAGTTCGCGAAGAAAGGCGTCACCCCGGTGGATGCGTGCTTCGTGTTGTTGTAGGCGAACTCAGCCATCGGCAGGTAGTCCACCCACGCCGCGGGTCGCTGGTTGGCGTAACACCGTAGGTACTGCTGCATGATCGCGTTGACCCTCTCCGCTTGACCGTTGGTCTGTGGATGCCTCGCCGACGTCAGGTTGATCTTGACGTGCAAGATGCCCAGAAGCTTCCGCCAGAAAGTGGAAACAAATTGGCGCCCCCTGTCGGACAAGACGGACTGCGGTAGTCCATGCACTCTGAAGACGTGATCGATGAAGAGCTTTGCGGTCTGTTCTGCCGTCGCCACCTTGGCACAAGGAATGAAGTGCGCCAACTTGGTGAACAAGTCCACAACCACTAACACCGCCGTCTTACCTCTGGAGCTGGGCAGGTCTGTAACAAAGTCCAACGCTACCCTCTCCCACGGTTGCTGCGGTGTCTCCAGCGGTTCTAACAATCCCGCCTGCTTCTGATGCACTGGTTTGGACCTCTGGCAGATATCGCACCTGGCTACGTAGTCCGCCACCTCTCCTCTCATCTGGGGCCACCAAAAGTCCCTTGCCACCAACTCCATCGTCTTCTCTTTGCCGAAATGGCCCGCACTCGGGGCATCGTGCAATTGTTGCAAAACCGTGGCGCGAAGCTCGTCGGTGGGCACGTAAAGGGCGCCCTTGCGAGTCAACAGTCCATCCTGCAACTGAAACTCATTGTTGTCAGGCGACCCTCTGCGGAGCTCCTCCATCTTGGATTGTGCAAACTGATCCTCTTGCAGCGCGCGTCGCACCGCGTCCAGGTCGACTGCGATGGTAGCGCACGTCCACGCCTGCGGTGCGAAAATGTACTTTGCTGCGATTGGAGCTACTTCCTCCAGGTATTGAGGCTTTCGGGACAGCGCGTCTGCTATAACATTGGAGTCTCCAGGGATGTATTCTATTTTGAAATCGAAATCCGCAAAGAATTCCGCCCAGCGCATGTGTCGTTGGGTTTGCAATTTAGCCGTCCGCCAATACTCCAAGTTCTTGTGATCCGTGCGGACCTGCACCGTGTGCTTGGCTCCTATCAAGAAGTGTCGCCACGCTTTGAAAGCTGCATGAATGGCCAACAACTCCCTGTCCCATATGGTGTAGTTGCGCTCCGTCTTGCTGAGCTTCCGGGAGTAGAATGCACCCGGTCTCCAGTTGCCTTGCGAATCCTCTTGCAAGAGGACGGCCCCAACTGCTCTGTCTGATGCATCTGTCTCTACCCGCATGGGCCTGCCAGGATTCACGTGCAGCAGCTGCTCCTCGGAGGCGAAAAGGCTTTTAAGCTTCCGAAAGGATCGCTCTGCTTGTTCGGTCCAGACGAACTTCTTCTTCTTGGAACTGAGGGTGTCAGTGATTGCCGCCGTCGCGTTTGCAAAACCTTTAATAAACTTGCGATAAAAATTGGCAAAGCCGATGAACCTCTGGACCTCCTTCCGATTTCGAGGGCTCTTCCAGTCCAACAGCGCTTGGACTTTAGTCTTGTCCATGGCCAGTCCCTCGTCGGACAGCTTGTAGCCAAGGAAATCTACCTCTCTCACATCAAACTGGCACTTCTCCAACTTGGCGTACAGCCTGTGTTCCTTCAGCCTCTGCAGAACTTCCTTCACGTCCTTATCGTGATCCTCTGGCGATTCCGAGAAAATCAGGATATCGTCGAGAAAACAGACACACTTCTTGTAGAGGAGACCTGCCAGGACGTGATGCATGAATGCTTGGAAAACATGGCTGCCATTTTGTAGACCGAAGGGCATAACCCTGTATTCGTACGTGCCCAAAGGAGTGAACATGGCCGTCTTCCACTCGTCGCCCTTCCTGATGCGGATGAGATTGTAAGCTCCACGTAAATCCAGCTTGGTAAAAATCTTCCCCCTCCTGACTGTAGCCAAAAGGTCGTCAATTTTGGGCATGGGGAAAGCCTTGGGCTTAGTTAGTCTGTTTATGAACCGGTAGTCCACAATGAGCCTCTTCTGGGGCGTGTCTTTCTTTTTCACAAAGAAAACAGGACTGCCTCCCGCTGCGTTAGATTCCTGGATGAATCCGCGCTTGAGGTTGTGTTCTATGAACTCCCGAAGCTCTTGCAGCTCGTCTTCCGACATGGAGTACAGCTTGGCAGTTGGCAACTGCGCGCCTGGCACTAAGTCAATCGCGCAGTCGTAAGGTCTGTGAGGCGGCAATTTGTCAGCTTCCTTTTCGCAGAAAACCTCCAAGAACTCCGCGTACTTGTGAGGAACCGCTTGCACCATACTCAGATGCAGCTGCTGTTCGGCTTCTCCTCCTTGATCGGTTTGGATGCAATTCTGGGCGCAATACGATGAACAAAAGGTGATCTGCCTCTGGTACCAAGCAACCGCGGGACTGTGCCTGTCCAGCCAACTCATGCCCAACACGATGGGCGTGTCCGATAAGTGGGTGACATTGAAACTAATAAGCTCTCGATGGTCTCCAATTTGCATCATCATGGGAGGGGTCTGCTGCACCACTTGCCCCCCCAGCAACTTCCTGCCGTCTACCGTGACCACGTGCAGAGGCGTCGTTGCAGGCAGGAGCGCTATGTTATGCTGCTTGACGAACTGTAATCCCACGAAATCGGCGTTGCTTCCCGAATCGATGGTTGTTGGAACCTCGAGAAGCCGCCCATCAGGCAGCTGGAGTGTTGCTGTGAGTAAAACTGCTGGTTTGGGAGGTAAAGGGTCCATGTGCTGCAAGGATGCTGGGGACTTCTCTACAGATCCGCCTGGCTGAGCCCCAGTAGCTCTGCTTCCAGCCAGGCACTGCAGTTTCCCTGAAGCTGCTCCTCTGATTGCACCTCTGCTGTCACAGTTGCTAGTGCTGCAGTGTGCTTCTGGAGCCTCTGGGGGCACTCTTTCGCCATATGGTGTGCACTGTCGCAGATGTAACACTTCCTGGTCCCTCTAGGAGGCTTCGCTTTGGCTGCAGCAGGGATGGGGCTCTGGGATGGCTTTTGAGCCCTAGCACCACCAATCTCCATTGGCTCCTCGCCTTCCTTCCCCATTGGTGAGGGGTGCGCACGGCTGAAATCCCTGTGCACAAAAGGGAGAGCTTTTGCTTGCGCGCGCGCTTGGGGCCCCCCCTCCTCGTGCCACGGACGTCCCTCATGTCGAATTCCTATAGCCAAAGCCCGTTGCACCACGTCTTCCAGGGTCTGGGGTCTGTCCCCCCTTGCGATCTCATCCTTGACGGAGGGGCTCAATCCCTCCCAAAAAAGATCCCTGACCGGTAGACTGTCCTTCGGCCAATCTAAGGCGGTGAGCAATGCAAAAAATGTAGAATGATATTGGCGTACAGTGGCTTTCCCCTGCCTCAGCCCGTGCATCTGCCGGCGCGCAATGTCCTTATCCACAGAGGATTGAAAACAAGCATCCATTGCCTTGATAAACGCATCTGCATTGCGACGGGCTGGTCCATCTTCGCGCCACAGATTGCGTAGCCAAGCCCTGGCCTCCCCATGCAGGTGCGAAACAATAAATCCCACTCTCTCCTCCTCATCTCTAAAATCATGACGGAGTAAATGCAGTGCATACACGACATCTGCCCTGAAGTTGGGATAGTCTTGCAAGTTGCCATCAAAATGCGAAACTAGGGCACCCCCCCTCCTTCCAAGCGCAATGCCCTCCGCTCTGGAGCCCGGGGTCCCCGCCTTGTCCGCATTTTCCCACCTTGCTTGCAAATCCTGGCAGGCTTTCTCCAAGTCAGCATTCTTCTTCTGCGAAGCAATGACTGCCGTTGTGAGAGTGGTAATCTGATCCCGGAGTGCAGCCAGCTGTTCCTCAGCACTCATGGCTGCCCCGTTCGTGAGCTTCGCAAAAAAAAATTTTGCTTTCAGAGGGAGGGGGACTTTCTGTCACAGCCACCCAGGTGGGTCCCAGCTCACGAGAGACCTTACTCCGTTGTAGTTTACTTACAGGAAAAGTTTATTGAAGATAATTGCTTCTTTCACAGTTCAGCTTTGTGGCTGTACGTCTGTCACGTTAGACCGCCGAAGTCCCCCTCTGACTCCTCCCCTCCTCCACACCAACTTAATAGCCTGGCTCTAGACCACCTCTTCCTCTCCTTTCTTTTCCGCAGGGTCTTTCTGCCCCCCTGGGTTCTCTCTTTCCGGGATTCGCCTGAGGCTGAATCCTCTGCCGCCTCCTGCCCCCTCCTTCTGGCTTTGGGGCCAGGCTCCTCCTCTGAGCTTTCCCCACTTCCGCGCGCCTCTATGTTTGAACTTGGCGCGCGTACGTTGCTTTTGACCTTTCCTTCGTCCTCTATACTGCCCCCTGTTCCACTCTCTACCCTTTCCGGCTGAACACCTTGCTCCAACCCCCTCTCTCTGTTTTCTCCTGTTCCTCCTCCCTCCGAGAGGCTGACAACTCCACCCCCTTTACTCCGTTCCGGCTGAGACCCCTCTGACAGCGTCTGTGCTTCACTGGGCTTTCTCCCCTCCTTCCCTGACTTTTCACAGCTTCTCTCTTCTCCTGCTTTTCGCCTGATCATGCTAGCTCCCTTTTGGGAATCCTCTGACTCACTGCTTAGGCTCATAGATTCCCTTCGAATTCCGTCATCTTCTTCCTCGTCTCTCTCTCCCTCCTCCCACTCGCTTTCCGTCTCCTCTGCCATCTCCTCACTTCTCCCAGAAACCCTGACAGCAGCATTCAGATTAGCAGGCCTATTAAAAGGAATGGACAAGGGGTTTACTCTGAGCAAGAGTACAGAGCTGAATTTATTATTGTCCTTATCCTGCCTTTCTTCTAAGAATTTGTCCAATCTGCTTTTAAAGCCATCCAAGGTGGTAGCCACCATTGGTTCCTGTGGCAGTGAGTTCCACAGTTTAACGATGCGCCGCGTAAACTTTTCTTTTTTAACTGAGCAGCTTTGGTCCTATTGGAAGCCCTGGAGTTGGTGTAACCTAGAAATTTAGCAGAGTAAAATACACCGTCTCCCAAAGTTGCAACATTAGGGACTTAAGAACTGCTGTGCTGGATCAGATTACAGGCCCATCTAGTCTTAGCACTTAGTACCCAGCAGTGGGCAGCCAAAAGCCCCTGGGAAGTTCAAAAATAGGGTATGATGGAGATGGCTGTCCCCTGCTGTTTGTCCCCAGCATCTGATAATTATGTTAGCCCGTAATGAAGGCAAACCGCTCAGCAGTCTCCTCAACAAAGAAAATTGCCGTGTAATTAACAGGCATTCAAGTGGGTTTCGTTTCCAGACAAAGAAGCAGCAAACCACCAACCACATTTTCGTATTCATTAAAGGCATTTATCCCCACATACCCAAAAGGTGGGGGGGGGGAGGGAATGCAAAAGAGGAAGCACAGATTTCGGCTATTGTTGCTTGCTCCATTGAGTTCTGAAAAGCTTTTGACTCCATCTGGCCTCCTGAACCAAACCTTAAATTGCTACCATGTGGAGTCTGAGGCGAACATATGACCTTATCAAATCCAATCTCTCAGTATGATTAAAGAACAAACAAACTGGTGCTTTGGATTGAGGGAGAAGAATAAATCAGGGGTGTAACGCCAGCTTAGTCCCAGCTCCGCTTTCAACCTGCGTATCAACAAACCACAACCTCCCCCCCCCCTTTCTTCGGCTCATCTTTAATAGAAAAATAAAGGAACCATATGGACTGAACTGGATGATCAGCATCCAGCCAGTTCTGGGCACTTGCAAGCTCTGCTGATCACCTTAAGAAAGCAGCAGATGAAGAGAGAGGCTGATGTGACGTAGCAGTGGATGGACCTGCTTGCAGGAGCAGATTGCTGCAAATGCGTTACTCTGATGCAGAGAGCGCTGCACTGGGTGGTCTTTTCCTCCTGGGCCAGGTTCAAGGTAAGGTAAAGGGACCCCTGACCATTAGGTCCAGTCGCAGATGACTCTGGGATTGCGGCGCTCATCTTGCTTTACTGGCCGAGAGAGCCAGTGTACATCTTCTGGGTCATGTGGCCAGAATGACTAAGCCACTTTTGGCGAACCAGAGCAGTGTACGGAAATGCCATTTACCTTCCCGCCAGAATGGTACCTATTTATCTACTTGCACTTTGACTTTCAGACTGCTAGGTTGGCAGGAGCAGGGACCAAGCAATGGGAGCTCACCCCGTCGTGGGGATTCGAACCGCCAACCTTCTGATGGGCAAGCCCTAGGCTCTGTGGTTTAACCCACAATAATGCACAGAGCGCTAAACAGCTTGGGCTCACAGTACCTTGAGAACCACCTGATCCCTTGTGCTCCATTCTCCATCCCTGAGATCCACTGAGGGGACACTTCTGGTGGTTCCCCACGCCCCTGAGATGCAACACAACAGCCTTTGCGAGGGGCCACGCTTTTGGGGCAGCAGGCCCTGCATTCCCTTCAACATTCCTCAGATGGAAATAGGGACATTTCTCACGCCGCCGCCACCCCAACTGACCCTTCTTGACTCTACCATGTTTTGTTCCCTTGCCCCCACAGAGCATTTCCTATGAGAAGAAGGGCAACTGTGACCACCACTTCACCAATGGGACACAGCACAGCTATATTGTTTAGACGGGGCTTTGCAATACTGATCTTCTCTTTTTAAAAACTGTCAGAAAGTTCTTCCTCATGTTTAGTTGGAATCTCCTTCCTTGTAACTTGAATCCATTGGTTCCAGTCCCACCCTGTTGTCTAGGCGGCCTCCATCCCCACTGCCCAGGCTTGTGTCCCAGGCAGGTCACTTCAGCGCTGCTCATGCAGCCGTTTGACTTCACCCCTGGAGGAACACTCCATTGTCTCTCGAGACAGACAGATGCCAAATATGCAACAAGGAAACTAGACTGGGACCAGCGATGGCCCTTCAGATCAAGGACAGTCTTCTCAAATTAGGACACATGGCCATAGGAATGTAAGAGGGGCGTGCTGGATCAGGCCAGCGGCCCATCTAGTCTAGGATCCTGTTCTCGCAGTGACTCATGGGAAGCCTGCAAGCAGAACCTGAGCACATTCCCAGTCACGGGTATTCAGAGGCATATATTGCCACAGGTAGTGGAGGCCATGCCACTCAGATAACATTATGTTGTCCAGGCAACATACAGCCATTAGTTTTCAAAGAGAATTTAAAGCATGGTATAACACCGCAAGAAAATTCAATATAGAAATCCCACATCAACCTAGGGAGATAGGCAGCAACGACCAAAATCCAACAGCCTGATCGATTGAACGTGCTGAACAACTTCATTAAGGGTGGTTTTTTATTTTAAGAAAAAAAACCTCAAGAAACTTCTGTTAAGACCGAGGGCGCTAATATTCAACCCAGTCTTTCCACGGTGCTAAAATTATCTTCAAAAGGTGTTCTTAAAATGTCAGAAGGCATTAAAAAGCTCGGGAGAACAAGGACGTATTTGCCTTGTGTTGATAACAACGTCGGTGCCAGGCTCTAGGGAAACTGTTCCACAAGTGGGGCAGGTAGCACTGCTAAAAAGTCCCCCTTCATCATAGCCACTGTCTGCGCTTCAGACTGAGGGAGCACCTGAGGAAAGGTCTCCGTGGATATTAGGACAGGGGTGTGGCCATGGCTCAGTGGTGCAGCAACACCAGATTCAATCTCCAGCAACTCCTAGGAGGGACTCCCTACCTGAATCTCCGCAGAGCCCCTGCCAGTCAGTGCAAGCAATTCTGAGCTAAAGTAGCTGGACCAGTGGTCTGACTCATCAGTAGAAAGCAGCATCCTAGGTTCCTATGGGAGCAGGCAGTTCTATGTGAACTAGGGTTGTTGTCAGGAGCTGAAGTCAGGGAGTGGTCAGCAATGAAACAATACAATAAATCACCCCAAGTCAGGAAAGCGAGCTCTTTATTCAAATAAACGGAACAGCTCAGTCCTAGCGGTCTCAGCCACCCTTCCCAGTAGGTCTTGCCCCAATGAGGCACTTGCGCTCTCTAAGACTCCTCCCCTGGTTCCTTTCCCAGCAGCCGAAGACTCCTTCACTTGGCCTCTCTTTGCTCCACCCTCTTCATTTCTCTGTGTGTTCTGAGAGACCAGGGGCGAAGGGAACTGGTCACAGCAGGCGGGGGAGACTCCCTAGATTCTTCAGCAGCCTCTTGACATGTGCTGGTCCTGGGGGCTAACTGAGAGGTGAGGTCTGAGTCCAGTCCGAGGTCGATGGTGCAAAATGAAGGCAGTCTGTAGAAGTTGAAGCTGGGTGCAGGGCAGGGCGTCAGGTGAGGTCAGGAGCTCCGGCAGGGAAGCAGGTCAGGGATCAGGCTGGAACTGACAACCAATGATGTTGCTCCTGCAACTTGGGACTGGGGCTGGCTTTTATCTTCCCCGAGGCATAGGGAGGCCCCGATCCTCAGGTGACTCGCCTCTCCTGGCCTGGAGGCGAGCACTCCTCCTGTGGGAACTTAGTTCCCTCCGCCTCTCTGCCCTGAGCCTCTGCAGCTCAGGAGCGGCTGGAGGGTTACCAGACCCAGAGGCAACCTTCCTCTGATGGGGCTGAGGGTGGAGCACCTGCAGGCAATGGGTCCTACATCCCCTCAGGAGCCAGAGCAGACTCAGCTGGTGCCTGCACCTGAGGATCCAGCACAGGTGAGGACCCTTCGGGCTCATGCCCCAGCCCAGCTCAACTGGTTCTGGAGGCGGGGAATCCTGTGCAGGCTGGGATTCCTCAGGTTCAGCATCCGAATCCGATTCCCAGGCCATCACATGACCCTTCTCTTCTCCAGCCTCTGCTTCTGCCTCTGCTTCTGGACTGCTCTCTGCCCCAACTTTTTCCTGCTCACTAAACCCTGTTGCCCCTTCAGCTTCCGATGCCTCCTCCTCCTCCCATTCTGCTCCCTCTTTACCCTCTGGCCACCCATCGTAGTCCCACCACCAGTCCCCTGGCTCTGAGCCTTCTCCCCCAGAGGTTCCCTAGCTGGTGCCTCCCACCACCTTTTTTCTGCATCCAGCCAGTCCATGACAGCGATGCATGCCCACCCCCCCCCCCGATCTAATTCAGAGCCTTACTCAGCACTCCGTTGCAGCCGCAAACCAAATCTAGAGCCTTGCATAATCTTTTAACTGGGGCTCAAAAACCTAATGAAATATACATTTGGGAGGGAAGAGGAGACACACACAGGCAGCCTGCATGCTGTTGCTCCTCTCTGCTGGGCTGCCTCCCCTCCTTTGACAGCTCCAGATCACTCCTCAATCAACTCTGGCCAAATCTTGGGTTGCAGACAAATCCTGGGTCAACCTCAGCTGGCCCGATTCAGCTCAAGATCTGGCATTCAGCTGGAATAGGTGCAAAGCCCTAGTATGTACGTTTCTGCTGCCTCTACTTCAATTGCACAAAACAAATGAAATACCATGAAAATGCCTGAAACGAGAATTAATCGGCTAGAAATATTATCTTATGGAAATAAACTACCATATTTTTTTGCTCTATAAGACTCACTTTTCCCCTCCTAAAAAGTAAGGGGAAATGTGTGTGTGTCTTATGGAGCGAATACAGGCTGCGCAGCTATTCCAGAAGCCAAAACAGCAAGAGGGATTGCTGCTTTCACTGCGCAGCGATCCCTCTTGCTGTTCTGGCTTCTGAGATTCAGAATACTTTTTTTCTTGTTTTCCTCCTCCAAAAACTAGGTGCGTCTTGTGGTCTGGTGCGTCTTATAGAGCGAAAAATATGGTAGCTAATTAAAAAAAATCAAAAAGCTTAAGGAAAAAAATAGAAAAACCTAAGACAAAGCCTTAACGGGATGCTGGCTACAAACCTTGTTTCACTGAACTATTCCGTTTCCTCAGAAGGAAATAGAAAAATCATAAACTTTAAATGACCAAAATTAAAAAAAAAAAAAAAAAGAGGGTAGAACCCCCCCCCCCAAATTCTGAAGTATTCTAATCCTAGTTCAACCTAGGTAAAGCAAAGTGCAGTAATAAAAGACTGAGGACTCAAAAGTACAGTTTGTAATACTTAATTTACAAAAGAGGTTTGAAAACCTAAATGGCAAGTTTTAAACAAAGCCCAACTTGAAGAAAGCAAAGCACAGTAATAAAGGGTTGAGGACTCAGCTGTGAAAATTCTAGCGCTGCTTTTACAAAAAAGGTTTAAATACCTAAATGGCACAAATTCAAAGAAAGGAATACAAGATAAGCTGTTCTAGATTTTCAACAAACTCAAGATCAAGGCTGAGACGCTCCCATGGTCTGGATGTTAAAGGTAAAGGTAAAGGGACCCCCAACCATTAGGTCCAGTCGTGGCCGACTCTGGGGTTGCGGCGCTCATCTCACTTTATTGGCCGAGGGAGCCGGCGTACAGCTTCTGGGTCATGTGGCCAGCAGGACTAAGCTGCTTCTGGCGAACCAGAGCAGCGCAAGGAAACGCCGTTTACCTTCCCGCCGGAGCTGTACCTATTTATCTACTTGCACTTTGACATGCTTTCGAACTGCTAGGTTGGCAGGAGTAGGGACCGAGCAACGGGAGCTCACCCCGTCACGGGGATTCGAGCCACCGACCTTCTGATTGGCAAGTCCTAGGCTCTGTGGTTTAACCCACAGCGCCACCCGCGTCCCTTGGTCTGGATGTTACTGCTGATGTTAAAGATGTTAAAGGGATTTTCACGGTATTTCATTTGTTTTGTGCAATTTCTCAGTTCCGTGACTGTCTTTTTTCAATTGCCTTTACTTCAATGCCTGCCCTTCTCCTGCTTTCTTAAGGTTCTTAGACATGGCTCCCCTTTGAAGGCAAAATTTTGCCAGCCCTTACTCTGCTGTGATTCCCATAAGGCTGCCAGCTCTTGTGCAGGCTCCTGTAGCAATTCCTTTGATCCGCAGCAGTTTAAGTTTTAACTCTGATAAAAGCGGAAGAGCAGGCCGGACCATTTGTTTCTTTAATTCTGGCCATCTGCTGATTCTACAGCAACCTGACAGTCAGGAATCCAACAGGTGACCTGACAGGGGAACAGCTTCACCTGTTGAATTTTTGCTTTCTGTGCGAGTGCTGAAACATCACAGGAGCTCTGCCAGATAACAAAGCAGAGCCGCGCACAGAGGTAATCGCCTCCCTTTGCTATCTGATCTTCCTGCCTTTGCCTCTGAAAAAGGCCAGCATTTCAGACAGAGTTCTGGCCTTATATGGGTCAGCTCAGCTATCAGTATGCTAAATAGGCCTCCGCCTGGGATCTGAGGAGAGAGCGGCCACTGAATTCTAAGTCGCAGGGAAAATGAAAAGAGCCAGGGCTAGGCTGCACCCTCACATTTCAAAGCTCTCCGATGACACGTACTAGGGCAGGGGTCTCCAGGGAAGCAGAGTCCTTGCATTTGCTCCTGCTTAAAGTCAAGGTGAATGGTTTGGATGCTGATTTTCATTTGTAATACCAGGGACATACCTGTCATTCGGAAGGACAGGCATCCCCACCATAGACCCCTTTTTGCTTTCCAGGAGAACCACAAACCTGCCTTTCCCACCCACCTTGAAATCAAGAGCAATGAACCATAGGAGCTGAGGGGGTCTTCGTCCCCTATTGCAGCTATTGTACTACCAACTTTACTGTATGCTTGTGAAACATGGACCACTTATAAACGGCATCTCCAACTCCTCAAAATATTCCATCAACAGTGTCTCCTAAATTTTTTACACATTTCTTGGGAAGGCGGGAAAACCAATGCCAGTGTACTGGAATAAGCAAAGATCACCACTGTCGAAGCAATGATTCTTCAGCATCAACTTTGTTGGACTGGTGGAATTTGTTCGACAGTGGAATTTGCTGCCAAGGAGTGTGGTGGAGTCTCCTTCTTTGGAAGTCTTTAAGCAGAGGCTTGACAACCATATGTCAGGAGTGCTCTGATGGTGTTTCCTGCTTGGCAGGGGGTTGGACTCGATGGCCCTTGTGGTCTCTTCCAACTCTATGATTCTATGATTCTATGGTCATGTTGTTCGGATGCCTGATTATTGTCTTCCAAAGCAACTACAGTGGTACCTCTGGTTACGTACTCAATTCATTCGGAGGTCTGTTCTTAACCTGAAACTGTTCTTAACCTGAAGCACCACTTTAGCTAATGGGGCCTCCCTCTGCTGCCACACCACCGCCGCACGATTTCCGTTCTCATCCTGAAGCAAAGTTCTTAACCCAAGGTACTATTTCTGGGTTAGTGGAGTCTCTAACCTGAAGTGTATGTAACCTGAAGCATCTGTAACCCGAGGTACCACTCTACTCTATTCTAAACTCACTTATGGACTCACTGTTAAGACCCTGCTCATGGAAGACAATCTTACAAGTGATCGGAGAAGAAGGAGAAGAAGAAGACTGCAAAACCATATACAGTGGTGCCCCGCAAGACGAACGCCTCACAAGACGGAAAACCCGCTAGACGAAAGGGTTTTCCATTTTGGAGGCGCTTCGCAAAACAAATTTCCCTATGGGCTTGCTTTGCAAGACGAAAATGTCTTGCGAGTTCCTGCGGGTTTCCCCCCTTTCCCCCCCTTTTCCTAAACCGCTAAGCCGCTTATCAGCTGATCCGCTGATAAGCCGCTTAACAGCTGATCGCTAAAACTGCTAAACCGCTAATAGCGCTAATCCGCTAAGCTGTCAATGGGCTTGCTTCGCAAGACGAAAAAACCGCTAGACGAAGAGCCTCACGGAACGGATTAATTTCGTCTTGCGAGGCACCACTGTATAAAACTAGTTGGATATGCCTTAGTTTCCTTTCCCTGCAAAACCCTTCCCCCCCTTGCCCCATCCAACAATTTCTAGGTTTCTTAAGTTCCTTCTCAACCATCAAACATGCTCAGTCCTCATTAGCCTGTTTTGGACGGTCTCCCTGTCCTTCGGCTCTTTTTTCTGTGTGTGCCTGTGTGTACACAGACAGACAGACGTGTACCCATTCCCAGCTGCATCACAGTGTTTCATTTCTCCATTAATGTCTATGGGCAGCTCTCTTGCTCTGTCCCTGAGGATGTTTAGAAAAGAGCGGCTCAGCAGGAAGCAGGAAATGACCCATCCAAAAAAAACGGTAATGAGACGACCCTTTCTAACCTTTCTATATTTACATTTCTCTGTCTGCAATGTTCCAGCAACTCTTATTCCCCCCACCTCCACACCGTCCAGTTGCCAGGTTTATTTCCTCTCAGTCTTTCAATATTCCACAGCACCAAGTTATTATGGGGCTGTGTTTTCGGAGGGAGCTCCCCCGCTTTAGGTTTTCTTGCTAAACCTTTTAAAAATATGGCCATGTACCTCGGGGTTACCCCAAGTCAGCTGCTGCCATTCTCTTGTTTGTGGGTGGTGTGGCTTAGGCTGCAAATTCATAGGCATCTGGAAGAACTGAATTGGTATTAGTCTCCGGAGACTGACTATTTTGCTGCGTAAATGCGCCCTAAGCTGAAAGCACGTGGCTTCCTCCAGAGAGTCCTGGGAGCTATAGTTTGTTAAGGGTGTTGGGAACTGTAGCTTTCTGAGCGGTAGACAACGGTTCCCGGGACCGTCATGTGCTTTAACTGCAGCCTGACTGTTCGGACAGAGTGCAAGTCCATGCCATAGCAATATGTGGATTTGCACCAACCTGTTCCTCCATTAATCATTGGAGGAGCGTTGTGAGTTACCCGCGATGTTACAAAGGCCAGACCGGCCTTAGCCAGAAGGCAGGCATTTAGCATGGCCAGGCCCATGCTGTGGAACAGTCTTCCGGCAGGGATTTGGCAGGCGTTTTCTTCGGACGTCTCTTGAAAGCTATTGCTATTACTATTATTATTATTACAGTCATAGGTAAAGGTAAAGGGACCCCGACCATTAGGTCCAGTGGTGGCCAACTCTGGGGTTGCGGTGCTCATCTCACTTTATTGGACGAGGGAGCCAACGTACAGCTTCCGGGTCATGTGGCCAGCATGACTAAGCCGCTTCTGGTGAAGCAGAGCAGTGCACAGAAACACCATTTACCTTCCCGCCGGAGCGGTACCTATTTATCTATTTGCACTTTGACGTGCTTTCGAACTGCTAGGTGGGCAGGAGCTGGGACCGAACAATGGGAGCTCACCCCGTTGCGGGGATTCGAACTGCCGGTCTTCTGATCGGCAAGTCCTAGGCTCTGTGGTTTAACCCACAGCGCCACCCACCACCTCGGGATAAATACACTTCAGGTTGAGCGCTTTCGGGTTGCACTCTGTGGCGACCTGGAAGTAACGGAGCGCACTACTTCTGGGTTTCGCTGCTTGCGCATGTGCAGACGGTCAAAATGACGTCACGTGCATGCACGGAAGCTGCAAAACACAACCCGCACACGCGCAGATGCGCTGTTGTGTCTTACGTTCTGTTCAGGATACGAATGGGGCTCTGGAACGGATCCAGTTCGCATTCCGAGGTACCAGTGAATTATTATTTTTATTATGCCAGCAGACCTATGCAGCTGTTTAAAATGCCCCTCGAGCAGCGAGCCATTTTTATGATTGCTTTGTATTGCTTTTACATATTTTTATGCTGTCATAAGCCACCCTGATGTTTTGAGAGAGGACGGTGTACAAACACTTTTGTAAATGTAAATAAATAAATAAACAAATAAATAAATAAATAATAGAAACATATGTCTGGGACCTTTCACCTTCAAATGTGGGATTTCCCCCTTCTCTCACAATGTCATACACACACCCACACAAACACACCCACACACCCCTGTATCTGTAAAAACAAAGGACCTGCCCACAGTGGTGCTGACACAAACCCCCACACTAACACTATGCAACAGAAGGAAAGAAGAACAACACCTTGTGAAAAAGACTCCATCAATTGAAAGCGGAGATGACAAGTACTTTCCCCTGTTTATTTGTTTTGTAGCACAAGAAAATCTTAAATAAAAAGCACTTGGATGGCGGAAGACATCGTGCTCTGGTGTGGACAAAACCCACAACCCCAACGATATTGTTATAGAAGTAGGGAGGGACCCCCCTAAAACCCGAGAAATTTTTTAAAAATGCTAGGGTTTTGGGTTCTTTGTGATGTGAAGGGAGAATATAAGCTGCAAGGGGATTCCTGGACACATACCAGTCTGGCTGGCTGAGGGAAGAGGAGAGCTGTTAATATTACAGTAGAGTGCCATCCACGGTTTGCAACAATTCAGTGTCCCAGGTGTGACCAGAGGCTGGAGATTTGGGAGGTTGCCAGGGTAACTGCTCTGGGAGAGAGGCTTCTGGGGAGAAGAAAGGGGCGTTCCTTCTTGGCGAGGGGGAAGGAAGCACTGCCTGCAATGCTCTGGGCCATGCTGCACGATCTGGACCCCCTCCAAGCAGACCAAGGGTGTAAATAGGTGAACAAACCCTAGTTCTTTAAGCATGACAATCTCCGCCGTGCCTTCTATTCTCAAAAGGGACACAGACCCTGAGATTCCATGTGCCAGGGCTTGGCAGAAAGAAGGACAGGCGCTGGGCATATGTAACAATATTCTAAGCATTTTAAGTGCTCCTGCTTAATTAAAGTATGGCTTGCCAAGCTGTGACTTCATGCGCCTCAGACATTTGGGGGGGGGGGACATCCATTGATTACCGGTGCTAAAAATAAACTCCAATCTGATGAATTTTCCCAACTCTGAAATAACAGACTTTTAAGATATAGAAATTCATATGCAGATATGTGATCAGGACTCGTTCCCCCATCCGAAAAAGCTTAATTTAAGGCTGTGTATACAGCATTCATTTAAAGAATCTTGGGAACTGTAGTTTGTGACAGGAACTTGGAATGGTAGCTCTGGAAAAACTACAATTCTCGGGATTTCTTGGGGGAAGCTATTTGCTACAAATGTACAGTATTTTTCTGTGTATAACACGCCCCCCGTGTATAAGACGACCCCTATTTTGGGGGATTCCAAATTGAGGAAATGGGGGGAGATTGCCCAGAGCTGTTAAACTTTTTTTTGGGGGGGGGGGAAATCACTCACCCGCCTGACTGCAGCTGCCCATCACACGCATTGATGAAGCCACCAATCGTCTGCCTGCTCACCGCCAGCCACCAATCGCCCGCCCAATTGCCACAGCAGCCAATCGCCAGCAGACCTTGCCACAGCCACCAATCACCTACCCAAACATTGCTGACAATCTCCAGCTCGCGGCAGCCACCAATCGCCCATCCCACCTCTGCACTATCTGTGTATAAGACAACCCCCATTTTTTAGCATTTTTTATAATAAAAAACCCTTGTCTTATACACGGAAAAATACAGTATGTATGCAAGCAGCAGGAAGCACCAGCTTGGCTGCAGGAGTTGCTAGAAGGGGGGATACAAGATACCATCCAACCGCCTTTGGGACTGCACTCCAGATTTGTGTATGGTCTCTACAGTCACAGCAGGTGCTGCAACCTTCCAACAGCTTGACCTCATCCCAAAAAGCGCACTGCTCCATTATCTCCCAAGACAGATGGATGCCAGAGACATGCAGCAGTTACAGCTGGATATATACTGGAATATCTAGCAAAAGTCAGCTTTTGGGGGTAGGGTGGGGAGTTGGGGTTCCACTCTATCTGAATGTGTGCTTCTCCTTCCCCAAACAGTTTAATTTATGTTTACAGTGGTGCCTCGGGTTACAAACGCTTCGGGTTACAAACACTTCAGGTTACAAACTCCGCTAACCTGGAATCAGTACAGTGGTACCTCGGGTTAAGTACTTAATTCATTCCGGAGGTCCGTACTTAACCTGAAACTGTTCTTAACCTGAAGCACCACTTTAGCTAATAGGGCCTCCTGCTGCTGCCGTGCTGCCGGAGCACAATTTCTGTTCTCATCCTGAAGCAAAGTTCTTAACCTGAAGCACTATTTCTGGTTTAGTGGAGTCTGAAACCTGAAGCGTATGTAACCCGAGGTACCACTGTACCTCAGGTTGAGAACTTTACCTCAGGATGAGAATGGAAATCGCGTACTGGTGGCGCAGTGGCAGCAGGAAACCCCATTAGCGAAAGCGCGTCTCAGGTTAAGAATGGTTTTGGGTTATGAACGGACCTCCAGAACGAATTAAGTTCGTAACCCGAGGTACCACTGTACTTGGTCATGCTTTCAACTAAACAAGGGAGAGAAAGCAGAGGAACTTGAAAAGCCCCGGAAAAGGATTGCAACAGCAAAAAGATGCCAGAGCAGGTGAAAAACAGATCCCTATCTTTGGCAACCAGCTAAGCCAGGAAGAGGGGGGGGGGGGATTGGCACATCCTTAAATGTACACACAGCCAGTACTTTCCTGACTAGCTGATAGACGTGCTGTTGGAGACTTCCTCCCTCATAAAAGAGCCACTCGGCAGAGCCAACTTCCCAGTAAAGAACATTTTAAAATAATTATTCAGCCACAGAATCCATACTGTTTTACTGTAAGGGCCACACTAGACATGATGCTAAATGCATCACTAGAAAGCACACCATGTTTTTTTTTAGAAAAACCAATAGCAGAGGGAAAGGTTAAAACGCCAGTGTCTACAGGATGAGGTGAAAATCTCTCTCTCTCTCTCTCTCTCTCTCTCTCTCTCTCTCTCTCTCTCTCTCACACACACACACACACACACACACACACACACATATTAAAAAAAATGCCAGCCATAGCATGCTTTCTTATGAAACATTAAACATTCAACAGCTTTGGGTAAAACTAAACAACTTTTGTGTCTGGAGTTTCACTTTTTGAAATATGGCAACCCGAAATATTAAATAACTTTTAGCATGTTTGTTTGTAACTCCCCTTTTTAGTGTTTTATCCTTAACTCTGCTTTCTCTATGGATATTTTTTGCTTGAGGACAGCAGAACTGGCCCCCACCCTGGTGTCAGAAACTCCCATGTTTATTACAATTCTACCTCAACCTAAAGGTGGTCAGAGTAGCTACCACATTTTACTAGGTAAAGGTAAAGGAACCCTGGACGGTTAAGTCCAGTCAAAGGCGACTATGGGGTTGTGGCGCTCCTCTCGCTTTCAGGCCAAGAGAGCTGGCATTTGTCCACAGACAGCTGTCTGGGTCATGTGGCCAGGAGGACTAAACCGCTTCCAGCGCAACAGGACACCGTGACAGAAACCAGAGCGCACGGAAACACTGTTTACCTTCCCGCTACAGCAGTACTTATTTATCTACCTGCACTGGTGTGCTTTCAAACTGCTAGGTTGGAGGTGAAGTTCATGAGAGAGACAGGGGGGATTTGAACCTAGGACTCTCCCTGGTCCTATAATGCACATCCATCGTTCTTCTTGATACCGTCTCAGGAGTGGGTGGCAAGTAGGGTTGCCCGACGTCCTGAATTTCCAGGACATAGTAAGCAATGTCCGGACGGAAATTGCTTAAATGTCTGTGAAAATCTGGAAATATGGCAGCCCATGAGGGTGGTGTAGATTTTGGCAAATTCCATTAAAAAGAGCTCAAAAACTTATTTGCGAAATCTCAATTACTTTGGCAAAAAAGGAGAAGCAACCCCTGCCGTAACAGCTGCAATGCTGGATGCATTTGCTTACAGCTCAGTCCTCATAAATATTCTTTTATGCTGGCTAAAAGAATGTTCCGCATCAGGTTTTTACCACAAACAAAGATCCCTCTTTCCATCATAAAAGCATCACATGCTGAAACGAGGAAACAGCACAAAAACACCATCCAAAATATAATCAAGCGACAACCCCAGGCCAAATACGCCACAGCTCATGACAACTAACAGAGGCAACAAGTGGCGAGGGTGGTCCTGTGTCCTACTTTACAGAGGGCAGTCCTCCGTTTTACCTCAGGGGACTATCCTCTATTTACCGTAAATAGTTACCGAGCTGTTTCCTGTAGCCTGTTTCTGATTTCAGGTTGTGAACTGCCCTGAGATCTACGGATAAGGGTATACAAATCAAATAAAAGTAAAATAATAAATAATAGTTTAAGTAACCGTGGATGACTGTGACAACGACTGGCATGAGGGCCTGAAACCTTCATGAACATTCCAGCTGCTCAGGGAACAAAGCAGTTAGGATGTTCGCAACTCAGATTCTCTGAGGGAAGGGAGAGTTGTCGCTTTGGCTGGCGTTAAACCACACAGCTTTGGACAGGGGCAGACTAAGGACCAGAAAGAGGTCCCAGAAAGGCAGGGAAACTGTGGGGCGGGGGGATACAATGGATACACAGAGAGCAGACAATGGACCGAGAGGCAGGAATTTGAGGGAAGGAGAGCCAATGGGCATACACAACATGGTCAGGCAGTTCTGCGGGTCCAAAACAACAATAAAAACCTATGCTTACGTGAAACATACTCAGTTCATTCTCTAGTCAGTTCATTCAGGTGTCTATTTCACCTGTCTGTTCATAAACTCCAGTAATCCACATGAAGGGATGTTACAGTTCCACAGAATCCTTTCACAGACACTTATATATGTATGGACCTTCTGCATGAACTGACTAGAGAATGAACTGATCCACTGGGTCTTCTGCTTTTTTTGGTTGAACTTTATGAGACTTCCGTTGAAATCTACAATTTGATACAATGAATAGTATACCTTATTTATTCAAAAGTACAGCCGGTTACGTCTTGTGTGTTTATTGAGTTCTGGGGGTCCAGCATCTTAGCTGGGCCCAACCACCTGCTACTGCCCCAACCATTCAGTTCAAATTTACAGAGGGGCAGCCACAGGCAGGCAGAAACCCACCATTTTGACATGCCCACAGTGCCTCAGAGCAATGCAACTCTGAATGTCAAAATGAGCCCCTCTCAAAATGTGGTGGTTTGCAACCTGGTGCGGTGGTGGCAGCGATAAGTCTGCCGATTGAGGGTGTACTGGAAGCAAGGTGGGGAAGATCCACTTGCCCAGGGAGGTCCTCACACCGGGAGGAGTCCTTGGAGGAAAGGGTTGATTGAAAACAAAGAAGGCTTGAGGAAAAGGTCAAAGCGAAGAGGGATCTGAGGTAAGTTCAACACAGGCACTCGCTCGATATCCTTCGGCTGCAGGCTTCTCGGCAATATTTTAACTGCTGAATAAATAATAAGAAACGCTAACAATGTCAAAGACACAGGAACACAACGAGAAACGGTTGTTTGAGCAGACGTTTAAGGTGTGATGCAAACTGGGAGAAGTGTCTGGAAAGAACCAGCCTTCAGCTGTTCATTCATATGCACCCCACAGGGAATTCAGCGAGCCAGAATTGCAGCTCCTTGAGCAGATGTGGGGAAGCCGGGAAGGGGAACAGAGGTGCTTACCTTCGGAGGTGTTCAGGTGAAGCGCCCCGTCGCCAGGTAGTGGTGTCGTCAGCGCCAGCAAGCTCAGCACCAGGAGAAGCGGCATCTGAGGACAGGAAGAGAGGAATGTGACCTTAGGAACGGTACACATTTGTGTAAATTGACCAATTTTTCATGACTTTATTCTCTGTCTGGTCACCAAAGAAGGCCCATACGTCATACAGTCGTACCTTGGTTATGGAATGCCTTGGTACTCAGGCATTTTGGCTACCAGATGCCGCAAACCTGGAAGTGAGTGTTCCAGTTTGTGAACATTTTTTGGAAGCCGGATGCAGGAAGCTCCTGCAGCCAATCGGAAGCTGTGCCTTGGTTTTCGAACTGTTCCGGGAATCAAATGGACTCCCAGAATGGATCAAGTTCAACAACCAAGGTACCACTGTATATATATATTTCCTGTACTGCTCCAGTGCTGGACATGTGGCCACTCAGAGCAGGTATTCTGCTTCTAGGGGGCTTCTAGGTGCAATCCTGCCTCTCCCTCACACATTCACTGAATGTGGAAGGGCATTCATTGGAACATCCATTTGAAGTCAGAACATTCATCCATCTAGCCGGTGTTGTCAGCTCTCCCCAGCAAGAGCTTTTTACAGGGATGTTTCCCAGTATGATGACCATGTTGACCGATGGCAGTGGGGACTGAGCATGGGGACATAACACAGATGTGCTCATCTATTTCCACAACCTTAAGGGGCAAGGCCATAGCTCAGCGGTAGAGCAGCTGCCCTGCAGGCAGAAGATTGCCGGTTCAATTCCTGGTATTCCCAGGTAGGGCTGAGACAGACCCCTGTCTGAAACCCTGGAAACTAGTCAGTGTAGATAATATTGAGCCCAGATGGGCCAAAGATCTGATTCAGTATATCGCAGCTTTCTATCCTATGCTCCTGAGCTCTAAGTGCAAATTCTCTGGAGGCTAAAGTGCTGCGTCCAATACCAAATTCTGTGTCTGTACAGTGAGATTTTAGCATAAAAAAATACAAGCAACGCTGTTTGTAATCTCAGCAATATCCCACATTTTCCAAGTTGCCATCTTCCTGAAAGCTCTGACCTTCTGGTAGCTGAACGCATGGCTCGACAGCATACTCCGTGCATATGATGCGTTTTCCTAACAAGAAGCAGTAAGAAGGTAATCCTTTTCTTTTAATTTAAACTTTAAATACTATTTTCCATTTCCTTTCATTTTAATTTCACAACATCTTGATTCCATAGTGCACAACAACAGGAGAGATCTGATTAAACCCATTGATTTAACTCCCTTCCCCTTCTGCTCATATCATGATTTAATTTTGCCTTAAGGACATTGTCTTGTGCTTTATTTATCTATTCCTTAATAACTAGGTTTTTTAAAAATAAAATAAAAAAATAACCACTATCTGGCACACACAATCCTGACAGCTGTTATCATAAAAGAGGCCAGTTCTTTCCCTGTAAGAACATAAGCACCATCTTAAGTGCATATTAATAAATCCAAGAATCTTTTCAATTTTCATTATTTATTTCCCAGCAGCGCTTCTTTGTTAGTCGACCATCTACATTATAAATGAAACAAATCTCTTTTGTGTGTGCTTCTGTACTTACAGCCCCTTGAAAATGTTGTTCCCACTTGCGATATTGCAATATGTATGGGGTACTGTACCATCTGGACAACATTGTGAAGTGGTTCCCCCCCCTTTTTATCCATATTCAGTGAAAAGCCCAATTCCTCAAAAATATTACCACACATGCATAGATAGCTTTCCAGATATGGCTGGTTTGCCAGCTACAGCTTGCTGTAGAACAGAGATGACTTGGCCGCTGTACTCCATGCTCTGGTAACTTCCAGACCAGGTTATTGCAATGCGCTCTACGTGGGGCTGCCCTTGAAGACGGCTCAGAAACTCCAATCGGCCCCAAATACAGCAGCTACCTTACATACAGCTACCCCATTTTCAAAGCAGCTGCCTTGGTTGCAGGGGCACCAATTTTCAATGAGGCGGCCAGCCCCCCTCAATATTCCACAGCATGCAGTGAGCCCTAGCAGGATTTCCTGTGGCTACATTGGGCCCCTCTGGGTCATAGAATCATAGAGTTGGAAGAGACCACAAGGGCCATCAAGTCCAACCCCCTGCCAAGCAGGAAACACCATCAGAGCACTCCTGACATATGGTTGTCAAGCCTCTGCCTTGTGGAGCCTGTTGACATTTCCATTCCACCTTAAGGAACAGACATGGGATTGTTACGTGTCACATGTCTGTTTACATTCCAGCACTGGGAACTTCCATTGTGTGTATAGCTTTTGCTTTTAGCTGTTCTCTCCTGTTTCTTTGTCCTGATTTATGATTAATAAATCTGTAGTTGTAGTATGCTTCCACAAGCCTCACACCTATTCTGTGTGTGCAGTTCTATCTGCTCAGAAGCCTGGGTCGCTGATTTATGTTAGAGCAGAGGTGATGGTCTTCACAGTGGGACGGCTGGAAGGGAACGGCCTCCTCCCGCCACATGACATCACATGCTCATGCCAGGCCTCCCTCCCCCAAAAAAGGTTGGGCAGAAACCAGCGCATGTGATGGATGATGGACTCAAGGGTATCCTGATCAAATTTGCAGATGACACCAAACTGGGAGGGGTGGCTAACACCCCAGAGGACAGGATCACACTTCAAAACGACCTTGACAGATTAGAGAACTGGGCCAAAACAAACAAGATGAATTTTAACAGGGAGAAATGTAAAGTACTGCACTTGGGCAAAAAAAATGAGAGGCACAAATACAAGATGGGTGACACCTGGCTTGAGAGCAGTACATGTGAAAAGGATCTAGGAGTCTTGGTTGACCACAAACTTGACATAAGCCAACAGTGTGATGCGGCAGCTAAAAAAGCAAAGGCAATTCTGGGCTGCATCAATAGGAGTATAGCATCTAGATCAAGGGAAGTAATAGTGCCACTGTATTCTGCTCTGGTCAGACCTCACCTGGAGTACTGTGTCCAGTTCTGGGCACCACAGTTCAAGAAGGACACTGACAAACTGGAACGTGTCCAGAGGAGGGCAACCAAAATGGTCAAAGGCCTGGAAACGATGCCTTATGAGGAACGGCTAAGGGAGCTGGGCATGTTTAGCCTGGAGAAGAGGAGGTTAAGGGGTGATATGATAGCCATGTTCAAATATATAAAAGGATGTCACATAGAGGAGGGAGAAAGGTTGTTTTCTGCTGCTCCAGAGAAGCGGACACGGAGCAATGGATCCAAACTACAAGAAAAAAGATTCCACCTAAACATTAGGAAGAACTTCCAGACCGGCAGAATCCGAGACCAGGACAAAGAGACAGTGGAAGAAGATTGGAAGAAGTTCAAAGACTATCTTAATAAACATTATAAAATTAATGAAGGCTAAAAAGATATGGGTTTAAAAATTGGTGGTTTGCAGGGGAGTTGATTAAGGAAAAAGAATAGAATTATCAAAATTATGGGAAATATGGGAATGGATTTGCTGATAAGATAAATGAGATTAGAATACAGAAGGGGGAGGTGTAAGGAGGTCGGGGAAATTAGGTTTAGAAAATAAGGTTTGAATTTACCGTATTTTTCGCACCATAGGGCGCACCGGACGATAGGGCGCACCTAGTTTTGGGAGGCGGAAAACAAGAAAAAATTATTCTGAACCCCAGAAGCCAGAACAGCAAGAGGGATCTGGCTTCTGGGATACCGTGTGGCTGTTCTGGCTTCTGGGGTAACCGCGCCAAGCCTCTTCAGGGCAGCAGGATGAAGGCTCCCCCTGCCCAAAGAGGCTGCGCAGGGCTAAAGCAGAAGCCAGGACAGACGCGTCGCTGAAGGAGCACTGCGCCTTCTCTCTCTCTGCCCAGCGCCCCTCCTTCACAGGAGAGGTGCTGCGCAGAGAGGGAGAAGGGGCATCGCCCTTCAGCGAACCTGGAGAAGGAACAGAAGGAGACCCTTCTGCCGCCCCAAGCCTCACGCGCCCGGCGGGACCTCCCGCCGGGCGTGCTAGGCTTGCAGACACTCGCCCAAGTACGGGGAGCCCTCCGGAGGGCTCCCTGTGCTTTGGGCAACAGGCTGCCGCCCCAAGCCTCGCGCGCCTGGCGGGACCTCCTGCCGGGCGCGCAAGGCTTGCAGGCACTCGCCCGAAGCACGGGGAGCCCTCCGGAGGGCTCCCTGTGCTTCGGGCAACAGGCTGCCGCCCCAAGCCTCGTGCGCTCGGCGGGACCTCCCGCCGGGCTTGCAAGGCTTGTGGACACTCGCTGGGGCTGCAGGCTGCTGCCCGCAAGCCTTGTGAGCCCGCGGGAACACCCGCCGGGCTTGCAAGGCTTGCGGATAGCTTCCTGAAGCCTGGAGAGCGAGAGGGGTCGGTGCGCACCGATGCCTCTCGCTCTCCAGGCTTCAGCGAAAGCCTGCATTCGCACCATAGGACGCACACACATTTCCCCTTCATTTTTGGAGGGGGAAAAGTGCGTTCTATGGAGCGAAAAATACGGTATACTTGTTTTTGGTTAGTTGGTTTATGTATGTTTTTATTGTTGTTTGTGTTTATATGTTTTTATCTGAAACTTTAATAAATATCATTTAAAAAAAAAAAACATTAGGAAGAACTTCCTGGCAGTAAGAGCTGTTCGACAGTGGAATTTGCTGCCAAGGAGTGTGGTGGAGTCTCCTTCTTTGGAGGTCTTTAAGCAGAGGCTTGACAACCATATGTCAGGAGTGCCCTGATGGTGTTTCCTGCTTGGCAGGGGGTTGGACTCGATGGCCCTTGTGGTCTCTTCCAACTCTATGATTCTATGATTCTATGAATCTGCACAGTATCCACCACCTTTTGCACCTTTTGCCACTTCTTCACATGTGCTTGTCCAAATCTGCATTCATACACGTAGGAAAAACAAATTCTTCTTTAACAAAGTGGAAAGGGAGACAGACTAAAAACATATATTTTCAAACAAAAGAGTGCTTTCTGCCAAGGCAGGGGAAGCTGTGGCCCTCCAGATGTTGGCGGACTACAACTCCCATCATTCTTGACCACTGACCATGCAGGCTGGGGCTGGTGGGAGCAGGTAGTTCAACAGTATTTAGAGGGCCACAGTTTCTGTAGAATCATATTATGGTAGAGTTGGAAGTAACCCTCGAGGGTCATGTAGTACAACCACCTGCAATGCAGGAATCTCAAATTCTTGCACCACTCATTTCCCCTCTTGATTTTGTTGTATGTGAATGCCCTCTTATCCTCGAACAAGTCTTCTTCGTACCTTTAGATCACAAGAGGACGGGGGCAGAATTCCGGCAGAAAAGCAGTGAGGGGGGTCTTAGCCCTTTCTCCACCGGTGATTAATAATAATAATAATAATAATAATAATAATAATAATAATAATAATAATTTATTTATATCCCGCCCTCCCCAGCCGATGCCGGGCTCAGAGCGGCTAACAACAATAAAAGTAACACAGTTTACATAAAATCACAATCAATTAATTGAAATGCATTCTAAAATCAATTCATTTTACACTTCAACACGCATGTCCTCCACACACACACACACACACACACACACACACACCCGCCACCACGCACTTGGCTGTCCAGAACTCCACACCCATGTTCTTCTGTGAAATGGTTACTTTCCCATCTCTTGCGTAGATGGTTCTGTAATAAGGTGACCAGCTGGCCACTTATGTGCTGCTGCCAAGGGAAAAAGAAAAAAGAAATGCGTGGCTAAAAACGAGAATGCAGATTTGCCTGAAATTTGCATTTGTAGGTGCAAAGCTAAATAGGACTGCTGTAATTTAAGCTGGAAAGGAACACATCTGCCACAATAGTGGGGGAAGAGGGCGAGCAGGTGGCCTGTGTGCCTGGTCTGCGCGCTGCCTGGGCTCTCACTGTTGATGGGCAACCTCAGGACCCCTCCTACTCTCCCTTCTTCAGATTACAGTGGTACCTCGGGTTACAGACGCTTCAGGTTACAGACCCATAAATATTACTTCGGTTTAAGAACTTTGCTTCAGGATGAGAACAGAAATCATGCTCCGGCGGCGGCAGGAGGCCCCATTAGCTAAAGTGGTGCTTCAGGTTAAGAACAGTTTCAGGTTAAGAGCAGAGCTCCGGAACGAATTAAGTTCTTAACCTGAGGTAAAGGTAAAGGGACTCCTGGCCATTAGGTCCAGTCGTGGCCGACTCTGGGGTTGCGGCGCTCATCTTGCTTTACTGGCCGAGGGAGCTGGCGTACAGCTTCCGGGTCATGTGGGCAGCATGACTAAGCCGCTTCTGGCGAACCAGAGCAGCACACGGAAACGCCATTTACCTTCCCCCCCAGAGCGGTGCCTATTTATCTACTTGCACTTTGACGTGCTTTCGAACTGCTAGGTTGGCAGGAGCAGGGACCGAGCAACGGGAGCTCACCCCGTCGCGGGGATTCGAACCTTCTGATCGGCAAGTCCTAGGCTCTGTGGTTTAACCCACAGCGCCACCTGCGTCCCAGTGTAACCTGAGGTACCAATGTATAAAAAAACATAAGAACGTAAAAAACTAAATCAGGCCAATGTCCCTTCTTGTCCGGCACCCTGTTCTCACAATGGCCTTGTGGGAAATCTGGCAACAAGGACCAGAGCACAACAGCACTCTCTCCTCCCGCAGCTTCCAGCAAATAGAAGCACTATCAGCTCCAACTGCGGAGGTCTTTATCTTTATAAAGTGGACCAATTTCCAGAAAAAGGGCGCCTTCAAAGAAAGGACCGCCCTCCGCTAAGTAGGACATGATGATGCAGCCACCTTTTCAATGCAATCTGCTCTCACACACGTCGCTAATTCTGAACCAATGCTGCCCAGACACTTCTCCCAGCACAGACAGTGGCTATTTATATGATCATCTATTGACAGAGCACGAAGGGGAAAGTGGGGGGAGAGGTGAGATGGGCCCCACATAATGAATGAGCTGGGAGGAGAAAGCAGGCAGGGGCAAACTCTCCACGGCCACGACTAGGACCTCTGAATCCCCAATCACGTCATTGTTCCTAAAGACATTCTATTCCCTGAAACAATAAGAGAGGTGAGAGGAGAAACAACCGTGACGCAGACGCATCACTTGTTATTGAGCACGGTCTGGAAATTAAAAGGCGAGGAGAGCACGTGGAATAGCAATGCGGGAGGAGGAAAAGCGCGGCTGCCTCCTAGTGGATGTTCCTGTTAATAGTTGCTTTTAAAAAAATAATTCCTTGCATCTGCTCCCCTCGTGTGGTCATTAGGTATCATTGCGAGTACACAGGTTAGGTTTGATTTGAAGAATTGATGCTTTTGAATTATGGTGCTGGAGGAGACTCTTGAGAGTCCCATGGACTGCAAGGAGATCAAACGTATCCATTCTTAAGGAAATCAGCCCTGAGTGCTCACTGGAAGGACAGATCCTGAAGCTGAGGCTCCAATACTTTGGCCACCTCATGAGAAGAGAAGACTCCCTGGAAAAGACCCTGATGTTGGGAAAGATGGAGGGCACAAGGAGAAGGGGACGAGAGAGGACGAGATGGTTGGACAGTGTTCTCGAAGCTACCAACATGAGTTTGACCAAACTGCGGGAGGCAGTGGAAGACAGGAGTGCCTGGCGTGCTCTGGTCCATGGGGTCATGAAGAGTCGGACTCGACTAAACGACTAAAGAACAACAAAAACAAAAAACCCAAACCAGTGCCTGTTTTTTCAGTACTTTCGCTAGTCGCCAGTTTGTGTGACACAATATACAGAAGCTCTGCTCAGCTCAGAGATGCATTCCTTCCCTTACTTAAGAGAGCAGTTCTTGCATTGCATGGGGTTAGACTAGATGACCCTTGGGACCCCATCCCAACTTTACAATTCTATGATTCTACGAAGGAAGAGCAAGGCCTGGTAAGTGCCCCTCACTCCACCCCTTGCCTCTGAAAACGAGGTCTGCGATTGCACCTCCTACCCTTCAGGCTTGTGTAGTTTAGCAGGGGGGCAATGTTATCACAGTACCCATCATCTGATAGGCAGTGCACGCTTTCAGAAACTTTTAGAGGAAGAACAAAGAAGAGGTTGTCAACCCAGTCTAACTCTGCCTCTAGAATTGGTCCATGCCAGGGGACAGGTGGGAATGCAGATCTTATTGGAACACTCAAGAGAGAGAACAGCGCATGATTAAACCATGGAACTCTCTCCCACTGGATGGCCACTGAAATATACTCGGAGTCCTGTCGTGATTTCATGCTCTTTATTGCAGTTTGCAAAACAGTGATTGAATTGGCCTCCAAACCTCAGGCCTTTATATACATTATTTACACAATGAGTCCTGTCTGATTGGCTGATTCTGCTTCCCTCCTGGAGTCTGATTGGTCTTTTCCTGCAGTTGTTGCATTCTACAATCCTACCAGCCTAATAGGCTGATTAACTTCTTCCTGGAGTCTGATTGGTCTTCTCCTACAAGCCAATCAGTTGTTGCATTCTAGGATCCTACATGCCTATTGTTCTAGGATCCAAGGTTAGTACATAAGGGTAAAGGGACCCCTGACTATTAGGTCCAGTCGTGACCGACTCGCAGGTTGCGGCGCTCATCTCGCTTTATTGGCCGAGGGAGCCGGCGTACAGCTTCCGGGTCATGTGGACAGCATGACTAAGCCGCTTCTGGCGAACCAGAGCAGCGCACGGAAACGGCATTTACCTTCCCGCCGGAGTGGTACCTATTTATCTACATGCACTTGGACGTGCTTTCGAACTGCTAGGTTGGCAGGAGCAGGGACCGAGCAACGGGAGCTCACCCCATCGCGGGGATTCGAACCGCCGACCTTCTGATCATCAGGTAGGTCCTAGGCTCTGTGGTTTAACCCACAGCGCCACCCGCATCCCAGGCTAGTACATAACAGCCACCTATTTAAAAAAGGGTTGGACCAATTCATAAAGTACAGGCTCATCAACGACCACCAGCCCCGATAGCTATGCTCTGCCTCTACAATCAAAGACAGGAATGCTTCTCAGTATCAGTTGCCGGAAAGCGCAGGAGGTGATAGTGCGGCTCCTGTGTTCGAATCCTGAATGCTGGTAGCCCACAGGTAAACCACAGTGAGAGCAGAATGCTGGACTAGATGGGTTGCTGGCCTGATCCAGTAGACTCCACTTTCGCTCTCACGAAAGTAAGACCACATGAGAGGAGTATTTGCACCCAGATCAGATGTGCAATTCTGACCCACATTTGCATGCCCATGACTTGTGGCCAAGCAGGTGACCTGCATCGTGTGCGCAAATCTTAGCTGCGTTCAAGAGGGAGCATTCTCTTATTTGGAGCAATGGAACTTTGGATGGAACCACTCTTATCAATGGCTGTTTTGCTATGATGCGAAAATGGAACTTCCATGTTCGGAGGTACTATACCACTCATGCCACTGACTACCAGTTGCTCAGGAAGAACATTGGTAGAGGGCTGCAGCTTTGATCCCCAGCTTGGGGGCTGTCAGGAGTGCATGCAGGAGCCAAGCCCTGTGACCAGTAGGGCTTCGCAGGACTAGGGCCTTCCTAAGTTTGTTCTGGAGAGGCAAGGTGTGGCCTCTTGGTAACTCACTGCACCTGGTGGCAAGAGCCAGGAAGGGATATAAGGTCAGCATTTCCCTTCGGCTCTTTGCCACAGCAATACGTTTCCTGCCTTGCTGCGTTTGGCTTCTTGGTTCCTGATCCTCGGACCTTGACTTCATGACTCCTTGCTTCTCGACCCTCGGACCCTTGACTTCGTGACTCCCTGCTTCCTGACCCTCGGACCCCTGGCTTCTGGACTCTTGTTCCTGCTTCCTCCCCGCCATCTTGCCCCCGGTCCCAACGTCCTCAGCCAGGACTTTGATCACCTGTAGACCGGACTGTGACAGGGGCTTCCTACAGGCATCTGGTTGGCCATGGTGGGGAGCAGGACATTTGACTTGTTAGAGTTGTTTGTGTGGCAGCACCTAGACTTTGGAACTCCCTGCCACTTGACACCAGGCAGGCGCCTTTGCTGTACCCTTTTATGCACCTGCTAAAAACGTTTTTGTTTATAGGCAGGCCCTGTTTTCCAAATACAATTTCTGAGATATTTCATTCTCTCTCACACACGCAGGGGAAAAGAAAGCTGCTGGGCAGAATTTTCTCTGAATATTGCTTTCCATTTTTTGGTAGGTAGATGCCATTCCCCACTCTGCACGCCCTGAAACACTGCCAGGTCCAAGTATTGAGGAGGATGCGAAATGGTGTCTAGCTGTCCACTTAGATGCTGATGCTGTCCCTTGCAGTTGCAGCAAAACAAAAACCCAAACCAAACCATAAGCTTAAAGTGAGGGGGGAGAGAGAAATAACCTGTGCTACTTCTGCTGCTTGTGGTGACCCCCACTGCCAACACAATATTGCCTAATTTCTATCCCTGCTGGGAAAATTCATTGATCAGCCACACTAGCTCAGCCAGTATAGCATGAGGATCTTAATTTCCGGTGGTGGGTTCAAGCCGCACTTTGGGGTTGGACTAGTTGATCCTTGTGATTCCTTCCCACTCTACAATTCTCTGATTCTCTGAATCTATGATTCCCCCCAATCTCTCGGCTCACAAACAGGGCTGAGAATTTCAATGGGCTGTTCATGCACTCTTCTAAAATGTAAGCATGTTAAATGTAAATCACCCTGAGATCTGCAAACCGGTATATAAATTCAATTAACAACAACAACAACTCCCAAGGGTTATGGTCAGTTTACTAACACATCCTGCTTCGGAATTCAGGTTACTACAGGGCATGTGGGTTTGTTTGTTTATTTAGCAAGATTCAAATATAAGATATCTAAGGGCTTTCCCATTAAACGGTATAAAATATTCATTTAAACTAGCAATAAAAAGCATACTCTGAAAAACAAAAGTACAATAAAATCGTCAAAATACAGATAAATCAACAGAGTTCGAAAACAAATGTGCGTGATGAAATTACATAATAAATGCATAATAAAAAGTAGAATACCGCAGGCAGAAAATAATTTCCTGCTGTGTCACAGGGAAGAGAAGAGGCCCTGCAACCCGGTTTCTCATCTATTACCACCTAGCAGACTGGATTAATGACATCTATGCAGCTCCAGATGTTATTGAACTCCAATTCCCATCAGCCCCGGCCAGCATCCATCACAGATCCAGGATGATGGAGCTATGTAGAGCTGCTCTAACTAACTGAGCTATACATCATTCCTGGGGAAAGAGTAGGAGCCATCACAGCCCTTTTCTCAGTTGTGGGGAATCTGTGGCTCTCTGTGTTTGGGGAACTACAATTCCCATAAACTCTGATCGTTGGCTATGCTTGCTAGTGCTGATGGGAGTTAGAGTCCCACAACATTTGGCGAGCCAAAGGCTTCTGCCACCTGCCTTTCATCCAGAGTAATTTCTTGGACCTTTAACTTGTATGCTACAATAACAGCAGAGGGCAGCAGATGCACACATTCTCTCGCTCTGTCTGTGTGCTATACAGTGGTACCTCTGGTTAAGAACTTAATTCATTCTGGAGGTCCGTTCTTAACCTGAAACTGTTCTTAACATGAGGTACCACTTTAGGTAATGAGGCCTCCCGCTGCCACCGCGCTGCCGCCATGACGTTTCTGTTCTCATCCTGAAGCAAAGTTCTTAACCCAAGGTACTATTTCTGGGTTAGTAGAGTCTGTAACCTGAAGCGTCTGTAACCCGAGGTACCACTGTATCTGAAAGTCAGAAGCAGAGGCACACTGGCTCAAAATGAAGTGGTTTGACCAAACATCAACAAGCTTTTCTGAGCCTGGGGCCACCTTTGGAAACCTAAGAAACTCTCAGAGGCATCACAAAATGACAATCCAATAGAAGAAAAAGAGTTGAGCCCGAAACAGGTAAAACACCAAACACACACACACACACACACACACACTCCAAAACACAGACAAAACAAACAGCACCCCCCCAAAAAAACAGGAGGGAACCACCCCAAACTAACAATAAAAACTGTTAGGTAATACAGATACAGCCCCCACTGCCAAAGAAAGAAACACAAGCGAACCAAAAGCAGGCAATATCCACGATTACGCAGTTGGCAGAATGAACACAACCAAACAGAAAGGAAGCAGACAAAATAGCCCCTAAAAATGCAGCCCCCCCCACCTCCAATCAAATGAAAAGCAGGCAAAATACCCTCACACACAAATACCCCCAACTAGGCAGACAACAGCCTAATAATAATAATAATAATAATAATAATAATATATTATTTATATACTTCCCAACAGAATATTAGAAACACAATCAAACATCAAACATTAAAACTTCCTCAAACAGGGTTGCCTTCAGATGTTGTCTAAAAGTCAGATAGTGGTTTTATTTCCTTGACATCTGAAGGGAGGACGTTCCACAGGGTGGAACCCCTCATCCAAAAAAACTCCAGATACGTGCATAACACTCCCAAACAACAACAAGAAGAAATAATGGAAGCAGAACAACCCTACCCAAACAATAAAGAAATAAAATAATTCGGGCAAACTAATAGTAGAAATGACTATAATACAAAATGGCAGCAAACAAAAGCAGGCAAGACGCCCTCAAAAGTAAAATACAGTGGTACCTCTGGTTACGTACTTAATTCGTTCCGGAGGTCTGTTCTTAACCTGAAACTGTTCTTAACCTGAAGCACCACTTTAGCTAATGGGGCCTCCTGCTGCCGCTGCGCCACCGGAGCACAATTTCTGTTCTTATCCTGAAGTAAAGTTCTTAACCTGAGGTACTATTTCTGGGTTAGCGGAGTCTGTAACCTGAAGCGTATGTAACCTGAAGCGTATGTAACCTGAGGTACCACTGTATTCAGGAAACACATACTCGAAACTTACTGGGAACAAAACTGAATGATCATTAATTTGTTATTTATTGATTGAGTTTGTATGCCACCATTTCCTCCAAAGTCGTTTATATGGTTCTACTCTTCCTCAATTAATCCCCACACAACAACCCTGTGAGGTAGGTTAGGCTGAGAGGCAGTGACTGGCCCAAGGTCACCCAGCAAACTTCATGGCTGAGCAGGGATTTGAACCCTGGTCTCCCAAGGTCCCAGTCTGGCTCTCTAACCACTGCACCATGCTGGCTCATCAACTAGTGTAGGAAGTTACATTTCATTATCATCATCATATTTCATTGCTGCCTTCAGTTGCCCCCACAGCTTCATCTGGGTGATATAGAGCAGGGATGTCCAGCTGGTTGACCGGGATCGACAGCTCACTCCCCAGGTGCTAGCAGTTGATCACAGTTGTTGGGGGGGGGCGGGAGAAGATCCAGGCCCTTCCCCTCGCTTTGTCTTTTCGCACAGTTGCATAAACGGAATACGGACTTATCGCTGCGTGTTTTATTGTTTGCTGACTTTGCTGAGCAACTTTTGCCTGGCCCCCCTAAAAAAGCTCAACAACTTTGGCCCCACCCCCCATGGGTAGTTCACAGTCAGATTTTTATTATGGGAGAAGATCGCATTCTTTTGGGAGTTGGACGTCGCTGATTTAGGGAGGGCAGCTGCACCCCACCCCAGCAACTGTGACTGCCTGCCTGCCTTGTCTTTAAAAGGCAGCATAACATAATAATAGGCCTGCTGGGTTAGGCCCATCAGGTCTAGCATCCTGTTCTCACAATGGACAAAACAAGATGCCTCAGGGAAGAAGAAGGAGAAGAGTTTGGATTTGATATCCCGCTTTATCCCTACCCTAAGGAGTCTCAAAGTGGCTAACAATCTCCTTTTCCCTTCCTCCCCCACAACAAACACTCTGTGAGGTGAGTGGGGCTGAGAGACTTCAGAGAAATGTGACTAGCCCAAGGTCAGCTGCATATGGAGGAGCGGGGAAGCAAACCCGGTTCACCAGATTACGAGTCTACCGCTCTTAACTACTACACCACACTGGCTCCTCCCTCATTGGATCCTCACAACAACCCCACAAGATAGCCTAGCCTAAGAGAGGACGACTGATCCAAAGTCACCCAGCAAACTTCATGGCTGACTGGGGATTTGAACCTGGAGCCACCCAAGTCCTAGCTCGGCACTCTATAATCACCACACTCTTAAGACCTGGTTGTCGGCTTGAAATAATTTTATAGAATTTATTTTGTGAGCTGCTCTGGACTTTTTGGGGGGTGGGGGGTGGGAAGTGGAATGGAAACCCTCGAAATAAGAATAAAGAATAGAAATTTATTTATGTATGCTACTAGAGCAGAAAGAATGCTACTTGCCCAAAAGTGGAAAGAAGCAGAAGTCCCAGCAAAAGGAAGAATGGATACAATAACTTATGGAATATGCAGAAATAGCAAAACTTACCGCAAGAATAAGAAATCAAGATAACAAACCTTTTTATAAAAGAATGGAAATGGTTTATTGAATATTTACAGATAAATTGCAAACAAAAAAGAACATTGGCAGTATTACTGTAATAACCCACAGTTTCATAAGAGTATATATTTAAAGTTGATGAATAAATGGGCAAATTAAATGAATTTGGATATGCAGAAGATATTAAAAAACAAATTTAAGGAACGGCAGAAAGAGGGGGGTGGAAGTCAAGTTTTGAAATGTCAAAATGATTGTAAAATTAATGAAATGTATAAACCTGAAAAGTATAAATAAAAACTTAAAATGAAATAATAATAATGGGGAAATGAAAACTTGATGGAGGTGTAGCAACACTATGAGCAGTTACATCCATGCCCACAGGACCAAGGGCATTGGTGTGGCTACAACACACACACACACACACATGCATCCAAAATCCCTTCTGAATATTGGCTAAGAACATGAGAGGCAGGCTGGAAGCAGCCAACACTTTTTAAGAGAGTTGGAGATGGTGTGAGAGAGCCATTCAGGTGTAAGAGGAGCCCTGGTGGATCAGTCCAAAGTCTTAACAAGTCCCAACATCCTGCTTCCCACAGTGGCCAGCCAGGGCCCTCTAGGAAGCCCATGAGCTTGGCATGAAATCAGTGGCCCTCTTGCATTGTGGCTTCCCAGCACTTGGCACTTAGCGATATACTGCCCCTAAACATGGAAGTTCCATTTTGTCACCATATCAATGAGCCATTGCTGCAGCAGTACAAAAACCCTCCTAAAGTTCCATTTTGGCCATTGGTCTAAACTTGGTTAAGATGCTCCTCCTTAAACCCAGCTGAGAAAATTTGCATGCACAGTGCAGACTTCTCTGCTGGACCACAGGCTGTCAATTGGACGGGCATTCGAATGTGGGTCAGGGCTGCAGATCTGACCCACATTATGCAAATATGAGAAGAAGAGTCTGCTGTTGCTCCTCAGGAATTGGTGTTTGGTGGTACACTTCCTCTAGGGTTGCCGTATTTTAAAAAGTAAAAAAATCAGGACACCCTGAAAGTTGTTGAGTTTATTTTACAAAAACACGTACACACAAAAAACCACCTCACAATTTTTGAGCTGACTTGCCTAAGATCCAGGACAAAGCACCGTCTTCTGGAAATTCCCCCTGGACGTCAATTCAGCCTTTAAAATCCTGGTACTATCCAGGAAAATCCAGACATATAGCAGCCCTAAGGTAAAGGTAAAGGTACCCCTGCCCGTACGGGCCAGTCTTGCCAGACTCTAGGGTTGTGCACTCAACTCACTCTATAGGCCGGGAGCCAGCGCTGTCCGCAGACACTTCCGGGTCACGTGGCCAGCGTGACAAGCTGCATCTGGCGAGCCAGCGCAGCACATGGAATGCCGTTTACCTTCCCGCTGGTAAGTGGTCCTAATAATAATAATAATAATAATAATAATTTATTATTTATACCCCGCCCATCTGGCTGGGCCTCCCCAGCCACTCTGGGCGGCTTCCATAGAAACCATAAATAAATAAATAAATATTTATCTACTTGCACCCGGGGGTGCTTTCGAACTGCTAGGTTGGCAGGCGCTGGGACCGAACGACAGGAGCGCAACCTGCCGCGGGGATCTGAACCGCCGACCATGCGATCGGCAAGTCCTAGGCGCTGAGGTTTCACCCACAGCACCACCCGCCTCCCTAGCAGCCCTAACTTCCTCTAAACATGGAAGTTCAATTTTGCCGTCATAGCAAACTTGTTTTGGCCCGCTCTGGCCCAGTGAGTACATGACCATCAGGCAAGGTGGGCTTTCGTCCAGAGGAGCTGATGCCATAATTTATTTGTTAGTGTTTAAGGTGCCCCAAGACTCTCTGTTCTCTTTGCTATCAGTCTCCTTTGTTGTTTAGTCGTGTCCGACTCTTCGTGACCCCATTAAAAGACGCCTGCTTCTTGGGAGAAAAGCGATGACAAACCTAGACAGCATCTCAAAAAGCAGAGACATCACCTTGCTGACAAAGGTCCGTATAGTTAAAGTTGTGGTTTTCCCAGTAGTGATGTAAGGAAGTGAGAGCTGGACCATAAAGAAGGCTGATCACCGAAGAATTGATGCTTTTGAATTCTGGTCTGGAGGAGACTCTTGAGAGTCCCATGGACTGCAAGAAGATCAAACCTATCCATTCTGAAGGAAATCAGCCCTGAGTGCTCACTGGAAGGACAGATCGTGAAGCTGAGGCTCCAATACTTTGGCCACCTCATGAGAAGAGAAGACTCCCTGGAAAAGACCCTGCTGTTAGGAAAGATGGAGGGCACAAGGAGAAGGGGACGACAGAGGACGAGATGGCTGGACAGTGTTCTCGAAGCTATGGCCTCGGCCCAGTATACCTGAAGGAGCGTCTCCACCCACATCGTTCTGCCTGGACGCTGAGGTCCAGCACCAAGGGCTTTCTGGCGGTTCCTTCACTGTGAGAAGCAAAGCTGCAGGGAACCAGGCAGAGGGCCTTCTTGGTGGTGGCGCCCGCCCTGTGGAATGCCCTCCCATCAGATGTCAAAGAGATAAACAACTACCTGACATTTAGAAAACATCTGAAGGCAGCCCTGTTCAGGGAAGTTTTTAATGTATGATATTTTAATATATTTTAAATCTTTGTTGGAAGCCGCCCAGAGTGGCCAGGGAAACCCAGCCAGATGGGCAGGGTACAAATAATAAATTATTATTATATTATTACTAACTTGAGTTTGACCAAACTGCGGGAGGCAGTGGAAGACAGGAGTGTGTCTTACCTCTCTGGAAACATGAAATGATGCAAAAGGTGTCATGATAGCACGGGAAGGGTGCTGCCAGGTTAGGGGCCAATCCACATACCAATAGGAGGGCACTCATAGCATCACGCTGTAGGCTTGAATCATCCATGTGTCCTTAAGCAAGAAGAAACGCCCTCACAGCTGTGCATAATCCTCCATATGCCATCCTCGGCATTACACCGTCTAGCCACTAGAGCGCAGTAGCGTCAGTAGCATGGGCACAACCGCTACACAGCAGCCAGAAATAGACTCAAGGAGAAGGTTTATACTTGGATAAACTCTGATGCTTCACTCCTGCTTGCCACAGTAAACATGAAAAGTGTGAAGGGGACATGCTACTCTGTCTGCCTCCTCAGGCTTTGGGGAATGAGAACTTGCATGTTTATCTTGAGTACCTGTAAGTGTCAAGAGATCCGAAAGACCAGGCAACAATTCCTCCTATACAGTGGTACCTCAGATTACAGACACTTCAGTTTACAGACTCCGTAACACTGAAAGAGTACCTCAGGTTAAAAACTTTACCTCAGGATGAGAACAGAAATCGTGCGGTGGCAGCGGGAGGCCCCATTAGCTAAAGTGGTACCTCAGGTTAAGAACAGTTTCAGGTTAAGAACGGACCTCCAGAATGAATTAAGTTCTTAACCCGAGGTACCACTTCGGGTTGTCCCTGACAGCAGGATCACTAAGCGCGCACACACAGCAGGAGCAGGAGTCATGGTTGCAGAGCTGCCACCTTTCCCACTTGCCCTGCTCCTGCATCTTTAACTGCAGCCTGACCCAGAGACCTTAAACAGACCTTAAAAAGGTAAAGGTAAAGGACCCCTGATAGTTAAGTCCAGTCACGAACGACTCTGGGGATGCGCCGCTCATCTCGCTTTACAGGCCGAGGGAGCCGGCATTTGTCCGCAGACAGTTTTTCCAGGTCATGTGGCCAGCATGACTAAGCCGCTTCTGGCAAACCAGAGCAGCGCACGGAAACGCCGTTTACCTTCCCGCCAGAGTGGTACCTATTTATCTACTTGCACTTTGATGTGCTTTCGAACTGCTAGGTTGGCAGGAGCAGGGACCGAGCAACGGGAGCTCACCCCATCGCAGGGATTTGAACCGCCGACCTTCCGATCAGCAAGCCCTAGGCTCAGTGGTTTAGACCACAGCGCCACCATGTCCCTAAACAGACTTATGATTTTTCAAAGGAGGGAGCGAAAGCAATTAGTTTCTTTGTGAAACCAATTCTTGTGCATCAAGCTGCTGTTGATGGCACAGGAACAGAGCTATTGAAAAAGAAAGAAAAGAAAAGAAAAGGTGGCGACCCCTGAGCACAGAGGTGAGCTGCAAGGAAAGAACCTCGGAAATCCATCTGACATGGATGCTTTCCTTGAGATTCCTGCATTGCAGGGGGTTGGACTAGATGACCCTTGGGGTTCCTTCCAATTCTATGATTCTATGAAAAAAAAATGTTTTAAAAAAAGTCCGTAGAAAGAACAACAAACAACGGTTTGCAACAACTGTGCAGCCTTCAAACACATAATACATTTTATTTGTTTATTGCATTTATATCCCACCAAGAAGATCAAGGTGGTATACATGGTGTCCCCCCTCCTCAATTTATCCCCAACAACAACCCTGCAAGGTAGGTTAGGCTGAGTGGCAGTGACTGGCCAAAGGTTACCCAGTGAGCTTCATGGTCGAGTAGGGAATTTGAACCCTCGTCTCCCAGGTCCTAGTCCGGCTCTCTAACTAACCGCTGCACCACCCTGGCTCTATACATGAGACAAGTTACAGGGAACCAGGTAGAGGGCCTTCTCGGAAGTGGCACCCGCCCTGTGGAACGCCCTCCCACCAGATTTCAAAGAGAAAAATAACTACCAAACTTTTAGAAGACATCAGAAGTCAGCCTTGTTTAGGGAAGCTTTTAATGTTTAATAGGTTATTGTATTTTAGTGTTTTGTTGGAAGCCGCCCAGAGTGGCTTTATTATTATTATAAACAGCAGGACTCAATCAGATGTGGAGGAGGGGAAGAAAAGAAAAATTCCACAGAACAGCTGTCAAATCTGGTATAACGTCTCCGCAATGACAATTTCTGCCCTCCCTTCCCCACTGGTGGGCGAAGTTTGTGTGGCTCACCTGGGTGGTGACTCCCACCTGTTTGGGCTGGCCCTCAGCCAGGGAGGCCAATGGATGGCCAGCTGGGGGTGGGACTAAGGCCAAAGAAAAGAGGCTGACCCCCTTGTCCAAGCCTCTTTTGGTTTTCTTCCTTCCAGGACAAATGAGCTGGTCTGGGACAAGATGCCTCTATATTATTCCTAAAATAAGGAATAAATTGAAACCCGACCTTATCAAAGTGGTCTCCTTTAGAAGATCTGCTAATCACCTAGCAATGAGGAGCAAATCATTCTGCAAGAGGCGATATTCCCTGCTTTGGAAAACCAGGAATATTGGAAAAGTGAAGCAAAGGACTTCCAGGGTCCCACCACCGTAATCCTGACTGCCCCCAAAAGTGGAAAGGCCCATGTCTTTTGAGAGGCAGGTGGATTTGCATCAGATTCCAGGGGTAGCAACAACTAAAGCAGGGTCTGGGAATCACCTTTGGCCAGTAATCTCAGATACTGTGGAGAAGACCTTGGTGCGAAAGGAAGCCGTCACACTGCATTCCCATCAAATAGATGGGAGACAGATGGAGTGCCTCTCCCTACGGCTTGCTAGTTGATTGCACGCGCGAGAGCTTGCCGTGTTTTAAAACGTTCTTATAGTAGGTTACTTCGGAGACGTGTCAAGAGAAGGTGACTCATGCCTCTCAAAACGACAAGCGCAAAATTATCATGTAGCGTCGTACTGCTTGAAAGGACCACGGCGGTCCTCTACTCCAACCCAGCCTGTTCGCTGCAGGAGGCAAAAGGCTGAACTCCTGACAGAGGACCATCTAACTCCTCTGCTTGAATGCCTCCAGCGAAGGAGAGCCCACCGACTCCCAAGCCAATCTGTTCCGCTGCCAAACGGCTTGTATCATTAGGAAGTTTAACGCTGAGCCAAAATCTGCGTACCCATTGGCTCCAGTCCTGCCCCCTCTTCTGCATGGCATCCCTTAGCAGAAGAATAGCCCTGTTGGATCCTCTTTCCCTCCATTGCCAACCGGATGCCTTTGGAAAGCCACAGGAAAGAAAGTGCTTCTTCATAGAGTGCATTGTTAAACTATGGAACTCACTGCCACAGGAGACAGCCATGACCATCAACCGGGATGCCTTTGAAAGAGGGCTGGATGAATTAACAGAGGGCAAGGCTATCAATGGCTACTACTAGCTATGATGGCAAGACACAACTAGGCAGGATCCTTCCGAATATCAGTTGCTGGAAACTGCAGGAGGGGAGAGGGGTCTTGTGATGCTTATGAGCTTCCCACCCGCATCTGATTGGCTATTTTGAGAACAGATGGGCCATGGTCCTAACCTTCTTATGTTCTTAGGAGTGTGTGTACAGACTTGGTTACCACTTCCCAGACCCCAGTGCCATCCTGGTCACTCACCTTTGGACACAGCCCAGTGTGTCAACCTCCATCTTAAATTATGGTGCCCAGAACCGGGTACTGTACTCCAGTTGGGAATAAGACAGGAATATATAGCATGTGCTGCCCTGAGCTCGTTGGTAGACAGATGGAGTGCAAATATGAGAAATGAAAGGCGGAAACTTTGATTGATTGTGTTTGTGGGCTCCCAGCTATGGAAGAGGCTGTAATCACACCCTGCTCCATCCTTCTCAAAGATCATGCATTTAATGGCTTTACCTGATGGCTGTTGTCCTTTAAAAGCCAGGAGCCACCTTTTAGAATACAGTAATCAGATTTTTAGGTTGCCACCTTGTCAGACAGCATGTTAATTTCGTTTCACGCTTTGTCAATTTTACTCTCCCTTAGTAATTTCGCTTTAGCCATCTCTGTCGCTGACAACTTGACAGCATGGCTTCTATTTAAAGAAAGGTCACAAACATGACTAGGAAAAGTTATCCAGTGGGCCATTAACTTGGGAGAGGGGGGGCTGCTTGGAAGGGGGGGTACAATGCCTTAAACACAAATACTTAAGAGGCTTTGAGCAATCAAATTGCTAGCGGAGTCATCCACATTTGCTGTGTGTGTGTGTGTGTGTGTGTGTGTGTGTGTGTGTGTGTACTTCAGAATCTTCACTGGCCTGTTCTCAGTTATCCTAACAAAAAAACAGGTCAGGCGAGCCATTGTTATTCTCATATTGCAGGTGGAAAAACTGAGGCTGAGAGAATAGCGGCTCACCCAAAGTCACCTGAATGAGTTCATGACACCGATTAGATTTTGAAGCAGAGACTGCCCGCTTGGTAAATACCGGCTGATTTGCAAAATATGGTAGAAGGCAAAGGTAAAGGACACCTGGAAGGGACATGGGTGGCTGGTGCTGTGGGTTAAACTACAGAGCCTAGGACTTGCCGATCAGAAGGTTGGTGGTTCGAATCCTCGTGACGGTGTGAGCTCCCATTGCTCAGTCCCTGCTCCTGCCAACCTAGCAGTTCGAAAACACGTCAAAGTGCAAGTAGATAAATAGGTACCACTCCGGCGGGAAAGTAAACAGCGTTTCCGTGCGCTGCTCTGGTTTGCCAGAAGCGGCTTAGTCATGTTGGACACATGACCCGGAAGCTGTACGCCAGCTCCCTCGACCAATAAAGCGAGATGAGCGCCGCAACCCCAGAGTCAGCCATGACTGGACCTCATGGTCAGGGGTCCCTTTACACTTTACCTTTAAAGGACACCTGGGCGGTTAAGTCCAGTCAAAGGCGACTATGGGGTGTGGTGCTCTAGCAGTTTGAAAGCATACCAGTTTTTTTTTGGGGGGGGGGGAGTTTAATGCTGCCCACTGTTTTAAGCTGGTGCTTTTTAGAATGCTAAGTCAGCAGCCCATAAAAGGGTCTCCATCATTTAACTTGGGGTTGCAGGAAAGGTTGCTGACTTTGAATGTGCATCACCAAGGCTCGACCAGAGGCCCAGGGCTCTCCCAGATGGTTCCAGCAGGATTCCTGCCGCAGCGCCAGCCTTTGGCTCTTGGCCAAGGGAGGCAGGGAAGGGGTTGCCGTTGTTTGTGGGAACATTTCTGTGTGTCTGTCTTGGAAATGCCTCGGAGTGTTTCAAACAATCTGGTGCCCAAAACCAGACAGAGATGAATCAATCATGGGAGACTGAGGGCAGTGGGGACCCCTTAAGCAATTGTATAAGATGCAGGGCCTTCATCCTTGATGCCCCCCACCAGGCTGCCTGAATTCAGCCCAAGTCTTGGGTAATGCTCCAGGGCAGGCTTAGCCAATGTGGTGTTCTCCCTGTTGCAGGAATTTATGTATAGGTTGGGGGGGTGCCCCTCCAGCAGATACGCACATGCAGCCCACTACCAAAATCAGCACAATCACTTTTGTGACTTTGGTGATTTGTCCCCACAAAACACTTCATCACAGTTTCTTGATGATCTATTCAAAGGGCCTCTGCTGCACAATACCAAATGATAAATGTATCTATGTATGGTTTGAAGCTCAACATCAAAAAAACGAAGATCATGGCCACTGACCCATCACCTCCCGGCAAATAGAAGAGGAAGAAATGGAGGCAGTGAGAGATTTTACTTTCTTGGGCTCCGCGATCACTGCAGATGGTGACAGCAGCCATGAAATTAAAAGACGCCTGCTTCTTGGGAGAAAAGCAATGACAAACCTAGATAGCATCTTAAAAAGCAGAGACATCACCTTCCCAACAAAGGTCCGTATAGTTAAAGCTATGGTTTTCCCAGTAGTGATGTATGGAAGTGAGAGCGGGACCATAAAGAAGGCTGATTGCTGAAGAATTGATGCTTTTGAATTATGGTGCTGGAAGAGACTCTTGAGAGTCCCATGGATTGCAAGAAGATCAAACCTATCCATTCTGAAGGAAATCAGCCCTGAGTGCTCACTGGAAGGACAGACCGTGAAGCTGAGGCTCCAGTACTTTGGCCACCTCATGAGAAAACTCCCTGGAAAAGACCCTGATGCTGGGAAAGATGGAGGGCACAAGGAGAAGGGGATGGCAGAGGACGAGATGGTTGGACAATGTTCTCGAAGCTACCAGCATGAGTTTGACCATATTGCAGGAAGCAGTGGAAGACAGGAGTGCCTGGCGTGCTCTGGTCCATGGGGTCATGAAGAGTTGGACTCGACTAAATGACTAAACAACAATAACAACTGGCTCACAGGGAAAACTTCAGCTACTCAGTAGCTCAGCTACTCAGCAGCCCCTCTGCCTGAGTGATAATTCCTGGCACCCTGATACCTGAATGCCAGACAGGTAGCCATTCCAGAAATAACAAACCCAGATGAAGACAAAAGGGTGTGATTAACGTGGCTGGGAAACAGGGAAATGTAATATCTCTTTTGTTACACTTGATGGGTGTTTGGTGGAGGGCAAGGAGAACCATGGGGCAGGGTCCAGGATGGTCAGATTACTGCCACCAGACCACCATGATGTATTAGTGATGTAGTTTGGGGAGGTGTAACATGGGAATTAGCAGCTAATAAAGGTTTGGGGGCTCTTTTGTTCAGGGTGTCCATCTTGCTTCCTCTTGCAGTGAGTTGGAGTCCTGTCCCAACAGTCTCAATAAAGACCAAGCCTACTGGCTGCTGTTTTGCTCAAATTTTCCTGGTTGGTGTCCTTGCTTTTTGTCCAAGGGAGCCCTCAGATTTCTCCGTTAACACCCAGATTTGTTGGACTCCCATTTCCCTTCAGCCCTAGTCTGAGATTTTCAGAGAAAAATGTGGGTTTTTTGTCCATTTATCCCCAAAATCAGGTAAAATTGATGGGAGGAGTGCACTGATGTAATGCAGATTGCTGCCTTTGAAACCTCAGCGTTGTGGTTGCAAGAGCCTTGTCTTCCGTTATTTGAAATGAGTCCTCCCTAGTCATTGGTTCAGCTGCTGTGACATAATGGAATGTTCAGGAACTGCTGTCCAATGAAAACAACAACCTGCCGTCCCATAAGGCCTACAGCAGGGACCAAAGGAGGCTGTTTGCTGCCAGTGAGAAAAGATTTAGTGCAGAGCAGCATCTGCGACACAAGTGAATTATCGTCCGCCTGGGCTGTGTGCGAATGTTGTATATGTATGAGAGTGAACTGTGGCTGGCATATGAGAGCAATGCCTATATATTTATAAGAAGGAACTGAATGTGACTTGTGTGAATGTGTGTGGGATGTGTGAGGAAGCGAGGGGGGGGGGTGAGCAAAAGAGAAGATACTAAATGGATTGTCCAGCAAGTCTTTCGAATTGCTGCAAAACTGCGGCTGGGTCTCTTATATCTTTGCTTCCACAAAGATGTGAGGCTCCTGAGTTCTGGGCTTCGCTATGGCTGCGCGCTGCCTCCCTGCGATTTGTAAAGTGAAATGTCAGGAACTTGTGTTTCCTTATCTTTTGGAGCCAGACCTTTGGCAAAAAAAGAAAAGGTGGGGAGAATAAAAGAGGGGAGATAACAAGGAAGCCTGGCTTCCGGAAGAATTCAGATCCTAATCAGACCTTCTTAACTACTGGCACAGGGGAGCATTTCTTGAGGGGAATATGAATGGTGGGAGAAAAAAATACATTGCCTGTAATCCAGCAGCAGATGCGAAATTAAGCTTCTCTCAGACTCCCAAGACTTCAAGAGTGAATGGGAATTTGAAAAAGGAAATCTGCAGGTGTTTGGTCTGCATTGTATTGTTTTCCAGCCTATCTTGAGTTGCCGTTTTTTTTGCTTTTCATTATATATTTCGTTTCTAATGTAATTTGCCTTGAGTGTCAAGTAGAAGGCAATTCATATAATAATAATAATAATATATGGGAATTAGCTCAATATGATGGAGTTAACATACTTGTGCATGTATAGGATTTTTTTGTTTTGTTAGAGATGGACACTGTTTTTTGTGGAATGTATAAGATAAAGTAGTTTAAAGATTATTTCCTCTGCAAATAATAGTTACTGTGTGTGCTGACTCTCATGCATACATAAGGAAGAGGGAAGTATTATATTTAGATTCCCAGGAAACCTAAGATGCACAGAAACAAGTTTCTAGACCCTGTGGTTGTGGATATGATTGAAAATGTCTGCAAAATGCCACATCTCTACAATCTGGGTTCCAGAGACAGTCTTTAAATCACAAAATCAGGCAGTTTCTGGTGTTCCCCTCTATCACACAGAAAAAGTGCTGCTGTTTTTACCCCCCCCCCACTTTTGAAACAGGCAAGAGAAAAGGTCATTAAAAGAGTTTCACTGGTATACTAGAGCAGGCCCCCTGAACAATTTGTGTCAGTCAGAAATGCCATTCCTTTCTATTCTTATGTAGAAAAAAGATAAAGTTTTTAAATAAAATGGTGAATTTGTAGTATCTCTTTCTTGTTAAATTAGGTCCAAAAACTTGCAGTAGAACTACAAGTGATTCTGGCAGATGTATTTGCTAATAATGCCTAATAGTAATACAGTGGTACCTCAGGTTAAGTACTTAATTTGTTCCGGAGGTCCGTTCTTAACCTGAAACTGTTCTTAACCTGAAGCACCACTTTAGCTAATGGGGCCTCCTGCTGCTCCTGCGCCGCTGCCGTGCGATTTCTGTTCTCATCCTGAAACAAAGTTCTTAACCCGAGGTACTATTTCTGGGTTAGTGGAGTCTGTAACCTGCAGCGTCTGTAACCTGAAGCATATGTAACCCAAGGTACCACTGTATGAGGTCACTGGATCCGAAGGGGAGGGTCCAAAGGTGTTTCAATCTTTCTTTTTTATTTTAGCACTGTTTATTAAATATTCAAAAATACAGTGTTAAATAGGAATGGGGGGCCTGTTAAACGACTCCCCCAAAATCCCAAGTCCCCACCACAACCTCAAACTAAGGCCAGGGCAATCTTCTTCTTTGGCGATCACTCGTAGCCGAGTAAGATTGTCTTCCATAAACACGGTTTTAACAGTGAGTTCATAAGTGACTGTGGGGGCCAATTCTGGACTGTTTACACAAGCACCATACATAGACAACAGCAAAGAGACTCAGAAAAGCAGTGTATAAAATTGTAGCAGTCGGCAGATGCCATGTAATGTACTGTTTCCTCTGACTATCCAATACAGTGGTACCTCGGGTTACAGACGCTTCAGGTTACAGACTCCGCTAACCCAGAAATGGTACCTCGGGTTAAGAACTTTACCTCAGGATGAGAACAGAAATCGCATGGTGGCAGTGGGAGGCCCCATTAGCTAAAGTGGTACCTCAGGTTAAGAACAGTTTCAGGTTAAGAACGGACCTCCAGAACGAATTAAGTTCTTAACCCAAGGTACCACTCTACTGTATAGAAAACTGTAGAAGCTTCACAAATAATCACCAAAATTCAACGTTTTGACTGATTTCCTTGGCTCCAAGTGCTAATGACTCCTCTGGAAGAGAGGAATCCAGGGCTCCCCCTGCCTCCATAACACCTTAAACATAAGGTCACATACCCCTTGCCCCTCCAATAAGGCGTGAACTTAGCCTCACAATAGGAGGCAGGAGGCAATCAAGGGCAGCACATGCCTCAGACAGAAATCCATGGGATGGTGGATTGAATCCTGATATGTTCAAAGGAAGAGCGCAGGAAAGGCTTGCAGCTAGGGGGATGTGTAAATACTTTTATTGTTCTTTGGGGAAGAGGGTAGTTAAAAGGTGTTGGGAACTGGGGTTATTGACTGGTGGGTGACAGGCTCATGTTTCTACATGCCAAAGGTTCCTACTTTGTGACATATTTGCGATGTATCAATGACGCTGTTGAAAAATGTAGTATGGGTAATGGGGAGAGGTCTTGAAAGTTCATGCAACCCCACGCACAGGGTTCCTACTCTTTGTGTGTTTGCAGCAAATAAAGACCACTGTTTTGCTTCTATAACTTGGCTGGAGACGCCTTCTTTTGCTGACTGGAGAGACCCGTAAATCCCTGCACCCTAGGATTTTTTCCTTATCATCTGGAATACAATAAATCCACACAAATGTTTGCTTTGTGTATGAACCCTACCTTCTACCTACCAGTTCTCCTTTACACCCACCCACCCCACTTTACATTCGAGAATGGTGTTCTCGAGGCTACCAGCATGAGTTTGACCAAACCGCGGGAGGCGGTGGAGGACAGGGGTGGCTGGCGGGCTCTAGTCCATGGGGTCACAACAACAAATGCCCCTCCTCCCCCTCTTCTCCCAAAAACCCTGGGCTCATTTCCATACTCAAAGCCAGCTGGGGTCAAAATGGGGGGGGGTGACATTCCTAGGAGGGGTGGTTGAGAAAATTGGGGGAAATGTGGGGGGCGAGATCTAAGCACTCCCTCCTGCTGATAGTGCCTTTCAAATCCTGATCCCCTCCCTGTGTTAGCATCAGGCAATGGTGTCCAAACCTTTTTCAAAGAGGGCCAGAAATGAAGGGCCGTGAGGGCCAACTAAAGGGCCAACCAAAATTGTTGACCTTTAGGATTGAAATTGTTGACCTTTTTTTTTTTAGGGTTGAAGTTGCTGAGGGGTTGAAGTTGTTGAGGGTTTTTTAGGATTTTACCCCAGCAAATAAACTGCCACAAGGGCTGGATTAAACTGAGCGGCGGGCCGGACTAGGCCCCTGAAACAGACTTTGGACATGCCTGGCAGGAGATAATCAATGTTGCCATCTCATGGGGGAATCATCCAAGTGTGATCCTGGTCTAAAGGCACTTTGCGGCATGCCTCTCCATCATTAGAAGAGTGACTAGTGGGGTGCCACAGGGTTCTTTCTTGGGCCCGGTCTTATTCAACATCTTTATCAACGACTTGGATGATGGACTCAAGGGCATCCTGATCAAATTTGCAGATGACACCAAACTGGGAGGGGTGGCTAACACCCCGGAGGACAGGATCACACTTCAAAACGACCTTGACAGATTAGAGAACTGGGCCAAAACAAACAAGATGAATTTTAACAGGGAGAAATGTAAAGTATTGCACTTGGGCAAAAAAAAATGACAGGCACAAATACAAGATGGGTGACACCTGGCTTGAGAGCAGTACATGTGAAAAGGATCTAGGAGTCTTGGTTGACCACAAACTTGACATGAGCCAACAGTGTGACGCGGCAGCTAAAAAAGCCAATGCAATTCTGGGCTGCATCAATAGGAGTATAGCATCTAGATCAAGGGAAGTAATAGTGCCACTGTATTCTGCTCTGGTCAGACCTCACCTGGAGTACTGTGTCCAGTTCTGGGCACCACAGTTCAAGAAGGACACTGACAAACTGGAACGTGTCCAGAGGAGGGCAACCAAAATGGTCAAAGGCCTGGAAACGATGCCTTATGAGGAACGGCTAAGGGAGCTGGGCATGTTTAGCCTGGAGAAGAGGAGGTTAAGGGGTGATATGATAGCCATGTTCAAATATATAAAAGGATGTCACATAGAGGAGGGAGAAAGGTTGTTTTCTGCTGCTCCAGAGAAGCGGACACGGAGCAATGGTTCCAAACTACAAGAAAGAAGATTCCACCTAAACATTAGGAAGAACTTCCTGACAGTAAGAGCTGTTCGACAGTGGAATTTGCTGCCAAGGAGTGTGGTGGAGTCTCCTTCTTTGGAGGTCTTTAAGCAGAGGCTTGACAACCATATGTCAGGAGTGCTCTGATGGTGTTTCCTGCTTGGCAGGGGGTTGGACTCGATGGCCCTTGTGGTCTCTTCCAACTCTATGATTCTATGATTCTATGGAACCTTGCGGCATGCCTCTCCATCTGATGGCTTGCAGTGAGCTTTGGCACTGCCTCCTATCACCTCGAACCACAATGTTATCAATGAGGCTCATTCACACATTCAGCTGTGAGAGCCAAGGATTAATGATTGCTTGGCTCCTATGAGCACTTTGTGGGGAGGGAAAGCCCCTTTAAACTCAAGGTGTGGAGGGAGGCTTGATTTTTAGCAGGGCAGCATTGCACATTATGAGAAATTAGGTGACGGGCCTGGCACCCACCCCCTGTGCCATCTGGCCATGGCGGGCCAGATTCTTATCTCCACACACCCCACAGGCCAAGTTTGGCAGGTGGGTGGAGGCATCACCTGATGTCAAAGTGGTGACAGGTGACCATCAAACTGGGTGGCCAAAAGACGTGTCTGCTGCTTCTTTCTTCTTTGGCAATCACTCATAGCCAAGTAAGATTGTCTTCCATAAACATGGTTTTAACAATGCAATCAGTTGACAGCCAGTGCTTTGGAGTCACTATGCAAGGGGCTTTGCAGGCCCCTCTCAACAGCTGTCCAGAGGTGTCTACAAAGCTCTTTTCATCCAAGCTCGACCATCACTTGCCCCATTGGATGCAGTGCATTGGGTGTAGTGTGGGTTGGTGGGGCCAAATGGGGCCTAATTAGGAAACCTCCCCACCCCGATCTACATGAACTCATTTCTTTTGGATGGGCAAGACCTCAATTTTCCATTCTCCTGGATAGGAACTCAGAAGCTGCATTTAGAATACAGTGGTACCTCGGGTTAAGAACTTAATTTGTTCTGGAGGTCCGTTCTTAACCTGAAACGGTTCTTAACCTGAAGCACCACTTTAGCTAATGGGGCCTCCCGCTGCTGCTGCGCCGCCGGAGCACAATTTATGTTCTCATCCTGAAGCAAAGTTCTTAACCCGAGGTACTATTTCTGGGTTAGCGGAGTCTGTAACCTGAAGCGTCTGTAATCCGAGGTACCACTGTATCACTCATTAAGATCTCGAGCCATTATTGGTGGTTGACATCTGTTTGAAAATGGAGGATAGGGCTATCGATGGCTACTAGCCAGGATGACTATGTTCTGGCTCCACGGTTGACCAGAGGCAACAATGCTTCTGAATACTAGTTGCTGGAAACCGCAGGATGAGAGAAGGCTCTTGCACTCAGGTCCTGCTTGTCTATTTCCCACAGGTTGGCCACTGTGAGAACAAGGATGCCAGACTACATGACCCATTGGCCTGATCCAACAGGCTCTTCTTGTGTTACATTAAAATATATCAGTAATTGGGAGTGGACCTTAACCATACACAGCTTTAAAGTACAGTGGTACCTCGGGTTACATACGCTTCAGGTTACAGACTCCGCTAACCCAAAAACAGTGCTTCAGGTTATGAACTTTGCTTCAGGATAAGAACAGAAATTGTGCTCCAGTGGCGTGGCGGTAGCAGGAGGCCCCAATAGCGAAAGCGGTGCTTCAGGTTAAGAACAGTTTCAGGTTAAGAACGGACCTCCGGAACAAATTAAGTACTTAACCCGAGGTACCACTGTAGAGAATAACCCACAGGGACAAATAGAAAAAGACACCTTCACCCTGGTATGGCTCCCCTTTATCACATACACAGCCCAACAAGACAACAACAAAAGGTCCACCAACAGCGTACAAATCAATATGGCTAACCTGATCCAAAACACCCACCCACCCCACTCACACATGACAACAAAGACCACCACAGCCAACCACAAATGAACAACCACACCCTAGGCCAACCCCAACCTCTCTCACCACCAAAGGAACACAACAAAGAACCTGCACAAGCAACGTTGACACCAAACCCTACATATAGTAAGTGAAATAGAAACATTGCCACCCGACCCCACTCCCCCCCATCTCTCCCCCTCCCCCTCTGTCCCCCTTGTCTCAACAAATGAAACTGATTTGTAAAAATGTTACATGGGGGGGGGAATACGAGAGAGAGACATTGCAAACACTTCTGTAAATCAAGAAAATCTTTAATAAATAATAAAAAAGTAGAGAATAACCTTCCCATGCTCATGTTGACGCATTAGCCATAGATTCCGCTTACCTTTCCCCTTGGGATCATATCTCCCCAGACACGCTGGTGGGATGTTCCAGGCCCAGGTCTTCTTGTGTTTCCTCTCCAGCCTTGATGGGATAAAGAGGGAAGGGGAGATTTGCTATTAATTCTAAGGTTAACCTCCTCCCCAGGTCACAAATTCTGGTCGGGGAAATATAAGAACAGTGCATTTTTGCAAGAGGGCAGAGTTCACTCAGCTTCCACTTTTAAAGTGGGCAGGGATTGAGTATAAAGAATTCAAGAGATATTCGTGCAGGTTTGAGAACCAGGACTGAGAATCTTCTCACCAAACACAGAGCTTCCCTGACTTCAGTACCCACAGGTATGACTGACCTGTGGCTCTCCATATTTTGTTGGGCGCCAGCTCCTCATCAGCCCTAGAGCCAGTATGGCCAACGGTCAAGGATGATGGGAGCTGTAGTCCATCCAATTGGCAGGTTCTCAAGCACAGGCAATGTCTCCTCTGCTTCACCAGGGAGAAGTTGGAGGGTACCTACACACATGGGTGTCAAAATGCACATACATGGCTACAAAATGTGCCTCCTGATCCTTTTCTGCCCATGCCCCAGAGCAGCTTCACTGAGTGGTTAACGCTGCAGGATGTTGCGGCTTTCCTGTAATAAATGCTTGTTCTGCTTAATGGCTAGGACAATAAAACCGAGCCGAGCTGAATTACAAGTGCTCCGGAACATCCATTGTGAGAATAAACATTCTCTGGAACCGGCCATATATAACAACCCCCTAACACCCCTTCCTGCACTTTCAGCTGCCAGACCAGGAGAGCCCATTGCAGAGACAGTATTTTGGGTCTTGTGTAATGATCCTTGGTATGAGGAGAGGTGTTATAATGTCCCTGTTTGCTTCTGTGGAAATGGTGGCACAGGGTACATGGCTTCCAGTGGAAAAGCAGCAGCTCCTAGAAGGACCCTGATGTCAGCCCATGGATGCCTCTGACATGGAATAGTGGTTAGAGTGTTGGACTAGGACCTGGGAGACCAGGGTTCAAATCCCCGCACAGCCATAAAGCAAGCTGACTGTTCTTGAACGTTGGTCTCACTATTATAATAATATAATAATTTATTATTTGTACCCCGCCCATCTGGCTTGTTTCCCCAGACACTCTGGGCGGCTTCCAACAAAGATTAAAAATACATTAAAATGTCACACATTAAAAACTTCCCTGAACAGGGCTGCCTTCAGATGTCTTCTAAATGTCAGGTAGTTGTTTATCTCTTTGACATCTGATGGGAGGGCGTTCCACAGGGTGGGTGCCACTACCAAGAAGGCCCTCTGTCTGGTTCCCTGTAGCTTTGCTTTTCGCAGTGATGGAACGGCCAAAAGGCCCTGGAGCTGGACCTCAGTGTCCAGGCAGAACGACAGGGATGGAGACGCTCCTTCAGGTATACTGGGCCGAGGCCTGTCTTTGCCTACAGGGGAAGTCCCTAACTCACTGAAGGTTTGAGAACCAATGGCTACCCTCAACTGGCTTAGCTGGCTAGTCAAAGCTGTTCCCAGGGTGTGACCACTGTCACATGCTGACAGCTTCTAGAAGCCACAGGTGAGAGCTGAGTGCAGGGTGGGGGACTAAGCTACCCCACAAGGAACACGGTGTGCCCCCCCATAAGAGGTACTCCCCCTCTCATGACACCCCATATACCCCACAGCCAGATATGACTTGCTAGCATTTCAGCCAGGTGTTGTTTCCAGTCCTATGTGAAGATGAGGCCTTTGGGATGCAAGCATATGCCCTGCCACTGAGCTATGGTGCTCAAAGGAAGAATGAATAGGAAAGTGTTTCTGTTCTGGCTTATTCAGGTTCTCACACGGTCTTTTGGTCCTGAGTTGAAATGAGGGTCTCCATTAATCGGATTGAAGGGCCTCAGAAATAGAAATTCCAGCATGCTGTTATCAAAGCCACTGTTACAAGACGGGCAAGGCAATAAGCAGGCAGACAAACAAAGCAACTGTTATGAGAGAGGGAAGGCCGTAGCAGGCAGACAAACAAAGAATGAGTAAATTAAGAAGTTTTAACCTTCAAAGGGAGAAACATGGAATGTTAGAGCCTGATTGGATAAGAATGTAAAGTCTCACTCTCTGTTTTTTTGTATGGTCTATAAAAAGTGGACGCACCCTGACTGGGGTGTGCAGATTGTGAACTTATCGCTTTGTATCTTTGTTCTGCATATGCATAAATCCTGTTGAATCCTGCAAGGTTGGTTGCCACTTTGTGTGAATCTGTGCTCTGGGGACCCAATAGCAGATATGGAAAATGTCCAACAGGATTGCATTTCTTTTCGGGAACCTCGGGGGCAGCCCAACCGGAAGCCGTATCTGTGTGGAGGACCTCACGAAAAAGGGAAGCTTGTAGGAAGCGGACGGATGGAAGGGTTTTGCTTTTTGGAGAGCTCAGTCATGAGGAAGGAACTGGCACCCTCCCCGAAGACTGGAAAAGGGCAAGTGCGGAGCCTGTATCTTTGCACGCAGATACACACACAGGAAGGCGGCAAACCTGGGAAATTGCAGCTCTCTTAGCTCAACTTCTGCACCTTGGTGTACATTAGCGGAAATGAAAACACAATTAAGGGGCAATCCACATCCAGTTGGAGTCAATAGCAGAGCCCCCATTGATTTTGAGGAGGCTGGGCTGCAACCTTAATGTATCAGCACTCAGAGAAAATGGAGAGATTACAAGCCAGCCAGCATGGCTTTATTAAGCACAAATCATTCATGCCAGAAACCCTACTTTCCTTCTTAAAGCTGGTTTCAAAAGACAAAGGGAACACAGCTGGACTCTTCACTTAGACCCACGAGGGCATCCTGAAAAGGAAGGTGGAGCAACATGGCAAAGGGCCCTGGCTCAGAGGCAGAGAACCTCCTTTTGCAGGCAGGAGGACCAAAGTCAAATCCCTGGCATCTTCAGGAAAGAATCCTGCAGACCCTCCAAGGGTCCCTATCTTCCAGGGACAGTCCCAGATGTACAGAAGCCATACCAGTTTCTGATTTGATCCTGAATTTCCTGCTTTTCCTTTTTTTAAAAAAGTTTTTTGCTGGGTTTTTAAAATTTATTTCAAAACCAAAAAATATTACAAACATCAAATTCAAAACAAAACAAATTCCTTCCAGTAGCACCTTAAAGACCAACTAAGTCAGTTCTTGGTATGAGCTTTCGTGTGCATGCACACTTCTTCAGATACACTGAAACAGAAGTATCTGAAGAAGTGTGCATGCACACGAAAGCTCATACCAAGAACTGACTTAGTTGGTCTTTAAGGTGCTACTGGAAGGAATTTGTTTTGTTTTGACTATGGCAGACCAACACGGCTACCTATCTGTAATCAAATTCAAATTCAAAATCCATATTCATTTTCTAACATAAGCCTGTTACATAGGTAAAGGTAAAGGGACCCCTGGCCTTTAGGTCCAGTCGTGACTGACTCTGGGGTTGCAGCACTCATCTCACTATATTGGCTGAGGGAGCTGGCGTACAGCTTCCGGGTCATGTGGCCAGCATGACCAAGCCGCTTCTGGCGAAACAGAGCAGCGCATGGAAACGCCATTTACCTTCTGCCAGAGCTGTACCTATTTATCTACTTGCACTTTGACGTGCTTTCGAACTGCTAGGTTGGCAGGAGCAGGGACTGAGCAACGGGAGCTCACCCCGTCGTGGGGATTCGAACCACCGACCTTCTGATCGGCAAGTCCTAGGCTCTGTGGTTTAACCCACAGCGCTACCGCATCCTTTCAAAGGGAAGCCTGTTACCTAAATTAAAATATATGTAATTGCTCTAGGCTTCCCTTTGCTGTATGTAAATACAACACAATTAACAAGTTATATTATAAATGATATTATAGGTTCTCATATACTCCCCTTCACCCATGTGTGATCTCCATATTTTACTTCTTCCATCTTGTTGTGTTGTTATAATTTAATAATTATTCAATTGATTCTATTGCTATTTTATTGCTTACCCCTGCACGTTTTACACATTCTCTATTAATATTTCAATTCTGGAACCATATTTTCCCATGTATTCCTTCACTCCATCCCATTCTCTAATTATTATCTGAGTTGAGTGGCGTCTAATAATTGCCGCCAATTTTGCCATTTCTACAAACTCGCAGAGTTTGTTTTGCCATTTTAATAGTGATGGGATTTTCTCCCCCTTCCAGTTTTTTGCAATCAATATTCTGGCAATATTTCCCGCTTTTCCTTAGGATGTCCCTATATTCATTGGAGAAAGTTTGGAGGGTATGGAAGGTGTGCAACCCCCAAGCTAAGGAGATAAATAACCCTGCGACCTTTAGAAGACATCTGAAGGCTACCCTATACAGTGGTACCTCGGGTCAAGTACTTAATTCATTCTGGAGGTCCGTACTTAACCTGAAACTGTTCTTAACCTGAAGCACCACACTAGCTAATGGGGCCTCCTGCTGCCACCGCGCTGCCGCCACACAATTTCTGTTCTCATCCTGAAGCAAAGTTCTTAACCCGAGGTACTATTTCTGGGTTAGCAGAGTCTGTAACCTGAAGCGTATGTAACCTGAAGCGTATGTAATCCGAGGTACCACTGTACTTTTTTATGTTAAATGATTTATAATGTTTTTATGTGTTGGAAGCCACCCAAAATGACTGGGGCAACCCAGTCAGATGGGTGGGTTGTTGTTGTTGTTGAACAGGACATCCCTATTTTCATCGTAGAAATGTTGGAGGGTATGATCCTGCCTAAAACCCCAGAGAGAAGCTGCCGTTCAGTGAAGACAATACTGAGCTAGATGGATTTGTTATAAGAGGATAAGTCAACTACCTAGGTTCCTGTGGACTCAACAACAATGCAGTGGTGGCTATGAAACCGTCTCTGTGTGGGAAACGGGCACACTCACTTACTCACTCACTCACTCACTCACTCACTCACTCACTCAAAGTAGCCCATCGATTTAACTTAAATGAGCGTGCTGTTCTGCAGGGAGAAAGGGTGGTCTCAGTGCTGCTTAGAATCACCAGGAACGACTTGATTGACACAGCGCATGTATCAAAGCCTTTAAGCAGCGCAGAGTTGCACTGCAGACTCCAATGAAGCTGAACGTTGGAAGATTTGGGACAGGTTAAAAAAGAGAGAAAGGGCTTCTTCATGCAGTGCGTAGTTAAACTATGGAACTCACCCCCCACAGGAGGCACAGGGACAGCCACCAACTTAGATGGTTTTAAAAGAGGACAAAACCGCAGGAGAAGACAGTCCCCTTGCAGGTTGCCCACAGCCATCCACTTTAGCCACTGTGAGAACAGGATGTGGGACTAGATGGGACTAGATCTGGCAACCTATCAGGTGGGTGCCATTGCCAGTCTAAGAGAACAATGGAGGCGTTCATGTTGAGTTCCAGACTCCAGCACCTCTTTCTTATGGAAAAATAGCATTGGGAAGGACTGTAAACATTTTAGAGAACAGACTAAAGTACCTGAGATGATTTCAGTCAACTGGTGATGTGGGTAGTGAACAGCAAAAGGGAAATGTAAAAAAGATTCGTATTAATAGCAGCCCTTCTTTGAAAGATTTAAGATATCCTGTTGTTTAAGAGACACAAAGTTCCCAGAAGAAGAAGGGGGGTGGGGAGGAATTAAGACGCTTAGGCACTTACATTAGTTTTACAGTTCTGTGTACTTCGTTGCGCATGCATTATTGACGGTGGTGGACTAAAATCATACGCTAATAAGACTGATAAGGCCTTATTGATTGATAAAGTGCACCACTTATGGCATTAAGCAAATCCCATAATACTAATCCAGAAGTCAATTAGCGCGTAGAGAGTCTATAGGCAGGGACGCCGAAATGCTATTATGATGTTTGGAAGCTAGGATCTTGGGGGCATAACCCATAATAATGGGATCATAGGACTAAAGGAGTCTAGACATCCCCGTGCTAAAGGGGGCCTGGTAAGTGGTCTGGATCCCACTTGGAACAGTCATAGCCTCCCCAAAAGAATTATGGGAGCCAGGGGTGCCAACTTGAAAAAATTTATGGGGGGGGCGCAAAGAGACCCCTGCCGCTAGGAGTTGGCTCCTATGATGGGAGCTGCAGTTTCTTGAGAGTGCTGAGGGTTCAGAGGAGGCCTCCATTTCCCCCCCAAAAAAACACAGGGCCCCCATTTCAGAGCCTTTCTTCTTCATAGAGAACTCTGGGAATTGAAACTCTTTGAAGGGAATATATTTGTCTCCTCACAACTCTCGGCACCCATAGCAAACTAAAGTTCTCAGGATTCTTTAAAGGGAAGCTGCAGCCATTTTAAAGTGGCACAACAGTGTACAGTGGTACCTCGGGTTACATACGCTTCAGGTTACATACGCTTCAGGTTACAGATTCCGCTAACCCAGAAATAGTACCTCAGGCTAAGAAATTTGCTTCAGGATGAGAACAGAAATTGTGTGGCGGCAGTGCGGCGGCAGCAGGAGGCCCCATTAGCTAAAGTGGTGCTTCAGGTTAAGAACAGTTTAAGGTTAAGTATGGACCTCCAGAACGAAGTATGTATTTAACCTGAGGTACCACTGTACAATCGTACCTTGGAAGTCAAATGGAATCCGTTCCGGAAGTCCGTTTGACTTCCGAAACTTCCGAAAACCAAAGCGCGGCTTCTGATTGGCTGCAGGAAGCTCCTGCAGCCAATCGGAAGCTGTAGAATCCCCATTGGACATTTGGCTTCCAAAAATAGTTCACAAACCAGAACAGTCACTTCCGGGTCTGTGATGTTCGGGAGCCAAAATGTTCAGGCACTAAGCTGTTCGAATTCCAAGGTACGTCTATATTAACTATACGGTGTGAACCCCACTCCCTCTCTCACACAAACAAAACGCCCTGCATTTAACTGAATGCAACTAACCACACTCTGGGCTCTCCAACCTCTCGCACCGCCAACAAAAAGAAACAAACAGATAAATAAAGAACCTGTCCTCGCAACGCTGAAAACAAAAACTATGCACATACACTAAGCAAAAGAATGAAAAATCACTACCCTCCTTCTTCGGTGTCTCACGCCAAATTTAACTGACCTGTAATAATAATTTATTATTTATACCCCGCCCATCTGGCTGAGTTTCCCTAGCCGCTCCGGACAGCTCCCAATCAAGTGTTAAAAACAATACAGCATTAAATATTAAAAACTTCCCTAAACAGGGCTGTCTTCAGATGTCTTTTAAAGAGAAGATAGCTGCTTATTTCCTTGACATCTGGTGGGAGGGCGTTCCACAGGGTGAGCGCCACTACCGAGAAGGCCCTCTGCCTGGTTCCCTGTAACCTTGCTTCTCGCAACTGCCAGAAGGCCCTCAGTGCTGAACCTCAGTGTCTGGGCTGAATGATGGGGGTGGAGACGCTCCTTCAGGTATACTGGGCCGAGGCCATTTAGGGCTTTAAAGGTCAGCACCAACACTTTGAATTGTGCTCGGAAACATACTGGGAACCAATGCAGATCTCTCAGGACCGGTGTTATGTGTAGAAAGTACTATGAATTTAAACAGAAAATCCTTTAATAAAAACATTTATCTATCTATCTATCTATCTATCTATCTATCTATCTATCTATCTATCTATCATCTATCTATCTATCATCTATCTATCTATCTATAGCTGTATGGTGCAAATGTGGCCATAACGTTGGAGCCAAGCACAAGTGGAGTACCAGATCTGTACCTGGTTGAAGACCACAAGGAGCCGTCTATAAATTGCCCCAAGAACTCTGAAGAGAGAGCTGGCTATGAGAATATTTTATTTTATTTTGACATTTATTGACCACACATTAACTGCGTTCTCAGAGGCCGTTCAATAAAACAAAACAAAAAGAACCAGTGAAATACGCAACGATAAAAAAAAGTTAGGACAATAAGGCCAACACAAGTATCCTTTAAAAAAAAAACCCCTAAAATCCAATGCAATCAGCAAGAAAATAATAATAATTCTAAAAGAGCATTTAAAACCTAGCAAAAAAAGGACTAAGATGCACTATAGCATGATTCAGGAACCTACAGCGTCTGGGCTAGATGCGGCCCTTGAAGACTCCCCATCTGGCCCTCGATGCCTCCCATCCCTGGTCCCTCCTGCTACTGCTGCTTGGCTTCTATGTTATCTGTGGAGAGAGGAGGGGAAGCAGGACATTGCAGAAGCTGGTGTCCTATCCAGATTGGGACACTGGCATGGGTGGTAGAGGAGATTGGATAAAGTAAAGGGACCCCTGTTCATTAGGTCCTTTCGTGACAAACTCTGGGGTTGCGGCGCTCATCTCACTTTATTGGCTGAGGGAGCCGGCGTACAGCTTCCAGGTCATGTGGCCAGCATGACTAAGCTGCTTCTGGCGAACCAGAGCAGTGCACGGAAACAACGTTTACCTTCCCTCCGGAGCAGTACCTATTTATCTACTTGCACTTCGATTGGCAAGTCCTAGGCTCTGTGGTTTAACCCACAGCGCCACCCGTGTCCACTTTGTGTCAAATCAGGGGGGCCCAGGACAGCAATCTGCTTTGCCCAAAATAGAAATGGATCTTTCTTTCTTTCTTTCTTTCTTTCTTTCTTTCTTTCTTTCTTTGTAATGGATATAGCTTGGTTTTCTCTCCCCCGTACCAATGTATTTGTAACCTGCTCCATTGAATATATTCAAACCCAGAGCAGGGAACAAATAAAATAAAATAGGGTTACCAGACGTCCCCGATTCCCGGGGACAGTCCCCGGATTTGTAGATCTGTCCTTGGACAAATTCCGTCCCCAGAATGTCCCCAGATTTGCAAATCTGTCCCCGGGAAACGTGGCAGTGGCAGCCTCAGCAGCCCGGAGCCAGCCTGCCAGCCTGGTAACACAGTTCAGGAGCTGTTTGCTGGCATGGTGCCCGCCATTTTTCCTCGCCGGAAGTCCCCATATGATGTGTTGCACACAAGACACATCATATGGGGACTTCTGGGAGGCAAACTGGTGGGTGCCACGGCAGTGAGCAGCAAACCACTCCTGAAGCCAGCTAGAGCCAACTGCGCAACCAGGCTGGCTCCGGGCTGCTGACTGCCGCTGCTGCTGCCACTGCTGAAGGGGAACGTCCGGCGGTACAGATCTCCTGCCCCCTTTGTTTTGACTGATTGGGGGAGGCTCGGGAGTTGCGGGCGGGCGGCCATTGCCTAGTTTTTAAAAAACTCTTCACATTTATGTTTCACAGGGTGTGAAAGAAGGGTTTTGCACCTTTATACAATATGCATGTGTGCTTGGGCCCAGGGTCTTTTGCCTCACCATCCCCACTACTGACTTCCTGTTGCTACTCAGCTTAAAAAAAAAAAGTGTCCCTGGATTCATTGAAAAAAATCTGGTAACCATAAAATAAAGTATTAATAGAAATATGAGCATTCAGGATAGTTATAAGAAAGCACTTCTTCACAAAGCATATGGCTAAACTATGGGACTCACTCTCACAGAAAGCAGTTTGGATTTGGATTTGGATTTGGATTTGGATTTGGATTTGGATTTGGATTTGGATTTGGATTTGATATCCCGCTTTATCCCTACCCTAAGGAGTCTCAAAGCGGCTAACAATCTCCTTTCCCTTCCTCCCCCACAACAAACACTCTGTGAGTTGAGTGGGGCTGAGAGACTTCAGAGAAGTGTGACTAGCCCAAGGTCACCCAGCAGCTGCATGTGGAGGAACGGGGAAGCGAACCCGGTTCACCAGATTACGAGTCCACCACTCTTAACCACTACACCACACTGGCTCCCAGTGACGGCTACCAACTTGGATGGCTCCCCCCCCTTTTTTAAATAACTTTTTATTGGGTCAAGGATCCTAAGAACAATAAATAATACAAATACATAGACCAGGTTTTCTCATGTAATTTGTATAACACCAAAATATCATTAAAATTTTGCAGTAGTATATGCGGCATATGGTTCGTTATTATTGGTCAATGTGCAACTTCTTGGCTTGTGAATTGGTTTAAATAAAAACAGAAACAAAGGGGAAATGGAATAGAGCAGAGTGAACAGATCCCATTCGATATTGCAGAGCCAAACTCCTAATTGAGAGTCCTTGTGGTTGTGTTTAGGTGAAGCATGACTAATAGCCGTTTTTCCTCTTATGTTACCATTGGAACAATATAAAGTGTTGGTATATTGATGGACGTGGGAGGGGAGTTCAAAGTGAAGATAATAAAATTACATGTTTAAATTTAAATTTAGATCAACCAGATTGAGCCAAGTGCTGATGGGTGAGATTGTTTATTTTCTGGAATACTGGCATATGTTATGAAATTAAACCACACCAGGCTAAAGCCATCTTTCTTAATCTGTCCACATGTCAACTGTAGTTTATTTGTTAATCTGGGCTGTTTTCCAAACCAGTCTGTACAGTGTCTTGCATCTCATCACTTGTAATAAATGGCTTCTTAATTCTTCATTATATATACAGTGGTACCTCTGGTTGAGAACAGGATCCATTCCGTTCGCAACATGAAAAGAGCACAACCCGCAGTGGTGTGGCAGCGGGTTGCAATTCGCCGCTTCTGCACATGTGTGTGACGTTGTTTCACGCTTCTGCACATGCGTGAGTGGCGAAACCCGGAAGTAACCCTTTCCAGTTACTTCCGGGTCACCGCGGGATGTAACCTGAAAGAACGTAACATGAAGCAAACGTAACATGAGGTATGACTGTATCCAGATTGTTGTCTTGGAATAATTTTGGTTCAACTTCTAATTGATGTTGTTGTGGGGGTTTTTTTGCTAGTTTCTTGGAATATCAAATTCCAGAAAGGCTGGATTACTGTACATTCCCACCACATATGGAGATACATACCTGGTGTGGAGGCAAGGCAGCCCATCCAACAACATGGTGAGGTGCCAGGATGAATCACTGCCAGCTTCTTAGAGGGTAGGTACCACCTGTATATGAGTTTTGGAGTTTAATTCTCTCTTGCTCGCTGAACTAGACTTAAATGGGGCTTTTGTCCAAAAGCTAGTCCATTGTCCTGGTTCAAGTTCATAGCCAAAATAACATTTCCACTGATGTTTAATAGGGTCAGGTGAACCAACCAATGCCCCAGGTAGAATTTTACAAATTGTGGATGTTGTACCTGGGTCTTGTCCTTCTGTGGATACTACAAGTTCTTTCAAATGGGGCTGGTGGTAACTGGGTTAGCCAAAATAGTGCGGCTTTAGTGGAGCAGCAGCCAAGGGGGTTGTAAGCTTCCTAGTTGAGCCCATATTTCTTGGCCTTGATAATGGTGTATTTCTGTTATAAAAGTCACGAAACCAGAATAAACCTTTTGCCTTCCATCCGGCCACATCAGATTGTCACGAACTGTTGTGAAATACCATGTCAGAGACCAGGCTGAGGAGTACTGCTCTGATGAGGAATGGTGGGAGCCTACCAGCCAGTGTGGTATAGTGGTTCAGAGTGGTGGACTCGTAATCTGGTGAACTGGGTTTGATTCCCTGCTCCTCCACATGCAGCTGCTGGGTGACTTTAGGCCAGTCACACTTCTCTGAAGTCTCTCAGCCCCGCTCACCTCACAGAGTGTTTGTTGTGGGGGAGGAAGGGAAAGGAGATTGTTAGCCGCTTGGAAACTCCTTAGGGTAGTGATAAAGCAGGATATTAAATCCAAACTCTTCCTCCTCCTCCTCTTCCTCCTCCTCCTCCTCTTCCTCTTCTTCTTCTTCTCCCCCTGCTCCTGGCCATGATCCTGAATCTTCCCAGGAGCAGCGGAGCAGTATAGATTTGGAACACTGGTTTGCAGAGGGGCATAGTTCTTAAGACAAAAGTTGGGAGGAACTGGGGGGTGAACAACAAAGTGAAGAACTGGGAGAGAGAGAGCTAACAGACTCTCTCTCACTGGAAAGCGTTCAGCCTATCAGTTCAAGGTCACGTATAGCAGATAAGGTGGCTACACAAAAGGTACAGTGGTTGCGAGATCAGGTTGCAATATGCGGAAGTGACTAGGGGAGAAGTGGGTGGAAACCTTAATTGGGAGCACCGTCGTTCCTAGAATGGATGCTTTGTTCTTTCGCTGTGATCATTACAGACTCTTTAAATGGTAAGTGACTCTTTTCACTTTGTCCTGCTTATCTACGGCCAAAGGGGGGGAAAGAAGCCGAGCCCCCGAAGCCTGACATAGTGAGTGGAAGGCGCCAGTGAGGACAACACTGGAGTTAGGATTCCTGCCTTCTCTTTCTAGGCATTAAGCATGGTTTGCATGAATCTGTTTTGAACTTTTAGGCTGGTTCTAAATTTCTAATTTAGTATGCTGAGGTTGGTATTCCCTTGATTAGTTCTATTTCCATTTGGACTCACTGGAAATCATTGAAAATAAAAGGGGTGGCATGTCTTACTTGGTTAGCAATGAAATATAACTCCAGGTTAGGGCATAGCTGTCAACTTACAGATTTGAAAATAAGGGACCAGCAGCCTCGAAAATAAGGGATCATCAGCCAAAATAAGGGATTTTCCAGGCACAGGTATGTTCAACTTTTGAGCCTCTCCGAGCCAAAGGCAGAAAGCCCAGCCAGCAGTCAAATGAAGCCTCAAGCAGTGGTTCCCACAGCGCAGCAACCTGGTAAAGGGGATGCAGCAAGGAAAACTACCGTCACCTCTCCGCTGGGAAGCGCTGAGCAAAGGTGAGTCCCCAGGCAACGCGGCCAACTTGATCGGCACAAGGCATGCAAGCTCCATCCCCCCCCCCAGTTGATCTTAGACTCCTTATTGGGTGGCCGGCAGGGAGGGAGGGAGAGGAGCTGCTTCCTTTGAAACCTGGGAAATTTAAGGGACATCATCAATAAGGGACAGCAGCGGGACACGGCGCTGGGATAAGGGAGTTTCCCACCAAATAAGGGACGGTTGACAGCTATGGGTTAGGGATGCCTCTACCTTCTTCCATTGTGAGGAGCTCCAGGACCTTGGTGGCTGACGGTTGGTGGGGGAACAGAAAACCAGGAGGAATGATGGCTTATAAAAGGGTAAAAGAGTATTGGGAAATGATACACAATGAATTGAAAAAAAAATGTTTAAAAGTCATTTCCCAAAAAACCCAGACTCCTTTCTGTTGGAGATAAATCAGACTGAAATTCCCAGGTGTCAAAAAAGGTTATTTATGTATGCAACAACTGCAGCCCGTGTTTCGTTAGCCCAAAAATGGAAAACGAGCGAGGGCCTAACCAGAGAAGAATGGCAACTTAAATTGACAGAATATGTGCAGCTTGCAGACTTAATATATAGAATAAGAGAGCAAAAAGAAAATACATTTAGAGAAGATTGGAAAACGTTTATTGAACATATGGGAAATAATTGTGTGCAGCTGAAAACGCTGGCAGCATTAAGATAAATTCAACAGTGTAAACAAGTTTTGATGGATGCAATAATGGAATACTGAATGGGATCGTTTTTGTAAAATATGCAGGGATTTATTATATGTAAAGTGAACCATGGAAAGAGAAGAAGGGAAGTCACTGATCTCTTAAGATGAGAAATGAGTATTTTAAATGGTAAGACAGAAAATTTAATAAAAATGATATACAGAGAAAACTAGGAGGAACGGAACGGAGAACCACTAGAACTTGTGGACATCCAATGTTTGAGGACCCAGGGAAGATAAACGAAAGCACTTCTCCATTCAGTGCATAGTTAAACCACGGGACTCACTCTGACAGGAGGCAATGATGGCCACCAAATTTAAAAGGTAGTTTTAAAAGAGAATTGGAGAAATTCCTGGCAGTAAAGGCTATCAGCAGCTACTAGCCATGACAGCTATGCTCAAACTCCACAAGCAGAGGAATCAATGCTTCTGAATGCCACTTGCTGGAACCGCAGGGGGGGGGGGGCTCATGCACTTGAGTAGTCCTCGCTGGTTTTCCACAGGCATCTAGGGAACAGGATGCTGCAGAAGCTGGGTCATTGGACTGATCCAGAAGGCTCATTTTATGCTCTTGCACTCTTTAAACCAGGGGTCAGCAAACTTTTTCAGCAGGGGGCTGGTCCACTGTTCCTCAGACCTTGTGGGGGAGCCGGACTATATATATTTTGGGGGGGGGGTGAACAAATTCCTATGCCCCACAAGTAACCCAGAGATGCATTTTCAATAAAAGGACACATTCTACTCATGTAAAAACACGCTGATTCCCGGACCATCTGCGGGCTGGATTGAGACAGTGATTGGGCTGGATCCGGCCCCTGGGCCTTAGTTTGCCTACCCATGCGAAGAAGAAGAAGAAGAAGAAGAAGAAGAAGAAGAAGAAGAAGAAGAGGAGGAGTAGTAGTAGTAGTTTGGATTTGATATCCTGCTTTATTGCTACCCAAAGGAGTCTCAAAGCAGCTAACATTCTCCATTCCCTTCCTCCCCCACAACAAACACTCTGTGAGGTGAGTGGGGCTGAGAGACTTGAGGTCACCCAGCAGCTGCATGTGAAGGAGCGGAGACACGAACCCGGTTCACCAGATTACGAGTCTACTGCTCTTAATCACTACACCACACTGGCACACTGAATGAAATGTGCTGACTTCAGCAGTACAGTGGTACCTCGGGTTACAGACACTTCAGGTTACAGACTCCGCTAACCCAGAAATAGTACCTCGGGTTAAAAACTTTGCTTAAGGATGAGAACAGAAATCGCACGGCGGCAGCAGGAGACACCATTAGCTGAAGTGGTGCTTCAGGTTAAGAACAGTTTCAGGTTAAGAATGGATCTCCAGAATGAATTAAGTTCTTAACCCGAGGTACCACTGTATAGCATTCAGTGCTTGGAGTGTAAGGCCTCTCCCTCCTTAGGCTACCTCCATCTGGCCTAGGGGGCGGGGCCCAGGCTCACCTTCGCCACGGCTTTAAGAGGCCTCACTGAGGCCAGGGACATTGCTGCTGCTGCATCGTGAGTGCTTGGAGTGTAAGGCCTCTCCCTCCTCAGGCTGATTCCATCTGGCCTAGGGGGCGGGGCCCAGGCTCACCTTCGCCACGGCTTTAAGAGGCCTCATTGAGGCCAGGGACATTGCTGCTGCTACATCGTGAGTGCTTGGAGTGTAAGGCCTCTCCCTCCTTAGGCTACCTCCATCTGGCCTAGGGGGCGGGGCCCAGGCTCACCTTCGCCACGGCTTTAAGAGGCCTCATTGAGGCCAGGGACATTGCTGCTGCTGCATCGTGAGTGCTTGGAGTGTAAGGCCTCTCCCTCCTTAGGCTACCTCCATCTGGCCTAGGGGGCGGGGCCCAGGCTCACCTTCGCCACGGCTTTAAGAGGCCTCATTGAGGCCAGGGACATTGCTGCTGCTGCATCGTGAGTGCTTGGAGTGTAAGGCCTCTCCCTCCTCAGGCTGATTCCATCTGGCCTAGGGGGCGGGGCCCAGGCTCACCTTCGCCACGGCTTTAAGAGGCCTCATTGAGGCCAGGGACATTGCTGCTGCTGCATCGTGAGTGCTTGGAGTGTAAGGCCTCTCCCTCCTTAGGCTACCTCCATCTGGCCTAGGGGGCGGGGCCCAGGCTCACCTTCCCCACGGCTTTAAGAGGCCTCATTGAGGCCAGGGACATTGCTGCTGCTGCATCGTGAGTGCTTGGAGTGTAAGGCCTCTCCCTCCTTAGGCTAACTTCATCTGGCCTAGGGGGTGGGGCCCAGGCTCACCTCCCTGATAGTTTTAAGGACGGTGCTGCTGCAGCAAATGCTAAAGATGTTTTATATATTTTAATGTGTTTTAAACGTGTTTTTATTGCTTATTTTGTTGTACCACCATGAATGGTGGTTTTTATCTATGTATTCTTGTTTTGTTCTATCTTGTTCTGTTTTGGGGTGGGATATTGAGTGGGGTGGGGATTGGTTTTTGTTTGGGCACAATTGTTTTTGGTTGTTTTGTTTTTCTATTTTGTAAATGGAGGTTACTATGAGGCTTGGGATTGCTACCGTGGAGGGGCGAGGGAGGTACGGCGGTGGGGGCAGATGTTATAAGCGAAGGGGATCGAGATACGGATATGCTCGTACCCCTTCCAATCTGCGCCCCATCCCGAGAGACGAGGGTAGGGTGAGCAAGGATTACTCACCTCCTTCACTGGTGTTGTGCAATGCCAGGTCTATAGGCAACAAAACCGCCACCCTGCGAGATTTCTTTACCTCGCAGGGGGTCGACCTGGCTTGTGTGACGGAGACCTGGGTGCGCGAAGGGGTAACTGTTACCTTACGAGAGATGGCGCCCCCAGGTTTCTCTGTCCTCCACCAGTCACGGACTGTGGGCCGGGGGGGAGGGGTGGCATTATTAATCCGGGAAGATTGTTCTTTCAGGGCTCTACCATCGCCATCGATCCCCGGCATTGAATGTGTTGGCCTAGTGTGGGGCTCCGAGGAGAGCTTGGCTGTCTGGCTGGTGTACCGGCCACCTAGCGCACCAGCAGCCACCCTGTCAGGCCTGCTGGAGGCGGTGGCCGGCTGGGCCTTGGAGTTCCCTAACCTATTGGTATTGGGAGACTTCAACTTCCATGCTGATGCCGCTCCCTCCTCACAGGCTCTGGACCTGGTGTCTTCCATGGCGACACTAGGGCTCTCCCAGTTTGTTTCGGGCCCCACACATCAAGCAGGCCACACGCTGGATTTGATCTTTGGTGCCGGTATAGATGTGATCATGTCTCCTTCGATGAAGGTGCCATGGTCTGATCACTACGCTCTGAAAGCCAGGATTGACTTTCCACCCCCACCCTGCTTAGGTGGCGAGCCGATTTGGGCTCGCCCGCAGAGGCTGATGGACCCTGATAGATTCCGTCAAGCCTTGCGGGACCTTGCTCTCCCTGGCGACTCATTGACTGAGCTTGTTGAGGGCTGGAATACCCAGCTCCTGGCAGCCATCGATGAGATCGCACCTAAGCGCCCTCTGCGACCCCGCAGAAACCGGGCTCCCTGGTTTACCGAGGAGCTTCGGAAAATGAAGCGGGACCTCAGACGGCTAGAGCGAGTATGGCGGGGTGCCCGTGACGGAGCCTCAAGAACATCTTATAGGGTTTTTATGAAAACCTATGAGATGGCTGTGAAGGCCGCTAAGAAGTCTTACTTCTCGGCCTCCATTGCATCCGCTAGCTCTCGCCCGGCGCAATTATTTAGTATAATTCGGTCTTTAACGTCCCTTGAAGGACAGCCAAATTTAAATAACAATCTGACACACAGCTGTGAGGCATTTGCGAGCTTTTTTGCGGAGAAGGTCCTGTTGCTCCGCCATGACCTCCCTGCCAATTTGGATACAATAAAGGAACTGGAGGCCCCTCGACTGTCCTCGGGTCCAGTATTGGACCATTTTGACCGGATATCTCCAGCTGATGTGGACAGACTCCTCCAAGCTGGAAAGCCCACCACCTGTCCTCTTGACCCGTGCCCGTCATGGCTGATTAGAGCGTGTCCAGACGAGGTGCGGGCCCCCCTGGGGGATATCATCAATTTGTCCCTTGGCACCGGGATATTCCCAGGGGAACTGAAGGAGGCAGTGGTGCGTCCGCTCTTAAAGAAAACATCATTAGATCCCTTAGATCTATCCAATTACCGCCCGGTCTCGAATCTTCCATTCCTGGGTAAGGTGATTGAGAGAGCGGTTGCTGAACAGCTTGGTAGGTTTCTGGATGAAACATCTGCTCTGGATCCATTCCAGTCCGGCTTCCGTGCTGGTCATGGGACCGAGACGGCTCTGGTCGCCCTAACAGATGATCTCCGTAGGCAGCTGGATCGAGGCGGGTCGGGGCTGCTGATTCTTCTAGATCTGTCAGCAGCCTTCGACATGGTCGATCACGAACTCCTGGACCACCGCCTTGCCGACGTGGGGATCCAGGGCACAGTCCTTCAATGGCTGCGCTCGTTTCTCTCTGGTCGGGGACAGAGAGTGGCGCTCGGGGGGGAATTGTCATCGCGCCACTCCTTGGTGTGTGGAGTGCCTCAGGGTGCGATTCTCTCCCCGATGCTTTTTAACATCTTTATGCGCCCCCTCGCCCAGCTTGTCCGGAGTTTTGGGCTGGGTTGCCATCAGTATGCCGATGACACCCAACTCTATCTGTTGATGGATGGCCATCCTGACTCGGCCCCCGATACACTGGCGAGATGTCTGGAAGCTGTGGCTGGATGGTTACGTGGGAGCCGGTTGAAGTTAAATCCTTCGAAGACAGAGGTCCTCTGGCTGGGGCGGGATGATATGGGATTGAGGGGGCAACTCCCATCTCTTGCGGGGGTGCAATTAGTGCCAGCACCGTCCGTTAAGAGTTTGGGTGTAATCTTCGATACCTCCCTCTCTATGGAGGCGCAGATTACAGCTATAACAAAGGCGGCATTTTTTCATCTCCGCCAAGCTAAGCAGTTGGCCCCTTATCTCTCTCGCCCTGACCTAGCCACTGTGATCCATGCGACGGTCACCTCCAGACTGGATTATTGTAACTCGCTCTACGTGGGGCTGCCCTTAAGACTGACCCAGAAACTCCAGCGGGTGCAGAATGCCGCGGCGAGACTCCTTATGGGGTCTTCGCTGCGAGATCACATTCAGCCGGTACTATACCAGCTGCACTGGCTCCCGGTGGAGTACAGGATCAGGTTTAAGGTGCTGGTTTTAACCTTTAAAGCCCTATACGGCCTAGGACCCTCGTACCTACGGGACCGCCTCTCCTGGTATGCCCCACAGAGAAACCTACGGTCTGCAAATAATAACATCCTCAAGGTCCCAGGCCTCAGAGAGGTTAGGCTGGCCTCAACTAGAGCCAGGGCCTTCTCGGCTGCGGCTCCAATCTGGTGGAACGCTCTGTCACAAGAGACTAGGGCCCTGCGGGACCTGACATCCTTCCGCAGGGCCTGCAAGACAGAGTTGTTCCACCAGGCCTTTGGTCAGGGCGCAGCCTGACTCCCTCCTCTGGCAACCTGCTTAGAATCTTGCTTAATTAGTTGCCATTAATTTGATTTTAATTGATTTTTATAATGTAATATTTTTAGAATGTGTGAATATCTGATTGTTTGATTGTTGATTGTTGTTAGCCGCCCTGAGCCCGGCTTCGGCTGGGGAGGGCGGGATATAAATAAAATTTATTATTATTATTATTATTCGGTGTTTTCGTATCTGGGACCTACCAAACATGCATTTAGGAACCTATTTTTAATTCCGTTATACCATATGTTGTTAATGCTGCCGCTGCGCGACCTAGCTTACATCAGGCCACAACCTGGTAGTGGATCCTGACCCGCCAGCTGAAAACCAGCTGAGCCAGCAGACATATTCTCAAGATCATGAATTCTCCCATAATATGCACGTGCCACCTTTTAGCTAAACTGGGTTAATGAGGGTTAAAGGCTGGATTACCCTTGCATGCTTCCAATGCACATTTATGGGATGGCGTTGGGTTTTTAAAAATTCTATTATAATCCTCTCTTTAATGTTTTATCCAAAATTAATTAACCTTGGGCACTTTCATAATCATTATGGTGGATTAGAACGATCCCTCTGCCCTTTAGATGCTCTTTGGAAGAAAAGCGAAACCCACCCTTATGTCACTCTTTAACATGGGAGGAGTTAAAATGCAGCAAGCCTTTTGGGGTGCAAAGCAGGAGAGCAAGAGTCCTTTTGCAGAGCCCAGACAGAGAGGATGTGGAAGAAGAGAAGAAAAAGAGTTTGGATTTGATATCCCGCTTTATCACTACCCTAAGGAGTCTCAAAGCGGCTCACATTCTCCTTTCCCTTCCTCCCCCACAACAAACACTCTGTGAGGTGAGTGGGGCTGAGAGACTTCAGAGAAGTGTGACTAGCCCAAGGTCAGCTGCATATGGAGGAGCGGGGAAGTGAACCCGGTTCACCAGATTACGAGTCCACCACTCTTAACCACTACGCCACACTGGCTCTCAAGGCTGGACAGTGGCATTTTGCCCATGTACTTTAGAGATGTGGATGGAAATGTACAAGGGGGTTTCTGGCTGGCCAAAGCAATAGATCTGTTGACCTGTTGGAAGAAGAATAGGGAGATCGTACCCTGCAGAGGGATGCGGGTGGCACTGTGGGTTAAACCACAGAGCCTAGCACTTGCCGATCAGAAGGTTGGCGGTTCGAATCCCCACGACGGGGTGAGCTCCTGTTGCTCGGTCCCAGCTCCTGCCAACCTGGCAGTTCGAAAGCACGTCAAAGTGCAAGTAGATAAATAAGTACCGCTCCAGTGGGAAGGTAAACGGCATTTCCGTGCGCTGCTCTGGTTCGCCAGAAGCGGCTTAGTCATGCTGGCCACATGGCCCGGAAGCTGTACGCCAGCTCCCTCGGCCAATAAAGTGAGATGAGCACCGCAACCCCAGAGTCAGCCACGACTGGACCTAATTGTCAGGGGTCCCTTTACCTTTACCTTTACCCTGCAGAATATCAGAAGCCAGTGATGTGCAAAGAGGCATTTTCTCCAACTGCCCTGCCATACATGAAGCAGCAACTGTTAGTGGCTTCAGATGTCCTACAATGATGTTTTGCTCAGGCTTCTTTTGACCCGTAAGATCAGACCCTGCTGTATGTGTCTGGAAACCCTAATACCTGTTTTGTATGCTTTCATACTGCTCTTTTATTGCTTTTAGGCTGTGTTTTAAAAATGGCTTTTAAAAAATATGTTTAAAAAAATATTGTACCCACTGGGAGGCTTTCGAAATATTAAGCACTTTATAAACGCTTTAAGTTAATTAATTATGTAAGGAAATAATCCCGGGTCAAGCAATGGAGACGAAGGCCCTGTTGTCACAAATTGCTGAGCTGTGTCTGGAGGAGTCTATACGCAGCTTCAGACCATAGCTGAATGCTCCCTGCGTTCATGGATTTTAGAATCACAAACAGTAAAACATCAGCAAGGCAGCAACACCCATAACTAACAACATCCCATTCCAAGCAGTACACTGTATCACTAAAACGTATAAAATAATTCAGCGGCAGATCGATTAGCAGCGGCAGAAAATGCTTATCAAAGAAGGGCCTTTTTGGAACAAATAGGTCATCAGGGGCCTTTTGAGGGCTTGCAGTGCTGAAGCAGACATGTAAATGATTGTGCTGTAAGTTTCTTACAGGTGAGAAAGAGTGCTACGGTTTTTAACAGCTTTGTTTACGCATGTATATAAGCAGAGTATAAGGTGAAACAAAGAGACAGAACATGCTCCAGAGAACAATTTGGGTAGACTCAGGATGTTCTTATTATTGGGACGCGGGTGGCACTGTGGGTTAAACCACAGAGCCTAGGACTTGCCGATCAGAAGGTCGGCGGTTCAAATCTCTGCAAAGGGGTGAGCTCCCGTTGCGCAGTCCCTGCTCCTGTCAACCTAGCAGTTCGAAAGCATGTCAAATAGGTACCACTCCGTCGGGAAGCTAAATGGCGTTTCCGTACGCTGATCTGGTTCGCCAGAAGCGGCTTAGTCATGCTGGCCACATGACCCGGAAGCTGTGCACCAGCTCCTTCGGCCAATAAAGCGAGATGAATGCCACAACCCCAGGGGTCCCATTACCTTTCCTATCCCAGACGCACCCCAAATTTCAGCGAATCAGCTAGAAACACTCTTTACCTACCTACCTACCTACCTACCTACCTACCTACCTACCTACCACCTATCTTAGCCACTCTTTGAGACTCCTGGGGGCTGCAGAGGAGCACTTTCCTGTTTTGGCTCAGTCAGCAAAACAGGACACACCACCCCGGCTCCTGTGAATGAAATATTAGCCAATCATCCTGGATAATTACCATATTGGCCTGAATATAAGCCTCACTCCCCCCCCCCCCCAAATTCCGACCGTGAAAAGTGTGGCTTAGATTTGCGACCTTACGTTTCTGCAGCCAGGAACAGCAAGGAATGGAGCGGCTTATATTCGGGTAATTTTTTTCCCTCCCCCCCCCCCATTTTAAAGGTGCGGCTTATATTTGGGTGCGGCTTATATTCGGGCCAATACGGTAACCACAAAGATGCCTAACCAAAGAATGGTCTACAGCAGAAGGCACAGGGCAAAAGAACATGCTAGAATAGGCTCAGAGTAGCACCATACACACATCTTCACTTCCTCTTCTTCCATAACATGGAGCACATCCCATATTGTAAGACCACTATGGAGTGTATTTCCCTATCCCTGGTCTCCATGATGTGTGGGTGTAACAAAGACTTCCAAGTCCTGGTCTAACACTCTAATCCAGGGGTCAGCAACCTTTTTCAGCCATGGGCCGGTCCACTATCCCTCAGACCTTGTGGGGGTCTGGACTATATTTTGGGGGGGGGAAATGAACAAATTCCTGTGCCCCACAGATGACCCAGAGATGCATTTTAAATAAAAGGACACATTCTACTCATGTAAAAACACCAGGCAGGCCCCACAAATAACCCAGAGATGCATTTTAAATAAAAGAACACATTCTACTCATGTAAAAACACTCTGATTCCCGGACCGTCTGCCAGCCGGATTGAGAAGGCGATTGGGCCACATCCGGCCCCCGGCCCTTAGGTTGCTTACCCCTGCTCTAACCACTGCAGCACACCAGTTCAGGAACTCTCGCTTAGAATCATAGACAAGGCAGCGCGTCCTTTCTCCGCTTGAGGCGAAAGGGGAAGTGCCACACGGCTTTGCCGCTCTGCCATGCCACTTCTGCCGCCACACTTCTCACCTCCGCTGTACTGCCCACCTCCACTGGCACCACTCCCATGCCACCTGCACCACCACCTCTTCTGCCAGCATTGGTGCCAATTTCTGGGGAGAGACAGGGGCGCCGACTTATAAAAAATATTGGGGGGGCGGGGGCCCATACCGACTTATAAAAAATATTGGGGGGGGCCAAGACCTCCAAACCACTGCTGCTGGGGGAACGAAAGGGGCAAGCCCCGGGCTGCCCCGACCTTAAGTGAACCTGTGAGGGTCCGCCCTTTGCGGCAGCCGATTGGCTGCCACCGTGGGTGGTGAATATTAATGAGCTAGGGGGAATCCCCGCTTCTCGCGGGGCTGACGCCAGCCCCGCGAGATTGTTGATGGGTCGAGAGCCCGCAACCCCACCCCCTCTCTAGTTCGGGAGTGGCTTTGTTTTAACTCATTACTGAATGTATTTTAAAAGGTAACTATCGTCAAACAAGGAAAATAAAAAATACCAACATAATTTTGTGATTTTACAAAGCATAATATAACTAATAATTTTTTAAAACGAATTTTTGAGGGGGCTCAGGCCCCCTCAGGCCCCATGGAGTCGGCGCCTATGGGGAGAGACGATGTTGCTTCTTCACCAGGTATGGAGGTGGCTAGCCCTGATCATAGAACTGAAGGGTTGGATTGGAAGGGATTGTCTCTGCCTTTGTTCTGGTGCCTGCAAGTTGTGAGCATTCTCATTGCCCATGGGTAGACAACCTGGCCCATTCACCTTCTCAATCTGGCCCGCGGACGGTCCAGGAATCAGCGTGTTTTTACATGAGTAGAATGTGTCCTTTTATTTAAAATGCATCTCTGGGTTATTTGTGGGGCATAGGAATTCATTCCCCCCCCCTCAAAATATAGTCTGCCCCCCCAAGGTCTGAGGACAGTGGAAAAAGTTTGCTGACCCCTGCTCTAGGCCATGCCCATTGGCCCCATCCAAAGAGCCGGCGTTTATTTACCTTTTTGTGAAATCCAAAACTGGGCATCTGCAGAACGTTTACAGGTGCTGGAAACGCGGTTTGTTAAATGCAGGTTGTCTGTGTCCTTTTGGATGCTCATTGTCTGAGATTCAGAGCTATTGGAATATGGCCCTGGAGGTAATAATTACAGGCTACAGGTTCAAGAAGGAGCCTGCTATTATATTGCTGCATCCTGGCCAGTTTCTCAGTCGGTGGGGATTTTCCAGGGACACAGCTCCACCTAGGTTAGTTGTCTTCACAGGCGGGGAGCACTGGAGCAGCAGGAACTTATTGTAATAATGCTTGCTTTATTTACAAAGACACAAGCAGAGCCGTGGGCAGAGGCAAACAAGCCACTCCAACAGTGCCAAAGATCTCTCAGTGATTGGATTTGGGCAGACATGCCCCGATTCAGCTAACTCCAAGGCAAGAAGCCTCCACTCTCTCCCCCTGTCTCTGGTCAGAGTCACACCACACACTTAAAACGCATCCAACACACATACAAATCACTTGACTTCACTCCCCGAAAGAATTCTGGGAACGATGGTTTTCCCCTCACAGAGCTACAAATTCCCAGCACCTTTAGCAAAACTACAGTTCCCACGATTCTTTGGGAAGAAGTCACCTGCTTTAAATGTACGGCGTGGATCTTCTTAGCTCAAAAACTGACCTCTCTCTCCAAACGTGTGCCAAAGTTTTGCAGCATTTTGCAGCAAAACCCCAGCGATTTGCAGCTCCCCACAAACCAAGTAATTGATACATCAAATATGGGGTTCATACTTAACATTACCCATGAACCCCAACATTTGGAATCCCCTCCAAAGCTGTTGTTTTGCAGCAAAAAACCCCCAAACCCTATGTTTTGCAGCATCCCATAAACTGAGCAATTGCTCCTCAAATCTAGGGCCCTAGCTATCACTCCAAAACACAACGTTGTCCTATTCACTCCAAAACAGTGCTGATGTGTGGCAACAGTTTTGCATCATTTTGCAGCATTCTTGTCCCATTCCCCCCCCTCCACCTGCCCAATCTCCACAGCTGGAGGAGAGTCACTCTTCTTTCAGCTCTCCTGAATATTTCAAAGTGCCTCCAGGTTGTCAGTATTTTGCAGGGTGACTTTTAACTGCATACTTTAGGTTTGCACATTTGGATTAAAGTGGATTAAAGGGTTCTGCCACCACACAAACAAATCAGAAGTAATGCTGGAAGATGAAGATGAAGATGAAGAAGAGGAGGAGGAGGAAGAGGAAGAAGAAGACGTGCTCAAGAAAGACTTGGTATAATTTGACCTCCACATGAACTTTAGGAATCAGAATTGAATGATCAGTTAATCATCATCATCAAACCTTTTATTGGCATCACATCCAAACATCCAAAACAAGCTCAGTTAATAGTAGGTGGTCTGGAGAAAGCTATTGCAAAAACCCAGAGAGATTTTCAGCAAACAAAAGATCATTTCCTAACCATTATCTCCCATTGATGAAGCATCAGTCCAGCTATCCTGGACTTATCTGTAGTACAAAGGTCAGTAGCCTAAATAATGTTACTCAGATTACTGGAAGTAGTATGCTAAAGAATTATTTGTGATGAATTTACCAAAAATAAAAAAGGATATGTTTTTGTTGATACTTACCAAAAGATATACAAAAGTTGATACCTAATACAATGTTATAATATCCTGGAATAAAATAAATTCTTTTAAAATCTATTTTAAAAAGGAACAAGAGCAAAGAGAAGAAGAAGAAGAAGAAGAAGAAGAAGAAGAAGAAGAAGAGAAAAATATTTGACAGAAAGCCAGTTTTGTGCAGTTATTAGAGTGTTGGGCTCTGACCCAGCAGACCAGGGTTCAAATCCTTTGGGCCCAGTCACTGCCCCTCAGCCTAACCCACATCACAGGGTTGCTGTGAGCATTAAATGAGGAGGGGCAGGGAGAACAATTTACACCATCTTGAGCTACTTGGCGAAGAAAAAACAGGATGCAAATGCAATAAATAACACTGGTGGTACCCTTTTAATTTTTTTGTTAAGGCCGTAGTGATTCGTGCCATTGCTGCAGGGGTGTCTTGATGCCTCGCAACACCCCCCCCCCGGCAGCTCTTTGCTCCTGTGCTGCCCTCAGCACATCTTCATCTTCATGCCACAAAGCCTGCGCAGCGACTCATAACTATGCAGCTTACGCCAGCATGGAGAATACTGGCCAAACACGGCACACTTGGCTGCCCAAGCAGAGGCAAGCACCCCTTTGGGGCCCTGGCCGGCCGCTTCCCTGAACATAAGTCTTTTAAAGCTTCCTCTGAGAATAGGAAGCCTTTGCGAAGCCGGGCCAGGCAGGTGGAGGCGGTGGAGGAGTGAGGAGGCCGGCGAGGAACTGCTATGCGCTGAATGGCAGCTCGGGGAGGAAGCAGGTCCAGGAAGTCTAACCACAACCCGCTGCACAGCGCAAAGCGGGAGAGCACTAAGTGGGAAGCCGTGTTCATTGCAGCAGGAGCGGCGTCCCCCCACGGAGGCTTCCCGGCAGCCAGACATCCCCTATTCATTATTGATACAATAGCAGGGACAGGCAGGAGAGAGGCAGAGGGGTGGGCAACCAGCAGGCAGACAAAATAATCCCCGGGTTGCAGCCTCTTAATCGCGGGTTCCTGAAAGGCTAATCTGGAGCCAGGGAAACATACACAGTGTCAGAGAAAAAAGCACACATTCACACACGGGGCGAAGGCAGAAGAGCATCCACTTGTGAGTCGAGGACCCGCCACTCGCATAGGAGTATAATAAGACACAAAGACACATTTTGTTGTTGTTGTTGTTTAGGCGTTTAGTCATGTCCGACTCTTCGTGTCCCCATGAACCAGAGCATGCCAGGCACTCCTGTCTTCCACTGCCTCCCGCAGTTTGGTCAAACTCATGCTGATAGCCTTGAGAACACTATCCAACCATCATGTCCTCTGTCGTCCCCTTCTCCTTGTGCCCTCACTCTTTCCCAACATCAGGGTCTTTTCCAGGGAGTCTTCTCTTCTCATGAGGTGGCCAAAGTATTGGAGCCTCAGCTAAAGACACATTAAAAGGTAAAGGTAAAGGGACCCCCGACCATTAGGTCCAGTCATGGCCAACTCTGGGGTTGTGGCGTTCATCTCGCTTTATTGGCCGAGAGAGCCGGCATACAGCTTCCGGATCATGTGGCCAACATGACTAAGCCGCTTCTGGCGAACCAGAGCAGCACATAGAAACTCCGTTTACCTTCCAGCCGGAGCGGTACCTATTTATCTACTTGCACTTTGACGTGCTTTCGAACTGCTAGGTTGGTAGGAGCAGGGACCGAGCAACGGGAGCTCACCCTGTCACGGGGATTCAAACCGCTGACTTTCTGATCAGCAAGTCCTAGGCTCTGTGGTTTAACCCACAGCAACACCCACGTCCCAAGGCAGCTTACTCCTAGCCAAACTTATATCGCATTACAGGCACACTGACCTGGGTGTATAGACACTTGTTGTTGTTGTTGTTTAGTCATTTAGTTGTGCCCAACTCTTCGTGACCCCAAGGACCAGAGCACGCCAGGCACTCCTGTCTTCCACTGCCTCCCACAGTTTGGTCAAACTCATGCTGGTAGCCTCAAGAACACTATCCAACCATCACGTCCTCTGTCGTCCCCTTCTCCTTGTGCCCTCCATCTTTCCCAACATCCGGGTCTTTTCCAGGGAGTCTTCTCTTCTCATGAGGTGGCCAAAGTATTGGAGCCTCAGCTTCACGATCTGTCCTTCCAGAGAGCACTCAGGGCTGATTTCCTTCAGAATGGAGAGGTTTGATCTTCTTGCAGTCCATGGGACTCTCAAGAGTCTCCTCCAGCACCAGAATTCAAAAGCATCCATTCTTCGGCGATCAGCCTTCTTTATGGTCCAGCTCTCACTTCCATACATCACTACTGGGAAAACCATGGCTTTAACTATACGGACCTTTGTTGGCAAGGTGTTGTCTCTGCTTTTTAAGATGCTGTCTGGGTTTGTCATTGCTTTTCTCCCAAGACACAGGTGTCTTTTAATTTTGTGACTGCTGAGAGTAAGTCCTGTTGAGCTCAGAGGCACTTACGTCTGAATTAAAACAAGAGCCCTGTGGCATGTTGAGGACCAACAAATGTATTTATCATAGCACAAACTTGTGTGGTGCTATTAAGGTGCCACGGAACTCTCCATTGTTTTTTCCTGCAAAAGTCTTACGCAACTACACATCTGGAAATAGTAACTTCTGGGCAGACGTGCATAGGACTGCACTGCAAATTCCACCTCATAAAAGGAAGTTCGTATATGTTACAATAACAAACAAATATTCGGCTTTCAGAGAAAATAGCATGCAGCCATTGTAATGAATATGCAGATTATGAACCAAAGAATGAACAGGATTCTGAATGCTCATACGATGGAGGTAGAATATCTCTCTCAGTCTAGGCACACACACACACACAATCTAGGAAATACCTTTTTTGTTTTTTTGTCTCACTTCATAAAATCTGCATTCTTTGAAGCTGCTAATTATACATAAAGAGGACCATTTCTCGCTCTGTTTCAAGGAGAACTAGGTCTAGTAGTACTTGTCTCTTGCTGTGTGGCACTGACTGAAGGGGAATTCATTAAAAACAATTTGTATTTATAGCAACAACCGAAAAAACACAGATCTGCTTGAACACCATGTGGCCGTATGAGAGGGGGGAGGAATTGGGGGGGGGGGAGAGACTCCAATTTTACAACAATCCCATACCATATGATTTAAAGAGGTATTCATTTGAGAGCCGCACAATGAAACCACCAACTAGCCTCCACTCATTTTGGGTGTCATTGTCTCAAAGGGATGCAACGCTCCCTCAGCAAAATCAGTTGTGCAGCCTGATCCTATGAGCATCAATGGCTGCCGGCCAGAATAGCTCTGTTCTTCTGAGAATCACAGGTGGGCACAGTGCTGCTGGTCTCAAATCCTGCTTGCAGGCTTCCCACAGGCAACTGGGTGGCCATTGTGAGAACAGGATTCCATTGGCCTAATCCAGCCGTGCTCTTCTTATGTCCTTCTGTTTATTTATTATAATAATAATCATAAATTTTTATTTATACCCCACCCTTTCCGTTTCAAAAACCAGGCTCAGGGTGGCTAACAACAAATTTAAAACACTTAATTATAAAAGCAGCATAAAATAGGTATAAAAACACAAATAACAATAAAATTCAAAAATCAATCAGATAATCCCCAGGGCTAGCTGGCTGAATTGGTCTTACTTGGGCCAGCGAGGAGGTCAGGGGAGAATTTGCTGTGGGGTCTCAGAGTGGGTGATCTTCATAAAAAGGGGAGGGGAAGGGAAGGGAAATAAAAGATCAGGCTGAATTCAAATTAAAGGCCAGGCGGAATAGCTCTGTCTTACAGGCCCGATGGAAGGAGGTTAAATCCTGAAGGGCCCTGGTCTCATGGGACAGAACATTTCACCAGGTCGGAGCCATCACTGGAAAGGCCCTGGCCCTTGTGGAGGATAGTCTGACTTCCTTGGGCCCGGGACCTCTAAACTATGGTTATTCATGGACCTTAAGGTCCTCTGTGGGGCATACCAGGAGAGGCGGTCCCGTAGATACGAGGGCCCTAAGCCACAAAGGGCTTTAAAGGTCAAGACCAGCACCTTGAACCTGACCCTATACTCCACCAGGAGCCAGTGCAATTTGTAAAGCACTGGGTGACTATGCTCCCATGGCAGGGACCCCGTGAGGAGCCTCGCTGCAGCATTCTGCACCCGCTGGAGTTTAGAGTCCAGTGGGACTTATTCCAAAACAACGGTTGTGCGCAGCTTTGCAATCCTGTGCAGAATTACTTTGCAGATAGCTTCTTGAAAAGAATGGGACTTATTTCTGAGGAAAACAACCACCACCTGCGTAGGAACTTGCCAGCCTTCCCACCAACCATGCCGGCTGTGGGACTGATGGGAAAAATAGTCTGAGACGTCTGGAGGGCGACCGGTTGAGGAGTGCTGCACTGTGCTGTAGATCTAACAGATCTCCAAAGCTTCCCTGCACCGCAGATTCATCTGTGTTGTATCTCTTTCCCAGGTCCCTTTCAACACACCTGGAGACAGTTCTACGGAATGTACCTGCACTTTGCATGTTGTTCTATATTATTGCAGGCTTTCTGTGACATCCCCGGTGCCCAAAGGCATTTCAGATTGCACAAGGCACTGTCTGCAAACATTAGTCAGTGCAATTACATGTGCAGCCATTGATGGCTTGACTCAGGCGGATGAGTCTGAGCCAATTGTGAATAGAGCGCGGGAAGATCTTCCTCATTCAAGACCTCCTTCGGATAATGTAATGCCTTGCGCTCTTTCCCCACAAACAATTTGTTCTCAATATATGGTGTTGGGTTACCCAATGCCATCCCTGCCTGCCGGTCAATAGGGGTAGGCGAGGGGGAGGAATTCTGGCCCGACACCCCCCTGCAGCTGCCTGCTGCAATATTCTAGCAAACTTGCTGGAGGTGATGTCTTTGAGCACGAGCTGTGTGGCTCAGTGGTAATTAGGGATGGATGGATCTGCCGATTTCGCTGTCTCTCCTCTTCTCGTTCTTCCAATCTTAAACTCTGTCCTCTACATTTCTGCAGCATTTTGCGATTTGTTCACTTTTTGATCCTCATGAAAATCCATCAGTACATCACTCCTAACACCGGCAATGAAATTTTTCGTAGGGGAACAGTTAGGGCAGGGGTCAGCAACCTAAGGCCCATGGACCACAAGCAGCCCACGGAGGTTGTTTAACCGGCCCATGAGTCCCTGCACGCGGCGCTAAACCAGCGCAGGGTGGGGACTCACTTCTGCGATGCCAGAAATTGTATCTGCGCAGACACAGACGCTGGAAATCGTGGGTGCGCACGCTCACGCACGCATGCGATCCAGCCCATGGAGGGATTTTCACTGGAATGAACCAGCCCAGGCAAGGTAAACCTTGCTGACCCCTGAGTTAGGGTCAAAGGGACCAGCTTGCAAGGGGAGATTGTGGGGTGGGGGGACATTGCACACATGAGGTCACGAGGTCCTGACATCGCATGCATGAGCATTGTGCCTCCCTCCCTAAGCTGGGCAGAAGCTTCCTGGGCTTTGGGAAGGAGGTGCCAGGGGAACATTTAGGGCAGGGGTGGCCAGCTCCCAAGAGACTACAATCTAGTCACAGAGTTAAAAACTGGCAGTGATCTACCCCCTTTTTGGTCAAAGTTGTTGGGCTATTTTTAGAGAGGAGGAAAGGAAAGCCCGCTTTTTTTAAGGGAGGCAAAGTTGTTGAGCTTCTTTGGGGGGGGGAGAGACAGTGATCTACTGGTGATCTACCACAAATGTCCAGTGATTTACCAGTGCCTGATTTAGGGGACTAGCCTGGTCCCCCATGTGCACTGATCACACGCCACTGCTTCCAATATTTTATTTCTTTTCTTGATTAATGTATATAGTGCCCTTCTTGAAGGTAGCTCAAGACAGGGTACCTGGGTTGGTACTTTACTCTGACAACCCTGTGAAGTAGGTTGTGCTGAGAGCTTGCAATTGGTCCAAAGTCAACTAATTGTCTTTGAGGCCAAATGGGAATCTGAATACAGTTCTCCTATATCTACTACATCAGGTAACTTCAGCCTTTTCTGGCTGAGGATCCACTTTCAACCCAAGCATGCATTTGGGGACCCATGTCTTAATCTTTTACTGTTTATCTACATGGTGGAAGTGCAACAACCCACCTTGGATCAGGTCATGACCCACTCCTGGGTCCCAATCCAGCAGCTGGAGACCTGTGCACTGCACCACATTAGTGCTCTCCATTGAAGTTCATCTGAAAGTGCCACCCCAGTAAGATCTCCTCCAGGTTGGAGGAAATCTCTTGGCACTCATGCAAGACTCATTCTGTTTTTCTTGGTACTGGTAAGCGAGATGACCAGTGGTGTGTTCTCACGTATCAAAAATAAATGGCACCTCTGCTTACAACATTCTTACCTGACAATTACCGAGACAGAGCAGATGATACTGCTTTGTCCCCTTGTGATGCCGGAGAGATTTAACCTCTGCGAGCTTTTTTTCGTTCGTTGCACTGTGTCGCTAATTTTCTAATTCCTGTTGGAACTCGTAAAGTGTTGCAAGCCGCCCTGAGCACAGTTTCTACAGCGAAAGGGCGGGGGGGTATAAATCCTCAGTTTAGGAAATGAATAACGAGAGGCAAGCGCTCCTTTTCATTGAAGCTAGCAGGGATTCCTTTCTGAACACAAAACACATGTACACACACAAAGCTGCTCACTATGGATTGACACCATTGATCCACCTAGTCCAGTCCTGTCTTAGCTGTGACAGACAGCTCTCAAGGCTTGTCGGGCAGAGGGTGGTCTTCTAAAGCCGTGCTGCCTGAGAATGTGGATATGTGTGTGTTTTTATGAAGCTGGAGATTCCAAAGATTGGTCCTGGGGACTTCAAAATATGAGGCAAGAGCCTCAGAAACACCACCCACCCAGAAAAGTCTGTTGCGTGTTGAGGTCCCCAGGGCCACCCCAATAACTCACATCACACAGAAATTTTTGTTTAAGGTTTTTGGCATAATTTTGGCCACAACTTTATTAAAATATAAAAATGTGAGTCGTTGCTTAGGCATTGGTTGCGACTATCTGCTCCCCCCCCCATGGGGGACAGACTGACATTCCGCACGCCTCCGAAAGTCAGAAAAGGGGAATACACTTGGGGGTAGCGACGGAGCAGGGAACCTGCCCTCAGCCCTCCCCAAATGCAGCCAGGAGCTCTTGCAATGGCCCGAGCCCCCTTGACAGGGTGGACAAGCAATAGTTAGCCCCCGATTCCTTTAATGGAATCCCTTGCAGCAGCAGCATTAAAGGGGCAGGCACAGCCAATCCATGCCCCTCAACCAACCAAACCATAAACCAATGCCTAACCGCAACTGTCAGGGCTGCCTCTAGGTCCCAGCTCACAGAGGACCAACGCCAGGCTGATATTATGTACAAAAGTCTTTATTGAAGTATAGTTTCCATTTTAAAGCCAGAGCGTGCAACCCTACTTCTAGACTCTAGATCGGCGAAGTCCTATCTGAATCACTTCCCCTTCCGCACCAGTTTAAGATCCTAGCCCTGCTCCACCTTCTGCGCTGCTCTCTCCTCCTCTGGGTCCTCCTGCCCTCTGGGGCATTGCCCTTCCTGGACTCTTCCGACGCTGAGTCGCTTAGCTCCTCCCCTTGCCTCCGGCGTGCTTTAGGACCCGGTTCCCAATCCTCACTCTCTGCTGTCCCACGCTCCTGTACATTTGAACTTGCTTCTCGCGCCAACCCAGTGACCTTTCTCCTAACCGTTACACTGCTTCTATCACTGCTTCCCTCTTCCGTGACACTGGCCGGATCTGACCTCCCCTCCGTTGTACGACTCTCCGAGGAAGGCGTGGTCAGCTCTGCCTCGTCTTCTCTCCCTGGTGGGGGAAGTACTGGTCCCGATGCCTGGGACCCTTCCCCCCCACTCTGCTCTGGTGGGGAAGCTGGTCCTGATCTCCAACTACTACTCTGGGAGTCCCTGCTCCCCCCTTGCTCCTGGGGCGTTCCCCTTGGGACCCCCCTACCCCTGGCCACTGGCGCTCCCTTCTGTGAATCTTCCGATTCGCTGGAGAGGCTTATGGAATCCCTCGGACCACTGTCTCCTCCTACACTGCCCTCTGATTCCTCGCCCTCGCTCTCCATCTCCCATCTTCCCTGTGCCTCTGCTCCTGAGCCCCTGACAGCAACCTTACAAGTTGTGACGATTTGCTACGCAGTAGGCAAAAACCAAATGGCCCCAGCCAATCAGCCAGATGGACAAAATTCCTACCAGGCTCCTGCCCCAAGAGCAGACGACCCCATGACAGGCATAGCAAGGTCAAAGCCTTCCTCCCAACAACAAGGGAAGCCCAATCGCATCAGTGGCCAATGATCAATTAGCCCACTCCACAACTTTGGAGTGTCCTTGCGGTCCCCACCGCAACACATGCTCTCCATGAAGGAGAATGCGCTTTACTGTAAAAGTGCAAAAATGTTAAATATTATTTATTTTCCGTATTATATTTACTTTATTTCTTAGGTGGTGGACACCACATATATGTAAAGCACAGGACTCCCTCAAAAGAATCCTGGGAACTGTAGTTTGCTGGGAATCATAGCTCTGGGAGGGATAAACTACAGTTCCCATGATTCCTTGAGGGGAAGCGATGTGCTTTAAATGTATGGTGCGCATGACGCCAAAGCCGCCCAGTCACAGAAGGGGTGTACGCGCACCCTAGGTGAGAGACAAGGGTGGCTTGATTTTTCTGTTTCTGTGCCACAAGACTAGCCGGCATATCAAACATGCACCCAATGTAATTGATGGGCATTTTGTGTTTTTGTTATTTTACATTGTTTTGATTGGTTGTATTTAGCAGACTTCCACTGAATATTTCTTATCTGCTTGTTGATTGTAAGCAAACTCCTAAGCGGTTTATCAGCAACAACATTAACAGTGGCAGAAACAACAACAACAATATTAAATTGGCAAAAAGGACATTAAAAACAGATATTTTTAAAAATTCAAAATATAATTAAATTCAACCAACTAAGCTGGAAACAGATTAAAATGCATGCCAATTTCTGCCTGTCTGGGTAAGCTTGCCTGAGCAAAAATGTTTTTAGCGGGCACCGAAACGAGTACAGTGAAGGTTATAGACGATATAGATATGTACACAGAAAGATAGATATGGTGATATATATACCGGTAAATACACAGGCACACAAAAAGCAGCAGGACACAGCAAAATGCCCTGCAAAGAATTATTCGGGTCAGCTGACAGTCATGGAATTGTGAATTGGCAAAGGTCACTGCTGCCTCCCAGGAGGGAGAGGGGAGGGGTGAGGCAGCCTGGTGCAAACACGCCGGTTGAAGCTGTTGGGGCATTTGCACCGTGCCAGCCTCCCTCCCTCCCTTGCAAGTGACAGCCACCAACCTGCCAGGAATAGTGCCACTGCCCCACCTTGCACGCTGCTTCTGGGCCTGGGAGACCTGGCGTCCCAGCCATGAAGTTCAGCAGATGACTTTGAGCTCATCACCCTCTGAGCCTAGCCTGCTCAGAAAAAGAGGGAACATTTTATCACATGTGGTGGGGATGTAAAAAGGTGAAATGCTTCTGGGAGATGATATACAGTGGTGGCCCGCAAGACGAATGCCTCGCAAGACGAAAAACTTGCTAGACGAAAGGGGTTTCCGTTTTTCGAGGTGCTTCGCAAGACGAATTTCCCTATGGGCTTGCTTCGCAAGATGAAAACATCTTGCGAGTTTGCTTCCTTTTTCTTAAAGCCGTTAATACCCGGGGAATCCGCGCTCCACAAGACGAAAAAATCGCAAGACGAAGCAACTCGCGGAACGAATTAATTTCGTCTTGTGAGGCACCACTGTATAATGAGTTGGAAAAAATGTTGAAATATACATTTATAAAGAAACCAGAAGCATTTTTACTGGGTATGGTTAGGAGTGATATAAATAGAAAAGAATGTAAGCTCTTTTTATATGCAATAACAGCAGCAAGAATATTATTGGCCCAAAAATGGAAGCAAGAAGAATTACCGACGATTGAAGAATGGAAGATGAAGTTAATGGACTATGCAGAATTAGATAAACTAACAGGAAGAATTCAAAACAAGCGGGACCAGAAATTCACGGAAGACTGGAGTAAATTTACGGATTATCTGAAAAGTATTTGTGAAGATCAGATGACGTTTGTAGGTTTGCAAGATGTTCTGTGAGGAGTATTATTGGAAGTATTGCAAAAATAGATAAGGGGAAGGATAATTTGTTAAGAGATTTAAAGGCAATATAAAGTTAAGAAATGTATAAGAAGTGGACAAAACGGTGGATTATCAGAGGTGCTGATAGAAGTCTAAAAAAATTGTATAAGTGATAAGTTTTGTGGTACATTTTATAATTTATATGTTAAAATCAATAATAAAAATTACTATAAAAAAAGAGCCTAGCCTGCTCAACAAAGGATGGTGCCCCACGCCAGAGCTGTCCTTCAACCCACCCCAAGCTTACTGCCCTGTCAAATACCACTCTGGCAGGCAGGCGATGCCCTTTGTTCCTGCTGTGAAAAACAGCTCTGGTGTACAACATCACTGGCAGAAAACCACACTATTGCATTCTGGGATAGCTCATCCAGGTCTGGCGTCATCGCCTGATTTTGATGCTCAACGGGAGCACCAGCATGGCCTTGAAGCAATGATGCAGAGACCAGTGGGACCCTCTAGATAAGCCTTTCTCAGCCTGTGGGTCCCCAGATGTTGTTCAACTGCAACTCCCATCACCCCTAGCTAGCAAGGCCAGAGCTCAGGGATGATGGGAGTTGTAGTCCAACAACATCTGGGGACCCACAGGTTGAGAACCGCTGCTCTAGATGTTGGTGGGCCACAGTTCCCATCCTCCTCCTTGACTATTGACCATGCTGGCTGGCCAAGGGCCTTTGAAGGACTCCCCTGCCTTAAAAGAAACCCTGTTTCCCATGCTAGGAAACACGACACTACACCTTTTTTGGGTTCTTTTTACTGAAGGAGCAAAGCGGTGTTCATCCTCTTATTATTCTCCTCACAGCTTCGTTGGGTGTGCGAAAGCGTTACTGGAGCAAGTTTAAAAAGGTAACCGAATGACCCTGTGAAGCTGCCTTTGAGTGAGTCAGGCCACTGATTCATGGAGCCGAGTGCGTCTCCTCTGAGCTGCAGCAACGGTTCCCCAAGGTCTCAGGCAGTTACGAAAGAGGGAGAGGAAAATCCCACCATCCATTACTCCCACTATTTTATCGTTTCCCATCGTATCATGCCCTCCTCCACCCCCAGCCATATTTTATTGTCTAAACCAAAAAGCTCCAGACATTTGCAGGGAGGAGTCTGTAGCCCCTTGGTCATTTTGATCGTGCTATTCCGCATCTTCTCCAGCTCTGTATGTGTTAACATTGTAATCTGTCCTGGGATCTTAGGCTAAAGGGCAGGTAAACAACAACAACAACAACAACAACAACAACAACAACAACAACTCATTTTCTTTTCTTTTATTGAGAGGGGGGTGACCAGAATGGTACAGATCTTTCCAAATGCAAACTCATAATGGATTTATGTAAAACGCGCCACAATACGGGTAGCTGCCTTCACAGTTAGAGTATCGTAGAATTGTAGAGTTGGAAGGATCCAAATGGGTCATCTGGTCCAGGAATATTTTGCCCAACATGGGGCTTGAACTCACAACCCTGAGATTAAGTGTCTCAACTGAGCTATCCCAGGTTCTTTCCTAAGCATGGAATTTGCCTTGTTCATGTTTACTGAGGGTCATGGTCAGTCACTGCCAAGTCTCTCTCCTCCCCCCCCTCCCCGTTATGTACTGAGTTGAATAGGATCCAAAATGCAGCAGTCTGATTGGTCCTAGAACAATAGGATACAAAATGCACCAGTCTGATTGGTCCTAGAACAATTAAGCAGTATGATTGGTCTGCAGGAGCCACCCAATCCAGCTCCAGATGGAAGTGAATCCACAACCTGATTGGCCTACAGGAGAATTCCGGAATTAGCCAATCACGTGCAGCCCATTGTGTACATAATGTATATAAAGCAGATACTTTGGGGAAACTTTCATTCCTCCTCACCACTATGAGCTGAATAAAGAGCATGAAATCCACTCTCGACTCTGAGTATATTTCACTCTCGCACCACACACACACACACACACACACACACACACACAAAGAGAGAGAGAGAGAGAGAGAGAGACATTTGCCTCAATATGACTAGCTTTACACTTACTTGCACTGATTTTTACTCAACATTTTGTTGCCTCTAGAACCTTCCTGCTGCTGTGATTGTATTCATTTTACTGCCACTGTCAATTTTATTGCCTTGTTTTATTATGGTTTGTTGGCGGATGCTTGTTCTAAATTATTTTCCAAGTCACTTTTGTCTCCCGAATGAAAAACAACAGGATGACAAATAACAAGCATACACAAATGGAGGGTCTGGCTCTTGTCCTATGACCATTGAGTTCACTCACGAGCATTTGGGGAGGGACCTCATCACAAACAATTGTGAGGAAAACCAAGGTTCATCTTGTCTCCTTGATCACTGCTCCCTACATCCATACTGACATTTGCAGCAAATGCTAAAAGGTTGGTGAGGCTGGCCTTCCTTTTCCAAAAGCCATGCTGATCCTTCATCAGCAAGGCTTGTTTATCTCTAATTCTAGCTTAAAGAATGCCTTTCACCAGTTTACCCAGGGAAAGGCATTAAGTTGACAGGCTTGTAATTTTCTAGCTTTGCCCTTGCTATGCTGTTAAAAATTGATGTTATGTAGGCTACCTTCCAATTGTCTGTTAAGGAGGCTGATTACAGTGGCAAGTTGCAGGCTGTTGTTGGTAGATCAATAATTTCACATTTTAGCTCCTACAGAACTCTGGAGCGCTCTTCACTGCGCACCCCCCCCCCTTACAACTATATAATCAAGGCTATGTTAAAAATTGTCAGGGTGGACTTCGTGCTGAACCTTGTTCCAAGGCCCTCTATGCCTCTGACAGATACACAATTCATCACGTATGCAGCCTTCCTCCATTTTCATTCTCTCCTGTCTTCCTTTATGTAGGCCATCCCCCTCTCCCTCGGCCACACCACTCACTAGCCTTGCCTCGCACCTTGAGCATTTTTGCCTGGCTGGGGCGCGAACTCAAATCTTCCGCAACACCAACCGGACGACTGTTCAAAACGATATTCAGAACTTTCCTGCAACCTGAAATGTAGCCACTTGTTTCCCTTTGCGGCAAGGAAGCAACCTCTATGGTACGATCTGCCACACACATGAAATAAGCCCCAGCAAGGGGCAGGGTGGCCAAATGCTCTTTAACATCGGGCAAACTCCTGCTCCCGCGGTTATTATTACAGCAAGGGCTGCGGTGTGGCGACAAAGATCAGCAGAACAAAAGGAAAACGACGCAGAACAAAATACAAAGGGTCAGAAAGGTTTTGGCTGGAAATGTCTTCATCAGGAACAGAAAAGGTATCTGACTCACTGTCAAGGGAGGAGAGTGCCAGGCAAGAACCAGGGGTCACTGCTGGTGGGCACCTACCCCGGCCAACACTCCAGAAGGCTGTTCCTCTTTAGCTGGTGTTACTACCTGTCCCACTGTCCTCCAAATTTTGTGGTGGAGGAGCTCAGGGCCCGGGGCCACATGCAGCCCTCAGTGGTAGACTTAGGAGAGCCAGTGTGGTGTAGTGGTTAAGAGCAGTAGACTCGTAATCTGGTGAACTGGGTTCGCGTCTCCGCTCCTCCACATGCAGCTGCTGGGTGACCTTGGGCCAGTCACACTTCTCTGAAGTCTCTCAGCCCCACTCACCTCACAGAGTGTTTGTTGTGGGGGAGGAAGGGAGAGGAGAATGTTAGCCGCTTTGAGACTCCTCAAAGCGGGATATCAAATCCAAACTCTTCTTCTTCTTAGGCTCTCAAATTTCAGCAGTGCCCTATGCAACGCTGAAATTTGGAGCTCCGTTCCACAGCATTGTTCCACAGCACGGTGCCTGGCTCAACCACACTGGTCACACTACCTTAAAACTGCCTCTGTGGCCCTCCAGACCTCTCTTTCTGGCCCTTGACATCTTCACAGGCCATCCCCCTCTCCCTCGGCCACACCACTCACTAGCCTTGCCTCGCACCTTGAGCATTTTTGCCTGGCTGGGGCGCGAACTCAAAGTCTGATAGTGCCTCTTGCTTGTCTGAAGGACAGAAAGGGATGGTAGAAACTTGTCCAGTGCACAAAGGTCAAATGTGCAGCCATTGCTCCGCCCACTTTGGCCCCGCCCACCACTGGCATATGGCCCCTGGGAGGCTTGCGTGGGAGGGAATGTGGCCCCTGGGCTGAGAAAGGTTCCTATCCCTGGTTTATGCAACTGGTAAAAGGAAATGTGCCCACTTAGGTGTGGTGTGGGGGTACTGAGAGCAGCCCTAGCAGAGACAGCACAACAGAGGCAACCCTATTTCCAGCCTCCACCAGCTTAACTTCTGAAAGGTGGGGAAATCAGAGAATGGCCTCCAAGGACTTAATATTCAGGTAGCTTCATGCAGGAGGTCAGCTCTTGAGATAGCTACCTGAGTCACCCCTACCTAAGGCCTAAGTGTGTTGAAGATGCCCTGACTGATGATCATTAGTTCACATTGTTAGGGTGACCCCTTTCATCATTCCAAGCTGTTTTAGGTAGATGGGAATGTGGGCTGTAGCTCAGTGGTTGAGCACATGCTTTGATCCCGGGTTCAACCCCTAGCAGTTCTAGGTAACGCTGGGGAAACTTATCTTGTCAGAAACCCTTGAAAGCCACTGCCAATCAGTGTCAACAATAGTTAGATGGACCAATAGCCTGAAATTGTTGTAAAGCCTACACACAGCTGTTGATTTTCTTCTAACCATGGTTCCCTGTGCCTGCTTTTATAAAGCAATCTCCCATGTCCCTACACACAGCTGTTGGTTTTCTTCTAACCATGGTTCCCTGTGCCTGCTTTTATAAAGCAATCTCCCATGTCCCTACACACAGCTATTGGTTTTCTTCTAACCATGGTTCCCTATGCCTGCTTTTATAAAGCAATCCCTCAAGTCTCTACAAACAGTTGTTGGTTTTCTTCTAACCATGGTTCCCTGTGTCTGCTTTTAGGAGGCAATGGAAGATGACCTGGTCAATCCTTTTCTTAATGCCGGTGTTTTGTGAGATACGCACAAACTCACACACACAGCAAGGGCTTTCACACAAGTGCCTGAGAATCTCCACATGTTGACTTGTGAAACAGATTTTTGGAACTGGGCAAAAAGATACATAAGGCAGTCTTCCCCTTCAGAAGTAGAAATTCCAGGCTGGAACACGGCTCCAGCCCAAAACAGTCTATGCAGCGACATAAAACTTTAGAATCGAAATGTTGTCATGACTTATTTGCACAAATCTAAGCATTGCTATTATTGCGAGGTAACAATATTCACTTGTTGCGCCTAAATGGAATCAATAAAAAGTCAAATGATATAAAGGGAGGGAAAACTAAATATGTTTTGACAGTCTAGCTGTAGCTTTAAAATCCAGTAAAGCACATTTCCATTCTTCATATTTTTCAGTGCAAGGCCAACATTTCTCCAGTGTAATTTACTCAAACTTCACCTCTGCCATGAATTCACTGTATTATCTTATGACGACCAGCATCCCTCAGCTTCCGCCCAAACACCACCAAATATATTTCAGTGATAGTACTGGCCTACCTTACAAGTTGTAACAAATACTGAAATAATTTAAGTGAAGCATACTCTGTATACAGACCATACATTTGTAGCACATGCCATCCTCCAAAGACTTCTAGGAACTGTAGCTTATTAAGGGTGCTTGGAATTATAGCTCCCTGAGGGGTAAACTAAAGTTCTCAGAATTCTTGGGAGGGGAATAATGTGCTTCAGATGTATGGTGTCTATACAGCATACGTTTCACTTACATTATTTTGCTATTCATTACAACAAACCTGTAAGGTAGGGCCAGTTTTAAAACTAAAAAAATGCTATAAGGTGATAACAACAACAATGGTATTATATAATATTATAATTGTCTAACAACAACAACAACAAGAAGAAAGCAACTTGGTGCCACACATTTCAAGTACAGAGCTGCGTTCAAAAGAGTACATTATATTGGGATCAAACTATGATATTGTCCATGACTACTAGTGTGAGTTCTAGACATGGAGGTGCCTGAATTCATATATCTTTTATGGGCTGGAACTGGACTAGTACAGAACAAGAGGAGAGGAGAGGAAAGCTGTGGAACATAGGGAGAAACCACAGAAGCTGAGGAAGAGGAGGACCCCTCCCCCCCAAAAAAATCTTGTCACGTGTCTGTGTGTGGCATGTGGGATATAATAATGGGGTTATAAAATTCTGCCCTGTGAGGAGAAAGTGGGCAGAAAGAGAACCTTTTTTCTTCCTCCTTCTTATCATTAGAACTGGCAGTCAATTCAGGACAGGCCAAAACAAACAAACAACAACATTTATCCACACAACACAAAATGAACTGATGGAACTCACTGCCACAAGATGTGACTATGGCGTCTGGGCTCAAATTCCTCTGAAAGGGAGAACTGGGCAGTACGTCTCTGGATACCAGATAGCCGGAGCAACCTCAGGGGAGGACCGTGGCTCACACCATAAACCATGGGTAGGCAAACTAAGGCCCGGGGGCTGGATCCAGCCCAATCACCTTCTCAATCCGGCCCGTGGACAGTCCGGGAATCAGCGTGTTTTTACATGAGTAGAATGTGTCCTTTTATTTAAAATGCATCTCTGGGTTATTTGCGGGGCATAGGAATTCATTCCTTTTCCAAAATATAGTCCGGCCCCCCACATGGTCTGAGGGACAGTGGACCAGCCCCCTGCTGAAAAAGTTTGCTGACCCCTGCCATAAACTCATGGGAACATTTGCCTGACAACAAGTAACTGAGAGAATGGGCCCTTCTTCCATTGTTGGGCCTGAGGTAGGCCTGACTGATATTAGAGAGCGGTTTACATGTTGGAATTGTCAGAGTTGCGGGGAACTGCTATGTATGTGTTTGTGTGTTTGTGTGCGTGTGCGCATGCATGCACGCACGCGGGATGCACAAAGCTGTCAGAGGGGCCTTCTCCCCCACAGGTGCTCTGTCTCCTGACCCCAGCAGGGTAATTAACCCAGGCATTAATAAAAGCTGACAACAACAGCTAAGCCGGTTGCCTAGCTACGCACTCTGCCACAGGGCCTGGGCACACAGACAGGCCTCACAACAGGCTCCTCCGAGCTGCACCTCTGCTGCTTCCCTTCCGGCACCTTCTTGGGTCCCGCAGCACTCCATGCGCAGGGCAACGCTCCGTGGGAAACGCTTGGCAAAGGCACCGCGGCTCCTGAAGCCAGGGCGCGAAACACCACCAAAGGTTTCAGCCAGACGCTGCTGGAGGGAAGCTCTCTCAGCAAATCTCCAGCTGCCCAGTTTAGGCACTGCTGGAAGGAAGCTCAGAGCGGTGCCCTGGCGCCCCTCCTCCTCTTCCTTCCCCTTCTCCACAGCGCCATCCCGGCCACTGACAGTTCCTTACCCTTGAAGCCCCAAGAGACAGAAGTGATCAGGGCTGAGCCCTGGGAAACATCCGCTCCCAGAATCTATTTAGAGACCGGAGGAATCAGCACTTTGCCAGGAAACAAATAAAGGCAATCAAAGAGCTTCTCCGTTACTTCTGCCACCTTGGTTCGTTCAGCCATTAATATTAATCAGGCTGCTGTCCCACTTTTCTGCGTGCAAAGTGCTTTACAGTCCTCGACGCATTTATCCTCGTAAGAGCCGTCCTGGGAGGCAGGCAGGGATGACAATGTTTTGCATTTAACCTAGCGCTTCAGATCTGGAGGGTTTTTTTAAATAAATAAATTTTATTCATGTATTTTGCATGTGTTCTAAACCAAAATAGTCCATGCCACCATAACATACACTTAGAATCAAGATATTGTCCCTACTTACCGGTGTACACACAAAGCTAACAGTAATAAGTTACTAGGTAACACCTGGCCTGAATGCTATGCGTATGATTAATTGCATTTTACATTGCAAAGCTTTTTTCCCCCTTTTTTTACCTTTGAAGGTGATAAAAAAATTACTAACTTAAATTACTAACTAATATTGGACAGGGGGAGAGATCCACCTCATCAAATGATTTTTTTGAGGTTGCTTACTAATAAAAATAGCAGCAATGATGTTGTCTTGGCTAGCTTTCCACTATACATGGTGGGCAAACGTGATTAGTATTATCCCCATATTACAGACTCAGGGATTTAAGACTGAAATACCAGTTTAGTGAGCTCACTGCTGAGGTGACCTTTGAGCAAGGGGTTTCCTGGCTCAAGTCTCATACGCTTTACCACTTTTCAGATTAAAACTCAACCCAGTGGGGAAACTAGTGAGTCATACCTGCATAGCCAAACATCCCAAAGGAAATGTGCATTTTGAAGGCAACCATGCTAGTCTGGTTACAAGCAAAGGCAAGGAAGGGTTTTTTGGCACCTTAAAAAAACCACCTAGTTATTGCGGCACGCATGTCCGTGCGTGAGAGTTCACCTCTTCAAATGCCTGGAGTGCTATCCTCAAACGATAGACGCACACAAATAAATCCACAGATACATTCCACACTGATAATACGCTTCGTGTACCTAGCAAAGTGGATTCTAGTCCATGAAAGTTTATGCCGTCCAAAATCTGCGCAACAAAACTCCATTGAATTTAATCTCCGTTCAGTGTACCTGGTCTGAGGCTATCGGTCGGTAGCCACCTATCCCAGGTTGGCATTGACCCCTCATTCCCCATCCACAGTCTCCATTGTGCTTGCAACCTGCCCTGAAGTGCGGGCCATTTGTCTTCATGTGACACTTCGATGTGGGATGCAGCCACCCCTGAGTGAATGCTTGCTCAGCTCTGCTGAGCAGCCTCTAGTCAGTGCCCAGAAGCATGCTTGCAGCTGCCTGGAGGGCTAAGATGTACGATAGCCACGGTTTCCTAAACACAGGCAAGATCTAGGGGAAAACTCTTGGCCACAGTGACTCAAGGGAGGAGTGTGTGCGTGCGAACGCGTACGTGCAGTTTTGAAGGGGTGTGTGGGAAAGCGCTTGGCACAAGGAAGAATGTGGTTGTGGGAAGAAGAAGCACAGGAGTCAAGGGTGAGATGAAGACCATCTGGTCCAACTCCTGCCCTAAGATATCAGGGGCGGCCTTCAATATGCTGTGGGACTCCAGCTCCCTTCAGCCCCAGTCAACATGGCCAATGGTCAGGGATGATGGGAATCCAAATAACATCGGGACGGCCACAGGTTAGCAACCTCTGCTGACCCCCTTGCAGACATAAACTCCCTCTATTTCCAGATTTGATGGCCCTGCTGCAAGGCAAAGGGCCCTAGTGCCAGAATTGTCTACTCTACCCTCAGGGAATCATAGAACTGTAGTTAGAAGGGACCCCAAGGGTCATCTAGTCCAACCCCCCTGCAACGCAGGGATCTCAGCTAAAGCATCCATGGCAGACGACCATCCAGCCTGTCCTAGAATCATAGTCGGAAGGGGCCGTGAGGGTCATCTAGTCCAACCCCCTGCAATGATGCGATGAATAATGGCAGCAACAGAGAGAGCCAGTGCGGTGTAATGGTTAGAGCGTCAGAACTAGGGCTTGGGTTCAAATCCCCGCTCAGCCATGCATGGAACTCCCTGAGCGACCTTGGGCCAGTCACAGTCTCTCCACCCGGTCTACCTCACAGGGTTGTTGGGGGGGGGGAATGGGGAGGGAGCAAACCACGTACGCCAACCTTGAGCCCTTTTGGAGGAAAGGTGGGATATGGATGCAATAAATAAATAACTGATAGTAAAAGACCGCTACAACAAATTGCTCGAGCCAAGGGCTTTTTTAAAAAAGAAGAAGAAAAGATTTCTCTGGGTTCATAGGGAGTAATAACTCATTTGGCCAACACACTGTGTGGATGGCTAGCACCCCCCAAGTACACAGGGAGGGAGAAGGTAGGGCATGTCCAGACAGGAAGGTAGGGTAGAGCAGGGTTGTAAGTGATGGAGGGAGCAGAGGAGCGCATCAGAACCAACTAGGCCTTAATGTCACCCCATTGCTGCCCTCCCTAGAGATGCAGGCCTCCTCCTTACCCCTCTGCACTCCCCCCCCCCCTCTGCTCTGCAAATGCCAAGTGAAACAGGACTAGTGAGAGCCCCTGATTAAGCTGTCTCCCTGGCCTAGCTCTGGGGACAGGCGTAAATCAAGCAGGCTGGCACCAGGCATAAATCCAAGCCTTGCTACAAAGCACCCGCTCTGTAAATCGCTGCCCTGCCCACAGGGGATGGCCCTGGCGCTTGGCCACCTGGGCAGCAACGCCGCCTGGTGCCCTGAGCTTCCCAGAAGACCAGAAATCCCCCCCCCACTCCATCAAGCAACACACACACACACACACACACACACACACACACACACAGACTTGCCCTCCCCTCCTGCTCTCTCCCTCTGCCCCCTGCCTAGAGTCCATTGCTCAACCTTCTCCATCAATTACCCCAGGACAACCTGTTCCCGATTGCCACAGCGCTGAGTGCCAGTAGAGGAAGGTGTTTGAGGGGGGGAACAATAGGAAGAGCTTTTGCCTCCATAACCACCAGTACTACTGCCGCCACCCCCGGCTCCCCCCCACCCCCCACGGTAGGCCAAAAAGCAACTGAATCCTTACCTGGGGCGCTGTCCGCGGTAGCCGATTTTCCAGGCGAGGGCGAAGGAGGCGCCCGAAGAGGCGGCTCTCTGGTAGAGAGGTGGGCAGAGTCCCCTTGGTGATGGAGAGCGAGCGATCCGAGGAGAAGCCAGATCCCAGTCAGCGAGGGGTTCCCAGCGGCGGCTGAGCCATCCCAGAGGCTGAGAGAGCCGGCGGCAGCGGCGGCGGAGAGACCGACGCACGGGCGGGCGGATGCGGGAGGTTGTGGAGAGAGAGAGGGACAGCCCTCTTGGTGATGGAGAGATCCCAGCTGGGAGAGGAAGCAATCTCGCCTGGCAGCGCGGGCGTGTTGGTGATCTTGTGGGGGGGGGGTGAGTAGGCAGGACGGCGGTCTTGGTAGATCCCAGCTCTGGATCCTAACAGATCCAAGACATGAGGAGGAAAGGCTGGGAGAGGTGGTGGTGGTAGTAGTGGCGGTAGTGGCTGGGATCTCCCCGAGCAGCAGCTGGGGACCCGGAGCAGCGACCGCGCAAAGCCGAGAGCGGGAGGGGGAGGGTGCCCGGTGCCGGGAAAGGAATGGGAGGGGAGGGGAGGGGCCGCTCTGTCCGTCTCAGCCCGCCTCCCCCGCCCGCTTGGGCGGCTGTCGCTGCTTTCTCCGGAGGAGGATGGATAAAAGGATGATGATGATGGAGGCTGGGAGGGGCCTGTGAGAGAGAATGTGTGTGTGTGTGTGTGTGTGTGTGTGTGTGCCTGTATCCCTAAATCAATGGGCAAAGGAAGGAGGGTCTTTCTTTCTCGGGGGTGAGGTGGAGGGGGTGGGGGAGGTCTCTCCGGGCAGAACTTTGGGGCAGATGTCCAGGACCCGGCGCAGAGGAATGATCAGGAGGAGGCTCCCCCACCCGCCCCAAAAGTGCACGCGTGGGACTGCCTTACCCACATTTGGGGGAAAGCGAAGTAGCGCACGGCTACAGAGGGGGTGGTCCCGATCAAGTGCGGAGTCAACATCTGTCTCACACGCGCGACACCCCTTAATTCCACAGCCTCGAATTGCACCCGTGGACACGGCCCACGGGTGGCCAGGGAAGTGTCAAAGCGGCGGCGGCAGCGGCAGCAGCCGCAAAGCGCGCAGCCTGCTAGCGGCGGGAGCTGTCCAGGGTGCTGAACAGGGTGCTGAAGAGCGGCCCAGGCGTGCGAGGGAGGGAGAGGTGGGGAGCGCGAAGAGTTGTGGTGGCATGAAAGGCGACCGAAGAAGCGCGGAGACGCGCCTCCCCGCGATACCAGGGGTCGTGTGAGCGCTTTCACGCGGGAGGCAAAGCGTGGATCTGGCGTGGAGACTCCGAGGGGCGATTTCAAGGAAGACACGTTTCCCATGTTGTGAGACTGCACGCAGGAAGGCAAATGTAAACAGAAAGGAGTCTTTGTGGGGAGGGAGGTACGTTCACACACAGACACACACACACGCACGCACGCGCACACACGCACACACACACACCACTATGTGACGCTGAGAACACCTTGGAAACTAGAACTCGAGTCTCGACACTTGTGAATGCGGATTAAGGGGGACTCCAGTAAGTGTAAGAGAGTTCCTGCTTTAAAATGGAGCGCTCGTTCTATTTAGTGTAGGCTTTACTGCCAAATGACAGAACAGCGGAGAGTTTGCGAGAGCTCTTCTTTCAGCACCGCTTCTGCAGAAGTTATTTGCGCGTTTTCTGAAATGGTGCCCACATTGGGGGGGTTCCTTCACTAGGAAAGACCATCCAGTCACTTCCTCCAACCTTTCTTTCTCTCGGGTTAATAATTTTTATTTTTATTTTGAATGGGGCTGTGCTGCTTCCAGATGGTTGGTGTGGTATGTGTGTTTTAAATCTCTGGGGATGATGACTTTTTCTATATTCCAGCAAACTCTGTATACTGCTTAATCACAGCCGCCTCTCAGCAGAGCACAGGAGAATGTGTTTAAAAAAATCAACTAAAAATTAAATTAAATTATAAAATTATAAAATCAGAATTCAATTAGAAAGCCTGCCAGAATTTTAAAAACAAAGTCTTTGGCAAGTGCCAGAAGTTCAATAGGGAGAAGACATTTCTGACATCAGCTGGAGCAAATAAAATTGGATATGAGCCATGCATCTGAGCTGTGGGGGGCCACTAACACTGACTCCCCCAAAGTGATTGAGCATGGATAGAAGGGATCAGGCGGTCCCTGAGATATTCTGGACATTATTATTATTATTTATTAAATTTTTATATCACCTTTTGTTCTAATATCACAACATAAAAATACAAAACAGAGTACATCATCATCATCATCATCATACCAATAACTCCCCTCCCATAAACACATTTAAAAGGCTATAGAATGTTTAATTAGCCAAAGGCCTGGTTAAAGAAAAATGTTTTTCCCTCACATCTCAAGATATGGAATGAAGGTACCAGGCGAACCACCCTGGGGAGAGAATTCCACAAACAGGGAGCCACCACAGAAAAGGCTTGTTCTTGTATTGCCACCACCTGGACCACTCATGGAGGAGGTCCTCAGATGATGCTTGCAGGGTCCAGGTTGGTTCATATGGGGAAAGGCGGTCCTTGAGGTATTGCAGCCCTGAGCTGTTTAAGGCTTTATAGGTCCAAACCAGCACTTTGAATTGGGCCTGGAAACTAACTGGCAGCCAGTGCAGTCGAGCCAGGATCAGTGCAATCTTCCCAAACCATCTTGCCCCAGTGAGCAACCTGGCTGCCGAATTCTGCACCAGCTGAAGTTTCCAAACCGTCTTCAGAGGCAGCCCCACAGGTAACATGTTGGGGTACTCTAACCTTTGAAGTTAGAAACTTGAACCTGGCGCAGTGGCATATGAGCAGTCAGTGCAAGCTTTTGAGCACTGAAGTTATGAGAAAGTAGTAGTCTGTCCCCATCAACAGTCGAGCCACAGAATATTGCACCAGTTGGAGCTTCTGCACCAGGGACAAGGGGAACTGAGGTTACCTGTGCATCCAGTTTATCCCTGTCCAAGAACAGCCACAACTAGCATACCAAGCCATAGCTTGTAAAAGACAACGATACATCCTCAAACTCTGATGATTTTACGTTGTTTTGGATTGCCACATTCAATGGAGTCTAGTGTTATTTTGTCCTCATGTCCTAGTACAGTGGTACCTCAGGTTAAGAACATAATTCATTCTGAAGGTCCGTTCTTAACCTGAAACTGTTCTTAACCTGAGGTAGTACTTTAGCTAATAGGGCCTCCCGCTGCTGCCACACCACCGCTGCGCGACTTCTGTTCTCATACTGAAGCAAAGTTCTTAACCCGAGGTACTATTTCAGAGTTAGCGGGGTCTGTAACCTGAAGCGTCTGTAACCCGAGGTACCATGGTATGACTAAAAGAGGTGCTGTGCAATGAATTTTTAAAAATGCACCACTACTGATGTACCTCTGCTCAAAATTGTGGGTGTAAATGGATGCCTGGGCCAAGGTGTGTGTGTGTGTGTGTTCAGGCAGACTTTGTGTGATGGTATGTGGAGGTGTTGCGATGCGAACACCTCCATGTGTGTGACTGGATGTGTGCCAGCACCAATTTAATTTTATCTATTTCTCTCTCTCTCTCTCTCTCTCTCTCTCTCTCTCTCTCACACACACACACACACACAATTACCACCCTTCAGAAAAGTGTGTGCTTACGGAATTAAAAGTGCAGGTCCACAAAGAAAATTGAATAGATGCAGATTTTCACAGCCAAAGAGCAACAGCCACCATCTACCTGAATCTAATGGTGATGTATCTGCCTGTGGAAGTGTGTGCGCCAGTTATTTGCGGCTGTGCATGCCCTTCCATGCTCGTGCCTTGGAGGGATGTCTCAGAGAATGTGCAGCGTCGCCTTATTCTGTCAACATAGGTCTGGGGTGTTGGTGTCTCAAGGCTGTGCGACAGTGCGACTCCACACCTGCCTGCTGTGCAAGCTGCTGGCGTTGTTTTTTGCCGAGTTGTGAGCTCCGGTTCTGCACGTGTTTGTGACGTGCGAGTAAATACCTGCTATTTGTGTGAGGTTCCCTTAGCCTGTGTGCAACTTGCTGGCAACTTCTCCTCTGTGTGCCATTTGTTGTTGTTTAGTCGTTTAGTCATGTCCGACTCTTCGTGGCCCCATGGACCAGAGCACGCCAGGCACTCCTGTCTTCCACGGCCTCCTGCAGTTTGGTCAAACTCATGCTGGTAGCTTCGAGAACACTGTCCAACCATCTCGTCCTCTGTCATCCCCTTCTCCTTGTGCCCTCCATCTTTCCCAACATCAGGGTCTTTTCCAGGGAGTCTTCTCTTCTCATGAGGTGGCCAAAGTATTGGAGCCTCAGCTTCAGGATCTGTCCTTCCAGTGAGCACTCAGGGCTGATTTCCTTAAGAATGGAGAGGTTTGATCTTCTTGCAGTCCGTGGGACTCTCAAGAGTCTCCTCCAGCACCATAATTCAAAAGCATCCATTCTTCGGCAATCAGCCTTCTTTATGGTCCAGCTCTCACTTCCATACATCACTATTGGGAAAACCATAGCTTTTACTATACGGACCTTTGTTGGCAGGGTGATGTCTCTGCTTTTTAAGACTCTGTCTAGGTTTGCCATCGCCTTTCTCCCAAGAAGCAGGCGTCTTTTAATTTCATGGCTGCTCTTACCATCTGCAGTGATCATGGAGCCCAAGAAAGTAAAATCTTATACTGCCTCCATTTCTTCCCCTTCTATTTGCCAGGAGGTATTTCGAGTGCAGGCAGATTGACAAAAATCGGAGTGCTGGGAAACTGTATGCAACAAACACACATGTAGATATACGGTAAATAATAATCCCCGCCCCCCACATCCCTTCCTTCTCCCACTTTGCCTTTCACAATGATGCCCTGGCAGAACCTTGATGACGCAACCTATAAGCTTTGGGGGCTGCTAGTATGCTCTCCTTCCCTACTTCCCACAACAACACAAAGAGTGCCACAACCCCATTCATCTTTCCCATCTGCCTGTCCTTCCTCTGGGATTCCCCTCCCTCCACCCTCAAAGGATTAGGCAGATTATGGGATAATCTGCTCTTGGCAGCCCTGGGCACTGCAGAACAGAGACCCAATAGGACTCATTAGCCACCCCTCTGCCCCAATTTGCAAGAGGCCCGGAAGGATGATGCCACATCTCAAAAGAAGGCCTTGGGAACCTCAGGCCGAATGTGGTCCTCGGAAGCCTCCCCAGGGCCACACCCCTCGCTGGCTCTGCTTCACACAACCTGCTAATGCCTCTTGCCTTATCTAGAAGAGGGAAGAGTGTCAAAATTAGCCGGCCTTATGAAGGCAACGTTTATTGCTCCGCCCACTTTTGCCTCTGAACACGCCCACACCTGTCATGTGACCCTCAGAAGGTTGCCTAGATTCTAGAAGCAAATGTTGCCCTTGGGCTGAATAAAGGTTCCCCACTGAGTGGCTGCTGTTAGTTTGCACTTCAGTTTTAAAATCACTAGGTGACCTGGGACCAGTCACCAATTCTCAGCCTAAAGGTTGCAGTCTTAAAAATTACAAGAGCACTGTTCTTGGGGCCTCAGGGGCTGTACTGGACTACAACTCCCATCATTCCTAAGCATGGGTTAAGATGGGTGGGGATGATGGGAATCAAGTCCAACAGGGTCTGGGGAACCAAGGTTCAAGAGCACTGTAAGCGCCATTTAACTCCCTTTATATATATAAGCAAACATAGGATTGTGGAGGCAGGCGACCAGGAACCAGGAAGCTCAAATTGCATCTTTACTGCATAAACTGAGCCTGCTTATTGGAGAGCAAGCGCCGTTGTGAGGCATCTAATCATAAGCCTGCATTTTTATCAAAGCTTCTATATATTTCAATCAAGGTTTGTATTTAAAAATGAGCTTAAAAAAAGGATTTTCAAATGTTTCATGCCAGGCAAAAGACCAGCTGCCTAAAAGAACCTTGGCAAGATGTTTTTCCTCCTAAAACAAGAAGGGCCCCATTGATTTATAGTAGAAAAACAATTCTCAAAGTCATAAAAAAGGGAGAATTACATATGCTGCCCCAAGGCTGAGAAAACACCATTAGGAATGGGGAAAGATAATACTAATGTGCCTCCCAGTAAAATGAGCCAGATCTTCTTTCTAAGGTTGAAAGGCCAGGAGCAAATGGAAGGAAAAACATTTAGCTAGAAAGAAAGAGAGCATTTTTGGGGAAGTCTCTTCTAAAGCTGTTTCTTAAACTAAGAGAGTTAAAAAAGGTTAAAATGTGTTAAATGTTGGAAAGGCAACTGGCTTGGCAGAAGAAGCAGCTTCTTCCTATTTTATTTTGAGGCTGGAGAGGAGGGGGAAAGGGGGAGGTGCAAACTGAAGAGGCTTCTTTTAAAAGCTGTGTTTTATTGAGTTCCTTCCTTTTTACTTTGAAAAGCTTTATTCTTTTAAGAGGCTACCTATGATAAATGTATGAAATATATTAGCTTAAATATATTGGCTTAAATGTAATTATGCAAAGGATTTAAGGAATGCTAGATTCTTATTTCATATGGTTGTAAGAGTTGTATTTATCCTGAAATTAAGTCAGCCACCAGCCCCCCCCTTGCCAGACAGAAGACGCCATCCGGGCAGTCTTGATATATAGTTGTCAGGCATTTTGTTTAGAAACATTAAATGAAGGAAATCTTTCAATGTTGATGTGAAACTCAAGATCCTTGACATCTGTTGAACATAAAATGTAAGATTAAACCATTTGTTTTAGAAGGCAATAGGGCAAGAAGGGCAAGAGGTGAGCTGGTAATTAAGATTCCATGTAAGATATATTATTACTTATTTGTCATTTATATATAGCTCTTTGTCTCCCATATAAGGGCAAGGAAGTGGGTGTATCTTTTGTGGGTGTATCTTTTGTGATTGGCTCTAGCAAACAGCCAATAGGAATTTCAACCAGGCTGATTGGACAGAGGCAGCCACAGGAGGAGCAAAGGGGGCTGGATTAAGGGAATATAAGTGCTGGCCAGAATGGCAGGAGGCCAGGCCAGAGCTTGGTAACCACGTACCACTGAGCCTCTTATTTATTTGTCTGACAAATAAATTACTATTTTAATTTCTCTATTGCTGCGTTGAATATTTCATTCCAGCTAAGCGTTAACCACAAGCAGGGTGCTACATTTTATGGTGCCCTGTGACTCGGATAAGTGGTCTGCTGGAACGCAGCCCCTTCGCCCTACTGGGCAGGGTACAAGAGAGAGGACAACTGCTTACCCAAAGCGCGCACTGGTAAATTTTTCCAGGGGGAACGCAGAAGACTCGTCTGTCTGATACCCTGCTCACTGGCGGCGACGGACCGGGGGAAACAGGGAACCAACCAAGGGTAAGTGCACAAAGGGATTTTTGGCCCTCCAATTAATTGGGAGGAAGAGAAGTCTTGATCAAACTTCTGCGTCTCAGTAAGGGGAAACTGAGTACGCTAGGTGGTTGGGTACATCAGATGGTGATCTGGTGTAGGGAAAGGGAAAAATTGGGAGGTAGAGTGTGGTGAAGTATCCAGCGCATTGTATGTGTGAGAAAGTACAGAGCAATCTGTAGCTGACCCGAGTGTGGAGTGGGCAGTACTTCGGTTCCTAGTAAGGCGACTTCACTAGGCAAGGAAACCCACGAAGCGCGTCTGTGAGTGACTGAGTGGATACTTCACAGGGCCATACAATGGGAGTTGGGGGTTCAAAGGGGGAAAATACACCTCTTGAGTGTATGTTAAATAATTTTAAGAAAGCCTTCTCAGGGGCATATGGAGTCAAAATGACGCCAGAGCGCTTGAGAACGTTATGTGAACTAGAATGGCCAAAACAAATTACTGGATGGCCATCCCAGGGAACCTTTGATATAAATTTAGTAAGCAAACTTTGGACTGATATCGCCAAAGAAACTGGAGGGTGCCCAGAACAATTTCCATATATAGATTCCTGGCTGAGCACATTAAATAAAAATCCTCCATGGATAAGGGAATGCAAAGTCAAACGATGCAAATTATTGGCTGTAAAAGCCGAAGCTAGGAAAGGAATCTTGCCAAATAAACTCAAACCCATTTTTGAGGGGCCAGAGGAAGAGGTGCTTCCACCTCCACCCTATGCTCCACATCGAAGGGAGCTTAATCCAAACACTCCACCAGTTGTAACCACAAGGCAAGAAACTGGAATGAATAATGGGAGTGGAGTCACAGAGCTTGATTCCTTGATAGATTATGATAAATATCTTCAGGAGGCATTGGAGTCCTATAATAAAGCCCAAGCAGAAGTGGTTATTCCACCTGTGACTCCTAATAGACCTCCATCTACAGTCTCCTTTAGTGGAACAACTGATTGCCCACCCCAAACCCCTGTACATCCAAGTCCCAGAGAAATGTTACAGAAGTTACAGGGAGACCTTGCTCGGTCAGCAAGCAATACAGCCAGGCGTATAAAGCTGCTAAAAGAACGCCTTGCGACAGATACCATCCCCTATGATTTGAGGCCCCTAGAGCAAAGTGAAGAGAAAGATCACGTAGTAGCCCCTCTTAGAAGAGTATTTGATGCACTTGAGGAGCCTGCGCTGGTTAATGGGCAACCCGGACCACGGCCACCTCGAACTTCGACCCTGCAATATATTCCATTCACAACTACAGATCTGATGAATTGGAAAACACACACCCCATCTTTTGCAGAAAAACCTCAGGCTATGATGGACTTGGTGACTTCAATAGTAAATACTCATAGCCCTACTTGGACAGATTGTCGCCAGCTCCTAAATACTCTGTTCACCACTGAGGAAAGGAGAGACATAATTGAAAAGGCACAGATATATTTGCGTGAGCAGGCCAGAGCGGGAAATATTTATAATATTGACCGTCATCTCCAAGATAACTTTCCCTTGGAAGATCCTAATTGGGATCCAAACAATGCAATTCACCTGGCCAGACTCACCACCTACCGCCAGACACTTGTGCAAGGTATCCGCAGGGCATGCCAGAAGCCCACTAATATGTCTAAAGTCTCAGAAGTAGAACAAAAACCAAATGAGAGTCCGGGAGACTTTTTAGAGAGGCTGCAAGAAGCCTATCGTATATGGACTCCTTTTGACCCTGAAGCCCCTGAAAACAGTAGAATGATTACTGCTACATTTGTGGCCCAGTGCGCTTCTGACATTCGTAAGAAAATTCAGAAATCAGAAGGATGGGAAGGGATGCTGATGAGCCAAATTATGGCCATTGCACGCCGAGTTTATCGGAATAGGGATGAGGCTGAGAAGCAAGAGAAGAAGAAGTGGCAGAAGGAAAAGATGGTAATGCTAGCCACAGCAGTGAAGCAAGACCACCGCCCCTTAAATGGAGGGCGAGGGCGAGGAAGGAATCCACCACTGGGAAGGAATCAATGTGCAAATTGCAAGAAGGAGGGTCATTGGAAGCGGGAGTGTCCTGAACCCCTGAGGTTGGAAGAAGTACGCCCAGGCCCAGGCCCAGGCTCCGGCTCCGGCCCAAGAAACCAGGGACGGGGACGGGGAATGATCCGAGATGGAAGATATCAGAGACCAGGACAGGGACGGAGTAGAGACAATTTCATTGGACTGGCAGAAGAGGATTTTACCCAAGACTAGGAACGACCGGACTCCATAAAGTTAGGCTTCCAGGAGCCCACGGTCACGATTCAATTAGGGAGCCATTTAATAGATTTTATGATTGATACTGGGGCTGAATACTCAGTACTCCCAGAACTATTGCAGAAAAAGGCATCCAAAAGTGTAGTCATTAAAAGTGCTACTGGACAGTCAGCTAAGAGGTCTTTCCTCCAACCTTTGGAATGCCAGATTGGGGGACATCGTTTAACCCATCAGTTTTTGTATATACCTGAGTGTCCAATACCTCTCTTAGGTAGAGATATGCTGTCCAAATTGCAGGCCCAAATCACTTTCACTCCTCGAGGTCCAGAAATGAAACTGCCATCAAAAGCAGCAGGAATAATTACCCTCTCAGTACCTAAGGAACAATCATGGCGCTTAATGTCAGCCTTGCAAGTCCAACCCACATTGGATACAGAATTAGACAAGCTCCTCCGAACTCTACAGGTGCCACCAGGAGTATGGGCCGAAAATAGCCCACCAGGAATGGCTAAGAATATAGCTCCAATTGTAGTAACCCTAAAACCTATGGCTACCCCTGTATCTGTAAAGCAATATCCCTTACCCCGGCGAGCAGCGGAGGGCATCCAGAAACATTTGGACCGCCTATTAAAATATGGTCTGCTTAAGCCTTGCCAATCAGAATGGAACACACCCCTTTTGCCTGTTCGAAAACCTGGGACAGATGAATACAGGCCAGTGCAGGACTTGAGGCTCGTAAACCAGGCTATCGAGACCTTGCACCCAAATGTACCAAACCCATATACCTTGCTGAGTTTGATCCCACCAGAAGCAACATTTTTTACTGTATTGGACTTGAAAGATGCATTCTTCTGTTGCCGGCTGGCACCACAGAGCCAACCTATATTTGCCTTCCAGTGGGAAGACCCTTTGACAGGAACAAAAGGCCAGCTAACCTGGACAAGATTGCCCCAAGGATTCAAAAATTCCCCAACTTTATTTGGCACTGCCTTGGCGAGGGATCTAACAAGTTACCCCTCAATACCGGGAGAAAAGGTGGTTCTGCAATATGTGGATGATCTTATACTAGCTGCAAAGGATTTTGATACCTGTAAAGAAGGGACAGAGGAACTGCTCCACTTGCTCTGGGAAGCTGGCTACCGAGTTTCCCAGAAAAAGGCACAGTTATGTTTAGAAAAGGTCAAATATTTGGGCTTTGACATCTCACACCAACAACGAGCATTGAGACCAGAGAGGAAAGAAGCTATTTGCCTTATCAAGGAACCTACCACAAGAAAACAACTTAGGGGATTCCTGGGAACAGCAGGGTTTTGTAGACTATGGATACCTGATTTCAGCAGTCTGGCCAAGCCCTTACATGAAAGCACTCGAGGTGCAGAAAAGGACCCATTCGTATGGGGACCTGAGCAGAAACAAGCCTTTTTAGTTATCAAACAGCGACTTATGGAGGCACCAGCCCTTGGATTGCCTAATTCGGAAAAACCCTTTCAGCTGTATGTACATGAACAGAATGGGATTGCAGCAGCAGTCCTGACCCAGAGATTAGGAAGTTGGAACCGTCCAGTAGCTTATTTGTCTAAACAATTGGACTCAGTAGCAAAAGGATGGCCTCCATGCCTAAGGGCAGTAGCGGCCACTGCGAGCCTTGTCAAAGAAGCTGATAAATTTACCTTTGGCCAGACGATGTATGTGAATGTACCTCATGCTGTTCTGACACTCATGGAATATAAGGGTAGTTATTGGCTAACGAACCCAAGGATGGCTAGATACCAAGGCCTATTGTGTGAAAATCCCAGGATTCATCTACGAGTAGTGAATATGCTCAATCCAGCGACTTTGCTGCCCCTACCAGAGGTAGATGATGAGGAATCACATGATTGTCTCCAAGTAATGGATGAAGTTTATTCCAGTAGACCTGATCTGAAAGATGAACCATTAAAAAATCCAGATGTTGTATATTATACTGATGGTAGCAGTTACCTGCATGAAGGTGCCAGACGAGCAGGATATGCTGTGGTCACCAATGAGGAAGTTGTGGAAGCTGAGGCTTTGCCTGCTGGCACCTCAGCACAAAAGGCTGAACTTATAGGTTTAACTAGAGCTCTGCAATTGGCAGCCGGATGTAAGGCAAACATCTATACTGACTCAAAATATGCCTTCTTAACCCTGCATGCACATGGAGCTCTATGGAAAGAAAGAGGTCTAATCGGAGCCCACGGGAAGGCTTTGAAATATGGACCTGAAGTAGAAATCCTGTTAGAAGCAGTATGGGCTCCAGAACAGATTGCTGTAATGCACTGCAAAGGTCATGGACGAGGAAGGGATCCAATAACCAGAGGAAATCATGCTGCTGACAAAGCAGCCCGAGAGGCAGCCCAAAAGCCTGTGGGAGGATTTATAGCAGCCCTCATACCAGAGGTAGTTCCAGAAGATGTTAAACCTCACTATACCCCAGAAGAGAGGAAGTGGGCTGAACAGGAAAGAGCAGTTGTGAAGGACGGTTGGATGATCCTGCCGGACAATAGGATTTATGTACCTCATCATCTAGCAGGCACAATTGTAAGAAATTATCATGAATCTACTCACCTTGGCGGTACTGCAACTAGAGAGAGTCTCAGTCGGAAGTTGTATATTATTAATCTATCACAATTAGCAACTTGCATTTCACAGAAATGTGTTCTTTGTGCTAAAAACAATCCCAGGCAGGGACCGGTACAACCTCCTGGAATTCAGCATGTGGGATACGTCCCCATGGAAAGCCTAATTGTGGACTTCACAGAGCTGGTCCCTTCTAAGGGATTCAAGTATCTCCTTGTGTTTGTAGATACTCTTACCGGATGGGTTGAAGCTTTTCCCACCCGAACTGAAAAGGCACGAGAGGTAACTAAAAGACTCCTCACTGAATTGATCCCAAGGTTTGGATTACCTAGATGCATTGGAAGTGATAATGGGCCAGCGTTCATTGATCAAGTAGTACAAGATGTATGTCGAGTCCTACAAGTAAAATGGAGACTGCATACAGCATATAGGCCTCAGAGTTCAGGGAAAACTGAAAGAATGAATCGGACTCTGAAAACCCAATTGGCAAAATTAACCCAGGAAACGGGATTGGGATGGGTAGATGTGTTACCCATAACACTGTTTCGTGTTCGGTGTGCACCCACAAAAAGACTTAAGTTGTCACCTTTTGAGCTCCTGTATGGGAGACCGCCCTCCTTTGTTCAGGATATTCCAGCTGACCTTAAACAAATAGGAGACCATGTGACACAGGAACAAGTGCAATCTCTCTCCCGTGTTTTTGTTTCTCTTAACAGGTGGGCCCTCGAGCGCACGCCGTGCAGCATTGCCGAGCCGATTCATCAGTTCCAGGCTGGCGATAGCGTATGGGTGAAAGAGTGGAAACGCGATCCACTTGCACCTAAGTGGCGTGGACCTTACACCGTCTTGCTCTCTACTCCAACAGCGGTGAAGGTAGCTGAGGTGACCCCCTGGATTCATCACTCTCGTTTGAAGAAGTCTGAAGGCAGTTGGACGTGCAAAGGTGACCCCTCTAATCCTTTAAAACTAACTCTCTCCAAAAACCCCTGTATCTAGCCCTACCGGGAACGGGCTAGGTCACGGGCAACATTTGACGACCGGCCTGCTGCAGCCACAACCTGGAAGCTGGCTGACCTGCGCACGCCTGAAGCTTGAGGAGCGTCTGAACCAGCGACTGTGAACGGAAAGATTCTCTAATACAATTGATTGACTGCCCCCCCCTTGTGGAACAATTATCAGAGATATTACTCATTGGGGATCCTCGGGATATATGTTTTGGTCTTGGTGGTTCCCCATTTCTGTCACTGGGGGAATTATATTGGGGCTAATAATTATTTGCTATCACAATAAGGTAATCTTTTGTGGAAGGAATGCATATACTAGACATCAACATGATTTTATTAATCCTGATCCCTTGGGAAGGGGAAGGGTCCTTGAATCTGACCAAATTGGCTAAATATGGATTCAGCCATGACCACAATATGTGGGTAGGTTTAGCTGAAATGGTAGCTAATGTTGCAAATAGGACCAATTGCCTTGTTTGCTCTCTTGGGCCAGATGATTCAGAGGGAGGTATGCCGTTATTACCGATACCATTAGATGCTATTGGTATGGTAAGCGAAATGCCACACCAAACTGAAATACAGAATTTCCCCGGATGGAACTCAACTAAACCATTACGAGTTATACCTGTACAAGGGGAATTCTGTGTACATAAATCATCAGATGCAGCTGATTCTCCCATGATAGGCTCTTCTCATTGTCACTATACTTGGGATTATAAGAAGAATAGTCATACCTGGGCACACGGTACTACCTATCGAACTCGGAATGCCTTGCCCTGTGCACCTCCTTTTATTCATGCATGGAAAGTGGTGTGGAACATAACTGTGACAGAAGAAGGCAATCTAACATACTGCACTGTGAACTCTCTACCCCTTTTGGTATTTCGCCTTCTGTATTCCCCGTACCAAAAACCTCAGACCCGATGGTTGTGGTGGATATGTGGAGAATGGGCATACAAGAAACTCCCTTCCAAATGGAGTGGGACTTGTTTCTTGGGTTGGGTATTACCACCAATGTGGATTATGCCCACTAGTTCGGCCAGGCGAACACGAAGGAATGCTGATATTTCTCATATAGCAGGAGGAAGTACCCAAAGTTGGAGCGGTACTGATGATTGGCCGCCAGAGCGCATTATAGCCTATTATGATCCTGCCTCCTGGAATCCTGGTGAGCTCATACAAGGGGCACGGGATCCTATTTATAATCTAAACAGAATAATTCGATTGCAAGCAGTAGTGGAACTTGTAACCAATGCAACGGCCCAGAGTTTGAGACTTATTGCACAACAGTTGGATGAAAGTAGAGCCGCCATTTTGCAGCTGAAAATGGGAATGGATTATGTACTTGCTAGGCAGGGAGGCCTATGTGGAGTCTTGAACTTGACAGGGAATGCCTGTTGCTTTAACATTTCTGATAATGGTGAGGCAATCCGTGTGTTGGCCACAAAGATGGAGAATATAGCACATGTCCCAGTACAAACATGGGAAGGATGGGATATGGGATGGCTCACCAATTGGTTACCTAATGTCACAGGACTCAAAGGGATACTATTGTCTTGCTTGTTTTTCTTGACAGTAGTAGTATTGGTTTTATGTATGATGCCATGTATCATTTCATGTTTTAGAAGTACAATTAGCAAGATGGTTTCAAATGAAACTCTACCTCATATCATGGCCCTATACAGAGCTTTACCTCAGGAATATGATGAAGGTCAAGCTATCAAGGACACTTGGGATGAAGGTCCTTGAGCTTGAAAGGGGGGAATGAGGCATCTAATCATAAGCCTGCATTTTTATCAAAGCTTCTATATATTTCAATCAAGGTTTGTATTTAAAAATGAGCTTAAAAAAAGGATTTTCAAATGTTTCATGCCAGGCAAAAGACCAGCTGCCTAAAAGAACCTTGGCAAGATGTTTTTCCTCCTAAAACAAGAAGGGCCCCATTGATTTATAGTAGAAAAACAATTCTCAAAGTCATAAAAAAGGGAGAATTACATATGCTGCCCCAAGGCTGAGAAAACACCATTAGGAATGGGGAAAGATAATACTAATGTGCCTCCCAGTAAAATGAGCCAGATCTTCTTTCTAAGGTTGAAAGGCCAGGAGCAAATGGAAGGAAAAACATTTAGCTAGAAAGAAAGAGAGCATTTTTGGGGAAGTCTCTTCTAAAGCTGTTTCTTAAACTAAGAGAGTTAAAAAAGGTTAAAATGTGTTAAATGTTGGAAAGGCAACTGGCTTGGCAGAAGAAGCAGCTTCTTCCTATTTTATTTTGAGGCTGGAGAGGAGGGGGAAAGGGGGAGGTGCAAACTGAAGAGGCTTCTTTTAAAAGCTGTGTTTTATTGAGTTCCTTCCTTTTTACTTTGAAAAGCTTTATTCTTTTAAGAGGCTACCTATGATAAATGTATGAAATATATTAGCTTAAATATATTGGCTTAAATGTAATTATGCAAAGGATTTAAGGAATGCTAGATTCTTATTTCATATGGTTGTAAGAGTTGTATTTATCCTGAAATTAAGTCAGCCACCAGCCCCCCCCTTGCCAGACAGAAGACGCCATCCGGGCAGTCTTGATATATAGTTGTCAGGCATTTTGTTTAGAAACATTAAATGAAGGAAATCTTTCAATGTTGATGTGAAACTCAAGATCCTTGACATCTGTTGAACATAAAATGTAAGATTAAACCATTTGTTTTAGAAGGCAATAGGGCAAGAAGGGCAAGAGGTGAGCTGGTAATTAAGATTCCATGTAAGATATATTATTACTTATTTGTCATTTATATATAGCTCTTTGTCTCCCATATAAGGGCAAGGAAGTGGGTGTATCTTTTGTGGGTGTATCTTTTGTGATTGGCTCTAGCAAACAGCCAATAGGAATTTCAACCAGGCTGATTGGACAGAGGCAGCCACAGGAGGAGCAAAGGGGGCTGGATTAAGGGAATATAAGTGCTGGCCAGAATGGCAGGAGGCCAGGCCAGAGCTTGGTAACCACGTACCACTGAGCCTCTTATTTATTTGTCTGACAAATAAATTACTATTTTAATTTCTCTATTGCTGCGTTGAATATTTCATTCCAGCTAAGCGTTAACCACAAGCAGGGTGCTACAGTTGAACATAGTGGGACAGGCTTTTTCTGAGTAAACATACGCCTTATAGTGCCATGAGGCAAGTAAGACCTACATTGGCTCCCAGTACATTTCCGAGCACAATTCAAAGTGTTGGTGCTGACCTTTAAAGCCCTAAACGGTCTTGGCCCAGTATACCTGAAGGAACGTCTCCACCGGACGCTGAGGTCCAGCGCTGAGGGCCTTCTGGCGGTTCCCTCATTGTGAGAAGCAAAGCTACAGGGAACCAGGCAGAGGGCCTTCTTGGTAGTGGCACCCGTCCTGTGGAACACCCTCCCACCAGATGTCAAAGAGAAAAACAACTACCTGACATTCAGAAGACATCTTAAGGCAGCCCTGTTCAGGGAAGTTTTTAACGTGTGATATTTTACTGTATTTTTGCTTTCTATGGAAGCCGCCCAGTGTGGCTGGGGAGGCCCAGCCAGATGGGCGGGGTATAAATAATAATAATAATAATAATAATAATAATAATAATAATAATAATAATAAATTTTATTTATACCCTGCCCTCCCCAGCCAAGACCAGGCTCAGGGCAGCTAACACCAGATATAAAAACAATTGATTGAAATACAACTTAAAAAACAAGATTAAAATACAACATTAAAACATTAAAATGCAGCCTCATTTCAGTGGAATCTCAAATCAAAAACTTTTGGGGGGATGAAAACGTCAAGTCTTCACCAAGGCTAACTATCCAGACTGGTCCTACATGGGCCAGGGAAGTCCCCAAATAGGAGTTCCATCACAGAAGAAGAAAGGAAAAAAGAAAGAGGGGGAGGGAATCAAGTTGATTCCAAGCCAAAGGGTCAGGTGGAACAACTCTGTCTTACAGGCCCTGCGGAAAGAAATCAGATCCTGCAGGGCCCTGGTCTCATGAGGCAGAGAGTTCCACCAGGCCAAAGCCAGTACACATTCCCTCAACCTCAGCTCCTGATCTGCAGCTCAGAGGGAGTGGTGCTGACCTTCCTTGAAGGATGAAAGGGTTAAAGCAAGATAATGGGTGTGAAGTGCTTTGAACACTTTGATAACACTATATTATATATTTATTTAGTGCATTGATTTGCCCCCCTTTTCCTCTATGGAGCTCCGAGTGATGAATATGAGTCTCCCCTGCCCCTCGTTTGATCCTCACAACAACCCTGTGAGGTAGGTTAGGCTGAGAGACAATGACTGGCCCAAGGTCACCCAGTGTTATGTACTGAGTTGAATAGGATCCAAAATGCAGCAGTCTGATTGGTCCTAGAACAATAGAATCCAGAATGCAGCAGTCTGATTGGTCCACAGAAGCAACCCAGTCCAGCTCCAGTTGGAAGTGTATCCACAACCTGATTGGCCTACAGGAGAATCCCGGAATTAGCCAATCACATGGGGCCCATTGTGTAAATAATGTATATAAGGCAGACATTCTGGGGGAACTTCCATTCCTCCTCACCACTATGAGCTGAATAAAGAGCATGAAATCCACTCTCGACTCTGAGTATATTTCACCCAGCTTCATGGTTGAGTGGGGATTCAAACCCAGCCCTCCCCTGTCACAGCCAGGAGCTCTAACCACTACACCTCACTGCCTCTGTGCAAGAGTAACAGCAGCCCCCGAGGCATATGGGGTGGGGAAAGAACCATTTGGAGTGGTTGCAGGATCTGCCCTCTACCCCAGGCGACCCCTGTGTCTGCAGCGGGAAGCAGATTTTGCTGTCGCTGCAAGCGGGTCTCCGATTTCAGTGCAGTGGCAGAAATTCACGAGATCCCTATCTGTCGCCTCTTGGATCTAGGGACTTTGAGGGGAGCAGAGGTTTGCTGTTGCAGCCACTCCCTCCTAGGTCCCCCATCTCCAGCGAGAAAGGTTGAAAGAGCAACAGCCTGTTTGTTCATCTCCAGAGCTGCCCCGGAGGTTGCAGGAGGCTTTGGGCAAGGCAGGGTTAAGGCGCCAGCCACTCGCTTCCCGCTGAGCCCTGATTCAGCATCTAGAGCTCCTGGAGTGCTTTGATCAACAAACAGCCAGTGCTTCTGATCCCACACAGCAGGCAGGGACAAGGAAGCAGATGGAGGGACGCAGATGCGCAGCCCTTGGAACCGGCTGAGGCACAGGCCCTGCTGGCATCCGCTACTGCAGAACCTCCCCCTGGCATCCTGGCCCTTGCCCTACGAGAGCTACGGGGCTTCATCCAAGCCTGCGTTCTGCCCTGAACACAGCACACTCTGAAAGTTCCAGCCCAACAGCCAGAAACCTCACCGAAACCTGAAATGTAAAAATGCCATGCTGGTTAGGAAACAGCGTCTCATCCAAGGGTGAGGGACTTTTTTTTACTCGAGGGCCACTGTCCTGTCTTGACAACCTTCCGAGGGCCACATGCCAGGGGTGGGGAAAAGTGAGAGGCTAGGACTCACCCTGGTTCAGTAAGTGCCATACTTTTTAACAACAGCGAAAAAGAGGTGCCAGTACTGCGTGCCTTTTTTTTTTTTTAATAATTTTTATTAATTTTCATAAAACCAAAAAACACACAAATAAACAACACATGACTTCCCCACGCCTCCCCTTCACTGCACCCCTGTTTCAGAAATTTTTAGCAATCCTTCATTCCTTTTCAATATTTCGTTTCCCTCAAAATTTTCTTAACTTAACTATTTACAGCTATAGTTCTTTATTTCTTGACCCTTAACATTTTATCAATCCGAAATTTTGCAACAGTTCTTAAGATATAGTTTAAATTTTTTCCAGTCTTCTTCCACCGTCTCTCTCCTTTGATCACGGATTCTGCCGGTCATCTCTGCCAGTCCCATAAATTCAGTCACCTTCGTCTGCCATTCTTCCAGAGTAGGTAATTCTTGCATAGTACTGCGTGCCTTTGACTGGGTGGGACGCGAGTGGCGCTGTGGTCAAAACCACTGAGCCTCTTGGGCTTGCTGATCAGAGGGTCGGCAGTTCGAATCCCTGTGACGGGGTGAGTTCCCATCGCTCTGTCACAGCTCCTGCAAACCTAGCAGTTCAAAAGCATGCCAGTGCAAGTAGATAAATAGGTCCGGCGGGAAGGTAAATGGCGTTTCTATGAGCTCTGGTTTCCGTCACTGTGTCCTGTTGTGCCAGAAGCGGTTTAGTCATACAGGCCACATGACCCGGAAAGCTGTTTGTGGACAAACGCCGGCTCCCTCGGCCTAAAGTGAGAAGAGCACCACACCCCATAGTCAAGTCTGACTGGACTTAACCGTCCAGGGGTCCTTTATCTACCCTTGAAAGAAAACACTACACCCACACACAGGCTGGGACTCTCAATGGCGCCCCTCTGGAGGCTTCACCCAGGGCAAAAAACCTGGCTAGCCACAACCACCCTCCATAATAATAATAATAATAATAATAATAATAATAATAATAATAAATTTTTATTTATACCCCACCCTTCCTGGTTCAGAAAACCGGGCACAGGGTGGCTAACAACAAATTTAAAACACCTAATTGATGCAACAAAAAACAGCATAAAATACAGTATAAAACGCAAATAACAATAAATTCAGAATTCAAAAATCAGTTTAGGGGGGAAATTCATCCAATAAACATTAGATGATCACCAGGGCTAGCTGGCTAAATTAGTCCTATTTGGGCCAGCGAGGAGACCAGGGGAGAATTAGCTGTGGGATCCCAGAGTGGGTAATCTTCATAAAAAGGCTCTGCTATAAGAAACAGGATGCTGGAGAAAACAGGCCTCTGGCCTGATCCAGCACCGCTCTTTTTCTATCCTCGTTAGGACACCACACAGGAGGCTGACTAGATGCTCACAAGCTGAACCTGCATACAACAGGGCCATAGCAGAGGGCTAGTGCGGCTGCAGATGGTCTCGGGTTCAGTCACCTGTGACATCTCCAGTTAGCCCTGGGAGAGACCACCTTTGTGTTAGACTTCCAATCTACTCAATTGCAATTTCTTTCCACTTCTATTACTTTCTTTCACACACCTTTAACCTAATTTCATGCTTCTTTTTCTATTACACATTTTTTATCCATCTTATTTAGTATTCCAGTATTTAAAACAGAACTTGTTTATTCTAATAGGAGTTCTGATTTTTCAATATGGTTTTGCAAGTCTCCTTTAAACACCTTCCAGTCCCTGTTTATCTTCTCTTTTGAGATCCTTCCAATTTCTCCCATTGTTTTGGATATATTGTAGTACTCCAATAATTTGGCAAGCCACTCTATTTTTTGTTGGTATAATACCACTTTTCCAATTTTTCGCAATCAATAGCCTTGCGGCTACTGTTGCATGTAAATATAATGTCTTGTCTTCTTCCTTTAGACTTCCTGGTACTATTCCCAATAGAAAAACCTTCTGGTGCTTTCCTAAATGAATATCTGAACATTTTTTCCATTTCATTATATATTGTTTCCCAAAATTGTTTGTTTAAACAATTCCACCATATATGTATCATAGTACCTTTTCCAGTGTTGCATCACCAGCAGACATCGCTACAATTTTCATTCATTTTTGCTATTCTTTCAGGTGTTAAATACCATCTGTGTTGTATTTTGAGGTAATTTGCTTTCAATATATAACACATAGTGAATTTCATATCTTCTTTCCACAATTTCCCCCATTGTTCAAACATAACATTTTCCCCCAATATCTTGTGCCCATTTAATCATGGATGCTTTAACCAATTCATCCTTTGTTTCCCACTTTAAGACCAGATTGGGGTGAGGGGTGGTGGATGGTGATGGGAAAAGGAATTATCTGTGGGACTGAGTGTAGGTATGTTTGAACATTTTTAAGGATTGTATGATTGTATATTCACAATGAATTATTTTAACAATAAAAACTTTTAAAAAGGGGGGGGGAGCACTGGGAGAGACCACTACCTGAAACCCCCGAGCGCTGCTTTCCCTCAGTGTAGACAATACTGATCTAGATGGACCAAGGGCCTCAGTCTCAGGCTACCTCCTGCATTCCTATGTAACAGGCGCTTGCCGATTCCCCTGCTGCTAATCCTTTAATGATGATTTTATCTCGCTCCTGGTTTTATTGTATTTGCAGTTGTTTTATTGGACTTTAATTGTTTTACTGCAGAGCTGCTTTGGGGGTTTTCAGGGTTAAAAGAAGCAGCATATAAATGCCTTCATAAATTTTAGAAACAAACAAAATTTCTCAGCTTCGCAGCCTGATAACCTGGTACATATAGTCGGGTGTAAATGCCACTAATTTACACGAATGGGTCTTTCTTCTTTGAAGAAGCCACCTGATTCTCTGCGGGTTTCCTCTGAAGCAATTTCCATTGCGGTCAAGGAGGTTTAATTCCAGGCTGCATTCCTGCAGTGGCGTAGCGTGGGTTGTCAGCACCCGGGGCAAGACAAGTAATTTGCACCCCCTAACCCGTGGATTTGCGCCCCCTAACCCTAACCCCCAGGTGTTGCGCCCGGTGTGGCCGGCCCCCCCTGCACCCCCCACGCTACGCCACTGCATTCCTGCGCTACTCTTGCTCAGAGTCCGCCCCATTGCAAAGAGTAAGACTTTAGTCCTGAGTAAAGGTGCATCATTGTTTATAATTACAGTACTCATTCAATTGTCCTTGGTCAAACCGTAGTGCAGGGGGTGGGGTTTACAGCGCAGGCCACAAATATCAATACATAACCCAAGAGTCGTTCAACAAAAACACAGTTATACAAATACAACAATAATGATAATGAGAGATCCGTAATAAAATACAGGTTCCCATAACAGCAATAGCCATAAAAAACAGAGGAGTCACACAATCAATCAGTAGCTGAACTGGATTCTACACAGTCACAAAAACAAATTAAGTGAAAAATCCTCAAAAACAAAAAAAGGGCAAAATAAATAGCAAAAACAAAAGCGCCAAACTTAATCCATTCCGGAAGCCCGTTTGACTTCCAAAATGTTTGAAAACCAAGGCACAGCTTCTGATTGGTGCAGGCACCCCGGAAACAATAGCTGAGAGCCACATCGGACGTTTGGCTTCCACTTACTTACTTCCGGGTTTTCGGAGTTTGAGAACCAAAGCATTTGAGAACCAAGGCGTTTGAGAACCAAGGTAACCCTGTACAGTGACATCAATAGGCAGGGAGTTCCAAAGTGTAGGTTCAGCCACACTAACAGATTGAGTTCTTGCAAGCGGAGAGCAGTGCCGCAGTGCTAGTGCTGCAGACTGAGGCGGGTAGGGCAATCTCACAGCTAAACTAGTCCCAAGTTGTTAAGGGTTTTAAATACTGATAGCTTGGCTCCGTAGAAAATCAGCAACCAATGCTGATCTCTGAGCGCAGGTGCAATATGCTGACAGAGTCTCAGTTCTGTCAGCAATAACCTTCCACGCAGGGCTGTGATAGGAACAATATTATAACACAGGTTGCGTGTTGAAAAATGAGATGTAAATTATGAAGAAAGGGCCTTTCCAGAGTCTCTCCTTGTTGGCAGATTCCTGCATTCTGCTATTTCTACATAAGAATATAATCTATTTTCCTACAGAGGAGAGCAGATTTTTTTGCCCGGTGCACTGAAGAACTCATTATTTTCTTCCAGCTGAAATGTTTGGTGACATTCCATTGTAGGTGTGCATGCATATATATATATATATATATATATATATATATATATATATGCAGGTTTTGGTGTCCTCGGGTGTCTTCCCGTGTAAAAGTTGGGGTGTCTAGGCGACGTTTCGACGAGGTCTCACTCGTCATCTTCAGGCTGGTGCTTTCGGCTTCTTGTTACTGGAACAGAGCAGGATCTCAGTGTTTGAGTTCCTATAAATACTGTAGAGGGGGTGTGGTGTATAGCCTCCAATGTTCTGGGCAGAGAGGAAGTTCCCAGGCTAGTGTGCCTTTTCTTCTTTTGTTCCTTAATTACTTGAGAGATATCTTGAGTGGTTTCTTGAGTGATATCCTGAGTACCACTTAGGTGGGTCATTAGGTGTGGATTAGTTGTTAAAGTCTTTGTGTCTTGACCTCTTGAACTTTGTGAAGAGTTTTCCTGAGAAGATGGCTGTACTGTACTTAGTTGTGCTCTGGCTTGGCTTCGTGTATAGGGGCGAGCTGTGGTTTTGTGGCTTGTGTCAGCCAGATCTGTGTAGGGATTGCAGGGGGGTGCAGCATCCGGAGGTGCCACCATGGATTGGCTACTGGATGGTGTCTGTAATTCATCTGTGGAGAGGGTCTGGGTTTGGGTCTGGTGTGGTTGATTGGTGTTGGCGTTCTGTGTGTCTCTGGATCTGGTGTCAGTTTTTGTGGGGAGGGCTAATTTCCAGATGTCTGGCAAGCGGGATGTGTCGTCACGCTTGTTCATGTTGTGAGGGTGTTTCTCTATCTCGATGGCTTCCATGATTATTCTCTTGTGGTGATGTTCCGTGTTAAAGAGCAATTTGGAATCTGCAAAATTAATTTCGTGTCCTGTTTCTTTCATGTGTTGGAAAAGAGAGGAAGTTTTTTCTTCTTTTTTGACGGCATTCTTGTGTTCTGCGATACGTGCATTTATTCGTCTGTTTGTTTGTCCAATGTACGTGGCTGGGCAGACTTTGCAGGGTATTTCATAGATCCCTTGGTTTTCCAACTGGATTTTATCCTTGGGGTTTCTGAGGATATTGGCTATTTTTTGGTTGGTGCAAAAGGCTGGTTGGTTGGTGCAAAAGAAACCCCAAGGATAAAATCCAGTTGGAAAACCAAGGGATCTATGAAATACCCTGCAAAGTCTAAAATCCAGTTGGAAAACCAAGGGATCTATGAAATACCCTGCAAAGTCTGCCCAGCCACGTACATTGGACAAACAAACAGACGAATAAATGCACGTATCGCAGAACACAAGAATGCCGTCAAAAAAGAAGAAAAAACTTCCTCTCTTTTCCAACACATGAAAGAAACAGGACACGAAATTAATTTTGCAGATTCCAAATTGCTCTTTAACACGGAACATCACCACAAGAGAATAATCATGGAAGCCATCGAGATAGAGAAACACCCTCACAACATGAACAAGCGTGACGACACATCCCGCTTGCCAGACATCTGGAAATTAGCCCTCCCCACAAAAACTGACACCAGATCCAGAGACACACAGAACGCCAACACCAATCAACCACACCAGACCCAAACCCAGACCCTCTCCACAGATGAATTACAGACACCATCCAGTAGCCAATCCATGGTGGCACCTCCGGATGCTGCACCCCCCTGCAATCCCTACACAGATCTGGCTGACACAAGCCACAAAACCACAGCTCGCCCCTATACACGAAGCCAAGCCAGAGCACAACTAAGTACAGTACAGCCATCTTCTCAGGAAAACTCTTCACAAAGTTCAAGAGGTCAAGACACAAAGACTTTAACAACTAATCCACACCTAATGACCCACCTAAGTGGTACTCAGGATATCACTCAAGAAACCACTCAAGATATCTCTCAAGTAATTAAGGAACAAAAGAAGAAAAGGCACACTAGCCTGGGAACTTCCTCTCTGCCCAGAACATTGGAGGCTATACACCACACCCCCTCTACAGTATTTATAGGAACTCAAACACTGAGATCCTGCTCTGTTCCAGTAACAAGAAGCCGAAAGCACCAGCCTGAAGATGACGAGTGAGACCTCGTCGAAACGTCGCCTAGACACCCCAACTTTACACGGGAAGACACCCGAGGACACCAAAACCTGCATTCCTGTACCCGTGAAAATCTACGAAAGCAAATATATATATATATATATATAAATTTAAACAGATTTCCAATGCAAACAAAATAATTTCCAGGTACTGTAAAATATTTTGATTTCCTGGGGAGGAGGGGGGGAGGAGGGAAAAAAGACACGTCAGCTCTTTTCTTCTGGCTTGTTTCATTTGTTTGTTCCACTAGGTACCCTCAGATCTGAAATAAGAAAACAATAAGCTTGAGAACGTTCAGACTTGCATGATGAGATGGTAAAGCACACCAGCAAAACCTGGTGCAAATTAAATTCAGAACAAGGTAATCAAAATGGTTATCGATGCTAAAGAGTGTTCTGCAAATCCAATCTCTGTTTCGCCACAGGAGGAATAAATCAAATAACCACCCGGAGGAGGCAGATCTATCGCAAAGGAAGTTCGAAGGAATGTCGCCGGAGTAAGAAGCAGATTTGACACCGTCCCACACGAGGTGCAGACACCCTACCCAGTTCGCGGTCTCTCAGCCTTAGCCCTCCATCTGTTCGAGGGTAATCGTTGGGAACTAACACACAGAGGCTTTCTGAAGACTAATGTATTAAAAGGCAAATTTCCCTAAAGAGTAGCTGCATGTTAGGATGGAATTTTAGTTCAGCGACGGAGTGCAGGCTTTGCACGCAAACCATCCCTGGGGGGCACGGGGTGAACTTACAGTCTGTCGCTGATTTCGGGTGGGGTTTGATCACATATTAGCAAATTCAGGTTGGGCAATTGAAGGCCCCATCTGCATTATGCATTTAAAGCATTATCATGCCACTTTAAACAATCATGGCTCCAGTGCCAGATTTATGTATAAGCTGGTCCCCCCCAAAAAATTAAAGGGAGAAAAAAACACACCTGGATGTACATTTCCAAAATATAAAATAAAAAAACAAATAAAATAAAACCTACATACATCAACAGTGTTTTGTGTTGTGTAGGCTCCTATTTGTTATGAGCAAATGGTTTAGATACCTATTAGGTCCATAAATGACGCTATAGCATATATTCAACACAAAAAACAGCAGCAATTTGTTGTTGACAAAGGACAGCTGGACATATAAAGGGCCCCATTACCTTCAGTAGCTCAGGGCCTCATCAAACCTAAATCCGGCCCTGCATAGCTCCCTTCCCACCAAAGAATCCTGGGAATTGTGGTTTGTTATGGGCACTGAGAGTGGTTGTTGTTGTTGTTGAGTCGTTTAGTTGTGTCTGACTCCTTGTGACCCCATGGTCCAGAACACGCCAGGCACTTCTGTCCTCCATTGCCTCCTGCAGTTTGATCAAACTCATGCTGGTAGCTTCAAGAATACCATCCAACCATCTCATCCTCTGTCGTCCCCTTCTCCTTGTGCCCTCAATTTTTCCCAACATCAGGGTCTTTTCCAGGGAGTCTTCTCTTCTCATTAGGTGGCCAAAGTATTGGAGCCTCAGCTTCACGATCTGTCCTTCCAGTGAGCACTCAGGGCTGATTTCTTTAAGAATGGATACGTTTGATCTTCTTGCAGTCCATGGGACTCTCAAGAGTCTCCTCCAGCACCAGAATTCAAAGGCATCAATTCTTCGGTAATCAGCCTTCTTTATGGTCCAGCTCTCACTTCCATACATCACTACTGGGAAAACCATAGCTTTTACTATACAGACCTTTGTTGGCAAGGTGATGTCTCTACTTTTAAAGATGCTAGGTTTGTCATTGCTTTTCTCCCAAGAAGCAGGCGTCTTTTAATTTCGTGACTGCTGTCACCATCTGCAGTGATCATGGAGCCCAAGAAAGTAAAATCTTATACTGCCTCCATTTCTTCCCCTTCTATTTGCCAGGAGGTGATGGGACCAGTGGCCATGATCTTCTTTTTTTGATGTTGAGCTTCAGACCATATTTTGCGCTCTCCTCTTTCACCCTCAATAAAAGGTTCTTTAATTCCTCCTCACTTTCTGCCATCAAGGTTGCGTCATCTGCATATCTGAGGTTGTTGATATTTCTTCCGGCAATCTTAATTCCGGCTTCGGATTCATCCAGCCCAGCCTTTCGCTTGATGAATTCTGCATATAAGTTAAATAAGCAGGGAGACAATATACAGCCTTGTCATACTCCTTTCCCAATTTTGAACCAATCAGTTGTTCCATATCCAGTTCTAACTGTAGCTTCTTGTCCCACATAGAGATTTCTCAGGAGACAGATGAGGTGATCAGGCACTCCCATTTCTTTAAGAACTTGCCATAGTTTGCTGTGGTCGACACAGTCAAAGGCTTTTGCATAGTCAATGAAGCAGAAGTAGATGTCTTTCTGGAACTCTCTAGCTTTCTCCATAATCCAGCGCATGTTTGCAATTTGGTCTCTGGTTCCTCTGCCTCTTCTAAATCCAGCTTGCACTTCTGGGAGTTCTCAGTCCACATACTGCTCGAGCTTTCGTTGTAGAATTTTAAACATAACCTTGCTAGTGTGTGAAATGAGTGCAATTGTGCGGTAGTTGGAGCATTCTTTGGCACTGCCCTTCTTTGGGATTGGGATGTAGACTGATCTTCTCCAATCCTCTGGCCACTGCTGAGTTTTCCAAACTTGCTGGCATATTGAGTGTAGCACCTTAACAGCACCATCTTTTAAAATTTTAAATAGTTCAGCTGGAATACCATCACTTCCACTGGCCTTGTTATTAGCAGTGCTTTCTAAGGCCCATTTGACTTCACTCTCCAGGATGTCTGGCTCAAGGTCAGTAACCACACTACCTGGTGTGTACAAGACATCCATATCTTTCTGATATAATTCCTCTGTGTATTCTTGCCACCTCTTCTTGATGTCTTCTGCTTCTGTTAGGTCCTTACCACTTTTGTCCTTTATTATAGTAATCTTTGTACGAAATGTTCCTTTCATATTTCCGATTTTCTTGAACAGATCTCTGGTTCTTCCCATTCTGTTGTTTTCCTCTATTTCTTTGCATTGCTCGTTTAAGAAGGCCTTCTTGTCTACTGAGAGTGGTTAGGGGTGCCCTATTCCCCACACAGAGCTAGAATTCCCACAGTTCCCTGGGAGGAGAGATTGGCTGAGAATCCACTCTAGGAATTGCATGCACGCTCTATCCTCCACCCCAGCAAGCAAGTGAGGCATTATCAAAGTACAAGGACATTGCATTTTAAACAGTGCAAAAATGTTACTGGAATACATGTGAATTTCTACGATAGTGCCAGAAGCCCAGCAGTACAAAGGCCAGGATACCTTGCAGACTCCCTTCCCCAGACCGGACCAACCCATGCAGGAAAATCTTGCAAGCAGCTCCTGCTAGCCTTTCCAGGATGAGCGATTTGTCACGTGATAACAAAGTGGAAGAGGGCCTTCTTAAGGTTTTATGTGTGGTGCAGTGCAGGAACGAGGTTAGAGTGTTGGACAAGGACCCAGGAGACCAGGGTTCAAACCCCCACTTAGCCATGAAGCTCACTGGGGCTGCATCTACACAGCTATAAAAAAAAGGCTATGAAAAGGCTCTGGGGGAAAACGTAAAGCTCACAACAGAAAATTTCATAGAGTTCTGATTTCAGCTCTACAGCGCCATCTGGTGTTACAGTGTTATAACACATTTATAACATTTTATTTTTACTAATGTAGCTAATTCCAGGGTGAGCTTGGACCACATTGTGTCAGTCTTTCTTCAATATCCCTACACCAAGCCCTTTTTTGGGCCTGCGGTTCAGAACACCCGTCAATTCATGTTCTCTCTCCCCCCAACCCTCCCCCATTTTTACATCTTTTGTACTACTTCCTATTTTCCCTATTTCATTCACAGGCAAATGAAACCTGGCAAGGGGGAGCGGCACAGCCCTACAACATCCGTGGGCCTGCCCCCAGGGGGCTTGGCCTGAGAAGACACTCTCAGGGTTATGCACATAGGTAGCAAGTGCTTGAGAAAGGCATGCTCGGTGCACAACGAACTGCAAGTTCCAGCAGCATGCGCTTCAGAGCACAAGCGGTGTGGGACAGCGACAACACGGAGATGCCTTCACATGTGCATCACACCAAAAAGGCCACTACAGTGAACGCTCGGGTTGTGAACGTGATCCGTGCGGGAGGCATGTTCACAACCCGCAGTGTTCGCAAAATGCAGCGCTACGTCTGCGCATGCTCCGGTTGCAATTTGGCACTTCTGCGCATGTGCAAAGTGGAATTTAGCGCTTCTGCACATGAATGAGCACTGAAACCCGGAAGTAACCCATTCTGGTACTTCCAGGTTTCAGCGCATCTGCAACCTGAAAACACGCGACCTAAAGCATCTGTAAGCCAAGGTATGACTGTACGTCCAGCACCAAATGCACATTATCACGCTGTGTGTGTGCAGACCTTTGTTCTCTGGGTGCAGATCCTTATATAGCAAATAATAATAATTCTGGCACTATTCCCACTCCATGAGGAGGTACCACCAGGCTTGGGGGTGAAGAGCCCCAATTCATAGCTGGTGGTGGGAAATCAGCCTTCAACACCTTGGTGTTGCTGCTAGCGAATCGTCCAAGCCTGGAGAATGTGACCATTTCTGCTTGGCTCAGCACGGTAGTCTGCAGCAGCACGAAATCCCATCTGATGTGAAACTCTGCGAGTGGCATCCCTGCTCTTGTCTCCCAGTCACAAGGGCACTCAGGAAGATGCTCTCCCAGGGCCTCCTTAAAGGAACAGAGGCAGGGTGCGGAGGCACGTGGATCTGCTGGGACACATCTTTCCCACCAGCAAACACACACATGTGCACGCATGCGAGGCAGGCCCGGGGCGCTCTGCAGAGAAAGGCTCCGGCCTGTCAAGTCGGGCTGTTTGGGTTGAGATGATGGGATACAATGCTACAGGGGGCAGGGAGATGGGCTCAGTGAAGAGGAAGCAGACAGGCGAGACATGCACACAAAGGGAGGGAGGGAGGGAGATCTGTAGAGATACGTTGTTGGCACAATGGAATGTGCCTCCAAGGGTGAGGTCAAATTGCTATGTTAGCAGCACTGAAGTGACCAGCCTGGGAAGTGTGTATGGAGGTCCTGGGCTGCCCAGATGACAAAACACACACACACCCCTCAGCCTGTGGTACAAAGGAAAGCAGAGCAAGAAGCTTGGCACCTGCTTGGCTGCAGGAGTTGCTGGAAGGAGACGAACAAAGCACCATCCAAGCTTCTTAGGGACTCGACTCCGGATTTCTGTAGGGTTGACTCCCTAGCCATTTCTTCTCCCAAAGATATCCAGGAAGGCTGCAAGGGTTTAACGGGGTAGACAACCTAAGGCCCATGGGCCACAAGCGGCCCACGGGGGTATTTAACTGGCCCACGAGTCGTCCCCGAACCCAGCCGCCTGCTTGACGAGTCCCCGCGCACTGCACTAAACCGGCATAGTGCGGCGCAGGGACTCGCTTCCGTGGCACCGAAAATCAAATTGCAGGTGTGCGAGCACAATCCAGTCCACAGAGGGCTCTCCGCTGGAGTAAGCCGGCCCAGGCAAGGTAAACCTTGCCGACTCCGGTTTAGGATCAGAGTTTTCATGCTTTAAACAGTCATGGCTTCCCCTCAAACAATATTGGGAACAGTGGTTTGTTAAGGGTGCCCCTATTCCCTTCTGAATTCCTAGAGCGGGTTAACAGTCAAAATCCCTCTTCCTAAGGATATCTGGGAATTGTAGCTCAGTGAGGGGAATAAGAATCTCCAGACAACTCTCAGCACCCTTAAGAAATTACATTTCCCAGACTTCTTCAGGGGAAGCCATTATTGTTTAAAGTGATATGACACTGCTTTAAATCTATAGCGCTTACCAGAAGAGTCCTGGCTAGGGGTGATTGGAATCGTAGTCCAAAATATCTAGAGAGGAGCAGGTTAGTGAAGGTTGCCTTATGGCAAACCGATGACTTGTGGCATGACTGAGGTAGTTGGGAATATATATGATAGGAAAATATCCAGGGGCTGCACGTTTAAATTGCTGATGGAAATTATGATAACGATGTGGTGGGGGCACTTGCAAGCTTTCCTCTATTCCAGGGCAAACACTGATCCCTGTACATTTGATTCCTACAAACACACACACTCAAAATAAAAGAAATCATTCCAGAGTTTTCCTCCCCTGACATTCTCAGTCTGATTTTTTTCTTAGATGAGCGGATATTTCACGCTCCTGCATTTTGGAAATATTGACTGAAACAGAAATGAATAATCACAAATCTATCTGGTGGAAAAGAAGACCAATATTGGTTGGTTTAAACATCCAGACACGTCTCCTATAATTCCACTCCCGTTTCACCCAGCCCTGATCTCTTAGGGAGCAATCCCCACTAAAGACCTGCCAGCTGAGATACGACATAGGATTTAGTGGAAGCCCTACAATTTCCTGTGGTAAATCAGCTATGTTGCCATCATGTGGTGAGCCCAGCAGGCAGGACTTCCAGGGAAAAGTCCATTCAGCAGAAAGACCAGCGGCTGGTGTGACCCCCTCCAGGAAAGACCACTTCGGCCACAGCTGGCTGGCCCGTGGTGTCCAGGGGCTCAATTTTAGCACGTATGACTTGACTCTTTGCCACCAGCCTTTTCAATGCCATGATAGCTGAAGGGAAAGTATCTCTATATATTGAGAAGAAATGGAGCCTGTCATTTCTCTGGCTTTATGATGGGCCGTTTGATTCCCAGAGTTGGCAGCATCACAGAGCTGCCCTTTCCTCTGCCATAATACGTGAAACATTGTCCATCGGTTGCCTCAGAGACCTTGTGAAGAGATGTCTTTTGTGTGTGTGTGTCCAGGCTTTCCTTGACCCACCAGAGTAGGCCCTGTGTTCTGCTTTCACAATACAGTTCCATTGCTTGTTTTATGCCGTACCTCCATTTTTAATGGTACGCTTTATTGTGTTTATGCTGTATTTTTGTGTACCGCTTAGAGGTCTTTCAACACGAAGCAGTTTAGGTATGCTTTCGGTTAATTCATCGGTCCTCTCGGTCCTTTAAAACCCAACTCTCCTTGACTCTTCTTATCGCCCAGGTTCAGTTCCGCCATTACAGGCAGGCCTCAACTCGCCACCCTGCCTTCCCCTCTTAGGCCTGAGCGAGCCATTTGCCCAGGTGAAGCCAATTCAAGGACAAGGTCCTGCGCTTTGTAACTTTCCCAGAGGAAAGTGAAACACCAGCCAGCCAGCTTGCTTTGCCCCAGGGTCCCTGAAGTGCTGTTCCTAAGCAATTCTGTGTCTTCAAAGTGCGCTCTCTCTCTCTCTCTCTCTCATTCTCTGCATGCATCTCTTCTTCCTCCACAGGCACATCCATTCCTCGCGAGGACATTTCTGTCTCCTTCGGTTTCCTGCTAGCCCTGTGAACCATCTGCTCCTGACTCCTACAGCTTTCGCTCCACCTGGACTCTGCTCCTCCAGGTCTAACCGCAGAGAAGCCTCCACCAAGATTAATGGTTGCTCTGGAAACTGCCGCGTTATTTTTGTCCTAATATGAGGAGTGGTGTGTGTGCGTCTGCTCCACACCCTTGGTGACCACAAACGCCCCATTTAATAAACCAGAACGGGAGGTGTGATGGCCTCATCCCGCTTCACACCCATTGTGATGATCACTGCTGCGTCAGAAGCACTGACCCCACTGTGATATTACAATGTGCCTCTGCGGAGGGAAGACAATCCTATCCCAAATGTTGAGCAGCTGCACACCAGACACTTTCTCCCCTGCTTTGCTCCTGCGGCTGATGTGGCACTTAACCTGCTCCATACATTTCAAAGGCTGTCTTTGGGAGATGGGCAATTTCCACCCCTCCTGGGGCTGAAGACTCCCCACATTAAAATTAATGAGCCTCTCCTTTTCATCTCAGCCCATCCACAGCTTCCTGCTCCAGCATCTTGAGCTAATGGCAGGAGTCGTTAAAGCCTAAGTACCTTATTCACCAGTTGAATTTGTCTTTCTGGTTCTTTGTCATTCTGGGCTTTTTCTCTGTGCAGAGAAACAGAACCAGATTAATGATGAATTACCTGGTCCTCTGGAATTCGGGAAGTGGATACACACACACACACACAGGGGCGCACACAAATACACACACACCTCTGGCAGTTTTGATGTTATAGATATGAGAAGTGCACCTTTCATAGAATTGTATGGTTGGAAGGGGCCTGAGGATCATCTAGTCCAACCCCCTGCAATACATTGTTACGTTTCCAACTTCCCATCATCAGATAGGAAATGAGTGCTAGGAACTTGCCCTTCTTCAAAAGAGGAAGCTGAGGATCCTGGGATGCTTGGGTTCCTGTATTCACAACCCTGTTTTGTAACAGGTTACTGGAACTGTGGGTTAAACCACTGAGCCTCTTGGGCTTGCCAATCAGAAGGTTGGCGGTTCGAATCCCCGTGATGGGGTGAGCTCCCGTTCCTCGGTCCCTGCTCCTGCCAACCTAGCAGTTCAAAAGCATGCCAGTGGAAGTAGATAAATAGGTACCGCTCCAGCAGGAAGGTAAACGCTACTTTGGTTTGCCAGAAGCGGCTTAGTCATCCTGGCCACATGACCCAGAAACTGTACACCGGCTCCCTTGGCCAGTAAAGCGAGATGAGCGCCGCAACCCCAGAGTTGGCCACGACTGGACTTAATGGTCAGGGGTCCCTTTTAACACTGCCTTGTAGGAAAACCTCGTTCGCTCTAAGCAGCCTACCCACCTCCTTTGCCCTAGCCTCTCTCCTTATAAGCCAGTTTGCAACAACCTCCAGATGTTTTTGGACTACAACTCCCATCAACCCCAGGCAGCTGTGTGGATCTATTCCTTATTTGTTTTATACATTGCATTTATAGCACTCCTTTTCCTCCAAGGAGCGCACATGGTTCTCCCCAGTGCTTTCCCCCCTAGAAAAATAGGTGTCGTTATGGTAAATGTCACACTTTTTAACGACAATGAAAAGAGGTGCCAGTACTACTTGCTGTTGAGTACCTCCTGGGGGAGATCCGATGGATATCCCGCTCCTCAATGAATCCCCACAGCAACCCTGTGAGGGAGAATAATCTGAGGGGCAGTCACTGTCCCAAGCTCACCTGGCGAGCATCATGGCTAGGTGGGGATTTGAACCCTGGTCCTACACTCTAACCACTGCACCACACTGCCTCTGACACATTTTCGATGAGAATGCATTGCAGGGGGTTGGACTAGATGGCCCTTGGGGTCCCTTCCAACTGAATGATTCTATGAGATTCACCATCCCGAACACCCAGAGGGCAGTGTGGGAGAAGGCTGAAGCAACCTTAACAGAAGCAGGTGTCGACAAGAACAAACTTGCCCTGAAATGAAACCGAAGAAACGAGGCAGCAAAGGAAAAAGGTTCCGTCCTCCATGGAGAGACTCAGAAGCAGGCATTTCTCTTCTCATTTATTTTATTGCTGTGGCAGCCCTCTGGGGCGCCTCGGTTGGTTCTCCTGGAATCTGGGCAGACATGTCCCGGTGTCACCGCACCGCTTCCGAAAGCAGCACACGGAAGCCTCCGGAGCAGAAGACCCAGCTAAATGCTCAGGCTCAATTATTAATTAGGCGATTAGCATTCTCCCTCTATGCTCCACTTGCTTCTTAACTGGAAACCTGCCCTTCCCATCGGTTCGCACAACCAACTTCTCGGCCCTGGGCGGCACTCATTTGTTAAGAAGGCGACTTGCCCCCTTGGCTTGGCACAAGAGACTCTCTTGTCAATTACTTGCCGAGTAGCAGGAAGGGCCATAGCCGAGGGGCGTTGCAGGAAGAAGATACCAGGATCAATCCCTGCCAGCTCTGAGTACGGCTGGGAGAGATCCCTGCCTGCAATTCTGGAGAGCCAGTGCCAGTCAGGGTCAACAGTACTGAGCGAGACCAGTGATTTGGCTCAATATAAGACAGCTTCCTACAGGTTCCAGATCACTTCAAGGAGGAAGCTGGTGGGTTTGTTTGCTTGTCTAGAAGATAAGTGATGGGAAGGGTTTCATTTGCTGAGTCCAGGTGTGCCCAGCTGCTGTCAAAGGCGCAAGAAGGGGCTTGTAAACAAAGAGAGAGGTCCTATTAGCTGCATAGATGCTCTTGGAACACATTGGGATGCCTTGATCTCACACAAGTGCTTTGAGGGTCTCTAGTGGCCTTAGAAAAGCCATTCTTTCCGAGTCTCAGCCTCCATCTGAAATATGGGGATAGCAATACTGACCTGCTTTACAGGGACGTTGTAAGGATTACTATTGTAAGGACCGCATGGCAGGGTTTGGAATAGATGACACCTTTTGGTCCCTTCCAGCTCCACAACTCTACAATTCGATGACTGCAGAAGGTGCAACTACACATATACAACAGGGCATGTTCTTATGTCCGATGGTGCCAATGACATACAAACCATTAGTTTGCAGAGAGGTTTCCAACAATGGGGGGATGTGGGTGGCACTGTGGTTTAAACCACTGTGCAGCTTGGACTTGCCGATCGGAAGGTTGGCGGTTCGAGGCCCTGCGACGGAGTGAGCTCCCGTTGTTTGGTCCCTGCTCCTGCCAACCTAGCAGTTCAAAAGCACGTCAAAGTGCAAGTAGATAATAATAATAATAATAATAATTTATTATTTATACCCCGCCCATCTGGCTGGGCCTCCCCAGCCACTCTGGGCGGCTTCCATAGAATAGGTACCACTCTGGCAGGAAGGTAAACGGTGTTTCCGTGCGCTGCTCCAGTTCACCAGAAGCGGCTTAGTCATGCTGGCCACATGACCCGGAAAAATTGTCTGCGGAAGCGGACAAATGCCGGCTCCCTCGGCCTGTAAAGCGAGATGAGCGCCGCAACCCCAGAGTCGTTCGTGACTGGACTTAATGGTCAGGGGTCCCTTTTACCTTTTCCAACAATGGGAGTGAGTTCGAATCCTGATGGATCGGCTGCATGACCAAGTTCCCTGGGGAAACTCAGCTGTGCATCCAGTCCCTGCAGAAAGCTGTTTGCCACCTTGGTGCTTTGCAGAGCATAGGGCCAGCAAAGCCCCCTGTGCTATGGTTCCCAAGCGCCTGAAAACCAGCTGGCACTTGGGTAAAGCTGTGCCCGGGACTTGGCTGAGGAGGTGGGACAACCCTCCTGTCAGTTCAGGTGACGGACAGGCAGGCCTGTCAGAGTTGGATAAGGATCAGTGGGGCAGGGGCGGGGATTGGCCAAAAAAGGTTCCCCCACTCCCCTCCTGGGGGAAGCCCAGGGTCCATGGTGCCTGCTGAGCGAGCTGCCATTTCTCAGCCTGACCTAGTTCATAGGGCTGTTGCGATGTTAAAAGTGCAGGATGGTAAACACCACTCTTTGGAGGAAAGTAGGGCTAAAAATAAATGCAGGAACCATTCTGTCCATTGAAAAACTAAATTACAGGATATCAGGGGGAGAGAAGAACCTGTCCGAGGTACCATTTCATTATGCATCACTGAGGTGGCATTAGCCTTTGCAAACTGCGAGCATAAAGATGGTTATTCGAGTGCTCTAAAAATACATGAGAAATATGACAGGTGGACCATTCGACACGTTTCACATTGTTGTTGTTTTTTCTCCAAGTAAGAGAGTGATTATAAACTGCCCCCTTAGTCATTAGTGTTATTCCTTTGTTCCTTCAACCCTGGAACTAATCTGTGGAGGACGGGGAAGCTGGTAAAATGTGGGATGGATGAAGTAACTGTTAGGTGGATTTGTAGATAGCTGGTTGACTGACAGAACCCAAAGTGGGCTCATTAAGTGGGGTTTGCAGGGTTCAGTCCTGGGCCCGTTGTTGTTCAACACCTTGATTTGGATTTGGATGAAATTTGCAGATGACACCAAACTGGGAGGGGTAGCTAATGCTGCAGAAGACAGAATCAGAATTCAAAAAGACCTTAATAGATTGCAGAACTAAAAAGACCTTAATAGATTGCAGGGCCCAAAGTTACAAAATGAATTTTAGTAGGGACATATGTAAGGTTCTACACTTAGACAGGAATAACCAGCTGTGCAAATGTAAGATGGGGGGCGCCTAGCTTGCCAGTAGTACAGGTGAACAGAGGTGGATTTAGAGAAGAAGAAGAAGAAGAAGAAGAAGAAGAAGAAGAAGAAGAAGAAGAAGAAGAAGAACAACAACAACAACAACAACAACAAGGGAGTGTGCCTGGTTGGGGTGCCACAACTATGATGCAGAATGGAAGGAGAGAGCCCCCCTCCGAATTTTGGCATAACACAGGGCGCTGCTGAAATTTGAGACCCCAAGATCAGCCACTGATATGAAAAGAAACTAGGGGTCTTGGTGGACCACAAGCTTAACATGAGGCAACAGTGTGATGCAGCAGCAAAAAAAGCTAATGCTATTCTAGGCTACATCAACAGAAGTCTAGAGCCCAGATCAAAGGAAGTCATAGTACTACTCTATTCTGCCTTGGTCAAACCACGCCTGGAATACTGTGTCCAGTTCTGGGCACCACAATTTAAGAAGGATGTTGAAAAGCTGGAATGTGAGCAGAGGAGGGGTAACCAAGACAATCAAGGTCTGGAAACCAGGCCTTGAGAGGAACAATTGAGGGAGCTAGGTATGTTTAGGTGTGGTTATCCTCTCGCAAATGACCGGCTGCGGTCACCAAATCAGCACTCTCCTGGGATCACAACATCCTGACTCTGCTTTTAAAAGACAGGAGCTAATGCCTTTCGTTAGCTTCTTGCCAAATAGAAGAGAAGAGGCAACCCAGGCGGCCCCAAAGGAACAGACGCAGCCAGAGGCCAGAGGCATTATATAAACAGCAGCTAGAAAGCAAGAAACACTTTCTATCAACAGTGATTAACTTGGCCATTAAATACATGGCAAGCTCTGCCTTGGCTGGCTGGAAGGAGCTGCTGTTATATGGCTTCTGTATAACATTATTATTATTATTATTATTATTATTATTATTATTATTATTATTATTTACAGCCGAGCTGAAATTTCTCAGAAGGCATCCTCTGTCCCAGAAGAATTCCTGAGATGGGTGGTGGTGGTTTGGTTTTAACTCAACCACTCTGGAAAAAGAAGGCTGCTTTGCATCATTTTCTATGAGTCTTCTCCACCATTCATTCATTCTCTCTCTCCCTCTCCCCCTCTTTTTGAGGCAGATGCTGTTCTCCACCGCCAACACATGGCCGTGGAATGGCATTCGGTCCTGGGCATTGTGGAGGATGCAAAACGGTTGCCAAGCTGCCAGCACAGTTGCAGCTGTTGCCTCTTGTAGCAGCAGCATTCAAAGAAAAAAGGTGGAAGGAAGGAAGGAAGGAAGGAAGGAAGGAAGGAAGGAAGGAAGGAAGGAGAGATGTGCTCTTTCTGCTGCCAATTGTGACTCCCAGTCCTTGAGAAACTGTCGGATAATTTTCCACACCAACTGGAGAAAAATCAGTGAAATGGTCCACTCAGTTTCTCTAACCACAATTAGGGTGGAGACATTTTGAAAGACCAAGTGCACCCCTCTTGCATATTAGTTGTTGTTGTTGTTGTTGTTGTTGTTGTTGTTGTTGTTGTTGTTGTTGTTGTTGTTATAACTTTATTCTCACCATTCCTCAAAGATGTTCGGGGCAGCATATATGAACCATATTATCCTCACAGTTAAAGCTATGGTTTTCCCTGTAGTGATGTATGGAAGTGAAAGCTGGACCATAAAGAAGGCTGATCACCGAAGATCTGATGCTTTTGAATTATGGTGCTGGAGGAGACTCTTGAGAGTCCCATGGACTGCAAGAAGATCAAACCTATCCGTTCTTAAGGAAATCAGCCCTGAGTGCTCACTGGATGGACAGATCCTGAAGCTGAGGCTCCAATACTTTGGCCACCTCATGAGAAGAGAAGACTCCCTGGAAAAGACCCTGATGCTGGGAAAGATGGAGGGCACAAGGAGAAGGGGACGACAGAGGACGAGATGGTTGGACAGTGTTCTCGAGGCTACCAGCATGAGTTTGACCAAACTGCAGGAGGCAGTGGAAGACAGGAGTGCCTGGCGTGCTCTGGTCCAGGGGGTCACGTAGAGTCGGACACGACCAAACGACTAAACAACAACATCCTCACAACAACCCTGTGAGGTGAGAGAGAGACAGAGAGACACAGACAGACAGACAGACAGACAGACCCCAAGGCACCAAGTGAGCTTTCTGGATGAGCGAGAATTTGAACTCCGGCCTACTCTGTCCCAGAGGAAGCTGGTCTGATCCATCAGGAAAAATGAGGCACTGCCTGACCAACCTCAGCCAGATTTCTGCCACTATCTGTCTAGCTGCCTGCCTTCTTGCTCACAGACAGACCCAGGGGTGGTCCTGGCTGTCAGCTTCCTCCTCCTTGGTCTCAGTGTTGCCTGAGGAAAGGCTTGAAGCAACACTGGTCTGGGTTGCCTCCCCCTGTCCTTGGCTCTGACTCCACCTACGGTTTGGGCTCCCTGGCTTCTGTCCAGCCAGCCACCAGAACATAACATGAGCCCTGCTGGGTCCATCTGATGAGCAAGCCCAAGAGTCTCAGTGGTTTAGACCACAGCGCCACCCGCGTCCTAACATGGGGACATGTCCTATATTGGCATGCGCACACCCTGGACCACCAGAAGTGATGCCGTTCATTCTACATCTTGCTTCCCTCACCTCATTCTGTTGCATGCGTAGGCCAAGCCAGACATAACCATAAAACCACAGAGTTTGTAGGCCGCTTTTGTCCCATTTCTTGCTTGATGCATCCGCAACAGATGGTTGTTCAGCGAGACCCTTAGTGAGGGTAAACCCTCCACCCTGCTACTTGGTCCATTGTTTGAACTGTTCTTACCATGAGAAGATCCCTGGTGGGTCAAGTCAATGGTCTACTTCAGGGGTAGGCAACCTAAGGGCCGGGGGCCGCATGCTGCCCAATCGCCTTCTCAATCCGGCCCGCGGATGGTCCAGGAATCAGCGTGTTTTTACATGAGTAGAATGTGTCCTTTTATTTAAAATGCATCTCTGGGTTATTTGTGGGGCATTGGAATTCGTTCATTTTCTTTTTCAAAATATAGTCTGTTCCCCCCACATGGTCTGAGGGACGGTGGACCAGCCCACAACTGAAAAAGGTTGCTGATCCCTGATCTACTTGGTCAACCATCCTGTTCTCACAGTGGCCAACCAGGTGGGAAAACCACAAGAAGCAACAGCCACTTGTGATCCTCAGCAACTTGATATTCAGAGTCCTCCAGTGGTGGAGGGAGACGTTATCAAGAAGCTTCCAGAAGCTTCTCCCAGTCTTCAACTAAAATCTACTCTCCTATCATTTTTAAGTGCCTTAGATCTATTCCTACCCTCTGGGGAAGCCGAGAACAAGTTTTTGTATGACCTTCCGCTCACCCTCAAAAGTGCTATATAATTGCAAAATAATGCAGGTTGGGTGTGATTGAGAGAAAGAAAACAACACTACCAGGAATCTGGGACAATAGGATGGACTGCAGCCTGTCTGAATCTTCCTTTGAATATCACAGCTCGGAAGAAAGTCATCCACTTCGCTGACTATCTAGGCCAAGCAAGGAACAAGCAAGTGACGTCTTCGCTGTTTTCACCCTTAAGCAATTTAGCTCTAGGTACTGCAGCATCAAAAAAGAGTTCTTTCTAGCCAAAATGCCTTTCTCCCTCCCTTACATTTATAGCCCATCTTTCAGCCCATCAAAAGATCCTTTTTCAAACCATCAGTTGCTAAGACCTACAAGTGCATCATCCTAGGGCATTCATAATGCTGTATTCTTGAAATTAATTTTTCCCATCAAAATAAGGTGGGGAGGTTGTTTTATGGGAAACCCCCCCCCCTCCACAAAACAAACATCAGTGTTTTGGTTATGACTCTCAGCACAAGCAAAGGCAGTTGGGGGGCTTATCTCCTCTGTCCACATGGACCACTATAGAACAACTATAACAGTTTGGCACGGGTTTGGAGGGGATACCAAATTTTGTGGTTTGTAGTGAAGGTTAAGGGACGCGGGTGGCGCTGTGGGTTAAACCACAGAGCCTAGGGCTCACCAATCAGAAGGTCGCTGGTTCGAATCCCCACAACGGGGTGAGCTCCCGTTGTTTGGTCCCAGCTCCTGCCCACCTAGCAGTTCGAAAGCACTTCAAAGTACAAGTAGATAAATAGGTACTGCTCTGGTGGGAAGGTAAATGGCGTTTCCATGTGCTGATGTGGTTTGCCAGAAGAGGCTTAGTTATGCTGGCCACATGAGCCGGAAGCTGTCTGCAGACAAACGCCCGCTCCCTCAGCCTACAGAGCGAGATGAGCGCCGCAACTCCAGAGTCGTCCACGACTGGACCTAATGGTCAGGGGTACAAAACCCATGTTTGATGTAACAATTACTCAGTTTGTGTGGCACTGCAAAACACCGGGTTTTCACTGCAAAATGCTGCCAAAAATAAAAAAAACCCTGCAAAACTTTGGCACAGTTTTAGGAGAGGATCCCAAAATTCCAGGTTTGTAGTTTTGCTGTCCACATGACCATCACACATTGGGCCCACAACAGGACAAAGGGCTTCAAAGCAGGTTAATCATTATAAAAGGCTACACCGATAGTAGTGAATATTTGTTGAGCTAAAATGGACCGATTTTTAAAATTGGTTGTATAATTAGAGGAAGCCAAATTTCCAGCTTCTGACTTCGACCAGCAAGGTGCAGTGGTCAGAATGTCAGATTAGGATTGATGAGATCCAGATTCGAATCCCTACTCCATCCTCCTCGAGCCAGCCATTTTCTTTCAGCCCAGCTGACCTCACAGGGTTATTGTGAGGATGCGGAGAATCATTGTATCCCACCTTCTTTTCGTAGGATGTCACTGTGTTAGGGAAGACCAAGGTCTTCCGCATTTAGTGGTAAAGTCCATTTCAGCTTTCCCGTGATGAGCCTGCTTGCTACCATCCAAAGATAACAAGCCACAACATTCCCCTTTTAATCAGAGTTTGGCTCACTTACACAGAGGAGGTTGTGAGCAGAAAGCATTATGAGTTTATTAAAAAGATGTTAATTACCGCTCTTACATTAATAGCTGGCTAATGGGAGAAAAGCAATCTCCCTTCTGTCTATGAGTGACAAAGTAAGTAGCTACAGCACACGGGAAAGAAAGTGTGAGGTTTGCTCATCTCATTCAAGGAGACAAAGCACAAAGAGAATATGCTTATTTTAGTCAAACATTTTGGATAGAAAGGAGCTCACAGTCTAACAGAGGCAAGGATCATATAATAGACATGCTAATTATACAGCATATTAACAACTTAATTGCATAATAAGTATACATTTGCTTTTCGATTTTGCATAGATGTATGGAATCCAACATGTGTATATAGCTCCAAATGATTTGGTATGGCTGGCACTCTTGCTTTTCCTGCTCTTTAATTGTTTAAAAAATACATATGTAAAGCATTTTTTAAAAGGAAGTATTGTAGCCTTTCCCCCCAAGGTTTAAATTGCATTGGCACAATTAAGGAAACCTGTGTTCCTCTTAATGGCAATTTGAACTCCCGGCAATTAGCAGGTGATAATGTTTTGCTCCATGACCTGAAAAGCTTCCAGTCCTGGTTTTTGCATAACAAATCTCTCTTTAAAGGGCTTGGAGCAGGTCAGTTGGCAGCCCCCTAATTTGGTTGACTGAGTCTCAGGGGGCAGGAATTGGGGTTTGTGTTACAGGTAGGTAGCTGTGGTGGTCTGCCTTGGTCCAAACAAAATAAAAAAATTCCTTCCAGTAGCACCTTTGTTGTTTAGTCGTTTAGTCATGTCCGACTCTTCGTGACCCCATGGACCAGAGCACGCCAGGCACTCCTGTCTTCCACTGCCTCCCACAGTTTGGTCAGTAGCACCTTAGAGACCAGCTAAGTTTGTTATGGGATGCTGGTTGCGCTGTGGGTTAAACCACAGAGCCTTGGGCTTGCCGATCAGAAGGTTGGCGGTTCGAATCCCCGCAACGGGGTGAGCTCCCATTGCTTGGTCCCTGCTCCTGCCAACCTAGCAGTCCAAAAGCACGTCAAAGTGCAAGTAGATAAATAGGTACTGCTCTGGCGGGAAGGTAAACGGTGTTTCCGTGCGCTGCTCTGGTTCGCCAGAAGCGGCTTAGTCATGCTGGCCACATGACCCGGAAGCTGTACGCCGGCTCCCTCGGCCAATAAAGTGAGATGAGCGCCGCAACCCCAGAGTCGGCCACGACTGGACCTAATGGTCAGGGATCCCTTTACCTTTACCTAAATTTGTTATTGGTATGAGCTTTCGTGAGCATGCACACTTCCTCAGATACCAAGGGGTTTGTGGTTTGCCATCTCCTTGGTGGAATGCTTTAAATTTACATTCAACCTGATTCCTTTTAAACATCTTTTCTTTTTTTTTTAATTGACTGGTGGAGAGGGAGGTACTACCATCTACCCTGACGCTAGGACAGGTTTAGGGTTGCCAGCTACACTTCTGATGGAAACAATGTACATTCCATGCCCAGAGGAAGATGGCAGATGCCCTGGGGACCAAAAGCTTATTTTTTAACAAGTTGAAGGAGCTAGGTATGTTTAGCACGGGAGAAGAGATGATTAAGTGGCGATATGAGAGCTGTCTTCAAATATTTGAAGAGCTGTCACATGGACTTGTCATTTTAGCCTACATAAAAAAATAGATATTCTGTCCTTCTTCTTTGGTGATTACTCATAGCTGAGCAAGATTGTCTTTCATGAACACAGTCTTAACAGTGTGTCCGTAAGTGACTGTGGAGGCCAATTCTTCCTGGTGTTTAGTCGGAGATGGACTAATCTTTGCTAGAGGTTTTTAAACAGAAGGTGCTGCAGTGGTGCATTTCCTGCATTGGCAGGCAGTTGTACTAGATGATCTTGCGATGCGATGCAGCTCTTCAGCAGAGCATCTGCAAGTGCATGCAGAGAGTCCCAAATTCAAGTTCAACCCCTGGCATCTACAGGTAGAACTGTGAGTGACTCTTTTGTGAAAATAGGGACGCGGGTGGCGCTGTGGTCTAAACCACTGAGCCTCTTGGGTCTGCCAATCGGAAGGTCGGCAGTTCGAATCCCCGCGAAGGGGTGAGTTCCCGTTGCTCTGCCCCAGCTCCTGCCAACCTAGCAGTTCAAAAGCACGCCAGTGCGAATACATAAATAGGTACCACTGCAGCGGGAAGGTAAACGGCATTTCCATGTGCTTTGGCTTCCGTCATGGTGTTCTGTTGCGCCAGAAGCAGTTTAGTCCTGCTGGCCACATGACCCAGAAAGCTGTCTGTGGACAAATGCCAGCTCCCTCGGCCTGAAAGCGAGATGAGCACTGCAGCACCATAGTTGCCTTTGACTGGACCATCCAGGGGACCTTTACCTTTTTTTACCTTGTCTGAAATCCCAGACAGCTGCTGCCAATCAGTGTAGACAGTATTGAGCTAGGTGAACAAAGGGCCTGATTCAGTATAAGGCAGTTTATTGCATTCCTATGAGGTCCCTTCCAACTCCCCAAATCTATAGCAACTCCCAGATAAAGGTAAAGGGACCCCTGACCATTAGGTCCAGTAGTGGCCGACTTTGGGATTGCGGCACTCATCTCGCTTTATTGGCCGAGGGAGCCGGCATACAGCTTCCAGGTCATGTGGCCAGCATGACTAAGCCGCTTCTGGCGAACCAGAGCAGTGCACGGAAACGCCATTTACCTTCCCGCTGGAGCGGTACCTATTTATCTACTTGCACTTTGACTTGCTTTCGAACTGCTAGGTTGGCAGGAGCAGGGACCGAGCAATGGGAGCTCACCCCGTCGCGGGGATTCGAACCGTCAGCTTTCTGGTCGGCAAGTCCTAGGCTCTGTGGTTTAACCCACAGCGCCACCCACGTCCCTTTTAACTCCCAGATAGGCAGGAATTAAAATGCCTCATCTTTTTCAGCATTTGGACGAAGTTGTGCCCATTGCAATGAACCTTGGTTGGCCAGCCGAGCAAATCCAATTAACTAATGGATGGATGAAAGCTGCCTGTTCTGTACTGCTCTAGTAGCACAACCCCATTCATGAATATCAGCTCTGATGCCCACTTCTTTCCTTGTCAGGGTGAAACCCGGCTTGCATATTTTTCAACATTTCAAGAGTTTGCTAAGGAATCAGAGGCCATTCCTTTTACCAAAGCTCTTCCATCAGAAGTAATGGCTCCCCCTGCTGACAGTTATGAAGAATTACCACTGTTATTATATACTGTATTTACCTTATCCATCGTTCTTAAGTAGCACTGTCAACTTTTCTAACCCAGCTTCAGTGCTTTTATCACCTGCACAGCTAGCAGATATTCAGCAAGTGGAGCTTGTCCTAGCATGTAGTGGCTGGGGAAAGAAAGAAAAAAGCTTCAGTTGCTGGATTTCTGCTGGCTGTTTTGTAATGAGCACTTTATGCATTGACAGATTAAACCGTAACCTCATCTTTCTCCCACCCACCAACATGTCTTTCTGCTGTGCCTCATCATACAACCAGCCAGTCCAGCCAGCTTGCGCTTTTGCCAGCTGCAGTAGCAAGTACTGTATCACATTTGCTCTCCAGTTAGAAGAGAAGAAATACTTGTTTTCTGGCACTTTAGACACCAGACAGACGCTTGTCTAGTTTTTGCTCCCCCCCCCCTTTTAAACTCTGTTTTGGGGTACTTGCTTTGAGACATGATGGTCAGGTACCAGCACGTCAACGAACAAATCCCAGTATACTGGTTCCTCCATCAGGGTTCACAATGAACATTTTTGGTGCGGATCTCCTGCCTTCATTCAGCCAAGAGGGGCTCAGGCTAAGGGAACGTCTCTTAAGAAACCTCCTCTGACCTTCTCCCTAAGGAAGCTACTTCAGAATTTTTAAAAACGGCTTTTCTGCCAGGGTCAAATATGCTTAAAGACACGTCACCATTGCTCCGAAATATGTGGTTAATCAGATCCAAGGCGACACAACCTGAAGATGCTCAGAGAGACAATTGAAATAAAAATTAAAATTAAAATTAAAAAATTGTCCCGTAGCACCTCCAACCAAGTTTGTTCTGGTATAAACTTTCGTGTGCATACACACTTCTTCAGAGAGACGCTTGAGATCATCTTGGGCCAGGATCAGACCCACCTCTAGTGCTCTTCTCTTCTCTTCTCTTTCTTTCTTTCTTTCTTTTTGCATAACAAAGAGTTGGCCCTGGTGGGAGTGGCAGGGGGAAAGAACAGAAGTCAAATGCATGGATTCTAGGAGATTCCACTAGCACGATATACCTGGTGTGGGGAGTGGGGACTTTTTAATGGATGTATTTTTAGTGGTAGGCTTCTTCTACTCAATAGTTTTTTGGGGGTATGGTCCTTACCAAGTTCCCCATTCCCCCGTCGTTGAAATGGTTTCTTCCACCTCTAGCTTCACGCTCACTCTTCTCTCGGGACGCGAAGGCACTTTGCCCCCGTTTTTCTTCCGCCTTCATGAGGACTAGCCTCGCGCAAGTTCAGCATCCCTTGGTTCCTTCCACCCATCGCTCCCCCTTAAGTCTTTGGAGGCGTTGATGTTGCCGAGCTCCTTTTCCTTCCTCCCACTTGTAGGATTTTGTTTGGGGCTGGCGCTGGGAACGGGGGTAGTTGGGCCACCCAAGGAGCCAGTCCTCTTTACCGATCGCCTGTTGCAGAAATGCTGGAGCGCAGAGACGCCGCGTGTTCCGACGTCCAACGTGGAAATTTTGCAAAGGCTGCAGGAGGTCCTGAGCGGAAAGATCTTGAGGTACAGCAGTGTTGGGGGACGTGGGCATCCCTTAAGCTCTCTCTTTGGCCTGGGTGGCCTTCAGGAGGTTGAAATGGGCAGAAATTGAGACACTCTTAACCCAGCGACAGGACATCTGTTCTGCATTCAGTAGGTCTCATCTCCAGGCAGGGTTAGATTCTACTTCTGAAATCCAGGAGATCCAGAACTGCCAGTCTGTGTAGACAGTTACAAGGACCAATGGTCTAACTCGGTATTAAACAGCTTGGGAAGGCAAATTCCTGTCCCCTCAGCAGCATCCACACAATTTCACCCAATGAGTTGAAAAGTCAGTGGGATTGGGGTCAGATGGACTCAAGATTTCAGGCCCAAGTCTGCCACCCCTGAAATTTCCCCTTTTTTCTTGTCTCCAGAGAGTTTTGTGGCAGCTTTAAAAGACCAGCTGATTTATTACAACATAAGCTTGTGTGTGATATTCTAAAAGGTAGATCTTTTTCTTGCCATTTGCATGTAGAAGTGGAGCCACGAGGCTCAAGTGCTTAAAAGCCCACATTCTAGCTGTGGTAGCTATTGTGGAATAATTGATCTGGAACAGAGGTGTGTAATTGCATGTGTTTTACCTAGTTGGTTTATTATTATTGGCCGCCTAGTCACTTTGTCTCTCTCTTCCCCCTACAGTTGAAATTTAGATTAACTTCCTCACTGAAGGAACCCACGTTTATTTGTTTGTTTGTTTATATTAAATTTGTATACCTCTCTTCATCCATGGATTTTAGGGCAGTTCACAGCAGCAATGATTAGTCTGCAAAATGCCAAATACTTATATAACAATAGTTACAGATAGGTAGCCATGTTGGTCTGCCATAGTCAAAACAAAATAAAAAAAATCCTTCCAGTAGCACCTTAAAGACCAACTAAGTTAGTTCTTGGTATGAGCTTTCGTGTGCATGCACACTTCTTCTACATGTGTATCTGAAGAAGTGTGCATGCACACAAAAGCTCATACCAAGAACTAACTTAGTTGGTCTTTAAGGTGCTACTGGAAGGAATTTTTTTATTTTGTTTTTATATAACAATAAATAATAATAATAAATTATTATTTCTACCCTGCCCTTCCAGGTTTAAAAACCAGGCTCAGGGCGGCTAACAGCAAATATAAAACACTGATTAAAATGCGACTTAAAAACAACATAAAATACAACTTAAATGCAGCATCAATGTCAATAAAATTCAAAAATTTGGGGGTCATTTTTTTGGGGGGGGGACCCCAGTCAATAGACATCGAATGATCACCAGGGCTAACTGGCCAAGGTGGTCCTACTAGGGCCATCAAGGAGACCAGGGAAGAATTTAAATGGGGGGTCCCAGAAAGGGTTTCTTCCTGGAAGAGGAAAGGGAAAAGGGAATAGAGGACCAGGCTAATTCAAATTGAAGGCCAGGCAGAATAGCTCTGTCTTACAGGCCCTGCGGAAGGAGATCAAGTCCTGCAGGGCCCTAGTCTCATGGGACAGAGCGTTCCACCAGGTCAGAGCAGTCACTGAGAAGGCCCTGGCCCTGGTGGAGGATCGTCTGGCTTCCTTAGGGCGCATTTCTTGGTGGATATTATCATCAGCATCTTCATTGTTAATATTAGTGGAGTTGGGGTGCCCGGCCGTGAATGATATCTTCAGAAATCTGAAAATGAGGAATCAAGGAATTGTAGAGTTGGAAGGGAGCCAAGGGTCATCTAGTCCAACCCCCTGCCATGCCTCTTAACTTAAGTACACAGGAAGCTGCCTTTAAACTGAATCAGACCATTGGTCGTCTAGCGCAGGATTGCCTGCGCTTACAGGAAGCAGCTCTTCAGATACGGAGTCTCTCTCAGCCCGGACTGGAAATGCAGTGCATTTGACCTTCTACCTGCCAAGCACTTGCCCTACTGCTCAGCTAAGGCCTTTCCTATTTTATTTTATTTTTTAATTTCAAAACCATTTTTTTTTTTTTTACAAACATCAAATTCAAAATCCATTTTCATTTTCTAATATAAGCCTATTACATAGATTACCTAAATTAAAATATATCTAACTGCTCTAGGCTTCCCTTTGCTATATGTAAATACAACGCCATTAACAAATTATGTTATAAACGACATTATAGGTTCCCATAAACCTCCACTCCCCTTTACCCATGTGTGAATGTTGAATGTTGAATTTTATTATTACGGTCACAGACAAGTTCTGGGTCACTTACATTATCAGGAAAATCATAAAACACAACAGGGATACATTGAATTGCAATTGGGTACAACAGACCCATGCGTGATCTCAATATTTTACTTCTTCCAACTTGTTGTGTTGTTATAATTTAACAATTATTCAGTTGATTTTATTATTATTATTTTCTTGTTTACCCCTGCACGTTTTACACTTTCTCTATTAATATTTCAGTTCTGGAACCATGTTTTTTCATGTATTCCTTCACTCCATCCCACTCTCTAATTATTCTCTGATTTGAGTGGCCTCTAATAATTGGCACCAATTTTACCATTTCTACAAACTCACAGAGTTTGTTTTGCCATTCTAATAGTGATGGGATTTTCTCCCCCTTCCAGTTTTTTGCAATCAATATTCTGGCAGCTGCTGTTGTGTAAAGGAATACATTTTTCTTATCTTTGGGAATGTCGCTGGATATTAGGCCTAACAGAAAAGCCTCAGGCTTTTTAATAAACGAAATCTTAAATCTTCCTATTTGTTAACTGAGCTGCTGTTAAAGTTTTTCAATGTTTTATACACATTCCAAACTTAATCGCTCCACAAAATATTGGGCCAGGCGGTGGCGAAAAGAGAGGACGCGGCGGGAATCCGGAATATCCAAGATTATATATATCCCAATTTGAGAGTGCAGAATATCGTTCTCTTTCTGCAGACCAACTTCGATGAATCTCAGCTCCCAAGTGGCAAGAAAAAAAATGGACGCGGCTGCTGAGCAGCACCCTGGGGTAAGACAGGAGAGGAAGGGTGTGCAGGATCAAGGTTTTTGTGCACTGATAGGATTGGGGCTCATCTATGCTGTCATTCCATGCAAACAGTAAGCTTTCTGTACCTCCATTAATTGTCTCTTGTCCATGTGGTGGTCCTCTATATCCCTGTCTTCCCATGCTTTCCTCTCTCCAGATTCTCTCATCTCCTAACCTTTTTGGCATATCCTTGGCATGAGAAAATCTGGATTGAAGGGGAGGGGCGTATATGGGAAGGCAGGGAATTCGGCAGAAAATTGATGGGTGTGCAAGAAGCTTACTGGCCACATTAAAGGACAACATGGAGGAGCCCTTAGGGCTGGGCAGTCACTGCACAGAACAAGTCAGACTATTGGTCCAGATAACTATCATCTATGTTGGCGCTGTGGTCTAAACCACAGAGCCTAGGGCTTGCTGATCAGAAGGTCAGCGGTTCGAATCCCCGTGACAGAGTGAGCTCCCATTGCTCAGTCCCTGCTCCTACCAACCTAGCAGTTTGAAAGCACGTCAAAGTGCAAGTGGATAAATAGGTACTGCTCCGGCGGGAAGGTAAATGGCATTTCTGTGCACTGCTCTGGTTCGCCAGAAGTGGCTGTGGACAAACGCTGGCTCCTTCGGCCTATAGAGTGAGATGAGCGTGCAACCCCAGAGTTGTCCGCGACTGGACCTAACGGTCAGGGGTCCCTTTACCTTTACTAAATACCATCTAACTGGACTGGCAGTGGCTGTCCAGGATTCCAGGTAGGGAACACTCCCAGCCCTACCTAGAGATGCTAGAGGCAGAACCTTGGAGCTGCAACCTTACTCAGAAGTAAGCTCCATGTAGTTCAAGGGAACTTATTCCCAGGCAAGCCTTAACAGGACTCTCATCTGAGTAGATTCATCTATGTAAGACAAAACACACAAGTTGTTTCTTCAGGACTGTGTGTCTCAGATAACACTGGTTGCTGGCCGCATTTTTCAGATCAGTGAACATGTTTTTGGATCAGGGCTATAGCCACTCTCTGCTCATGACTGCCATGTGTTTATATGGAGATCTGAACATAGTATATGCACCTAAACCTATATACAGCCTTCCATTTGTTTGGGCCAAAACTCCTATAAGCCCTCATGGTTGTTGTTGCTGTTGTTGTTGTTGTTGTTGCTGCTGTTGTTGTTGTTGCTGCTGTTGTTGTTGTTGTTGTTGTTTTAAAGTTATTTATTTATACATTTCACTAATTTTACAATCATTTTGACATTTCAAAACTTGACTTCCTTCCCCCTCTTTCTGCGGTTCCTTAATTTTAATTTTAATATCTTTTGCATGTCTAAATTAACTTAATTCACTCACTAATTCATCATCTTTAAATATATACTCTTATAAAACTGGAGGTTGTTAGAATGATCCTCCCAATGTTTTTATCTGTTAAATATTCAAGAAACCATTTCCATTCTTTTGTACAAGATTTGTTATCTTGATTTTTTATTCTTCCGCTGGGGCTGATGGCAGTTGGGATCCAAGAAGTTCTAGAGGACGTTAGGTTGAGAGTAAGTCAACATTGGTAGGAAGTCAACAACATGCTTTTCTGTTCATTCCATCAGTGCAAGCATTCCTCTCTGTGCCCTCTTCTGGGGGGTGTTTCGCTCCCCCCCTTTACACACACCGAGAGAGAACAAATTTTGGGGGCACCAACTGGGGAGGAAGGAAACCCCATTGTGCAAGCAGAAATCCCTGCTCAGGGCTTCAGCCGTAGGGTTGTTAGCCAAGCAAGTCCTACCCAGATCGGAAGGTTGGCGGTTCGAATCCCCGCAATGGAGTGAGCGCCCGTTGCTTCTGTCCCAGCTTCTGCAAACCTAGCAGTTCGAAAGCACACCAGTGCAAGTAGATAAATAGGTACCTCTGTGGCAGGAAGGTAAATGGTGTTTCCGTGCGCTCTGGTCCCGTTGCACCAGAAGTGGTTTAGTCCTGCTGGCCACATGACCCAGAAAGCTGTCTGTGGACAAACACTGGCTCCTTTGGCCTGAAAGCGAGATGCGTGCCACACCTCAGTCTCCTTTGACTGGACTTAACCGTCCAGCCTGCACCTCTGAACTGTACACTGAACCAAGCCCACCTGGGTGTGGGAGGGAGATCTGGGCATTCTTCCCTTCCCACCACCTGCCCTTTGAAAACACAGTGCTGATTTTTGGGCTCTTTTCCCTCTGCTTTAGGGGCCTACAATCTTTGAAGAGGTATCTGTGGTTCTCATGGAAGAAAAGGAGTTCACCTTGGACCCCCACCTGCTTGCCCTCAGTGGGAATAACATCCAGCAGTATTGCACCATGCTATCCTGGCTGGGTAAGTCTTGCATCTTCCAATAATAATAATAATAATAATAATTTATTTATACCCCACCCACCTGGCTGGGCTTCCCCAGCCACTCTGGGCGGCTTCCAACAAAATATTAAAAAACAGTAATGCATCAAACATTAAAAGCTTTCCTAAACAATTACAATTTATGAAGCATTTCTCCCTCCTGCTCTCCAGCCATACAGTTTGGTTTCACAACAATCCTGTGAGGTAGGTTAATTGGAGCGATCGTGGTTTTCCCCAGAGCCGAATTTAAGTTTGATGAGGCCCTAAGCTACTGAAGGTAATGGGGCCCTTTATATGTCCAGCTGTCCTTTGTCAACAACAAATTGTCGCAGGTTTTTTGTGTTGAATATATGCTATAGAGTAATTTATGGACCAAATAGGTATCTAAAGCCATTTGCACATGCAGAATGTAGGCACCCTATATAAAGAAATTAGCAAACCAGTGATATTTTAGGGAGCAGGCTAGCAGGTGGGGCCCATCACTTACATCATAGAAGCCTACACAACACAAAACACTGTTGCTGTTTGTAGGTTTTATTTTATTTGTTTTTTTATCTTATATTTTGGAAATGTACATCCAGTCCCCCCCCCCATTTGGGGGGGGCCAAGAGAGTGGGGCCCTAAGCTGTAGCTTGTTTAGCTTATATGTAAATCCGGCACTGGTTTCCCCACAGCTACCCTGTAAACTTCATCATTAGCAGGATTGTAGATGCAGCTATTATTATTATTATTATTATTATTATTATTATTATTATTATCCACCACTTCATGTTTCAATGAAGTCTCTAAGCTCTTTGCAACATTATAAAAATGTCACAAATGCATATAAAAATACAATTTAAAACATCCACACTTAAAAGCGGCATAGAGAAATTGGATGAAAACATCTTTTAAAGCATTGATATAAGCCAGGGTTCAGCAAGGTTTGCCTTGCCTAGGCCAGTTCACTCCAGCAGAGATCCCTCCCTGGGCCAGATCGCGACTGTGCCTGCGTTTTCCGGCATCTATGTCTGCGCAGACACGATTTCTGGCACCGTAGAAGTGAGTCGCCGCACTGCGCCGGTTTAGTGCAGCTCGTGGGGCGGTTAAATGACCCCCATGGACTGCTTGTGCCCCATGGGCCTTAGGTTGCCGACCCCTGATATAAACTAAAAAGTGGTCTTCCCCAGGCACCACTTGAAAATTACCGAGGGTTCTTGGTGACTTTGCTGCCCATTGTAGCAAATGGCATGCTGTATGGTTTTTAAATTGTATTGTTGCAGGCATGTCATGGACCCGCCCCCCAATGAAGCTCGTGGACCCCTGAGAACCCCTGAACCTAGAAAAACTAACATATAGGGAGCATAGTAACTCCTGCCAGGTGTTACAGGAATTTAAGTATAGGTTTGGGGGGTTGTCCCACCAGCAGATATCATGCACATGCAGCCCACTACCAAAATCAGCACAATCACTTTTGTGATTTGTCCCCACAAAACCTTCATCATAGTTTCTTCCTATCTATTCAAAGAGCCTCTGCTGCACAATACCAAATGCAACAATTCACTAATAAATGTATCTATGTACTGGCTCACTCGGGACACGGGTGGCGCTGTGGTCTAAACCACAGAGCCTAGGGCTTGCCCATCAGAAGGTGGGCGGTTTGAATCCCCATGCCTGGGTGAGCTCCCGTTGTTCGGTCCCTGCTCCTGCCCACTTAGCAGTTCGAAAGTGCGTCAAAGTGCAAGTAGATAAATAGGTACCACTCCGGCAGGAAGGTAAACGGCATTTCCGTGAGCTGCTCTGGTTTGCCAGAAGTGGCTTCGTCATGCTGGCCACATGACCCGGAAGCTGTACGCCAGCTCCCTCGGTCTAAAGAACGCGATGAGCGCCGCAACCCCAGAGTCGTCTGTGACTGGACCTAACGGTCAGGGGGTCCGTTTACCTTTACTAACTCTCATCTACCTGGACTGGCAGTGGCTGTCAGTCCAGGATTTCAGTAAGGGTCAGGGGTCCCTTTACCCTTTACCTTTACTGGCTCACTGGGAAAACTTCAGAAGTTCATATAGACACATGAACTCAGCTACTCAGCAGTCCCTCTGCCTGAGTGATAATTCTTGGCATCCTGATACCTGAGTGCCAGACAGGTAGCCATTCCAGAAATAACAAACCCAGATGAAGACAAAAGGGTGTGATTAACTTGGCTGAGAAACAGGGGAATGTAAATATCTCTTTTGTTACACTTGATGGGTGTTTGGTGGAAGGCAAGGAGAACCATGGGGCAGGGACCAGGATGCTCAGATTACTGCCACCAGACCTCCCCTTTCATGATGTAACCATGATGTATTAGTGATGTAGTTTGGGGGGATGTAACATGGGGGTTAGGAACTAATAAAAGTTTGGGGGCTCTTTTGTTCGGGGCTTCCATCTTGTTCCACCTTGTGGCAGGTGGTAGTCCTGTCGTGACAGTCTTCAATAAAGACCAAGCCTACTGGCTGCTGTTTTGCTCTGGTATTCCTGTCTGGTGTCCTTGTTTTTTGTCCAAGGGAGCCCTCAGATTTCTCCGTTAACAGTTGTCAACATAAATGCCGCAAAGACAACCAACCCCACCCACCAAATATAAAAGCATATCTTTTCATAAGCAGTGGCACCACTCTCACTTTCACTACTGTCTACCCAAGTTAAGCTTATGTCAAAAAGCGTTGCAAAATCCCACCCTCCTCTTGCCTGCAGTTCCCACCCAGTACTGTACTACTGGAGATACAGAACAGCTGCAGGAATATGCGTGGATATTGAGAAAGGGAGAAGGTTCTTCCTCCCCTTGATAAATCAAGAAAAGGAAACCACAATGAAAAATATTTAAAAGTACTTTCCCCACCCCCACAAAAAAACGCAGAGTCCTTTTCTATTGAGGATAATTCAGACTGAAATTTCCAGGTGTCAAAAAAGGTTATTTACATATGCCATTACTGCGGCCCGTGTTTCGTTAGCCCCAAAATGGAAAAGGAACGAGGTCCCAACCAAAGAAGAGTGACAATTTAAGTTGACAGAATATGCTCCGCTTGCAGCCTTAACATATAGAATAAGAGAACAAGAAGAACATATGTTTAGAGAAGATTGGAAGACGTTTATTGAATATATGGGAAATAACTGTGTACAGCTGAAAGCCCTGGCAGCATTCAGATAAATTCAACAGTGTAAATAAGTTACAATGGATGTAATACAGTGGTACCTCGGGTTACATATGCTTCAGGTTACAGACTCCGCTAACCCAGAAATAGTGCTTCAGGTTAAGAACTTTGCTTCAGGATAAGAACAGAAATTGTGCTCCAGCGGCATGGCAGCAGCGGGAGGCCCCATTAGCTAAAGTAGTGCTTCAGATTAAGAACAGTTTCAGGTTAAGAACGGACCTCTGGAACGAATTAAGTTCTTAACCCAAGGTACCACTGTAATGGAATACTGAATGGTATTGTTTCTGTAAAATTTGCAGGGATTTATGATATGTAAAATGAACCATGGAAAGACAAGGAGGGAAGTCATCGATATCTTAAGGATGTAAAAATGAGTACTTTAAATTGTAAAACAGAGAATTTAATTAAAAAAATTGTGTATATAAAAAAGGAAGCCACAAGAATAAGTGGTGCAAATTCACCCTAAGCATGTTGACTCAGAAGTAAGCCCTCTTTGAGATTAGCTGGTCACTTCTTGCCCAATATTCACGGATGTTAGGTTTTTAAAAAATGTAATCCTGCAATATTATATTTTGAAACTAGGTCATTTCTGAGTTTGAGGGCAGGTGGGAGTTATAGCTGACAACATATTTGAGGGCACCAGGTTGGGGGGTGCTAACCAGCAGCCGTCCTCCATGGTTTCAGGCTCAGATATTTCTCATCACCTGCTACTCCTAGACCCCTTAGCTGAAGATTATAGGAATTGAACTTTTGACATTTTCAGTGAAAAGCATGTGGTCTGCCGCTAAGCTATGTCTGCTGTAGCAGAGAGTGAGCTGAACCTCTCCTAAGATTTTTATTCTCTCTCTTTTGCTCTCTGGCTGGACAGAATTGAAGAATCCCAAGCCTGAAATTTACTTCGAGATGGAACAAGGCCTCATGTTGCCCCTCTCGCTGGCCCATGTTGTCGAGGAGTTTGAGATTTTGCCATGCTTATCCCAAGGTGAGGAATGGCGTGTTTGTCCCTGAACAAAGCGGCCGAGCAGGTCGCCCACATTACAGATGAGGAGAGTGAGGTAGAAATGCAGAGATGCTTAATTGTTCCACACTGAGAATCGATTCAAATAGATAATATTTGGTACAGTCCAGTCCTCCCAGAGCTGTACAGTGGTACCTCAGGTTACAAACGCTTCAGGTTACAGACTCCGCTAACCCAGAAATAGTGCTTCAGGTTAAGAACTTTGCTTCAGCATAAGAACAGAAATGGTGCAGCGGCGGCGCAGCGGTAGCGGGAGGCCCCATTAGCTAAAGTGGGAGCTCAGGTTAAGAACAGTTTCAAGTTAAGAACGGACCTCCGGAACGAATTAAGTTCTTAACCCGAGCAGTTTGAAAGCACGTCAAAGTGCAAGTAGATAAATAGGTACTGCTCTGGCGGGAAGGTAAACGGTGTTTCCGTGCGCTGCTCTGGTTCGCCAGAAGCGGCTTAGTCATGGTGGCCACATGACCCGGAAGCTGTACGCCGGCTCCCTTGGCCAATAAAGTGAGATGAGCGCCACAACCCCAGAGTCGGCCACGACTGGACCTAATGGTCAGGGGTCCCTTTACCTTTACCACTGTACTACTGCAAGAGGTTTGCTTGTAATTTGTAATGATAGTGAGTGGTACCAGGGTGTATCGCAAACATGTTACAATTAAAACAGCTACAGTTTAAATCCTAAAATAAAATCACAAACAACCAAGGGCAAAGTAGCGAAACAAACAGGTTGGTGCGGGGATTGCGTATTTGAACATTCACCTTTATTACAAGAACGCCCTGCACACAGAAATATAGCAGGTCAGGGTGAAGGCAAGGCCAGAGCCCATTTCCATTTGTGTGTGCTTCTGCAAGTGTGTGCAAAGTAGCCCTTAGGATTCTTTGCACCTTTTATAATTCTGCAATTTTTTAAAAAAGTCTAAACAAGACTACTGTGTAGACACCCTCATTAATTTCAGTAGGTCTATGCTGAGTGGGATTATCAGGAATCCTTGAGCTATTATTGCCTTCTGGATGGAAAGTAGAGCAGTTGAAAGAGCTGGGTATGTTTAGCCAAAGATTTAAGACAGGTGTGTTGGGGAACCTTTGACCCTCCAGATGTCGCTGAACTCCTATCAGTCCTAGCAAGCATGGCAAGGGATGATGGGAGTCGTAGTCCAGCAACATCTATGAGCAGCGTTTCCCAGACTTGGGTCTCCAGTTGTTTTTGGACTACAACTCCCATCATCCCTAGCTAGCAGGACCAGTGGTCAGGGGTGATGGGAATTGTAGTCCAAAAACAGCTGGTGACCCAAGTTTGAGAAATGCTGATCTAGAGGACTGACCCCAGACCTGATTTAAGGAGAGACGTGGCAGCGGTCTTCAAGTATCTAAAGCAGGGGTAGGCAAACTAAGGCCCGGGGGCCGGATCCGGTCCAATCGCCTTCTAAATTCAGCCCGCAGACGGTCCAGGAATCAGCGTGTTTTTACATGAGTAGAATGTGTGCTTTTATTTAAAATGCATCTCTGGGTTATTTGTGGGGCATAGGAATTCATTCATATTTTTTCCCCAAAATATAGTCCATCCCCCCGCAAGGTCTGAGGGACCGTGGACCGGCCCCCTGCTGAAAAATATAATAATAATAATAATAATAATAATAATAATAATAATAATAATAATATTTATACCACGCCCATCTGGCTGAGTTTCCCCAGCCAACTCTGGGCGGCTCCCAACTGAGTTTTAAAAACAATACACATTAAGTATTAAAAACTTCCCTAAACAGGGCTGCCTTCAGATGTCTTATAAACATAGGATAGCTGCTTATTTCCTTCACATCTGAAGGGAGGGCGTTCCACAGGACGGGTGCCACTACCAAAAAGGCCCTCTGCCTAGTTCCCTGTAACCTCACTTCTCGCAATGAGGGAACCACCAGAAGGCCCTCAAAGCTGGATCTCAGTGTCCGGGCTGAACAATGCGGGTGGAGATGCTCCTTCAGGTATATTGGACCAAGGCCATTTAGGGCTTTAAAGGTTTGCTGACCCCTGATCTAAAGAATTGTTTTCAGTGGCTCCAAAGGGTGGGACTAGAACTAATCGGTGGAAATGGAAAGCAAGCAAATTTTGGCTCAACAGTGGGAGAAAATTGGAAGAGCTGTTCATCCGTGGAAGAGAAGCTGCCATGGGAGATGATAATGGATCCTTTATCACTGGTGGTATTTAAGCAGAGACTGTCAGGGATGCCATAGTTTCAGATTCCTGGGCTGGGCAGAGGGCTGGACTACATTAGGGGTGGAGGACCCTACAAATGCTGCCAAACTACAACTGCCATCATGCTTGGTCATTAACCAGGTTGGCTGAGGCTCATGGGAGCTGCGGTCTGACAACCTCTGGAGGGCTACAGCTTTCCTATCCCTCATCCAGCTCCCCTACTGTTATACATTTTGTGTGTTAATAGGCAGATCTGCCTCAGGCATGCTTTATGCCCAAGGCTGGATTCTTGCTCTGTTTTCAGAACTGGGTCACGCTGACTCATTCCTGTATTTCCTTGTTATCCAAGCAGACAACAGGACACTGCAGACCTCAGAGCCCGAATCCCCGCAGCAGGAGAGTGCAGCCGTGCCGCTGGTACAGCTGCAGTATAATTTTGTGCCCAAATTGGAAGGAGGCGTCCTCCAGGGGAAACCTTCGGCCGGCAGGCCCGTTTCAGAGATCCAGCAGGGGACCGGCCTTCAGGCAAGAAGGAGCGATGAGCCCGTTTTCTCTGGAAAAAACCCTGGCAGGCCTCCAGAGGTGCCGAGAGATCATTCCGATGGGGAAGGCCTGGTGGGACGTTTACAGCAGAAAGGCTCCCGGCAGCCGACTACAGCGTGCTTTGCCGCAGTGACCGTTTCGCAGGGATCTAAGCGGAGCAAGGCCCGAGATGTTGCTGGGCCGAACCCGCTTCTGAGAAAGGGAGGGCATCACTGCGACGGCACTGCTGAAGAACTCACCATCCACGCAAGGAAAGGAACTTCTCGCCTCTGCGGCAGTGCGCCTCTGTCTTTCCAGATTCGTGAGGGAGTTTGTACCAGAGAGGGATCTCTCTTGGGTCCCAGAGAGGGAGGCAAACCCGCTCTGAAGCTAAACCCCACTGCCCCCCGGCTGGTCCCCCCTGAGCAGACCCACAAAGGCCTTGACGGCAGACCCCCTGTTAGTTTTAGCGCAGCCAGCCTTTCCGCGCACCAGAAAACCTTCACAGGTGAGCGGCAGAAACTCTTCAGCCCACTTGGCCTCCAGGGCCTTCCCAGCCTGGCAGGAGACATGGTAGAAAAACCATTCAAGTGTCCTGACTGCGGGATGGGCTTCTTGCGCCGATCAAGCATTCCCAGACACCAGAATCTGCATTGCTTGGGCTCCCTGCCCCATCAGAAGAGCCCCTGCGGGGAGAAGCCCCTTCGTGGCCCTGGCGGTGGGATGGGCTTGATCGAAAGAAAGGAATGCAGCGCTTGCAAGCAACTCTCCTTCCCAGCTCTGGGGGTTCAGAAGCACCGGGCAGCTGGCAAGAAACCCTTCCGCTGCTCCGACTGCGGCAACACGTTCACCGAGAAGTTTTCGATGATCAGGCACCAGGCGCTGCACCAAAGCGAGAAGCCCTTCAAGTGTCCCTGCTGCGACAAAAGCTACACCCAGAGGTGCCATTTGAAAAGGCACCAACAGATGAAGCACAAGACAATTGCCTGATATCAGAGGGCAGCTTTGGCCCCGTGTCCTTTCGTTGTGGAGCTCATGAGAATTGTCCGTGTTGGGCTATAGTTTCGTTCCACCTTAAAAGGAACAGGCATGACTGTTGTGTGTCACATGCCTGTCTCCGTGGCTTCTCACTTTGTGGAGTCGAAATATATACCGTCATGTGATAGACAACAATCCCATGACTGCAATCACGGAGCAGGGATTCTAACAGTCCAGGGAATGCAGCTGTCTCTCTTTTCTTCACTACCAGAGTGGAGGGCATGAATACTTTCATCAGAGTCCTCCAGCCTGAGCCCGGCCTTCCTGAGATCAGGGGAAGGGGGCGCTCCTGGAGGTTCCTGGACTTCAACTCCCATCAGCCTCAGCCAGCATGGCCAGCAGTCAGGGATGATGGGAGCTGCAGTCCAGCAAATGTCCGGAGGACTGTAGGTGCCTGCCTCTGATCATTGCTAGCATCCATCAATCTCCACTTAGTTTCTTTCTCTTTTTTTGGGGGGGGGGGGAAGAAGTCACGGAAGCTGCCCATCAGCCTGCCGGAAACAGCATCCCTTCACTGATCTGGCCCTCTAGACTTTGGGATTATTTTCCTCTCCGAGGCAGGAGGCTTCTCATATTCAGAAGAAGCAGGAAACTGGGGCTTGTTATCAGCCACGAACAATGAAACTTCCTTCTCCCACATGCAAAGACCCCTGAAGAGCACGCACTGCTCACACGCTCATTCTCATCACAACAAATAACAATGCCAGCTGTTGTGCTTTGGTCCCAAAGGGCCAGAGAAGCACTCTAGCAAGTGTCACATAATTACAATAATTGTGCTTTCAGATCTGCAAAGGAGACCCGTCACCCAAGCCCACAGATGAACATAGCTCAAGGGATAGTAACACAGGGAGCACCTTAGCCCTGCCATGGAGCTGTCACTCACAACTGGCTCCTTCCTTACTGAGTTTCAGGCATGGCCTGAAAGCACCCCTCTTTAAGCCAGACGGGTGCTGTTTGTTTTTTTATTAGGATTTCTGTTGCATTTTTTTTAATGGTTTGTATTCTTTAATACCAGGACTTCTTAGTTTGCATTTTACTGTTTTATCTTGCATTTTAACTGGAGGGATGCATAAAATCCCCTGGCTTTTATCTTTTTTTGATGAAGGGTAGTTAAAACACTGTAAACAAATAAATATTTTGAACACACAAGCCTGGCACAGATGCTTAAGCGCAAAGTCAAGCCTTAGTCAACGACTGCTGTGGCTGTAATGAGTATAACTTATATTAATATTAATAATAATAATTTATTATTTATACCCCACCCATCTGGCTGGGTTTCCCCAGCCACTCTGGGCGGCTTCCAACAGAATATTAAAATACAATAGTCTATTAAACATTAACAGCTTCCCTAAGCAGGGCTGCCTTCAGATGTCTTCTAAAAGTCTGGTAGTTGTTTTTCTCTTTGACATCTGGTGGGAGGGCGTTCCACAGGGCGGGTGCCACTACTGAGAAGGCCCTCTGCCTGGTTCCCTGTAGCTTTGCTTCTCGCAATGAGGGAACCGCCAGAAGGCCCTCGGTGCTGGACCTCAGCGTCCGGGTAGAACGATGGGGGTGGAGACGCTCCTTCAGGTATTTAAAGAAAAGGAAAGGGAAAATGGTATGCTGCCGGAAAACAGAATGGCTCGTCAAAATTCAATCTGTTTCCTGGTGACCTGCTAAAGTCTGTGGATGTTAGAACCACAAAAAAACCCTTTGCCAGTGGTGGCTGGGGCAGATAGGAGTTGTAGTCAAAAACTCCAGGAGGGCGCCATGTTGGCAAAGGCTGCCTTAAAGGTTAAGGGCTGTGTGAGCAATGAACCTATTATTATAAGAGCCAGGCTCCACGCCCAGTGTGGCCAAACCGGTCATTACTTCCCTAAATCTGCCTCTGCCTGGAGCCCCTCAACCAGCAGGACCCCAGTGCAGCGGCCACTGCCCACTAGCAAGAATCACTGCAACTGGTATTCAGAGGAACAGAACCTCTGGTTACTGTTGCAAACAAAATCTGCTCTTTTCCCCTTATGGGGTATCGAAGAGCCCGTATAGAGTCCTTACATGGGTTCCCTATTGGTAGGAGAAAATAATAGAGGCCAACCAGAGAATATTGAGAAGCAAAGCAGCTAGTAAGCCTGATCTTTATTAAAGCTGTTGCAACAGGGTGCTCCCCTCACATGCAGGAGGACCCAGAACAAAGGTGTGCCTCCCCTTATAGAGACATTTTAAATTCCCTGCCCTGGAGCTCAGGACCACCCCTCCATACATCATACATACATCACAGAAGGGATGTAACCCAAGACCACACCCCACAAACATCACAGAAAAGGTGGTCTACAAGCAGTGGTGTAGCGTGGGGGGTGCAGGGGGGGCGGCCGCACCGGGCGCAACATCTGGGGGTTAGGGTTAGGGGGCGCAAATCCACGGGTTAGGGGGCGCAATCCATGAGTTAGGGGGCGCAAATTACTTGCCTTGCCCCGGGTGCTGACAACCCACGCTATGCCACTGTCTACAACAGAAATTTGAATGTTGTTGTTTTTCCTGTCTGCCAGGTTATCTGATAATGCCTTATCTGATTGCCTTTCCTGGTAGTCTGGCCATTCCTTCGCAAAACGAATTTCCTATGGGCTTGCTTCGCAAGACGAAAATGTCTTGCGAGTTCCTGCGGGGTTTTTTTCCTTTCTCCCCCCCTTTTTCTAAGCCGCTAAGCCGCTTATCCGCTAAGTCAATAAGACGCTAAAAGCCGCTAAACCGCTAACAGCGCTAATCCGCTAAGCCGTCAATGGGCTTGCTTCGCAAGACGAAACTAGACAAAGAGACTCGCGAAACGGATTCTTTTCATCTTGCGAGGCACCACTGTAAACATTTGCTCACACCACACCAAATTTGTCCGACACCCCCCCCACCCCCCCTTGGTACCTTCCAACTCTACAATTCTATTGTAAGAAATACATTGGAAAACCAGAAAGAAACAAGTCCCAGCAGTGCTTGATTTATAACACAGAACACAACTACTTCACAATATAATCACAGGGCATTCAGAACGTATAAAACAACGCAGCTACCTAAGTTCACAAATCATTCCCAAAATATAATTATAAACTAGCCTCATACATATGTACCTTAAGTATGTATACAAACTCAGTGGGAGATGTGAGCTTGCTTTTGCTAGGTAACCTCATTTATATTGGGTCGTAATTCTCATCAACATGAAGAAACCTTTCTCTCTCTCTCTCTCCCCCCCCCCCGAGTTTTCATATTTGTAAGAGTGGAAAATCTCCGTTCACAACAATATGTCATGGAGAACTGTAGAAAAATAGCTAACACTCTTGAAGAGAGCTGTGGGCCCTCTTTATGGTTGTGTATCCAACAAATTATTTTGATATACTATACTAGGGTTGCTATATTTCAAAAAGCAAAACTCCTGACACCCGCAAAATCGTTGAGCTTTTTAAACCCAAATTGTGGCGCTTTTGGGGGTCAACCTGCCAAAAGTAGTGATTTTAAGCTTTAGGAGCCGTTTCCAATTATTTTCCCATCACATTGCCATACATCTGATTTGGCAAAAATACCCTCTGACATGGTTTTTACACCAGGACATGTCAGGAATTTTCCTGAATAATAATAATAATAATAATAATTTATTATTTATACCCCGCCCATCTGGCTGGGTTTCCCCAGCCACTCTGGGTGGCTTCCAACAAATATTAAAATACAATGGTCTGTTAAACATTAAAAGCTTCCCTAAACAGGCAAGCCTAGATATACTGTACTATACACTGCAATGTTTGCATGTTTTTTTTTATTGCCTTTGAATATTCCCGCCGCACTCCCTACCCTCTCCTGCCAAGTCCTTTTGAGAGCCGCTGCTCTAACCAGTGCACCACACTGTCTCTCATGACCCATCCCTAAGCTGCGTATATTCTCCAAGAATCCTTCCCAGTCAAAACACGAAGGCTGTGAGGTTTTGTGTCTTTTTGTGTGTGTGTGTGTGTGTGTGTGTGTGTGTGTGTGTGTGTGTGTGTTTGCCGGGAAGAGTGATTTCCTTCCTTCCCCCCCCAGAGCTCTTGCTCCGCTGCCACCAGAGGGCTCTGGCCAATTTAAAAGGCTCGGCAGCCTGGTCTCTCTCTCTCTCCCTCTCCTCTTTGTGTGTCTTTTTTTTTCGCTTTTACGCGCAGCCTTTCTCGGGATGAGTTTCCTGTATCAGGCTCTCGCTGCATCCGGATCAACGGGAGCGAGCCTCGCACCGGGGAACTGGATCAGCCGCCGCCGCCACCGCCGTTGCTCGGACGAAGCGACGCCCGATCCCTTCCCCTGCATTCCCCCCCCCCTTTCGCCGGACCGAGGTGGGAACTCCCTCCGGCCAAAGCGCGGCTCCAGAGGGCTCCGCCCAGGCTCCCTTCTGCAGCCATTCAGCCCAAAACGCCCCATCCGCCCCCCACCCTCCTGCGCCCCGGGAGGAAGGATGGAGAAATGAGGATGATGGCCATTTGTCCGACCGCCCCCCCCCCCGGGGTGGGGAAAAAGGAATAAGGCGGCGGGGTGTAGGGTGCGGTTCCCAAGGGAGGTGCGCTTCACTAGAGAAGCCACGTCGTTCAGGATCCCAAGAGAGGAGCCGCGTTTTTGGAGGAAAAAAATTCCCCTCCCTCCGCTTCTCTGGCTTCCTTAATCGTGCCGTTTTCAAAGTCTGCCCGGGAGGCTGTTTCTGGCTGGAGAAAAGGGGCTGGGTCTCTTATGCGAAGGATAATATACTGGATGGAACAGGGATAAGGACCTTCTTGTAGGCTACCGCAGCATCCGACCTCCCTGGCGATTAGGGCTAACAGTGGGGGGGGGGGTGGCATTCCGCAACATCTGGAGGGCCAGAGGTTCCCCATCACTTCTGTGAAAAGGGAGTGTTTAGGAGATATGTCCCTGGATGAGCGAGGGACCTCCCTTTCCCCTTTCCCTTTCAAAGCATTTCCCCCCCCTAGGGTGGGATTTCACATGCTTTGGGGTGCAAAGGTTGCGTATGAACTGCATTGTTCATTAGGGCGTTTGGATCCCCGCTCCTCAGCCAAAAAGGCTCCCCCAGTAGCTTGTGTGCAGTCCGCAAGGCAAAGCCCCTTCTTGCAGTTGAAAAGTCAGGGCACAAAAGGAAAAGGGGACCTGGAGGGAAGAGGAAAGATGCAAACTCCCGACAGGCACCTGTTGTTAAAATTAAACATTGCTTTTTCCACCTCCGCCATCAGAGGCAGTATGCAAGTTTTTCCTGGGTGGGATGCACAGAGTAGGGTGAGGGGACACCCCAGAAGGGGTGGCAGACCGAGTCCTCAAATGGGTCTAAGGCAGCCTTCCTCAAACTCGGCCCTCCAGATGTTTTGGGACTACAACTCCCATGATCCCTAGCTAGCAGGACCAGTGGTCAGGGATGATGGGAATTGTAGTCTCAAAATATCAGGAGTTTGAGGAAGCCTGGTCTAAGGCATGCATACATTGAAAGCACATTTCCTCCCCCAAGAATCCCGAGAACTGCAGTTCACCCCTTGCAGAACTACAGTTCCCAGGCTTCTTTCCTGGAATTATTTTAAATAGTTGGGTGTGTCAGCATCCTCACTCTTGAAGGCAGGAGGCCTGAGCATTAATTCAGCCGAGCAAGGAGGTGTGTTGCACAGTCTCATTTTAAAAAATGTTTGCCTTGGCTTTCGGGTTTCTGTGGGGAGGCTTAGGGGCCCGAAAGAGGGCGAAGCAACAGGCCGTGCACATTTTGCTTAAAAATCCAGATTGCTTAAAATCCAGGGCAGGCTGTTCTAAGAAATGCAACTCTTGATTCTGTTTGTTCTTTGCACAAAGAACCTTAGCAGAGCAAAGTCCTACCTGCATTGAGGGGGCGGGACACAGGAGAGTATTAATGGGGTCCGTGTTGGCATGGGTGGGGTAACTTGAGCAGTCCCTCCAGGCTAGATTACTCCCCCCCCCCTTGAAATCCCTCGCAGTTGCATAAAGCCAAGCTAATTACTTCAGAAAAGTTAATTAGCAGGCTGAAACAGGCTCCCTGATCAACACCTGCTTAATCAAAGGTTATTTTTCAATGCCGAATTGGGTATTTGTGCTTTGGTGTGAATTGGGGTTGGTGTGAGATGCAGAGCACTTGCAAGACCAGGAACTTTGCTTTCCCCCCACAAAAAAAGGGGATACGATTCACGGTTTGTGTGCATGTTTTTCCTGTTGCTTTCCTTTTTACTTGTGCAATTGTGTTGATAGGTTAGGATCACAAGCTTGTGAGTTCTGCTTTCGCCTTCTGTATTTCCATTTATCCTGGGTATCGGTACCGAGAGAAAGCATTGCTTGCTGAAACAGCCTGCCCCACGTGGTCACCTGGGAGTGCGATAGCTCGGTAAAGGTGTGGCTTTTTTTTCAATTGTTGTTATTTCACAAAATTGATAGACCGATTGATCATAATGAAACCTCACAAAGCGGTTTACAAAAAGAATAAGATTCGCAATGTAGATTTTGTTTTGTGGGTGTGTCCGTCCCATGACTTACCTTTTGCCTGTGGCGTCCAAAAATAAAACCCCTTCCCAGTTGTGAGACTGAGATGTCTCTGTGGGAGAAAATACATTTGCAATGACCCACACAGTCCAAGAATTATGCTGCAGGAATACAGGAGCTCGCCTTACAGCGTGTCAGACCATTGGGATGGAGGGTATTGATGCATTATTGTTTTTATTTTTATTTTATATATTGTGATCTCTTTTGCGAACTGCCCCGAGACCTCCGGGTATAGGGTAGTATATAAATTCAATCAAAATCAATCAGTCAATCAATCAATCAATCAATCAATCAATAATATCACCTACACTGACTGGCAGTAGTTCTCTAGGATTTGAGACAGGGGTTTCTTGGTGCAGCAAGAGTAAGGTAAAGGTAAAGGGACCCCTGGCCATTAGGTCCAGTCATGGCCGACTCTGGGGTTGTGGTGCTCATCTCGCTTTATTGGCCGAGGGAGCCGGCGTACAGCTTCCGGGTCATGTGGCCAGCATTACTAAGCCGCTTCTGGTGAACCAGAGCAGCCCACGGAAACGCCGTTTACCTTCCACCGGAGTGGTACCTATTTATCTACTTGCACTTTGACATGCTTTCAGACTGCTAGGTTTGCAAGAGCATGGACTAAGCAATGGGAGGGATTCGAACCACCAACCTTCTGATTAGCAAGCCCTAGGCTCTCTGGTTTAGACCACAGCACCACCAGCAGCAAACTCCAAAAGAAGTACAGTGGTGCCCTGCAAGACGAACACCTCGCAAGACGGAAAACCCGCTAGACGAAAGGGTTTTCCGTTTTGGAGGTGCTTCGCAAAATGAATTTCCCTATGGGCTTGCTTCGCAAGACGAAAATGTCTTGCGAGTTCCTGCGGGGTTTTTTTTCCTTTCCCTCCCCTTTTTCTAAGCCGCTGATCCGCTAAGCCGATAAGCCACTAAAAGCCGCTAAGCCGCTAATAGCGCTAATCGGCTAAGCTGTCAATGGGCTTGCTTCGCAAGACGAAAAAACCACTAGACGAAGAGAATCGCGGAACGGATTCTTTTCGTTTGCAAGGCACCACTGTACCCTATTTTTCATCCTATTCTCCATAATGCAGGTTGGCTGCCAACAGGAGAGCCCTGCAGGATCGGACCGAGGGTTTGTTTCGCCAAGCGTACTGTATCAAACATTTCCCCGCAAGATGACGCTGCCCGCTTCATTTTCAGCCTCTTCTTAAGGCTTTCCTTTATTTTCACACTTCTGATGCATGCTAGTTGATATCTCCATTGCGCTGCTCCCCACAATATCAGGGTTTCCTTTTCTGGAACTTTTTGAACTCACACTATGTCTATTGCACAACCAAATCTGCATCTACACAAACCGGGGTTGATCTTGTGACTCTTCCTCACATGCAAAAAATCCCAGGTAGAATCCAGGTAGGTTTGGAAGTCTGCCTGGCCTGAGTCCTTGGTCAGCTGCTGCCAGCCGGTGTAGGCAGTGCTAGCTAGATGGAACAATGGGCTGACTCTGTATAGGACAGCTTCCTATGTTCCGTCTTTGCTTACAATGGGCTCTGTACACTGCAGAGTGCCATTCCAATGACACCCCAGACACCTGCCCTCTTCATCAGGCAAATTAAGCCCTGACAGCGAGTGCCATGGGGGGGTCTCTTCCTACCCCAATCTGAAAATCAGTCTACATTTGCATATTTAAATGTAAATTAGCACGTGTGTGTTTCATGCCACTTTGTGTTAGAGGCTCAAAGTCTTCTAAATACCTAGATTCCCTCGCTGCGAGAAGCCAAGTTACAGGGAACCAGGCAGGGCCTTCTCGGTAGTAGCACCCGCCCTGTGGAACGCCCTCCCACCAGATGTCAAAGAGAAAAACAACTACCAGACTTTTAGAAGACATCTGAAGGCACCCTGTTCAAGGAAGCTTTTAATGTTTAATAGACCATTGTATTTTAATAATCTGTTGGAAGCCACCCAGGTGGGCGGGGTATAAATAAATTATTATTATTATTATTATTATTATTATTATTATTATTATTATTACTACTACTACTACTACTACTACTACTACTACTACTATAGATGTTCTCATGGGCCAGACATTGGGGGAGATCACAGATGTTGAGACTTTATCGCTCATCTTGCTGGCCTCTCAACATTCATGCACCCTCCATAATCAGATGCCACATGATGATAGCAAGGAAGGTGTTGGACTCCAAATCCCATCATCCCCAGTCGGCATGGCCAACGGTTGGGAATGATGGGAGTTGTAGTCCGGCAACATCTATTGCAGGGGTGGCTGATATGGCTTCCCCCAGATGTTTCTCCCGTCATCCCTGACCATTGGCTATTCCTCTCTTTTTTTGAAATCATTTTTATTTGATTTTACAAATTCAAGGTTCTAAAAATCCAAATATAAAACCATATACAGAGATTCCTCCAAATCTCACGACTTCCCCCCACCCCCTCCATGGGGTCCCATTTTGAACATTTACAACTGCGTATTCTTCCATGCTCTAACTTTTATATCAATCCGTATTGTCCATGGTAATTGTTAGACTACAAGTGAAATCAAAATCCTGCCAATAATAATAATTTATTATATATATCCTGCCCATCTGGCTGGATTTCCCCAGCCACTCTGGGCGGCTTCCAACAAAATATTAAAATACAATAGTCCTTCAGATACTAAAAGCTTCCCTAAACAGGGCTGCTTTCAGATGTCTTCTAAAAGTCTGGTAGTTGTTTTTTCCTTTGACATCTGGTGGGAGGGCGTTCCACAGGGCGGGTGCCACCACCGAGAAGGCCCTCTGCCTGGTTCCCTGTAACTTGGCTTCTCGCAGCGAGGGAACCGCCAGAAGGCCCTCGGCACTGGACCTCAATGTCCGGGCAGAACGATGGGGGTGGAGACGCTCCTTCAGGTATGTTTCCATCTGCTTACAGTAGTCTCCTAAATAACTTATATTCCCCCCCCCCATTCTTTTATAAAAAAAATTTCCTCTTGGTTTCTGAGTTTTCCAGTCAGTCTGGCCATTTCTGCATAGTCCATCAGCTTAGTTTGCCATTCCTCTCTGGTAGGGACCTTCTCTTCTTTTAATCTCTGGGCTAGTAACATCCGGGCGGCTGTTGTTTCATACATAAAAAATCTTTTTGACCATTGGCTATTCTAGCTGGGGCTGAAAGTCATAACATCTAGAGAGAACCATGTATGGTCCCTGATCTCTAGGGTGGCACGTTGGTTAAAGTGTTTGAGCCATGAACATCCATCACCATGAGCCAGGAATGGTGAGTGTGTGGCAGCCCAGATGTTGGCCTATGCAACTCTCATCAGCCCCTAGCCAGCATGGCCAATGGTTGGGGATGCCAGGAGCTGCAGTCTAGTAACATCTGGAAGCTACAGGACCACATCTGGAGGTTCCTCTGCCACGCAGCAATGGGTTCTCTTTCAGCAAAACAGCACCGATTATCTTGAGCATCTAAAACAGTGTTTCCCAAACTTGGGTCTCTGGCTTTCCCCCCAAACTACTATTTCCATCATCCCTGACCACTGGTCTTGCTAGCTAGGGGCGATGGGAGTTGTAGTCCAAAAACAGCTGTAGACTCAAGTTTGGGAAGCACTGATTTCAGGAAGTATAGTCACAAGTATAGTTCACAAGTATAGTTGTGAGTATGATGTGACTTCTGGACTCTCCTTGTTTATCCCAGCAGGTGATGGAACAATGAAGGACCCAAAAGGAAAGACTCTTCAGGAGGAAGAAGAAGAGGAGGAGGAGGAAGAAGAGGAGGACTTTGGGCCCCAAGTCGAACTGCACTTCACCATCTTGGAAGAATCTGAAGGCGGCATTTCTCAGGGGAAGCTCTGGCACTGCGAGATCGATGCGGAGCTACAGCCCGCCGACTCCTGCCAGCCGGAGCTGGACGATGACTCTGTTTACTCTGATCAGTCGCGCTCCCCATCCCCAGAACTCCAGGAGGTCCTCCTGCACCCTGACCGGGGAGCCAGAGAGAGGCAGGCAGAGGCTTACCCTCCGCAAGGCCCCGAGCAGCAAGTGGAGCTTCATTTCACCATCCTGGAGGAGTCGGAAGGGGGCATCTCTGAGGGGAAGCTCTGCGCGAGCGAGGTCAGGCCGGACGAGCCCCTGCAGGCCGGCTACCCCGAGCGCCCGTGGGACGGGCCCGTTCCCTGGAGCAGGAAGCTCAGCCCACCGTCGGAGGCGGCAAAGCCTTCGTTCCTCCCGGCTGAAGGCCGACCGGAAGGAGAAACCAAAGGCGAGGCCCCCACGCAGGAGGCCTCCGACCAGCAGGTGGAGCTGCACTTCAGCATCTTCGACGACCCCGAGGAAGCCAGCCTCTCCCAGGGCACTGAGGATTACCCGATGTGGGAGAGCCCGTTCAAGCCGGCCATGTACTCAGGGAACTACCCCAAGGAGGACTGGGATATGTCCATCGACAGCCTGGGGGATGCCTTTGAGGCGTCCTTCCAGCAGCAGTTCTACCCCGGCGGGCGGGCGTACCCGTGCACCGAGTGCGGGCGGGTGTTCAACCGGAAGTCAACGCTGACGCGCCACTGGCGGACCCACACGGGGGAGAAGCCCTACTCGTGCCTCGACTGCGGGCGCAGCTTCAGCCTCAACCTGAACCTCCTCACCCACCAGATGACCCACACGGGGGAGAAGCCCTACAAGTGCCCCGACTGCGGGCAGAGCTTCACTCGCAGCACCAGCGTCACCCGCCACCAGCGGAGCCACCGGGAGGAGGACGGCCCCTACAAGGGCGACCTGTGGGAGGAGGCTTTCCCCTACATGTTCCCGGGCCCTTTCCCCTACCCCATGCCCCCCATGGTGGAGGAGAGGCCCTACCTGTGCCCCGACTGCGGCGAGGCCTTCGCGCACAGTGGCAGCCTCAACCGGCACCTGCGCATGCACCGGGGGGAGCGGCCGTACCGGTGTGTCATGTGCGGTGAGGGCTTCTGCTCCATGTCGAAGCTGTGCCGCCACGAGAGGATCCACATGGTGGAGAAGCCCTACCACTGCGAGATCTGCGGGAAGAGCTTTGCCGTCAAGTCCACGCTGACCCGGCACCAGATGCTGCACCAGGCTGAGAGGCCCTACATGTGCCCCCACTGCGACAAGGGCTACGTCCAGCGGAGCCACCTGGCCAGGCACCACCACAAGGCGCACCCCGGGGTGCCCTTCAACCCCGTCAAAGCGAACAGTATGCCCGCCACCATCTTGGATTCCGACAACCTGGTCACCTATTTCTGGGGCGACGAGGAAACGGACGGTCCGGCTGAGCCTTTCCCGACTCAGCTGATCTACTCGGGAGCAGACTCCTGAGAGCTAAGCCGCGCCTGAAGCTACGGGTGCATCTTCCATCCGCCACCTGGGAGAGAAGCACTTTGGACATGCCGGCCTCTTCCGCTCGGTCTTTTTTTTTGGGTGCTCGGTCTTTTTCCTGGGGATCCTTTGGATCTGAAGAGCTTGAGGATTCAGCCCCCCAGAGTTGATTCCCAGCGCGGGGTTTTGTTACGGACTCGGTGCCAATATTTCTTTCTTGCCTTGCTGCTTTTCTGACTTGGAGTTCGGATGCCAGCGTGGTGCCTATGGAGCCTAGGCTCCGACCCACGGTCTCCCCGCCGTTGGCGCCGGCATCAAACGTTCTCCTGCCTGTTGCGGCAGCTGGACCCCATCACTGCAGCGGGCGATGGACAGACTGGGTTCACGCGGACCGCTTATTGCGCTGCTTAACGGATCAGAAGCAAAAGCGCCCCCCACTTTGGAGGGGGAAAGGGGAAGCAGCCTGCCTTGTAGCAAAATGTCTAGTGTTAGGGGAGGTGGGCAGTGACTTGGGAGTTTGTTTTTCATTTGTTTTTCCTGAAAAGAAAACTATGCCTTGTTTTATCTCCTTAAGTTTCTAGTGAGAACGCTTGAATAAATTAGTAATATATGGAAATGGAGAGAACAAAAAAACAAAAAACAAACCCAGAGCCAAAATTCATGTGGCAGTGGTTTCCTTGTCATTTTTTTTCCCCCGAGGGGGCAGGGATGCTGGAGGTTTCAGAGACTGCAGAACCAAGGCTTCCCTCAATTTATCCTCAGATGTGCTCCCTTTCTTTTCCACCCCTCCCCCTGCACAGCTGTAGCAGATTTGTAGGACTTCCACCTGCCACCTTGATTCAAAATTGCGCCCAGTCCTTTAGCACACTCTTGCCTTGAGATTTGCTGCCTCCATAGGCAGAGTGGAAGACTCCTAGGGATCATAGGATCAGGCCCTTAATGCCTGTGTTGACATTTCAAAAGGTGGGTACCCTTTTTGAGGATGCAGACTGGGGGAGAGAGAGAGAGTGGGATCATCATCAATTAAATAAGGTGTAGAATAGAAAGAGTAATATTTTAAAATCTAGAAAGTTTCCTTTCCCCCCCTGCACAGTACCAAAGCCAAAATTGGTGGTTGAATTCCATCAGTATTGTGGGGAGGTACAGGTGCAAAAGTTCTATCAAAATCATTAGCATGGTTATATCTATATCACACTAGCAGCCTCACACATGCCGTTTTTGGGAATTCTGGGAAACAGAAAAAAATCAGTGCAAGATTTAAATTGGTGGTAAAAATCAGAGCAGGTTTGAAAGGTTCCACCTGCCACCTTGATTCAAAATTGCGCCCAGTTGTATCCTAACGTGGACAAAAATCTGCCCCTTGATTTCAGGGACGATCCTGCAAAATGTGGTTAAAATCAGGGCACTTCTGGAAGGTTCGGTTGGCTGTCTTGATTCAAAATGGCATCTGATTGTATCCGGACAGAGGCAAAAACTTCCTCCTTCACAGGAACCAACGTTTTGTTACAGTATCTTCACAGGCGTCCGAATTCTTAACAAATTAGCAGCTTTCCAAAATACATAGTAGATTTAAATTATGGCCCGTTTCCTTCCATGGTAAACCTCGTGGTGATGTGTGGAGGGTTTCTATGCCAGGGCTGCTCAGACTCCTAACCTAATCGGCTTCAGCTAGGTGGCTGCCAGTGTCTTGTGCCTTCAGACCGTATTGCCAAGGGCACCTAACCTTTGAGTCTTACTGCTAGGAGGAAACTCACACGTGGGTTTTCACCGACAGACAAAAAATACAGTAGTACCTCTGTTCTCGAACGTAATCCATTCCGGAAGACCAAAACGTTTGAAAACCAAGGCACAAAGGGCCGTCTGCAGAAAACTGGAAAAAATAACATATGCACACAGTGGAAGCCGTTCAACTTCCAAGGTGTGTTTGAAAACGGAAGCACTTACCATATTTTTTGCTCTATATGACTCACTTTTTCCCTCCTAAAAAGTAAGGGGAAATGTATGTGCGTCTTATGGAGCGAATGCAGGCTGCGCAGCTATCCCAGAAGCCAGAACAGCAAGAGGGATTGCTGCTTTCACTGCGCAGCGATCCTTCTTGCTGTTCTGGCTTCTGAGATTCAGAATATTTTTTTTTCTTGTTTTCTTCCTCCAAAAACTAGGTGCGTCTTGTGGTCTGGTGCGTCTTATAGAGTGAAAAATACGGTACTTTCGAGTTTTCGGTGTTTTGAAAACTGAAACGTTTGGCTTCCGAGACCCTCGAAAACCGAAGTACCAGTATACCTGCTAGCTTTGGATACAAACTTGAAGGAAAAACCTCCAGGTTTCTTTTTCCCATCAGAATTGGCACAGGCAGGTGGAAAGCCTGGCACATGTGTGCAAATTGGACAAGACATTGCACAGTACCGCCTGCCTGTGAGGTGTTGTTGCTCTTGTTCCTCCTGTATGTGTTTTTTTTTTTTTAATTCTTTTTATTGAGTGACTTTCATCATAACACAAACATCACCAAAACAGAAAAACGAAAAAACATTTAAAGGAAAAACAAAGGAAAAAAAAACACATAGTGCGGCTACTCACTATCCCAGTAACAAGTGAGTTTAGAAAAAAAAAAAAACACAAAGAAAAAAGGCAAAAAGGCCGAGAAAAATACAGAAAAGAAACTTAGAATATATAACAATTGACACATATCGCCTGACCTCCTTCCCTGCTGATTTCGGGTTTCCAGTTTTACTAGATTCCTTTTTACCGCTGGTGTTGGTATTTATCTTGTATACCGGAAGTTTTAAACCATACCTGCTATAGTTGGTAAGTTTCTAAAATTACCTTCAATATATACCATAAATTTGTTCCAGTCGTCATTTAACTTTGCATTTTTTTGATTTCTGATTCTTTGCGTCATTTTTGCCAATTCGATGAAGTCATATAATTTGGATTGCCAATCCCTCACTGTTGGTATGTTTATACCTTTCCAGTTTGGGGCGATTAGCATTCTGGCCGCTGCTGTTGAATATTGGAATAAGGTTTTGTCTTCATTTTTTATCTCATCTCCAACAATCCCAAGTAAAAAGGCCTCTGGTTTTTTTGGGAATGTGTATCTGAGTATTTTTTTTAACTCGTCATATATTTGATTCCAGAATTTTTTCATTGCCTCACATGCCCACCACATATGTATGAAATTGCCTTCTTTTATTTTACATCTCCAACAGGCCTTATTTCCAGTCTTGTACATTCTACTTAGTTTTTCTGGTGTTAAGTACCATCGCTATATCATCTTTTCTAAGTTTTCTCTAATTGCAGCGTTTGCCGTGAATTTTATACCCTCACTCCACAATTTTGACCACTTCTCGTATTCTATGTTATGCCCCAGATCTATCGCCCACTTGACCATGACTTCCTTAATTTCTTCGTCTTTTGTATCCCACTCTAATAATATATTGTACATTTTAAACAATAATTTAGAATTACTTTCAATTATTTCAATCTGAAATTTTGATTTCTTTTCACTCATTCCTCCTGTATGTTGAGATCATTGGTGCATCTATCACATTATGGGGAACAGTGGGCCCTCCGGATGTTGTCGAACTACAACTCCCATCAGCCTCGGCAAGCACGGCCAATGGCCGGGGATGATGGGAGCTGTGGTTCAGCCACAACTGGGGAAGCCAGCGTTCCCCACACTGGTCTGCAGCCGAGTGCAGAGAAGCTGTGGCCTTGCAGATGTTGGGCTCCCAGCTTCCATCCGTCGCGATGGCTGAGAGTCTGTGAGTGCCTTGTCCTTGCTGTGTAAAGCAGAGGGTAGGTCACTGAACCAGCACTTTGCCTTTCCCATGGGAGAATGGGAGCCTTGGGGCGATTTCTCAGCAAAGCAGAAAATGAGAACTGATCATATGCTGGAATCCTAGAATTACGGAATGGGAAGGGACCACCTCCCGGTTATCTAGTTCAACTTCCTGCAGTGCAGGATTTATTTATTTTTGCCCAATGCGAGACTCGAACCCGTGACCTTGTGATTAAGAGTCTCATGCTCTTAACAACTCAGCTATCCCAGCTTCCAAGAGATGGCTGTGAGCGGATGTTGCCGTCGCAGAATGTGGAATATGCAGCATGGTTGTCATCGACTTAGGTCGCTTCTACCGCTGAACGCTTGAGGAAGGATTTGAGCTGTACAAATGCAACATTTGCGGGTGAAGCACGCAGGCAGATCAACTGAGACTTCTTTATATTTGGTTTTTCAAATTACAAGTTTACAGTCACATGTCCAACTTGCAACGCAAAAACTCGATTCCAAGGAATTTCTTAGACTTCCCACCTCTCCTTTGTGGGTCCTATTCTTAATCATTTCCTCCTGCACCTCTTATGATAATTCAAAATGTTTTACCCAGGGGTCAGCAAACTTTTTCAGCAGGGGGCTGGTCCACTGTCCCTCAGACCTTGTGGGGGGCCGGACTATATTTTTTCGGGGGAGGGGGGGATGAACAAATTCCTATGCCCCACAAAGAACCCAGAGATGCATTTTAAATAAAAGCACACATTCTACTCAAGTAAAAACACACTGTTTCCCGGACCTTCAGATTTAAAAGGCGATTGGGCCAGATCCAGCCCCCCCAGGCCTTAGTTTGCCTACCCATGCTTTTACCTCTCCACTGTGTCCAAAATTCACCATTAAACTACAAGTGATATTCCAATTCTACTAACGATTTTAACTCTTTGCAATGATTTTTAAGATAAGTTACAAATTTCCCCCGTTCCTTATTAAAATTTTGGTCTTCCTGATCTCTGATTCTTCCGGTCATTTTGGCCATTTCGGCGTAATCCATCAACTTGATCTGCCATTCTTCTCTGGTAGAGACTTTATCTCCTTTCCATCTCTGGGATGGAAGCTGAGATTTTGACATGACAACACAATATATTATTACACCAGCAGTATTGGGACTAAGAAAAACATTCTTAGTCATGTTCATGAATGTACCCAGTAATGTTTCAGTATTCTAAGAGCACAAGAAGAGCAGACTGGATTAGGCCCATGGCCCACCTAGGCCACCATCCTGTTCTCATTGTTGCCTCCCAGATGCCTTTGGGAAACCGCCAGGCAGGACCTGAGCCCAAGACCCCTCTCCTCTCTTGTGGTTTCCAGAAATTAATATTCAGAAGCTCTGCCTCCTCTGACCATGGAGGCGCCTTCGTGTTCGCCTTATCCATTCTTTATCTGTTAAGTTCCTCTGCATATTTATTCTAGGAGAACAACAAACGTATGGTTACGTATGGAAACTTACTCAATAAACACACAAGACATAACCAGCTGTACTTTTGAATAAAGAAGGTATACAGCGGTACCTCGGGTTAAGAACTTAATTCGTTCCGGAAGTCCGTTCTTAACCTGAAACTGTTCTTAACCTGAAGCACCACTTTAGCTAATGGGGCCTCCCACTGCCGCCGCACCGCCACCACCCAATTTCTGTTCTCATACTGAAGCAAAGTTCTTAACCTGAGGTACTATTTCTGGGTTAGCGGAGTCTGTAACCTGAAGCACATGTAACCCAAGGTACCACTGTACTATTCATTGTATCAAATTGTAGATTTCAACAGAAGTTTCATAAAGTTCAACGGAAAAAGCAGAAGACCCAGTGGATCAGATCATTCTCTAGTCAGTTCATGCATAAGGTCCATATGTGTATAAGTGTCTATTCCCCCTGTCTGTTCACAGAGTCCAATAATCCACATGAAGGGTTGTTACAGTTCCACAGAATCCTTTCACAGAGTCTAAGACAAGGATTTCTGGAATGTTAGCCTTGTTTCGCCATCCTAGGCTTCATCAGTAGAACAGGCTCATATGTAATATTACAGGATAGTGGATCTTATAGCATAGTAGTGGTTGAAATCGTTGTCTTAGACTCTGTGAAAGGATTCTGTGCAAGTAGATAAATAGGTACCGCTCCAGCAGGAAGGTAAATGGCATTTCCATGTGCTGCTCTGGTTTGCCAGAAGTGGCTTAGTCATGCTGGCCACATGACCTGGAAGCTGTACACCAGCTCCCTCGGCCTATAGAGCGAGATGAGCGCCGCAACCCCAGAGTCGTCTGCGACTGGACCTAATGGTCAACCCAATAACATCCCCCCAGAAAAGAGCCACATTTTAAAAGGGTATAGGATGTCAGACAGATCAACCAAAGGCCTGGTTAAAAAGGAACATGTTTGCCTGGCGCCTAAATGTGTGTAGTGAAGGTGCCAGGCGAACTTCCCTGGGGAGAGCATTCCACAGGCTGGGAGCCACTGCTGAGAAGGCCCTGTTCTCATGTTGCCACCCTCCAGACCTTTTGAGGAGGAGGAACACGAAGGAGGGCCTCAGAAGATGATCTCAGGGTCCGGGTAGGTTCATATGGGAAGAGGCCGTCCTTGAGGTATTGCTCAATGGATGCTTAATAAAGACCATACGTAAGCTCTCCTCTCGAGGAGGAGGCACACGAAGGAGGGCCTCAGAAGATGATCTGTTGATGGAAGGTAGTATACAAATTTTATAAGCAGTGGTATCGCAAGCTGCCCATGGAGTCCGCCTGGCGGATGCAAGCCCCACGCTGATGTTTTGGGCAGTGTGGGACCCCAAGCCACCGCGTCACTCCCAGGAGAGGCATGTGGCTCGGGCGCTCTGCAGGCCAGGCCCCGCCCCCACGGTGCGCCATTTTGTCACCCCTTCAGGGATGACACCCGGGGTGGCCCGAACCCACCTACCCCCGGCACCCACCTTCCTACACCTCTGGCTCCAACAAGTTCCGGCTGAGAAAAAGCCCTGATAATAACCCTGCCTTGTGGTAGATCTGTTATATTCTGGACTCTTGCTCCCAGTAACTTGTCACTGCATGCCTGTAAAGGCATCAAATGCCACTCTGAGCAAAAGCCTCTGTGCTGAACTTTGCGCAGTGGACTTGGGTCCACTCTTGGCACGCTTCCCTAGCAGTGCCTTTCTGCCACATGGCACTACCTTGCCCTGGCACAGAGCCCAGCTGTGAGAAGAACTAGCAGCTGCGCTTTCAGTTCTGAAAGGATTCCTCGAGCAAGGGAAACGAAACCTAAGCAATCTGCGCTTCTTGGAGGGGAGAGATGGCTGACGCTCCTGCTTCGAAGCCGGCCTTCAAGCCCAAACCCCGGAGGCCTGTCTGTGCCCTATGCCAGGGCCCCTACAAAACAGCCGTGGTCGTCGCAGGGCAGAAATTATGCCGTTTCTGTTTTTCTCGCATGAAGAGGGAGGCCGCAGCCAGCGGGCCTTCCCCGAAGGATGGGGAGGAGAAAGGAGGAGACAAGGAGTGTAGCACCCTGCTTGTGGTTAACGCTTAGCTGGAATGAAATATTCAACGCAGCAATAGAGAAATTAAAATAGTAATTTATTTGTCAGACAAATAAATAAGAGGCACAGTGGTACATGGTTACCAAGCTCTGGCCTGGCCTCCTGCCATTCTGGCCAGCACTTATATTCCCTTAATCCAGCCCCCTTTGCTCCTCCTGTGGCTGCCTCTGTCCAATCAGCCTGGTTGAAATTCCTATTGGCTGTTTGCTAGAACCAATCACAAAAAATACACCCACAAAAGATACACCCATTTCCTTGCCCTTATAAGGGAGACAAAGAGCTATATATATGACATATAAGTAATAATATATCTTACATGGAATCTTAATTACCAGCTCACCTCTTGCCCTTCTTGCCCTATTGCCTTCTAAAACAAATGTTTAATCTTACATTTTTATGTTCAACAGATGTCAAGGATCTTGAGTTTCACATCAACATTGAAAGATTTCCTTCATTTAATGTTTCTAAACAAATGCCTGACAACTATATATCAAGACTGCTTGGATGGCGTCTTCTGTCTGGCAGGGGGGGGGGGCTAGGCTCATTTGCCCCTCTGGTCTCCTATTGCAATATGACTCTATGAAATAAGAATCTAGCATTCCTTAAATCCTTTGCATAATTACATTTAAGCCAATATATTTAAGCTAATATATTTCATACATTTATCATAGGTAGCCTCTTAAAAGAATAAAGCTTTTCAAAGTAAAAAGGAAGAAACTCAGTAAAACAGCTTTTAAAAGAAGCCTCTTCAGTTTAAGAAAGAATGGCTTTAGAAAAAGACTTCCCCAAAAATGCTCTCTTTCTTCTAGCTAAATGTTTTTCTTTCCATTTGCTCCTGGCCTTTCAACCTTAGAAAGAAGATCTGGCTCATTTTACTGGGAGGCACATTAGTATTATCTTACCCCATTCCTAATGGTGTTTTCTCAGCCTTGGGGCAGCATATGTAATTCTCCCTTTTTATGACTTTGAGAATTGTTTTTCTACTATAAATCAATGGGGCCCTCTTGTCTTAGGAGAATGGCCAAGGTTTCTTCTGCCTGGCATGAAACATTTGAAAATCCTTTTTTTAAGCTCATTTTTAAATACAAGCCTTGATTGAAATATATAGAAGCTTTGATAAAAATGCAGGCTTATGGTTAGGTGCCTCATTCCCCCCCTTTCAAGCTCAAGGACCTTCATCCCAAGTGTCCTTGATAGCTTGACCTTCATCATATTCCTGAGGTAAAGCTCTGTATAGGGCCATGATATGAGGTAGAGTTTCATTTGAAACCATCTTGCTAATTGTACTTCTAAAACATGAAATGATACATGGCATCATACATAAAACCAATACTACTACTGTCAAGAAAAACAAGCAAGACAATAGTATCCCTTTGAGTCCTGTGACATTAGGTAACCAATTGGTGAGCCATCCCATATCCCATCCTTCCCATGTTTGTACTGGGACATGTGCTATATTCTCCATCTTTGTGGCCAACACACGGATTGCCTCACCATTATCAGAAATGTTAAAGCAACAGGCATTCCCTGTCAAGTTCAAGACTCCACATAGGCCTCCCTGCCTGGCAAGTACATAATCCATTCCCATTTTCAGCTGCAAAATGGCGGCTCTACTTTCATCCAACTGTTGTGCAATAAGTCTCAAACTCTGGGCCGTTGCATTGGTTACAAGTTCCACTACTGCTTGCAATCGAATTATTCTGTTTAGATTATAAATAGGATCCCGTGCCCCTTGTATGAGCTCACCAGGATTCCAGGAGGCAGGATCATAATAGGCTATAATGCGCTCTGGTGGCCAATCATCAGTACCGCTCCAACTTTGGGTACTTCCTCCTGCTATATGAGAAATATCAGCATTCCTTCGTGTTCGCCTGGCCGAACTAGTGGGCATAATCCACATTGGTGGTAATACCCAACCCAAGAAACAAGTCCCACTCCATTTGGAAGGGAGTTTCTTGTACGCCCATTCTCCACATATCCACCACAACCATCGGGTCTGAGGTTTTTGGTACGGGGAATACAGAAGGCGAAATACCAAAAGGGGTAGAGAGTTTACAGTGCAGTATGTTAGATTGCCTTTCTCTGTCACAGTTATGTTCCACACCACTTTCCATGCATGAATAAAAGGAGGTGCACAGGGCAAGGTATTCCGAGTTCGATAGGTAGTACCGTGTGCCCAGGTATGACTATTCTTCTTATAATCCCAAGTATAGTGACAATGAGAAGAGCCTATCATGGGAGAATCAGCTGCATCTGATGATTTATGTACACAGAATTCCCCTTGTACAGGTATAACTCGTAATGGTTTAGTTGAGTTCCATCCGGGGAAATTCTGTATTTCAGTTTGGTGTGGCATTTCGCTTACCATACCAATAGCATCTAATGGTATCGGTAATAAGGGCATACCTCCCTCTGAATCATCTGGCCCAAGAGAGCAAACAAGGCAATTGGTCCTATTTGCAACATTAGCTACCATTTCAGCTAAACCTACCCACATATTGTGGTCATGGCTGAATCCATATTTAGCCAATTTGGTCAGATTCAAGGACCCTTCCCCTTCCCAAGGGATCAGGATTAATAATAAAATCATGTTGATGTCTAGTATATGCATTCCTTCCACAAAAGATTACCTTATTGTGATAGCAAATAATTATTAGCCCCAATATAATTCCCCCAGTGACAGAAATGGGGAACCACCAAGACCAAAACATATATCCCGAGGATCCCCAATGAGTAATATCTCTGATAATTGTTCCACAAGGGGGGCAGTCAATCAATTGTATTAGAGAATCTTTCCGTTCACAGTCGCTGGTTCAGACGCTCCTCAAGCTTCAGGCGTGCGCAGGTCAGCCAGCTTCCAGGTTGTGGCTGCAGCAGGCCGGTCGTCAAATGTTGCCCGTGACCTAGCCCGTTCCCGGTAGGGCTAGATACAGGGGTTTTTGGAGAGAGTTAGTTTTAAAGGATTAGAGGGGTCACCTTTGCACGTCCAACTGCCTTCGGACTTCTTCAAACGAGAGTGATGAATCCAGGGGGTCACCTCAGCTACCTTCACCGCTGTTGGAGTAGAGAGCAAGACGGTGTAAGGTCCACGCCACTTAGGTGCAAGTGGATCACGTTTCCACTCTTTCACCCATACGCTATCGCCAGCCTGGAACTGATGAATCGGCTCGGCAATGCTGCACGGCGTGCGCTCGAGGGCCCACCTGTTAAGAGAAACAAAAACACGGGAGAGAGATTGCACTTGTCCCTGTGTCACATGATCTCCTATTTGTTTAAGGTCAGCTGGAATATCCTGAACAAAGGAGGGCGGTCTCCCATACAGGAGCTCAAAAGGTGACAACTTAAGTCTTTTTGTGGGTGCACACCGAACACGAAACAGTGTTATGGGTAACACATCTACCCATCCCAATCCCGTTTCCTGGGTTAATTTTGCCAATTGGGTTTTCAGAGTCCGATTCATTCTTTCAGTTTTCCCTGAACTCTGAGGCCTATATGCTGTATGCAGTCTCCATTTTACTTGTAGGACTCGACATACATCTTGTACTACTTGATCAATGAACGCTGGCCCATTATCACTTCCAATGCATCTAGGTAATCCAAACCTTGGGATCAATTCAGTGAGGAGTCTTTTAGTTACCTCTCGTGCCTTTTCAGTTCGGGTGGGAAAAGCTTCAACCCATCCGGTAAGAGTATCTACAAACACAAGGAGATACTTGAATCCCTTAGAAGGGACCAGCTCTGTGAAGTCCACAATTAGGCTTTCCATGGGGACGTATCCCACATGCTGAATTCCAGGAGGTTGTACCGGTCCCTGCCTGGGATTGTTTTTAGCACAAAGAACACATTTCTGTGAAATGCAAGTTGCTAATTGTGATAGATTAATAATATACAACTTCCGACTGAGACTCTCTCTAGTTGCAGTACCGCCAAGGTGAGTAGATTCATGATAATTTCTTACAATTGTGCCTGCTAGATGATGAGGTACATAAATCCTATTGTCCGGCAGGATCATCCAACCGTCCTTCACAACTGCTCCTTCCTGTTCAGCCCACTTCCTCTCTTCTGGGGTATAGTGAGGTTTAACATCTTCTGGAACTACCTCTGGTATGAGGGCTGCTATAAATCCTCCCACAGGCTTTTGGGCTGCCTCTCGGGCTGCTTTGTCAGCAGCATGATTTCCTCTGGTTATTGGATCCCTTCCTCGTCCATGACCTTTGCAGTGCATTACAGCAATCTGTTCTGGAGCCCATACTGCTTCTAACAGGATTTCTACTTCAGGTCCATATTTCAAAGCCTTCCCGTGGGCTCCGATTAGACCTCTTTCTTTCCATAGAGCTCCATGTGCATGCAGGGTTAAGAAGGCATATTTTGAATCAGTATAGATGTTTGCCTTACATCCGGCCGCCAATTGCAGAGCTCTAGTTAAACCTATAAGTTCAGCCTTTTGTGCTGAGGTGCCAGCAGGCAAAGCCTCAGCTTCCACAACTTCCTCATTGGTGACCACAGCATATCCTGCTCGTCTGGCACCTTCATGCAGGTAACTGCTACCATCCGTATAATATACAACATCTGGATTTTTCAATGGCTCATCTTTCAGATCAGGTCTACTGGAATAAACTTCATCCATTACTTGGAGACAATCATGTGATTCCTCATCATCTACCTCTGGTAGGGGCAGCAAAGTCGCTGGATTGAGCATATTCACTACTCGTAGATGAATCCTGGGATTTTCACACAATAGGCCTTGGTATCTAGCCATCCTTGGGTTCGTTAGCCAATAACTACCCTTATATTCCATGAGTGTCAGAACAGCATGAGGTACATTCACATACATCGTCTGGCCAAAGGTAAATTTATCAGCTTCTTTGACAAGGCTCGCAGTGGCTGCTACTGCCCTTAGGCATGGAGGCCATCCTTTTGCTACTGAGTCCAATTGTTTAGACAAATAAGCTACTGGACGGTTCCAACTTCCTAATCTCTGGGTCAGGACTGCCGCTGCAATCCCATTCTGTTCATGTACATACAGCTGAAAGGGTTTTTCCGAATTAGGCAATCCAAGGGCTGGTGCCTCCATAAGTCGTTGTTTGATAACTAAAAAGGCTTGTTTCTGCTCAGGTCCCCATACGAATGGGTCCTTTTCTGCACCTCGAGTGCTTTCATGTAAGGGCTTGGCCAGACTACTGAAATCAGGTATCCATAGTCTACAAAACCCTGCTGTTCCCAGGAATCCCCTAAGTTGTTTTCTTGTGGTAGGTTCCTTGATAAGGCAAATAGCTTCTTTCCTCTCTGGTCTCAATGCTCGTTGTTGGTGTGAGATGTCAAAGCCCAAATATTTGACCTTTTCTAAACATAACTGTGCCTTTTTCTGGGAAACTCGGTAGCCAGCTTCCCAGAGCAAGTGGAGCAGTTCCTCTGTCCCTTCTTTACAGGTATCAAAATCCTTTGCAGCTAGTATAAGATCATCCACATATTGCAGAACCACCTTTTCTCCCGGTATTGAGGGGTAACTTGTTAGATCCCTCGCCAAGGCAGTGCCAAATAAAGTTGGGGAATTTTTGAATCCTTGGGGCAATCTTGTCCAGGTTAGCTGGCCTTTTGTTCCTGTCAAAGGGTCTTCCCACTGGAAGGCAAATATAGGTTGGCTCTGTGGTGCCAGCCGGCAACAGAAGAATGCATCTTTCAAGTCCAATACAGTAAAAAATGTTGCTTCTGGTGGGATCAAACTCAGCAAGGTATATGGGTTTGGTACATTTGGGTGCAAGGTCTCGATAGCCTGGTTTACGAGCCTCAAGTCCTGCACTGGCCTATATTCATCTGTCCCAGGTTTTCGAACAGGCAAAAGGGGTGTGTTCCATTCTGATTGGCAAGGCTTAAGCAGACCATATTTTAATAGGCGGTCCAAATGTTTCTGGATGCCCTCTGCTGCTCGCCGGGGTAAGGGATATTGCTTTACAGATACAGGGGTAGCCATAGGTTTTAGGGTTACTACAATTGGAGCTATATTCTTAGCCATTCCTGGTGGGCTATTTTCGGCCCATACTCCTGGTGGCACCTGTAGAGTTCGGAGGAGCTTGTTTAATTCTGTATCCAATGTGGGTTGGACTTGCAAGGCTGACATTAGGCGCCATGATTGTTCCTTAGGTACTGAGAGGGTAATTATTCCTGCTGCTTTTGATGGCAGTTTCATTTCTGGACCTCGAGGAGTGAAAGTGATTTGGGCCTGCAATTTGGACAGCATATCTCTGCCTAAGAGAGGTATTGGACACTCAGGTATATACAAAAACTGATGGGTTAAACGATGTCCCCCAATCTGGCATTCCAAAGGTTGGAGGAAAGACCTCTTAGCTGACTGTCCAGTGGCACTTTTAATGATTACACTTTTGGATGCCTTTTTCTGCAATAGTTCTGGGAGTACTGAGTATTCAGCCCCAGTATCAATCATAAAGTCTATTAAATGGCTCCCTAATTGAATCGTGACCGTGGGCTCCTGGAAGCCTAACTTTATGGAGTCCGGTCGTTCCTAGTCTTGAGTAAAATCCTCTTCTGCCAGTCCAATGAAATTGTCTCTACTCCGTCCCTGTCCTGGTCTCTGATATCTTCCATCTCGGATCATTCCCCGTCCCCGTCCCTGGTTTCTTGGGCCGGAGCCTGGGCCTGGGCCTGGGCGTACTTCTTCCAACCTCAGGGGTTCAGGACACTCCCGCTTCCAGTGACCCTCCTTCTTGCAATTTGCACATTGATTCCTTCCCAGTGGTGGATTCCTTCCTCGCCCTCGCCCTCCATTTAAGGGGCGGTGGTCTTGCTTCACTGCTGTGGCTAGCATTACCATCTTTTCCTTCTGCCACTTCTTCTTCTCTTGCTTCTCAGCCTCATCCCTATTCCGATAAACTCGGCGTGCAATGGCCATAATTTGGCTCATCAGCATCCCTTCCCATCCTTCTGATTTCTGAATTTTCTTACGAATGTCAGAAGCGCACTGGGCCACAAATGTAGCAGTAATCATTCTACTGTTTTCAGGGGCTTCAGGGTCAAAAGGAGTCCATATACGATAGGCTTCTTGCAGCCTCTCTAAAAAGTCTCCCGGACTCTCATTTGGTTTCTGTTCTACTTCTGAGACTTTAGACATATTAGTGGGCTTCTGGCATGCCCTGCGGATACCTTGCACAAGTGTCTGGCGGTAGGTGGTAAGTCTGGCCAGGTGAATTGCATTGTTTGGATCCCAATTAGGATCTTCCAAGGGAAAGTTATCTTGGAGATGACGGTCAATATTATAAATATTTCCCACTCTGGCCTGCTCACGCAAATATATCTGTGCCTTTTCAATTATGTCTCTCCTTTCCTCAGTGGTGAACAGAGTATTCAGGAGCTGGCGGCAATCTGTCCAAGTAGGACTATGAGTATTTACTATTGAAGTCACCAAGTCCATCATAGCCTGAGGTTTTTCTGCAAAAGATGGGGTGTGTGTTTTCCAATTCATCAGATCTGTAGTTGTGAATGGAATATATTGCAGTGTCGAAGTTCGAGGTGGCCGTGGTCCGGGTTGCCCATTAACCAGCGCAGGCTCCTCAAGTGCATCAAATACTCTTCTAAGAGGGGCTACTACGTGATCTTTCTCTTCACTTTGCTCTAGGGGCCTCAAATCATAGGGGATGGTATCTGTCGCAAGGCGTTCTTTTAGCAGCTTTATACGCCTGGCTGTATTGCTTGCTGACCGAGCAAGGTCTCCCTGTAACTTCTGTAATATTTCTCTGGGACTTGGATGTACAGGGGTTTGGGGTGGGCAATCAGTTGTTCCACTAAAGGAGACTGTAGATGGAGGTCTATTAGGAGTCACAGGTGGAATAACCACTTCTGCTTGGGCTTTATTATAGGACTCCAATGCCTCCTGAAGATATTTATCATAATCTATCAAGGAATCAAACTCTGTGACTCCACTCCCATTATTCATTCCAGTTTCTTGCCTTGGGGTTACAACTGGTGGAGTGTTTGGATTAAGCTCCCTTCGATGTGGAGCATAGGGTGGAGGTGGAAGCACCTCTTCCTCTGGCCCCTCAAAAATGGGTTTGAGTTTATTTGGCAAGATTCCTTTCCTAGCTTCGGCTTTTACAGCCAATAATTTGCATCGTTTGACTTTGCATTCCCTTATCCATGGAGGATTTTTATTTAATGTGCTCAGCCAGGAATCTATATATGGAAATTGTTCTGGGCACCCTCCAGTTTCTTTGGCGATATCAGTCCAAAGTTTGCTCACTAAATTTATATCAAAAGTTCCCTGAGATGGCCATCCAGTATTTTGTTTTGGCCATTCTAGTTCACATAACGTTCTCAAGCGCTCTGGCGTCATTTTGACTCCATATGCCCCTGAGAAGGCTTTCTTAAAATTATTTAACATACACTCAAGAGGTGTATTTTCCCCCTTTGAACCCCCAACTCCCATTGTATGGCCCTGTGAAGTATCCACTCAGTCACTCACAGACGCGCTTTGTGGGTTTCCTTGCCTAGATGGAGTCGCCTCACTAGGAACCGAAGTACTGCCCACTCCACACTCAGGTCAGCTACAGATTGCTCTGTACTTTCTCACACATACAATGCGCTGGATACTTCACCACACTCTACCTCCCAATCCTTCCCTTTCCCTACACCAGATCACCATCTGATGTACCCAACCACCTAGCGTACTCAGTTTCCCCTTACTGAGACGCAGAAGTTTGATCAAGACTTCTCTTCCTCCTAATTAATTGGAGGGCCAAAAATCCCTTTGTGCACTTACCCTTGGTTGGTTCCCTGTTTCCCCCGGTCCGTCGCCGCCAGTGAGCAGGGTATCAGACAGACGAGTCTTCTGCGTTCCCCCTGGAAAAATTTACCAGTGCGCGCTTTGGGTAAGCAGTTGTCCTCTCTCTTGTACCCTGCCCAGTAGGGCGAAGGGGCTGCGTTCCAGCAGACCACTTATCCGAGTCACAGGGCACCATAAAATGTAGCACCCTGCTTGTGGTTAACGCTTAGCTGGAATGAAATATTCAACGCAGCAATAGAGAAATTAAAATAGTAATTTATTTGTCAGACAAATAAATAAGAGGCACAGTGGTACATGGTTACCAAGCTCTGGCCTGGCCTCCTGCCATTCTGGCCAGCACTTATATTCCCTTAATCCAGCCCCCTTTGCTCCTCCTGTGGCTGCCTCTGTCCAATCAGCCTGGTTGAAATTCCTATTGGCTGTTTGCTAGAACCAATCACAAAAAATACACCCACAAAAGATACACCCATTTCCTTGCCCTTATAAGGGAGACAAAGAGCTATATATATGACATATAAGTAATAATATATCTTACATGGAATCTTAATTACCAGCTCACCTCTTGCCCTTCTTGCCCTATTGCCTTCTAAAACAAATGTTTAATCTTACATTTTTATGTTCAACAGATGTCAAGGATCTTGAGTTTCACATCAACATTGAAAGATTTCCTTCATTTAATGTTTCTAAACAAATGCCTGACAACTATATATCAAGACTGCTTGGATGGCGTCTTCTGTCTGGCAGGGGGGGGGGGCTAGGCTCATTTGCCCCTCTGGTCTCCTATTGCAATATGACTCTATGAAATAAGAATCTAGCATTCCTTAAATCCTTTGCATAATTACATTTAAGCCAATATATTTAAGCTAATATATTTCATACATTTATCATAGGTAGCCTCTTAAAAGAATAAAGCTTTTCAAAGTAAAAAGGAAGAAACTCAGTAAAACAGCTTTTAAAAGAAGCCTCTTCAGTTTAAGAAAGAATGGCTTTAGAAAAAGACTTCCCCAAAAATGCTCTCTTTCTTCTAGCTAAATGTTTTTCTTTCCATTTGCTCCTGGCCTTTCAACCTTAGAAAGAAGATCTGGCTCATTTTACTGGGAGGCACATTAGTATTATCTTACCCCATTCCTAATGGTGTTTTCTCAGCCTTGGGGCAGCATATGTAATTCTCCCTTTTTATGACTTTGAGAATTGTTTTTCTACTATAAATCAATGGGGCCCTCTTGTCTTAGGAGAATGGCCAAGGTTTCTTCTGCCTGGCATGAAACATTTGAAAATCCTTTTTTTAAGCTCATTTTTAAATACAAGCCTTGATTGAAATATATAGAAGCTTTGATAAAAATGCAGGCTTATGGTTAGGTGCCTCAGGAGGAGAAAGGAGAGCAGGAGAGAGGAACTGGGGAAGAGGAGGAATTTCGGAGTCTATGTGAGGAGCACCAAGAAGACTTGACATGGTTCTGCACGAAGGACAAGGCTCTCCTGTGCGAGAGCTGCAAGGCTTCCAAAGTTCATGTCTCTCACTCCGTGGTGCCTGCTGAAGATGCTGCCCAGGAATACCAGGTGGGGTTTTCCCCCTTCCTTCCTACAGTCCCATTGCGTCCCTTCCCTTCCCTTCCCAGCCTGCCCTTCTGTAGTTGTAAATATCTGAGGCAGCAAACGCAGGATTAAAACCAAATGGAACACCCAGCTAAAACGAGAAAACCCCTCAGACATTCATAGAAGTTAGGGAATAAAGCTGCGTTTTCCTTTCGGCTGCGCTGGCATCTCTGGAGATGGTGTTCTGAGAGCAGGGTGCCACCACAGGAAAGGCCCCGTCTCTGGTTAAACACCTGCCTAATAGTGCCTTGTCCGCTGGCAGCTGGGGAAAAAGCCTCTGAAACAGTCCTTGAGGGGAAGGGGGTGTAGCTCCATGGCAGAGCATCTGCTTGGTTCCAGGTTTAATACAGGGCGTCTCCAGGTAGGGCTGGCAGATAGCCCTGTCTGAAAGCCTGGAGAGCTACTGCCAGTTGGTGTAGGCAGTGCTGACCAATGGTCTGACTCACTGAATAGCGAGTGAGGTTATTAAATTCAGTACTGGAGGATGCCAGTAGCTGAGGACACCCTTAATGTATTTGTCACTGTTATAAGGTGTATTTGGGGGGAAAGGGTGGTATGTTGTGGTGTTAAAAATAACAGTGTTATCATATATATAAATACACACACACACACACACAGTGGTACCTCAGGTTACATACGCTTCAGGTTACATACACTTCAGGTTACAGACTCTGCTAACCCAGAAATAGTACCTCAGGTTAAGAACTTTGCTTCAGGATGAGAACAGAAATCGTGCTTTGGCGGCGCGGCGGCAGCAGGAGACCCCATTAGCTAAGTGGTGCTTCAGGTTAAGAACAGTTTCAGGTTAAGAATGGACCTCCGGAACGAATTAAGTACTTAACCTGAGGTACCACCGTGTGTACACACACACACACACACACACACACACACACACAAAGTCTGCCCCACTGAGTTCAATGGGACTGACTCTCAGGTGCGTACATTTGGGTTTGTCGCCCAAGTCACACAAAGTAGCTCTGGAGCAGTTCAGTTGTTCAGCTTGATGGGTGAAAATCTGCAAGTCACTTTGCCAATGCCAAACCAATGGGCTGAGTAGCTTGGTACCAACTGAGGCTGCATACACCAAACATTTAAGGCGCCTGGGTTCCCCCAAAGAACCCTGGTGTGTTCAGGGTGCTGGGAACTGTAGCTCTGTGGGGCAAAATACAGTTCCCATGGTTTTTGTGTTGGGGTGTGTGTGCTTTAAATGTATGGTGCATACGCTGAGCTACGAATTAAGCTGCCAGGGTTCTCTGGAACTGGGCTGAAAGTACTGAATAGAATTGGCTTGGGGGGAAACCAAGGCGGAATAAACAAACCTGATTTGCTGGTAATTCTCTTCCCATTTTCCTGCCAGGGGAAGCTGCTGCACGCCGTATCATTGCTCACTCGGCAACTGGAAGAGTCTTTGGAGCAGAAATACAAGGAAGGGAAGAAAACAGCTGCGTGGAAGGCAGGTGCCAAGTTTGTGTTGTTGTTTAGTCGTTTAGTCGTGTCTGACTCTTCGCGACCCCCTGGACCAGAGCCCGCCAGGCACTCCTGTCTTCCACTGCCTCCCGCAGTTTGGTCAAACTCATGCTGGTAGCTTTGAGAACACTGTCCAAAGATCTCGTCCTCTGTCGTCCCCTTCTCCTTGTGCCCTCCATCTTTCCCAACATCAGGGTCTTTTCCAGGGAGTCTTCTCTTCTCATGAGGTGCCCAAAGTATTGGAGCCTCAGCTTCACGATCTGCCCTTCCAGTGAGCACTCAGGGCTGATTTCCTTCAGAATGGATCGGTTTGATCTTCTTGAAGTCCATGGGACTCTCAAGAGTCTCCTCCAGCACCATCATTCAAAAGCATCAATTCTTTGGCGATCAGCCTTCTTTATGGTCCAGCTCTCACTTCCATACAGCACTACTGGGAAAACCATGGCTTTTACTATACGGACCTTTGTTGGCAAGGTGATGTCTCTGCTTTTTAAGTTTACAAGTTTACAAGCCTCCAAAGATTTCCTCCTGCTGTCCTCCTCCTCCTCCTTAGCCTCCGTATTAATCTTTGCAGAACTCCACACGGAGCAGCAGGAGGAGGGTGGGAACAACACCAAATTAGTCAGCTCTGTCCTTGGTTCTGGTGCAACATACTTTTGGGGCTCCCTGCCAGCCTCAATGAGCATCAGCCACCACGGGGTACAGGAACACACCGGTTCCCCAAGGGCTTATCTGAAAACAGCCCCTTTGGAGGCAGCAGGTAGGGATGCCCCGCTGTTTAGAGCAGTGCCAGATTACCAAATAGGCAGAGCAGACACTGGCCTAGGGGCACCACAACAGTGGATCAAAATAATATTGTGTAATAAGATGGGTAAAATAAAATAAAAAGTTAGCAGATAATTTGCGAGGGGCCCCCCGAGATTTTGACTGCCTAGGGGCCTCCACTGGGTTTAATTCAGCACTGCATAAGAGAGAATGAGACAATTGCTTCAGGGAAGGCAGTGTTGGCAGCCCTGTCCATAGCTGAAAAAAGGTAAAGGTCCCCCTGGACGGTTAAGTCCAGTCAAAGGCAACTATGGGGTTGGGTGCTCTTCTCACTTTTCAGGCCGAGAGAGCTGACGTTTGTCCACAGACAGCTTTCCGGGTCATGTGGCCAGCAGGACTAAGCTGCTTCTGGCACAATGGAACACCATGACGGAAGCCAGAGCGCATGGAAATGCCATCTACCTTCCCGCCGGAGCAGTACCTATTTATCACTGGTGTGCTTTCAAACTGCAAGGTTGGCAGGAGCTGGGACAGAGCAACGGTTGTCAGGTTGAATCCTGACAAGACAGAAGTACTGTTTTTGGGGGACAGGAGGCGGGCAGGTGTGGAGGATTCCCTGGTCCTGAATGGGGTAACTGTGCCCCTGAAGGACCAGGTGCGCAGCCTGGGAGTCATTTTGGACTCACAGCTGTCCATGGAAGCACAGGTCAAATCTGTGTCCAGGGCAGCTGTTTACCAGCTCCGTCTGGTACGTAGGCTGAGACCCTATCTGCCTCGCCAGAGTGGTGCATGCTCTGGTTATCTCCCGCTTGGACTACTGCAATGCACTCTACGTGGGGCTACCTTTGAAGGTGACTCTGAAACTACAACTAATCCAGAATGCAGCAGCTAGACTGGTGACTGGGAGCGGCTGCCGAGACCATATAATACCGGTCTTGAAAGACCTACATTGGCTCCCAGTATGTTTCCGAGCACAATTCAAAGTGTTGGTGCTGACCTTTAAAGCCCTAAACGGCCTTGGTCCATTATACCTGAAGGAGCATCTCCACACCCATCATTCTGCCCGGACGCTGAGGTCCAGCGCCGAGGGCCTTCTGGCGGTTTCCTCATTGCGAGAAGCAAAGCTACAGGGAACCAGGCAGAGGGCCTTCTCGGTAGTGGCGCCCGGCCTGTGGAACGCCCTTCCAGTAGATGTCAAAGTGATAAACAACTACCTGACATTCAGAAGACATCTTAAGGCAGCCCTGTTCAGGGAAGTTTTTAACGTGTGATATTTTACTGTATTTTTGGTTTTTATGGAAGCCGCCCAGAGTGGCATAAATAAATTATTATTATTATTATTATTATTATTATTATTATTATTATTATTAATGGGAGCTCACCCCGTCGCAGGGATTCGAACCACCGACCTTCCAATCGGCAAGCCCAAGACGCTCAATGTTTTAGACCACAGCGCCACTCGCGTCCCTGTCCATTGAGGGGCTGATAGGGCTGACTAGTGGATGCAGAAGAACCCACAGCGCCCAGGCAGTTCTCCTTTGCAACTGGCCATCATAATCCTATCAGGGGCTATTAGCCACAATGGCTATGCTCTGCCTTCAGGGTACCAGTTGCTGCAAACCTTAGGAGGCTCTTGTGCTCAGGTCCCTCAGGCATCTGGTTGGCCACTGTGAGAGCAGGATGCTGGCCTAGGTGGGCCGTTGGCCTGATCCAGCAGGCTCTTCTTATGTATATAATATTTATGATTTTCAGTTTTATACATTTCAGTATTTTACGATCATTCTAACATTTCAAAACTTGACTTCCTTCCGCCTCTTTCTGTGGTTCCTTAAATTTATTCTTAATGTCTTCTGCATATCCAAATTAACTTAATTTGCTCATTTATTCATCTACCTTAAATATATACAGTCAGACCTCGTTATGTTTGGTTCAGGTTACTTTCTTTCAGGATATGTCCCGCGGCAACCCGGAAGTAACGGAATGGGTTACCTCTGGGTTTCACCACTCGCGCATGCGCAGATGCTCAAAATAACGTCATGTGCATGCGCAGATGCAGCGAATCACGACCTGTGCATGCACAAATGCGGGTTGCGTTCTGCTCAGGTTGCGAACAGGGCTTCGGAACGGATCCCGTTCACAACCAGAGGTACCACTGTACTCTTACAGAACTTCAGGTTATTACAGTGATCCTGCCTATGTTCTTATTTGTTTACAGTTTGTTTGTAAATATTCCAGAAACTATTTCCATTCTTTTATAAAAAGTTTGTTTTCTTGATTTTTATATTTTTCCGGTAAGTTTCGCCATTTCTGCATATTCCGTAAGTTTTTGTATCCATTCTTCTTTTGCTGGGACTTCTTCTTCTTCTTAACTCTTCTGATGTTCTTAACCCCGGAGCCAAGAGCTGGAAGTGCTGCTGAATCTCTCTGTCTTCATCTTTCCTTGCTGATGAAGGACAAGGTGCACAGTCAGAAGGAGCGGGTGGAAAGCGAGTTTGCAAAACTGTACAATTTCCTGATTGAGGAAGAGGAGGAACTCTTGCAGAGCCTGAAGGCAGAGGAGAGGCAGACCCTGAAGAGGCTGGATAGGAATTTAACCCAACTCTCAAAGCAAAACACCTCGCTGATTAAGCTGGTTAAGGAGATCAAGTCGAAGAGCCAGAAGGCGCCTGCTGAACTTTTGAAGGTGAGATGAGGCATAGAATCAGCCTTGTAGAGTTGGCAGGGACCACGAGGGTCATCTAGCCCATCCCCCTGTACTGCAGGAATCTTTTGCCCAACGTGGGGGTCAAACCCACAACCCTGAGATTGAGAGTCTCATGATCTACCAGTTGAGCTATGGAGGGTGTCTGGGAGGCAGCCCCAAAAGGGTTTGTGAGTAAATGTTGGGTTTCCTGCTTGTGTGGGTTCAACTAACTTTTAATAGTTTAATTGTTGCCTCTTTTTCCCCAGTTTGAAATGTATGTAACAAACACACATACACACAACTTTTCAAGTTTATACATTTCACTAGTTTTATACATTTCGCTAATTTTACACTCATTTTGACATTTCAAAACTTGACTTCCTTCCCCCTCTTTCTGCAGTTCCTTAAATTTGTTTTCAATATCTTCTGCATATCCAAATTCACTCATTTATTCATCTTCTTTAAATATCTACTCTTATAAAACTGCATGCTGCTGCAATAATCCTGCCAATGTTTTTATCTGTTTATAATTTATCTGTAAGTAGTCAACAAACCATTTCCATTCTTTAATATAAAAAAAATTGTTATCTTGATTTCTTATTCTTCTGGTAAGTTTCGCCATTTCTATATATTCCGTAAGCTTTTGTATCCATTCTTCCTTTACTGGGACTTCCGCTTCTTTCCATTTTGGGGCAAGTAACATTGTTGCTGCTGCAGTAGCATACATGAATAAGTTTTGATACATTTTAGATAGTTCTGTCCCTATAATTCCCAAAAGAAAAGCTGCTGGTTTTTATTTTTACAAAGGTTACAGTATTTTAAATTTAATTGCTGCCTCTTATGGAGAAGGACCACACAACTCAGTGGTAGAGCATTTGCGTAGTAGAAGTAGTAGTAATAATAATAATAATAATATATTATGTATAACCCACCCATCTGGCTGAGTTGCCCCAGCCACTCTGGGCAGCTTCCAGCGGAATATAAAAACACAACTAAACACCAAGAATTGAAAACTTCGCAGTAGAGGATGTTTGAAGAGCTGGGGGTTACCCACACTTCCCTTTGCAGCGCTGCTTTCTCCTGGGAAATCCGATCTTTAGTGCTGAATCGGAACAAACAGCAATCGGGTTTTCAACAGATTGCCATTTGTTCCTATTTAGCGCTAAAGAGCTAAATAGAAAGACCCCCTTCTGGTTAAAGCAGCAGGGCAACTGCAAAACACTTGGATCCGTGCCTAGATAAACACAAAATCACTCAGATCCTGGGGCAAACCAAAGTGTAGTGAGCCCTGAGTCCCGGATTCAAACTATTGGACATACCCAATGCATCATCTGGAGAGTGGAGATCAGTGGCGTAGCGTGGGTTGTCAGCACCCGGGGCAAGGCAAGTAATTTGCGCCCCCTAACCCTGGATTTGCGCCCCCTAACCCTATCCCTAACCCTAACCCCCAGATGTTGCGCCCGGTGTGGCCGGCCCCCCCTGCATCCCCCACGCTATGCCACTGGTGGAAATATTTTGTATAGTACATATTTATTTCCATGTTAGGCGTGATCATTTCTCTTGCTTAGTTTTAAGCTGTTAAATTAGATTGGCTTGTTTGTATTGGTTTACACAAAGTTGATTACCACAATTTTGTGGGAAAGTGGCGTGCAAGTAAACAGACATTGATGGCGATGGGACAAATAACAAACTGGTTCCGTTGGGCTTGTTGAATTCATTTTTAGCCAGGCCCAGAGAGGTGACCGTGAAAAAAAAGTGCATAGGCTATTTCAAAACTAGCAAGGCAGCAACACTGCATGCGGCTGATTTAAGAAAATAGATAAGGTATACTTTTAAAAGCATTCAACCATTTTTTTTTATTAAAAGAAAATAATAGCCACTTATTTCTCTCTTCATTTTCCGGTTGCCCAGGATGTGGAGAATGTGTTAGCAAGGTAAGATTGTCAGTTTGCTTTCCAATTAAAAGGTTTGAAATATCCGGCAGAAATGTCCCACAGTAATCAAGCCACAAAGTCTGGCTTCTAGATATAGAATCTTAGCCCTTCCCTCTAACTGATTTATTTAAAGCATTTATTTTTACTCCACTCTTTAGCCAAAAAGGCTTCAAGAGTGGCTTACAATCATCCGCATTCAGACAGCCTCTGCCCTCAAGCTTACAATTTAAAAGACACGACACACAAGGAAAAAGGGATGGGGAGGGAAGAGGGGGCTTAAAGTTGCATCTCTTACCATAAGCAGCAATGATAGGAAACAGTTCCGGCAGCTTGATGGCATCACAGCCTACAAGGCGACATTTGAGGGAGCCAAAGGCAGGTGGTCATTGAGCAGAGGCAATGCTTCTGTTCTCTCCCTCTGCTTTGCAATCTGGTGGCTTCCTAATTCTCTCTCTCTTTTTTTATTCAAAGTTATAACAAAACATATTATCCAAAAACATATCCTTATCCCCCCCCCCATTTTTCCTCCCTCCCCCCTCCCCCCCACAGAACCCATCCCCCCACCTCCCGACTTCCCTCAGTTCCAGTCTTTGGTTTCTCCAATAATGCTATTTTCTGCATGTTACAAAATTGTATAGATCCTCAAACTGTTTAGCTGATTATTATCAGTAAAAAAAATGTGAATGTTTATTCAAAACCTGCCAAGGAGTCCAGTTCGCTTTGTTGCATCTTCAGATACTTTGTGAAAGGTTTCCATTCATCCTTAAAGTGACAGTTATCCTTGTCCCATAGCTTATATGTCAATTTTGCCAGTTCTGCTTCCTAATTCTCAGCTCCCATCCCGCTCCCCAGTGATTGTTTGTGGCAGGGCTGACATTGCGCAACCAGATGCAGAAATCAGAAGGGACCTTTGCAGGGATTAGGGTCACCCTGCCAGCTCCTTGCCCTCTCTCTCCCCCCACTCCCATGAGTTTCTCAGCTTCATCACCAAGGGCCCCAAATACACCAGGTGCAGAGAACCTGTGATCCTCAAGTTCAGAGGACTGCTATCAGTCCCAGCCATCATGCTCAATGATCAGGGGTGATGGGAACTGCAGTTCAGCAAGATCCGGAGGGTCCCAGGTTCCTCAGACCTGCAATTCTTCTTCTCCCACAGTCATACAATCCCTCTTTTCCCCCTTGGTATTCTTCAGAAGGAACGCGATTCACGGGGCAGATCATTGTGCACAGATTGCATAAAAGGAACGGTTCCCTCTCTCTGCATTTCGCAGTTAACAACTGTTAGGGGAGAAATCTGAGGGCTCCCTTGGACAAAAAACAAGGACACCAGCCGGGAATACCAGAGCAAAACAGCAGCCAGTAGGCTTGGTCTTTATTAAAGACTGTCACGACAGGACTCCCACCTGCCACAGGGGGGAACAAGATGGAAGCCCAGAACAAAAGAGCCCCCAAACTTTTACAAGATTCTAATCGGTGGCGCAGTGGGTTAAGCCACAGAGCCTAGGACTTGCTGATCAGAAGGTCGGCGGTTCGAATCCCCACGACGGGGTGAGCTCCCGTTGCTCGGTCCCTGCTCCTACCAACCTAGCAGTTCGAACGCACGTCAAAGTGTAAGTAGATAAATACCGTAGGTACCGCTCCGGCGGGAAGGTAAACGGCGTTTCTGTGTGCTGCTCTGGTTCACCAGAAGCGGCTTAGTCATGCTGGCCACATGACTCGGAAGCTGTATGCCGGCTCCCTCGGCCAATAAAGCGAGATGAGTGCCGCAACCCCAGAGTTGGCCACGAGTGGACCCTTTACCTTTACCTAATTCCCATGTTGTTGTTGTTTAGTCATTTAGTCGTGTCCGACTCTTTGTGACCCCATGGACCACAGCACACCAGGCACTCCTGTCTTCCACTGCCTCCCGCAGTTTGGTCACACTCATGCTGGTAGCTTCGAGAACACTATCCAACCATCTCATCTCTGTCATCCCCTTCTCCTTGTGCCCTCCATCTTTCCCAGCATCAGGGTCTTTTCCAGGGAGTCTTCTATTCTCATGAGGTGGCCAAAGTATTGGAGCCTCAGCTTCAGGATTTGTCCTTCCAGTGAGCACTCAGGGCTGATTTCCTTCAGAATGGAGAGGTTTGATCTTCTTGCAGTCCATGGGACTCTCAAGGAGTTTCCTCCAGCACCAGAATTCAAAAGCATCAATTCTTTGGCGATCGACCTTCTTTATGGTATCCCCATGTTACATCCCCCCCAAACTACATCATGGTTACATCATGAAAGGGGAACTCTGGTGGCAATAATCTGAGCATCCTGGACCCTGCCCCATGGTTCTCCTTGCCCTCCACCAAACACCCATCAAGTGTAACAAAAAAGATATTTACATTTCCCTGTTTCCCAGCCAAGTTAATCACACATTTTTGTCTTCATCTGGGTTTGTTATTTCTGGAATGGCTACCTGTCTGGCACTCAGGTATCAGGATGCCAGGAATTATCACTCAGGCAGAGGGGCTGCTGAGTAGCTGAGCTCACATGTCTATATGAATTTCTGAAGTTTTCCCTGTGATCCAGTACATTTATCAGTGAATTGTTACATTTGGTATCGTGCAGCAGAGGCCCTTTGAATAGATAGGAAGAAACTGTGATGAAGTGTTTTGTGGGGACAAATCACAAAAGTCACAAAAGTGATTGTGATGATTTTGGTAGTGGGCTGCATGTGCATGATATCTGCTGGAGGGGCAACCCCCCCCCAACCTATACATAGATTCCTGCAACACAACAATATGGCGTTTTGAATTTACTTTGGTTTTTGTTGAAGTTTCTCGCAATACAGTTAAGATATAGGAAACTAATGTAAATTTAAAAACCGGAAATGAAAACACCTATGAAAAGGCGGGGGAAGGGGGGGAGAGAAAGAAGCAGTAAGAAAGGAAAAGGAGAGAGGAAAAGGAAAATGTGGTGTTTTGAATTTACTTTAGACCAGGGATGGGGAACCTGTCACCCTCCAGATATTGCTGGACTCCAGCTCCCATCAGTCCCAGCCATCATGGCCAACCACCAGGAGTTATGGGAGTCGTAGTCCAACGATGCCTAGAGCCCACAGCAGAGGCAGTTTTAGGGTAGCACAGCCAGTATAGCCAGACTGGGTGTGGTCGTGGCAACAATGGTGTCGATAGTGAAGGGGGGGGCGACGTTTAGTGTCACACAGGGCGCCACTGAAATGGGAAAGCCCAAAGTCCACCGCTGCCCACGAGTTCCTCCTAATTACTTTAGAACACTCTCTGCACCAACTCCCCGTTAGCCTCATAGACTGGAAATGCATATACAAATGAAATAGTTATTCTTTTGTGTAGGGCGGAAAACGTCACCCTGTTGGAACCGCAAGTCGTTCCTACTGAACTGAAGAACGTTTACAACATTCCTTGCCTTGACATTATCCAGATCTTAACAAAATTCAAAGGTACGTGCACCCCAGTGCTTGGATTTCCACTCAAGATACATTCCCATTTGCTTTAGTGAAAGGATGGGCCTCCAGATGGACTACAGCTTCCATCATCCCTGATCATTGGCCTTGTTGGCTGGAGCTGTTTGGACCTAATGGCATTGGGGGCGGGGGGAGGGGCACAGGTTCCCCAGCCGTAGTGCAGACAAAACTGAACTAGATGGGCTAAATCAGATCCCCCCCCCCAACACACCTGGTGCCATCCATATGCTTTGAACTACAACTCCCATCAGCATAACCAGTGACCAGGGATAAATGGTATGGCGCAGTACATTAGCCAGTGTAGTGTTCAGAGAGTGTCAGACTAGGTCCTGGGAGACCAGGGTTCCAATCCTTGCTTGGTCCTGAAGCACAATGGGTGGCCTTGGCTCAGTCACCAGCTCTCCGCCTAAAACCTATGCACAGGGTTGATGCAAGGATAAAATGGCGAGGGCAAGAACCACATACAGCACCTTGAGCTCCTTGGAGAAAATGTTGGGGTGTGTGTGTGTGTGTGTGTGTGTGTAATGATAAAATAAATAAATATATAAAAGGTAAAGGACCCCTGACTGTTAAGTCCAGTCGCAAACAACTCTGGGGTTGCAGCGCTCATCTCACTTTACTGGCTGAGGGAGCCGACATTTGTCCGCAGAGTTTTTCCAGGTCATGTGGCCAGAATGACTAAGCCGCTTCTGGCGAACCAGAGCAGCGCACGGAAACGCCGTTTACCTTCCCGCCGGAGCGGTACCCATTTATCTACTTGCACTTTGACGTGCTTTCGAACTGCTAGGTTGGCAGGAGCAGGGACCGAGCAACGGGAGCTCACCCCGTCATGGGGATTCGGACCGCCGACCTTCCAATCAGCAAGCCCTAGGTTAGACCACAGCGCCACCTGAGTCCCAAAATAAATATATAACTAAAGGTAAAGGGACCCCCTGACCATTAGGTCCAGTTGTGACCGAATCTGGGGCTGCGGCGCTCATCTCATGCCCAAGGGAGCCGGCGTACAGCTTCTGGGTCACGTGGCCAGCATGACTAAGCCACTTCTGGCGAAGCAGAGCAGCACACAGAAACGCTGTTTACCTTCCCGCCAGAGCGGTACCTAGTTATCTACTTGCACTCTGACGTGCAGGAGCAGGGACCGAGCGACGGGAGCTCACCCCGTCACGGGGATTCAAACCTTCTGATCAGCAAGTCCTAGGCTCTGTGGTTTAACCCACAGCACCATCTGTGTCTATAAATATATAGAGGAAGCCTAAACAGTAGATGGAGGGCACCAGGTTTGGGTCTGGACTAGAGGACCCGTTAGGATCATTTCCAGCAGTTCTTGCTACGGGTTTTGTGCCTGTCCTCTGTCCACTACCCCTTTTCCTATCTCTCTCTCTCTCTCTCTCTCTCTCTCTGACCATCCTCTAGTGGACATGTCTCTGGATCCAACCACAGCGCACCCAAGTCTCCTGCTCTCCACAGACAGGAGAAGTGTGGAATACAGAAGATCCTGGCAGCGGCGGCCTCAGGATGACAACACAGAGAGATTTGACACTTATGTCCTCGTTCTGGGCTCTGAGGTGTTCACCTCTGGGAGGCACTACTGGGAGGTGGAGGTGGGAGACAGCCCAGAATGGGACCTGGGGGTTTGTAGGGAATCGGTGAGCAGGAAGGGGCAGCGAATCATGTTCTCCCCCCTAAGTGGGTACTGGAGGCTGTGGCTTCGGAAGGGGGACCAGTACAAGGCCTTGATTTCCTGCCCTACGCTGCTTCCCGTGAACACAAGGCCAAAGCGGGTGGGAGTTTTCCTGGACTATTCCGAAGGAGAGGTTTCCTTTTACAATGTGACCGAGAGAACCCACATCTACACGTACATCGGGACCTTCTGTGGCCCCCTGCGGCCCTTCTTTAGCCCCAGCCGCCAACGCAAAGGGGCAAAGGGGGCCCACCCCTTGCTTATCTGCCCAGGCCCGAAAGCAAGAGCGAGCAAAAAACCTCTGCACTAAACTAGACCCATGTCATTCATGTTGATTCAAACAGTTAGAGGCAGCCATTGCCAGCTTGCCAGCTGCCCTAGACATCCCCTCCTGTCTTCACCTCTGTCCTGATTGACAGGTAGGCTGCCGCACTGTTGCAGCCCCCCTAATTATTGTCCCTCACTTTTGACAGGAGAAACGGTCCCTCTAGACTCCGAACTCAGGGGCCGTGTTTCGAAAGCCGAAACAGCCCCCGTCCATTTCCGCTTTCCTTTCAAGTGGCAAGATTTAAGATAAGCTTTTTTGTCCCCTCTCCCCTCCAGACAACTTGCACGCTTAGGAGAAAAATCCATAGCAAATTTGTCTTGAAAATCCATTCTTGAAGACCCAACAACTTCTGAATATAATCACCCCCCACTTTGAGGTTTCAGTGTGGTAATAATGAACAGCTTCCCTATAGGCCTGAAGGGCCCTGCCCATAGCTGTCAACGTTTCCCTTTTTTAAAGGGAAATTCCCTTATTCCGAATAGGATTCCTCGCAAGAAAAGGGAAAAGTTGACAGCTATGACCCTGCCCTGCTTCTCTCCACCTGGCTTGGAGCGGGGCCTGACAGGCTCCTTAAAGGACTCCTGCTGCTGGACAGAGAGGGCTGATTTTTTGTTTTTTTCAAATTGCTTTTATTTTTTATCTATGTCATGTTAAATTGTGATTGATATTAATGCTGTATTCTTAGGTTTGGATTTTATGATTCATGTGGAAATTGTTTTCCATTTGGTTGTGTACTTTTTGATGTGTTTTATTGATTGCTTATGACTTTTTGTTATGTTGGTAATTACAGTGGTACCTCAGGTTACATACGCTTCAGGTTAAAGACTCCACTAACCCAGAAATAGTACCTCGGGTTAAGAACTTTGCTTCAGGATAAGAACAGAAATTGTGCTCTGGCGGTGCGGCAGCAGCGGGAGGCCCCATTAGCTAAAGTGGTGCTTCAGGTTAAGAACAGTTTCAGGTTAAGTACGGACCTCTGGAACGAATTAAGTGCTTAACCTGAGGTACCACTGTATGTAAATCGTGTCATGTTTTAAGCCGCCTTGAGCGTTGTTTTAACTATGGAAAGGCGGCATACAAATAAAATGATGCTGACCTGCGGGTATAGGGCAGTATATAAATAATAATAATAATAATAATAATAATAATAATAATAATAATGGTGACAACTTGATTCTACCTTATTCTCTGTATAATAATAAAACACTTGTCATCAATGGATAAATATGAATAAATCTGGAAGGAATATTTAAGCGATAAGGCAGACAGTGCTGGGAAGTAGGGGGAGGAGATGTGGGAAAATATTGTTAAAAAGGTGTAGTCATAGGTATATCAGTATTCAAATCTGAATTGTCAAATTGTGTTATTAGTGTTATGATGGTTTTTGTTGTGTCTTTTGCGGTTGTTGTTTGCATTGAAAAAATGATTAAATCAATTAAAATTAAACCCTTATCATGAATCTTCTTGGTAAAGTTGCTTTATAAAATCATATTTTTTTAGTGCTGGAAGGGACCACAAGGGTCATCTAGCTCAACCCCATGATGCAGGAATCTTTTGCCCAACATGGGGCTTGAACCCACAACCCTGAGATTAAAAGCCTCCTGCATCTTCATTCCAACTTCTTTAATAAGGACAAGCAATGGATCATGAATGGGTGCCTGATATCTCCTGGCACAGAAGACCAACGCTGTTTTCAACATTTGACCCATTTTATTGATTTTTCCAAAATCCCCCGAGCTCTACTGGATCGAGCAAAAGGTCAGCATTCATCCCGTCCCGCCGCACCCCTTAACTCAACTCCGTGACTTCTTCCCCATCACCCCTGCATGAGTCCTCTGGTGGATGGTGAGGTTCGAGGACCGGCTGAAGCGCTTTCCGCACTGGGGGCAGGGATAGGGCTTCTCCCGCGTGTGGCCCCTCTGGTGAATGGTGAGGGTGGTGCTGCGGGTGAAGCTTTTCCCGCAGTCGGCGCACCGGTAGGGCTTTTCCCCGGTGTGGGTCCTCTGGTGCGCGATCAGGTTGGAGTAATCGCTGAAGCGCTTGGCGCAGTAAGTGCAGCTGTAGGGCTTCTCGCCCGTGTGCAGACGGTGGTGGGTGATCAGGACCCCAAACTGCCGGAAGGTCTTTCCGCATTCGGGGCACGGGAAGCACTTCTCTTTCCCCTTCTGGGCGGCTGCCTTCGCACGGCCTCCCTTGGGCCACGCAGGCTGACCCGCGCCCGTCGCCAGATTAGTTCCTTGCCATCTTCCTGTCGCAAAGGCGGCTTGGCCTGCACCCACCCGCTCACGACTCTGGGGAGCGCTGCATTCTGACCGCGGTGGTCTTGTGGCGGGGAGTTCCGTCGGCTCGTGGCCGTTCTGCTGCAGGTTCTCTTCCTTGATTCCGCCCAACAGCGTAACGCCTGCTGGAATGAAAAGCGAACAAAGAAGCCAGGGGAAGAACAAGCAGGAGAAAAATGAGCTTAGATAACCATCGAATTGTACCCAACAATGCGTCCTCTAATTGTTGCTATAGACTCAAACTCCCATCATCCCGGTTCACTGGCCCTGATAATTGGGGCTGATGGGAGACCCCACCTCAGTGAAACAAGTGGAGTCTTGGACTCCTACCTGAAGGGATGCCAGCTTCCTCTTCTTTGATGGTCCTGGCGATGGCAGCAGTTGTGAGGGGCGAGTCCACCGGCAACTCCTCTGAATGTACTGCACTTCTCTTGCAGGCTGTCAACTCCTGAAACACCAAGAACAGGGATGGGAAATTTCAGACTGGCCCGGGAGGGGGGTGCAACTGTGGCCCCCAAATCTTTTTTATCTGGCCCTTGGTACTGTCCCCCACTGCCCCTGCTTTAAGAACATAAGAACTCTGCGGAAACAGTCTCATAGCTCCTTTAAATTCCTGGGCGTTTACCTTAGTGAGGACCTCACGTGGAAAATCAACATAACTCAGGTGGTCAGAAAGGCCCAACAGAGACTCCATTTCCTCAGGGTCTTGAGAAGGAATGTTAAACAACAATAATAATATTTTTTTATTTATACCCCGCCCTTCCTGGTTCAAAAATCAGGCTCAGGGCAGCTGACAACAAATTTAAAACACTTTAAAACACTTAATTATAAAGCAGCATAAAATACAGTATAAAAACATGAATAACAATAAAAATCAATTAGATAATTCCCAGGGCTAGCTGGCTGAATTGGTCCTACTTGGGCCAGCAAAGAGACCAGGGGAGAATTAGCTGTGGGGTCTCAGAGTGGGTAATCTTCATAAAAGGGGAGGGGAAAGGAAGAGAAGGGAAATAAAAGATCAGGCTGAATTCAAATTAAAGGCCAGGCAGAATAGCTCTGTCTTACAAGCCCGACGGAAGGAGGTTAAATCCTGCAGGGCCCTGGTCTCATGAGACAGAGCATTCCACCAGGTCAGAGCCATCACAGCAAAGGCCCTGGCCCTGGTGGAGGATAGTCTGACTTCCTTAGGGCCCGGGACCTCTAAACTATGGTTATTCATGGACCTTAAAGTCCTCAGTGGGGCATACCAGGAGAGGCAGTCCCGTAAATACAACAACTGATGAACTCCTTCTACTGGTCCACAACAGAAAGTGTCCTTTCATATTGTATCACAGTGTGGTATGCTGGCCTGACACCCACAGACAGAAAGTCTCTACAGAGGGTGGTGAACACAGCGCATGATATCATGGGCTGTCCCTCGAGTCCGCTGGATGACATTGCAAGGGATCATTGCCTTAGGAGAGCGAGAAAAATTCTCAGGGATGACTCACACCCCGGCCAGCACCTCTTTAATCTTCTACCCTCAGGCACGAGATATAGAAGTATAATCAGCCATACCAACAGGCTAAAAAATAGCTTCTATCCATGGGCTGTTAGGCTGTTGAATGAAAAAGTAACATAGTGAAATTGACTTGTGAGGTGGTGTGTTGTTTGATAAGAGATTGAGTGGGCAGGGGGCTTGTTTAATTTCATCGTGCTTAGGTTGTACAATGACAATAAAGGTATTATTATTATTTAGTCCAGAATCCTATTCCTACAGCAGCTGTCCACATGCCTGTGGCAAACCAGCAAGCAGGATTTGAATACTACCGTTGGTACATCACTCCGAGTAAGCTGGTCAAAATGTATAGGTGCCAGGACAAATTATGTTGGAAATTTAATGTGAAGAAAGGGAACTTCCTACATATGTGGTGGTCCTATGCTAAGGTTAAGGCTTTTGGGGATATTATCTACAATGAATTAAAAAAGATACTAAAATATAACTTCTGTAAAAAAACCAGAGGCATTCCTATTAGGGCTAATTGATGAAGAAATTTATTAAAAAGATGTAAATTTATTTATGTATGCCACAACGGCAGTGAGAATCCTCCTGGCTCAAAGGTGGAACCAGCAAGAATTGGAATGTGAATGATGGATTGAATGTGATAACCTGGCAGAGCCCCTTTGTGATATATGTGGCAAGGTTGGGAAAATTAATAGGACAGACCGAGGATAATTTTTTTAAGAAGGGGAGGAATGGCAGCTGTCCTTATGAGATATGACTCTTGGAGTGTGCAAAACCCACGTAGATGTTGTTTGTTCCTAACCTGCTTGTGAAGACTATCGGAGATTGCAAAGAAAGGAATACATGATAACAACAAGAAGATGAAGAAAGTAATAAAGAGACTATCTGGACAGATCTGGATAGAACTGTTTGATAAAAGCAGTAACAGAAGTGATGTTTTGATCCTCGTTCGGAGCTTGATGTATGGGTACCCCCAACAAAATTTTAAAAATTTGGCTGTATAATTTGGAAGTAATATGATTTGGAAATAATGTGATTGGATTGGCCTGTTAATAAAAATTATGTTTTTTTTTAAAAAAAGAAAAATATCAAAAGGACCGGAGCAAATTTATTAATTACCCGAAAGAAAATTGTACTCATTTAAAAAACGTTTGTAGCACTAATGTGAAATGTTTTGGAATGTGAAATTAAGATGTTGTTTTGTAAACAAGAATGTGATATTTTAAGGTGATTATAGGATAAAGAAATGATTACGGGAATGCGAAAAATATGTTCTAGACTATAGGGATGTCAGAAAGAGAGATAGAAGGAAGTCTAAGCTCATTTTGAGCAAATAATATAAGTTGTGAATATGTGTATTGAACTAAATTAAACATGGAAAAAATCAATAAAAATTATGTTTTTTTAAAAAAAGCAGGATTCGAACACAACAGCCCTCTCCCTTCCTGTGGTTTCCAGCAATTCAGAAGCATTGCTGCCTCCGACCAAAGAGGCAGAGCATAGCCATCAGGGTTAGTAGCCATCGATAGCCCTCTCCTCCATGATTTTCTTCAATCCTCTTTTAAAGCCATCCATGTGGGGGCCATCACTGCCTCCTGGAGAAGTGAGTTCGACAGTTTCAGTACGCGATGCATGAAAAAGTACTTTCTTTAATTTATCCTGAATCCTCCAACAATCATTGGATGTCCACAAGTTCTAGTGATACTCCATTCCATTCCCCGTGGTTTTCAGTTTCCCCACCAGCAGTCAGGGCCTTCTAGGTAGTGGCGCCCACCCTGTGGAACGCCCTCCGATCTAATGTCAAGGAAGTAAACAAACAACTATCCGACTTTTAGAAGACACCTGAAGGCAGCCCTGTATAGGGATTTTTTAAATGTTTGATGTTTTACTGTGTATTAATTTGTTGGGAATAGCTGGGGCAAATCAGCAAGATGGGTGACAAAATAAAATAATAATAATAATGTTGATGATGCATTCTGTGTTCAACTGAGAACACTTCCTTCTCAATGGTTTTGTGAAGCTCTCTCCTTTTACAGATCTTTTGTTGTACTTCTGCCAACCTTGGGGTTCCCCTTAACCTGCAGATACACCCCCACTTGTGTGGATGATGCTGTTTTTTTCCTCTACAGTGGTACCTTGGTTCTCAAACTTAATCCATTCCGGAAGTCCGTTCCAAAACCAAAGCGTTCCAAAACCAAGGCACGCTTTCCCATAGAACATAATGCAAAATGGATTAATCCGTTCCAGACTTTTAAAAACAACCCTAAAACAGCAATTTAACATGAATTTTGCTATCGAAGAAGGCCACTGATCCATACAATAAAAACAATAAACAATGTACTGCAGTCACACAATCAATCAATCAGTAGCTGAACTGGGTCCCACACAGTCACAAAAAAATAAGAGCCACAAGAACAAAAATGCAAAATAAATAACAAAAACGGACAGACCGCAGCGCAATACTCAAAACGGAAGTGTGGCACTCAAAACAGAGCACATTCGGCTTCCGAAAAAAGTTCGCAAACAAGAACGCTTACTTCCGGGTTTGCAGTGTTTGGGTTCCAAGTTGCTTGAGTACCAAGGTGTTTGAGAACCAAGGTACCACTGTATAAGGATCCACACTCACCTCTGAACTTTGGAAACAGAGAGAACGGTTAAGCAACATTTAACAGGGAAGGGTCTTAGCTCAGTGGAAGAGAATCTGGTTTGTATGCTGAAGGTCCTAGGTTCATCTTCATGCGGGGCTTGGGAGATGCTGCCAGCCAGTGTTGACAAGACTAATCTAGATGGACCAAGGGATCAGACTTCCCAGGTTCCTAATGCTTGCTGCTCTCTGAAAACCAGATACCTGGATCACGTCCGCTGCAGGTTTTTTGCTTCTGTTTTCCTGGGGAGAGTGGATCGGCACGGACTGAAGTGAGGGTGTTGTTCTGTGGCCTGCTTGAGCAAGAAGGGTAACGGGTGAGAATCTGGTCCATCAGAGAAGAAATACCGCATTTTTCGCTCTATTGGACGCAGTTTTTCCCCTCCAAAAATTGAGGGGAAATGTGTGTGCATCCTATGGAGCGAATGCAGGCTTGTGCCATAGCCACGCGCAACCCCTCCAGCAGGCAGAGGCTGCACGGGGCTATGGCTTCTTTAGCTCCATGCAGCCTCTCCCGGCAGGGAGGGATTGCGCAGGGCTAAAGAGGAAGCCAAAACAGCCAGCAGGCTCCATCCGAGAGGGAGAGGTTGTGTGCAGCCTGTACGCGGCTCTTTGGGGCTGGGGGGGGGGTAAAGATTTTTTTTACTGATTTCCCCATCTAAAAACTAGGTGCGCCCTATGGTCCTGTGCATCCTATGGTGCGAAAAAATACGGTAAATCTTAATCATTCTTGGGCTCTAACTCTAGAGACATGGGACGGGCATTTTATTCAGCACAGGAAGAGGAAGCAACATGGCTAGCCAAGGGAAGACAAGCCTTTGCTTGGAATATTCCACTGGGAATTCTGTTTGCTTGCAATTCCTCAGCTCCCCTGAACATCAATGGGTGGGAATAAATTTGGTACACATATCTGGGACACCATTTTTTACATTTCAAGGTCAAATGGCAGCTCAACCTCCCTGCCCCTCCCCCGCCTGCTTTCAAAGTGGGGGTGGGGGAAAGAGGAGAGAAAGCAGAATACAGTGGTACCTCAGGTTAAGTACTTAATTCGTTCCGGAGGTCCATTCTTAACCTGAAACTGTTCTTAACCTGAAGCACCACTTTAGCTAATGGGGCCTCCTGCTGCTGCCGTGCCGCCAGAGCCCGATTTCTGTTCTTATCCTGAAGCAAAGTTCTTAACCTGAGGTAATATTTCTGGGTTAGCGGAGTGTGTAACCTGAAGCGTATGTAACCTGAGGTACCACTGTACTGTGCAAAACGCCTTCCACAAATTATATAAACATACACACAACAGCGGAACAGGAATAGGGGTAAGGGTCCAGAACGAAGATGCGGACCACCCACCCTTTTATTCTCCAGTGGGGAGAGAAAGATCTAACCTACATATTTCCCCCTTGAAAACAGAAAGAGAGGTTGGCATGCGCGCTCAGAATATCAGTATTTTAAAAGCACATATCCTTTTGCACCTCTAGTACAGTCATACCTCTTGTTACGTTCGGTTCAGGTTATGTCTTTTCAGGTTGCGTCCCGCGGCGACCCAGAAGTACCGGAAAGGGTTACTTCTGGGTTTCGCTGCTCGTGCATGCACAGACGCTCAAAGTGACGTCACACACAAGCACAGAAGTGGCAAATCGTGACCTACGCAGACGCAGGTTGCGTTCTGCTCATGTTGCGAACGAGGCTCTGGAACGGATCCCATGGTACCTCAGGTTAAGTACTAAATTCGCTCCGGAGGTCCGTACTTAGCCTGAAACTGTTCTCAACCTGAAGCACCACTTTAGCTAATGGGGGCCTCCTGCTGCCGCCGCCCCACCGGAGCACGATTTCTGTTCTCATCCTGAAGCAAAGTTCTTAACCTGAAGCACTATTTCTGGGTAAGCAGAGTCTGTAACCTGAAGCGTATGTATTTTGTCCCTTCAGAGCATGCGGAATTTAAGACGAGCAAAAGTCAGGGATCCAGCAGTTACCATTTCAAAGGCGTATAGGAGCAACACAGATCAAGTGGGGAAATATATTATGTACAGTGGTACCTCGGGTTAAGTACTTAATTCGTTCTCGAGGTCTGTTCTTAACCTGAAACTGTTCTTAACCTGAAGCACCACTTTAGCTAATGGGGCCTTCTGCTGCGCTGCACCACCGGAGCACGATTTCTGTTCTCATCCTGAAGCAAAGTTCTTAACCCGAGGTAATATTTCTGGGTTAGTGGAGCCTGTAACCTGAAGCATATGTAACCTGAAGCATATGTAACCCGAGGTACCACTGTATAGCGAGATCAACCTCTCCATCCATCAGTGTCCTTTCGTGTCATCTAATGCCCCAGAGACAGCCATTGTCACATACCTATGTCTCCATCTACTTCCACGCAGAGATTCTCTGGAGGAAGAGAAAAAAAAAGGTTGTAATCGAAACTCGCTTCCTTGGGAGAAAGCCCCATTGAGCTCAGTAAGGACTTACTTCAGCGGGTGGGGTGGGAACATGCATAGTCAAGGAGGGAGGAGAATTAAACTTTTGCAATAGATGGGGTTGTAAATGATTGCTATAATTTACGAGACAAAACAACCCTTATGGTCTGCTGATCTAGGCGACTGAGATTGGATCTTTCTGTAAGAAGAGTCAAGAATGGAACCAAGGGCTTGGATCTGAACTCAGCAGCACAATCTCATGTGTTTATTCAGAAGTCGGTCCGCCTGGTTCACACACAATACTAAACCATGGTTATATGAACCATGGCTTAGCAGTATGTATGAACCCAGCCCTAGCTATGGTTTGTTTACTGTCAACAAACCAGTCTGAAACAAAGGTTTGCTGTTAGTAAAGACAAAGCAAATTTTGTAAGATTGTAAAGCTTGGCGTTATGTGGAAACCCAGCACTTAACCATGGTTTGATTCACCACACCAGCTGCTGACGCTCACCAAACCACAAAGGGATGAGGCGAAAGCAGCTGGAGACAAACCTAACTTT